>NC_090265.1:1556425862-1557051362 GCF_040414725.1 Anabrus simplex
AGAGAGAGAGAGAGAGAGAGAGAGAGAGAGAGAGAGAGAGAGAGGAGGGGGGGGGGTCATAATTAGAAATTATGCCTTGGTGAGAGAAACGATCGCGGGGACAGGCTTGTTCAATTTTTCCAACAGGAGAACTTGGTTATAACAAATAACTTCTATGAGTGACCGTACCAGAATGGAGATTGTACACCTGGAAATCAAATGCTGCAACCAAGGCAAGGATTGTGAGGAATGAGACTGATTACATTTTGATGAAAAAAAAAAAGAGATTCAGAAACTGAATTAAGGCAGTGAGGTACTGATGTTTCATTGTATCATAATTCAGTGGTCGCTAAAATTCAGCTAAAATCAAAAGTTAGTCAATCCTAAACTTGATACTGCAAAACTCCAACATGCAAATATTAGGAGAACAGTACAGACAGACCTAAGTGAAAAGCTATTCAACCAGACTGAATTGCTACAGGACAAACCAGTTGGAGCTGATTCAAAATAACTGATGATGATAATGCTTTTTGTTTTAAGGGGGCCTAACATCTAGGTCATCGGCTCCTGATGGCACGAAATGAGACGAAATGTAAGGACAATTAAAAATCCATAGTCCTCCACTGACCAGAATTCAAAACGTGAGGACGAAGAATGAATGGATGGATATGAAGTTAAAATAATCAGTGAACCTGACCCGCAATGTCTCACATTCCCAGAAATTAGCGTTAAAGAATAGTATTACTGACCAAGGGACTGCTTCTAAAGCACCAATACTGAATCGATGATGTTTGTAGTCTAAACGGGTCCAAAATCCAGGTCATCGGCCCCTAATAATGGTACTTATTGCCAGGAAAGTAGAACCATGGTATTTGTCATGTTGCGGTACTAATCAAAAGTAGCGTAGACTCGCGGTATTCCACACATTATGGTACTACTCACAGGTAATGTAATGCACACATGTAACACAGACCTATGGTGTTGCGCACGTTGTGTCGCTATTTACAGGCAGCGCAAACCTATACAGGCAACACAAACCTACGGTGTTCTTCACGTAAGTGGACTAACCACAGGGACTCACACTATCCCGTGGTGTTCCTCACATAGTGGGTACTAATCATAGGCAAGGCAGAACCATGGTGTCGCTCATATAGTGGTACGAATGACAGGTACTGTAAAATGCATCCTGAGCACACACTGTCGCTACTAATCACAAACCTATTGTGTACCTAACAGTGATACTACGCGCAAGTAAAATCAACCCATGGTGTTCCCTGCGTGGTGGTACTAATTACAAGTAGTATCATGGTTCTAATTTGATCATCCCTTGGTCGCCTCTTATGACAGGCAGGGGATACCATGGGTGTATCCTTCGTCTGTGTCCCCCACCCACAGGGGGTTGTGTGTTTGGTCCGCGAGAAGTATTTTATTTCCCTCAAGTCCACCAGCAAGCCGGTTAGAACCCCCCTATTCGCCACCTGGGACGCGCCACATGGGAGTATCACCTCTCCCCCTGCTACGCCAGCGTAGTAGATTCGTGGATTCAAAATAACTGTACTGGATATACGAAATAGTCATCTGATACAAGGCAAGCGCATTAGAAAAAAACACATGGATAACTGACGAAATCCTTGATATGATGGACCAACAGAGGCTGATAAAAAAAGAAGTGGGAAAAGTATAAAGAACTCCAGACCAAAATCTGCCAAATGATTAGAACAAAAATTAAATGCCTGAGTAATCAACGTAAGGTCATTGAAGAACGCGAATTGAAACATGACACATGCAACATGCACAAAAAGTGTTAAAGAAGTTGCTGAGTTACATACCAGGAGGACAAATGGACTCGTATAACAATCAAGGGAAGGTCAATATCGAACATGGAAAAAAAAAAAGCTGGAAAGTCCATGCGAATGATCTTTTTCCCTGATAATAGGGGGCCATGTCCTTCTGTTTGTGATACAGATGAAGGACCAACAATAACTACTCACCAGGAAGTAGAATATGCATTCAAGAACTGCAAAAAACAGAAAAGTGCCTGGAACTGATGGTATACGTATAGAAATATTAAAAATTCTTGAAGATCAATCACTGGATATCCTGATACAGCTATTCAATATAGTATACACCAATGGATCAATCACTTCTGACTGGATGACATCAACTTTCATCCATATTCCAAAGAAAATCATGGCTACATCTCACGGAGATAACAGAATCATAAGCCTAATGAGCCATGTTCTCAAAATCTTCTTAAAAATGATACATGCAAGAATATACAGCAAATGTGTATCATACATAGGTAGCACGCAATCTGGATTCCGTAATGGATTTGGTACCAGAGAGGCATTGCTGGGGACGCGGATTTTGGTACAAAGATGCATAGATATGTTTGTGGATGTACTGTATATGCTTTTTTTTATCAACTATGGTAAAGCTTTCGACCATGTGAAACATGAAACATTTACTGCATATCCTACATGATATTGGCATGGAAGGTAGAAATATCTGATTTATTGCCAACCTGTATAGGAATCAGACCACATCAGTTAAAGTTGATAACACACTCACCTTTGCTATTGAAATAAAGAAAGGAGTGAGGGAAAGTTGTGTTCTATCTCACTCCTCTTCAATATCTACTCTGAAAGGGTATTTTCTGAAGCATTGGAAGGAAAACAGGCAACAGCATTGTTAATGGGATCACAATAATAACCTGTGATACGTAGATCAGGGGTACAGAAATTTTCTCTGAATTAATTGAGTACCCAGCCCAAAATTTTAGGCGCCAGCATGAAACCCACCAACCTGATACCTATAAATAATCAAGTTGCGCTACTTAGCGTTGACCTTGGTATATATATGTATAGGAGTTGTGAAGAATTATGCCAAATTAACCTGTTCTGATAGGTCATCACAATCAGGTTTCTTATTGCATCCCATGTTCAAAGGCTAGCACAATATTAAACACCCACACAAATACAAGACTTATAACTGACAGGCCTAAGCCCTGTGTTTATTAAAACTTGAATAATAACAAAGGACACGCATAGAACCACCAAAATTTAAACACAGTACCACAGATTCTTTGACTACATGTGACTGTGAAGTAATTAGGTCTCAATTTTTCCACCAAAGGCTCTGCTGCTGTAACAGGTCGACTATCCACTCTCGTTCTTGGATATACATACATCAATGGTAATGTGCAGAGAAAAATATGTATATTGTCTTTGGACTCGTAGTTATTTAGTTTTGAGAAGATCATGGCGTAGTTTTAAGCTAATTCAGTGACGTCATGTTATATGTCACAGGGCTTTTGTTGCATACTGATGGGTAGTAGAAGAAAGAAAGTATGAAAAAACTGAAAAAAGATTTTTTCCAGGGGCCGAAACTTAAATACCAGTAGAAAAAACACAGTCGCAACGGCAACAAGGCGCTCAGGATTTCTACACCCCTGATGTAGACGATACTGTTCTGCATGCAACAAGTGCTAAAGATTTGCAGATATTACTAAACTGTATGGTCAAACACAGTTCTGCAGGTCTGCGTTTGAACATAAAAAAGACCTAAGAAATGGTCATAAGCCAACGTGTAAAACAACCTGTTAACTTAACAGTAGCTAGCATATCTCTGGAGCAAGTCTAAGGCTATAAGTATCTCGACAGTGTACTTGATCACAGGTAGAACAATGCTGTTGAAATTAGATTGCAGATTAAACAGGCAAGGACTGCATTCAAGAGAATGAGCAAACTTCTCTGTAACAAGGGCTTTAAGATCTCCATCTCTGTTTACTTCAGTGTTATGTACTTTCTGACTTACTTTATGGTGCTGAGACTTGGATCCTAACACAGAACACCACCAAAAACCTTTGATCCTTTGAGATATCGTGCCACTGACGCCTGCTCGGAAAGAATATCATGGGTTGAAAGAATATGTAACACTGAAGTACTCCAACACCTGAACAAAGAAACTTGAGTACTTTGGCCATATTAAAAATGTTAAATATAGACTCCTTCAGCTTATCTTACAAGGTAAAATTGAAGGAAGGAGAAATAGGTGAAGGAGAATATCTTAGCTACAAAATCAATGAAAATGGTATGGTCTCAGTACACCCCACACTTTTTCCAAGTTGCTGAGAACAAGAATCAGATCGCCCTGTTGACAGCCTACTTCCTATGATAATATGGTACAAGAAGAAGTTACTTTACATGCTGGTAAATCTACCAACACCGGGCTGATGAATTATTTTTTTTTTTTTTGCTACGGGATTTACGTCGCATTGACACAGATAGGTCTTATGGCGACGATGGGATAGGAAAGGCCTAGGAGTTGGAAGAGGCCATGGCCTTAATTAAGGTACAGCCCCAGCATTTGCCTGGTGTGAAAATGGGAAACCACGGAAAACCATCTTCAGGGCTGCCGATAGTGGGATTCGAACCTACTATCTCCCGGATGCAAGCTCATAGCCGTGCGCCTCTACACGCACGGCCAACTCGCCCGGTGGCTGATGTATTTGAGCACCTTCAAATACCACTGGACTGACAAGGAAACCCCCCCATCAGTAAGTCTGCGAGATGTGATTAAGTTTGATACAACTTCAGTAGGAATGCTTTACTCAGCCGTAACAAAATTAGATGCCCAGTTGTATATTTAGCACCTGTTTAGGGGTGTCAAAATTTGCTCATTAAAGCACCACAGACAGGAGTGAGCAGCAGGAAGCAGGTAGAGGTGGGGCGGCCAGCTAGTTCATGTCTCATGCTCACACTCTTTCTCTGTTGCACACACATTACTGCCCCACCTCTATCTGCTTCCTGGCACTCACTCCTGTATACACGGTGCTTAAATGAACAAACTTTGACACCCAAAACAGGAGCTAAATATAAGACTGTCGCTGAATAACGCATTCCTACAGAAGTAAATGTACCAAATCTCAATCAGATCGGAGACTTACGATTGGAATGGTTTCCTTGTAAGCCAAGATCAAACCTGCCAAGTTGGGCTCAGAAGGCCGGCATCTGCCATATGAGCTACAACAAAAGGAAATATTTTCAGTAAATGGTCTTGCTATGTTTCTGTCTTACATGATCTGCTTTATAATGGTTCCTTGACTACATATTTGCGACAAAACATAAAACTAAATAATGCACTGTTTGTCATTTTTAGCACTGGAGAAAACAATCATGGTTTTATAGTCTTTTGTGAAATGAAAAAAGAGGTTGTTCCATCCCTAGGAGAGGATACCCAAGAAGGTATGATGTTTCACGAAGCACTGGAGATTGCAGAGCTCAAAAGGCATCAAGTTAAGGATTTCCGCAACAGGGAAAGAATTCAGTTGGCTAAGAATACTATTTACAACAAAACTACCATTGAACTATCTAGTGTTGGGTTACTAAATTAAATCTGTATGCACTGCCAAGCATGACATTTTGCTGGGGAGATGGTGAATGGACATTTTAATTTGTTTTACCAAAATGGTTTGGTTTATTTTCCTCAACATCAAGTTAACAACGTACTTAAATATATGATGATTTCATGAACCATATAATACAATATAATAGTATTATGTCCTTTGCGTCCTTTTCTCCTAACCACAGCAAAGTTCCAGGATTAGGTCCTAACTGTTTTAAGATTCAGGGGATGATTCGCAAGTACATTTTAGATTTACTCCCTACTGAAAATTGCCTACCGTTACACAGTGTCAGCTATATATGATAAATTTTAGCTATGCCAACAGAATTCATAGAGAAATTCCAACACTGCAATCCTAACTAGTCTGATATTGTATCTGCTTGGTTGGCAGCACGGTGAAACACCTGATATATCTGATATCTCGCAGGTTTTCTCACATCAAGATAATGGGCGTGACAAATTAACTATTTTTCAGTCAAAATATATTCCCTGCTACGAATGTTTATTTCTCAGTAGAAACTACGTGATTAAGAGGTTAATCAGTCTATGAAGGATGAGTCTCTCCAGGACATTGTAAAGGTAACAGAGAAATGAAATAGGCCTATAACCCTTGGGATCATTCCAATCTTTACCTTGTTTAGGGATAGCTATGACTCTAGCCTTCTACCAGACTTTCGGGATCTTGCAATCCTGGACACATTTATTTATTAATTTCAGTATCCAAAACATTGTAACAGGACCAAAGTTCTCGATCTGCTCAACTCGTATGTTGTCTAATCAAGCTGCATTTTCCAATTTACACTCATTCAGTGCTAAATCTAGTTCAGCTTGTGTAAAGGGTATAGACAGGATGTTACTCCTCTGATCATGCTGCCGTATTATTGGTTTTTTAGCGGTCTTTCTGGATTGGGTTGGTGTTCTATTTACTATTTGTTGATGAGCAAGTTGGTCTGCCTTTAAATTAGCAGCCTAGGTGTTAACATTACTGAGGTGGCATAATAACCTCCAGGCCTTCTGACTACTCATGCTTGTATCACAATTTGCCATTAATTGAATCCATTCACCTCTCTTAGCAACAGATATTGAAGAAATTAAGATTAAGTATATAATTCTCCTGTTTAATGTTCATAATAAACTGAAGTTTCCGCCGGTTCTAATTTCATGATATTACAGTATCACTTTCGTACAGTAAAGATGAGACAACAGCAGCTTGGTACGCAATCAGTTTGGTGCATATTCGTAGATCTTTGTTCAGGAAAATCCAATGAGAAAGAAATTCGAGAGCTATATAAGCAGCATGGAGTTTGCTTACTATATCCTTCTCTGAGGTACAGCACATAGGGAAGATACTACCAAGGTAGGAGTTCCGTTGTTATCAGTTTGTGGCACTAAAACAGAATTCTCGGGAACAATGGGATAGGAAATGACCACCGAGTTCGATAGCTGCAGTCGCTTAAGTGCGGTCATATCCAGTATTCGGGAGATAGTAGGTTCGATCCCCACTATCGGCAGCCCTGAAAGTGGTTTTCCATGGTTTCCCATTTTCACACCAGGCAAATGCTGGGGCTGTACCTTAATTAAGGCCACGGTCGCTTCCTTTTCACGCATAGCCCTTTCCTGTCCCATCGTCGTCGTAAGACCTGTCCGTGACGGTGCGACGAGAAAAAACTAGCAAAAAAAAAATGGCCAGGACTGGGAAGGAAACAACTATGGTTTTAATTAAGGTGAACACCCAGCATTTCAAGAGAGTGGCAATTTGGGACAAAACTTATAAAAACATAATGCCATTGGAATGACTACATTTCATAGTTTTCATGTTGATACTTATTTCACTACCTAACCACTACATTATTACAAATTACGCTAGCCTTGTTACTTGTATGTATATATGTATGTACGAATGAATGAAACAATGACGTCAAAATAATCTAGAAGCTGAATTCACAATTGAATTCTCACCGTAGCAGCAACAGTCCCTTCAAACAGCAGCTGTAGGTGGTGCCGCTGCTGCTGTTGCAGCTTACACACCCCTTTGTGAGAGTCCGGTTTCCTTCCTTGAGCTACTTTCAAGCTGCGCTCTATAAGACGCCGAGCCCATCGACTCATGGCCAATCCGAGGCACACCCGACGACCAGGGCTCAAGTTCCAGTAGCTTTATGCATCATAATAGCACCGCTTCCCTAAAATCAAAAATATGAAATCATTATCAATGTTTAAATATATCTATATATTTAACAAAAAGAATTAAACAACCTCTCCCTTAAATATTATAAAAGCAATATTTCTAATGCAAATGTCTCTCTCACATCTGGAACCCAACAGTAAGGGTAAGCAACCAAGTAAACAAATAAAGTGTACTGGCAATGTGATTTTTATCATTTCCTCTTATTCACGTAGAGCTGTGCAGGGGCAACTAGGATTCCTCTCCACTTGACTCATTCATCACCATCCTCTAATACAGGTATCTCTGGTTAACTTCATTCTTGAGGTCCATCCATCATAATCCTTTAATTTGTAACCATAATGATACAGAGACTTTACAACCTTGATGCATGGGCCCAAACAACCTTGAAGCTTGAAGAATGAATGAGTGCAGTAAACAACTCAGGAATAGTTGATATTGAATCACAATTGAGTGTCCTAATGAATAAACTCATTGATACTCAAGAAACAGATATTGGATATTCGAGCAGCTCAAAGCAGTAGCCATGGATGATGGATGAAATATTACAACTTATGGAAGAAAGATGGAAACTAAAGCAAAGGGATAAATATCAGTATGAAGGGCAGTGCAGAGAAAATGCAGGGAGGCAAAAGAACTTGGGCTGGTGGAAAGATGCACAGAAATAGAATATCTCGAAGAGAAACATGACTTCTTCAACCTCCATAAGAAAATCAAGAAATTTATAACAAAATATCACATGCCATATAAAGCTACACTGAGGGGTGCCAATAGCATAATCTTAGTATGAGCTGAAGAAAAGGTAAAGTGCTGGAAGGAGTATGTTGAGAATTCATTTAACAATGTGCGGCCAGACAACCAACACCTTGTAATGATGAATGCAATGCAGCAAGTCCTGACATAACAAAAGAGGAAGCATTGTAATCAATCAATAAAAGAGGAAGCATTGTATGCAATCAAGCTCCAAAAGAAAGGTAAAGCTGTAGATCCAGACAAGATACATGCAGAAACACTCAAACTCATCGCTCAAAGTGATGGCAGAGGTCTAAACTGCTAACGCACTATTCAACGCAGTATGTAAGGCTGGGAGAATTCCATCTGACTGGTTAAGATCAACTCTTGTTACCATTCCTAAATTTTAAAAAAGCCAGTCCATCATACTGTGAATATTATGACGTGATCAGGCTAGTTTCCCATATCATAACAATATTCCTATGTATCATCCACACTCATATATATGCAAAATGTGAATGCCAAATTGGTCATACCCAGTTTGGTTTTAAAAATAGACTGGGAACTACCGAAGCTCTTTTCTCTTTGGATGTTCTGACTAAGAGATGCCTGGATATGCATATCGATGTGTACAAATGCTTTGACTATCGAAAAGCTTTCAACTGTATCAACATCATTTAACCGCCTCCAGTTTCCCAGGTATGGTGCAAGAGCGCTCTACATTTTTCTATCTTGATTAATAAATTTCATGATGTTCCGTATTGATATCTATAGTATGTCATAGAAAGAAAGAGATCCACCTTATCAATACTAAATTTAATGTTGTTATTTAAAACAGGACCGGTTTCGACTTATTACAAGTCATCTTCAGCTGTCATTTACATACACATTAGAATACATAATCAAACAGTTGTATCTTACAAATAAACATGTCGTGTTTGATAGACATTTGGTAATATGTCTAGAAGTGAAATTCTGCTTCTTACATCTAGGTTTAAAGGATCAAGAATATTAAAAAGATATCTATCTTTAACACATTAAAAAATTTTAAAAAGTTACAACACATGATAAAATTTGTTGTTTACACCTGACCTTGAATATAGCATTGTCGTTCAAGTTTTACTAATAATAGTTCTTTAAAAGGACTTTTTATATTGCATTGTTTTTAGTCGACTAAATATGCTTAAATGTAGCCGCATGTGCTTATACAGATACTTCTTATTAGGCTTAGACTTTGTCAAAATGAGTAATGTGAATTCAAAGAAGAAATTACAATAACAAAGTGAAGTGCGTTTGAATTAATAGTGATCTAGGTAATTGTAACCTCTGTTGAATAAATCCTGCAATTATATACTATTTAAAATACATTTCATGCAAAGAAGACATTAGCACACTTCAATATATAAAAGTTGAAAGGTATAAAACAATCATATACGTTTTTTGAAATTCATATGAAGTAATGTTCTTTCCTCATGCGTATGTGTCAATTTCAAATGGAGTAATGTACTTTATATAAACTTTGTCAAATTAAGTAATGTGAGAATGAATTTTGAGATTGCGTTGAGAAATGAAATGCCCGGTAATTAAAACCTGTATTGAATGACCTCTTCAAATATATACTGTGTAAATACATTAAATTCAACATAAAACAATGGTACATTTCAATATAAGTTAAAAGGTAAGAGGCAGTCCTGCAAATTTGTAAAACTTCATATGAAGTACTGTTCTTCACGTGTACATGCCAAGTTCAAATGGGGCACTATTGGCCACTATTTGCTTAAAGTCCAATCACTATAAATTTAGATTGTCTTGTTGAATATACAGATTGAAGATGAATGTGCTGCTGGGGTTATGAAAGCTGTTGTTGTAGGTGGTTCTTTTTCGGTCTATGATACTTGTTAACTATCTGTAAAAAGTAAATGAAATCAGTTAGAGGCGCATTAGAATGTTAAAGTGTTAAACTTGTGTGTGTGTGTATTGTAGAGATTACTTACTGTCGTGAGATGATTGGGAAGTGTATCGCTTGGCGGCTTGGCGTGTACTATATCGTGAACTTGTGGTATTAGTGTCTGTTGTCGTGAGGGGAATGGAGGGGTGGGGAAGGGGAGTTGCTAACTGTGTAGAGGTGGAGTTAGTTGTGTCTTTCTCCTGCGCTGTAGATTGCGCGTGGTGTTGTTTATTGACTGTTCTCAAATAATAGTTTTTTATATAAGGGATGATTTTATTAAATAAAATATTGGTTTTTTCTGTAATTTCATTAATATTATAATTAGGGTTGGCATATTGGTCTACTGTTATATATAGTTCTTCAGTAATATTGAGTAAGGGTCCTTTGGGGTTTGTGCTTAATATTATCATATCATTATCTATATTAGTAAAGTTATGTTTGTAATCAACCATGTGTTGTCCTATTGCCGAAAAATGGTTGTGTTTTATGGCATTGACATGTTCGTTGTATCTGATAGTAAAGTTTCTGCCTGTACGTCCTATGTAGCTTGTTAGGCAATTATTGCAGCGGATACGGTAAACTCCAGAACGAAGGTATTTGTTGTTATTGTTGATAGTTTTTGTGTTATGTATGATAATGTTGTTGTTATGTGTAGTCCTGTAGGCTATTTCAAGGTTATGTTTTTTTTTTTTTTTTTTTCATTTTCATTTTCAAAAAACATAACCTTGAAATAGCCTACAGGACTACACATAACAACAACATTATCATACATAACACAAAAACTATCAACAATAACAACAAATACCTTCGTTCTGGAGTTTACCGTATCCGCTGCAATAATTGCCTAACAAGCTACATAGGACGTACAGGCAGAAACTTTACTATCAGATACAACGAACATGTCAATGCCATAAAACACAACCATTTTTCGGCAATAGGACAACACATGGTTGATTACAAACATAACTTTACTAATATAGATAATGATATGATAATATTAAGCACAAACCCCAAAGGACCCTTACTCAATATTACTGAAGAACTATATATAACAGTAGACCAATATGCCAACCCTAATTATAATATTAATGAAATTACAGAAAAAACCAATATTTTATTTAATAAAATCATCCCTTATATAAAAAACTATTATTTGAGAACAGTCAATAAACAACACCACGCGCAATCTACAGCGCAGGAGAAAGACACAACTAACTCCACCTCTACACAGTTAGCAACTCCCCTTCCCCACCCCTCCATTCCCCTCACGACAACAGACACTAATACCACAAGTTCACGATATAGTACACGCCAAGCCGCCAAGCGATACACTTCCCAATCATCTCACGACAGTAAGTAATCTCTACAATACACACACACACACACAAGTTTAACACTTTAACATTCTAATGCGCCTCTAACTGATTTCATTTACTTTTTACAGATAGTTAACAAGTATCATAGACCGAAAAAGAACCACCTACAACAACAGCTTTCATAACCCCAGCAGCACATTCATCTTCAATCTGTATATTCAACAAGACAATCTAAATTTATAGTGATTGGACTTTAAGCAAATAGTGGCCAATAGTGCCCCATTTGAACTTGGCATGTACACGTGAAGAACAGTACTTCATATGAAGTTTTACAAATTTGCAGGACTGCCTCTTACCTTTTAACTTATATTGAAATGTACCATTGTTTTATGTTGAATTTAATGTATTTACACAGTATATATTTGAAGAGGTCATTCAATACAGGTTTCAATTACCTGGCATTTCATTTCTCAACGCAATCTCAAAATTCATTCTCACATTACTTAATTTGACAAAGTTTATATAAAGTACATTACTCCATTTGAAATTGACACATACGCATGAGGAAAGAACATTACTTCATATGAATTTCAAAAAACGTATATGATTGTTTTATACCTTTCAACTTTTATATATTGAAGTGTGCTAATGTCTTCTTTGCATGAAATGTATTTTAAATAGTATATAATTGCAGGATTTATTCAACAGAGGTTACAATTACCTAGATCACTATTAATTCAAACGCACTTCACTTTGTTATTGTAATTTCTTCTTTGAATTCACATTACTCATTTTGACAAAGTCTAAGCCTAATAAGAAGTATCTGTATAAGCACATGCGGCTACATTTAAGCATATTTAGTCGACTAAAAACAATGCAATATAAAAAGTCCTTTTAAAGAACTATTATTAGTAAAACTTGAACGACAATGCTATATTCAAGGTCAGGTGTAAACAACAAATTTTATCATGTGTTGTAACTTTTTAAAATTTTTTAATGTGTTAAAGATAGATATCTTTTTAATATTCTTGATCCTTTAAACCTAGATGTAAGAAGCAGAATTTCACTTCTAGACATATTACCAAATGTCTATCAAACACGACATGTTTATTTGTAAGATACAACTGTTTGATTATGTATTCTAATGTGTATGTAAATGACAGCTGAAGATGACTTGTAATAAGTCGAAACCGGTCCTGTTTTAAATAACAACATTAAATTTAGTATTGATAAGGTGGATCTCTTTCTTTCTATGACATACTACATTTTTCTATGCAAGTACACGACTACGACTACTACTACTACTTCTTCTTTTTCAACTTTACACAATTCCGCTCCTCTTCCTTGCAGATCATATTTTACTTGAGATATCCATCATGTCCTTGGTCTGCCTAAGGTCACTTTCCCTCCAGATCTTTGTCAAACCATTTTCATGCTACCCTCTTCAGATCCACCCTCTTCAAATGACCAAACTTGCTGGGATATTAGAAAGTACTGGTATTGAGGCTGTTGATCTACATATCATCACTCAGCTCTTCTGGAACCAAACAGCAGAGGTCAAAATAGTGGGGGACACAACTAGGGACATAGCTATACAGAGACACATGCGAATGGACGTGTCTGTACTAATTTATAATATGTGTATTACAGATGGATATATATACTTTTGTGGTTCTCCTCAGACAGTGGATCATCTACTTTTCTCCTGCCCCACATTTGCAATGATCTTGTATTTTCTATACCATCGCATGATATTTTCAAGAAGCCTTGCTGTTATAAGCAATCCTTAACATTCATTCAGCACACCTTAAACAAATTGAACTCTAAATCTTTGGTTTTGAAATAAATTGCAATTTTAAACTACAGCCCTAATATACGAAGCGTGTTTTTTTAAGTAAGGTCCGTTTTTTTGTAGACAATATTAGTTCGCGTGCATATCACAACGAGCATGTGCGTTGTGTACTGGCATGCCTCGGGAACAACTGTGTTCAGTTTCAGCTCTGTAGCTAACCTATGCGGTTCTGTTCTGTGCTTTCAAAATGTTTAAGACTATCAACTCGCCCGCCGCATGTGAGATTCGGTCAGTGATGCGGTTTTTGTCAGCAAGGAACCTGTCTGCTGCAGAAATTCATCGACAGATTTGTGAAGTGTACGGTGATACTGTTATGAGTGAAAGCAAAGTGCATAAATGGGTACGACAATTCCAAGATGGCCGTGACAACGTCCATGATGAGGACCGCTCCGGTCGCCCTTCTTTGATTACGGACTATTTGGTGGCTTGAGTTGAAGCGAAGATTCGTGAGAACAGGCGCTTCACAATAACAGGTCTCTCAAACGAATTTCCTGACGTGTCGAGATCAGTGCTTTACAACATTGTTTCTGAACACCTAAAGTTTAGGAAACTGTGCTCCCGTTGGGTCCCGAAACTTCTAACAGAGGACCACAAAAACCAAAGATTTGAGTGTGCGATGAAGTTCTTCACTCGTTATGACGAAGAAGGTGATGGCTTCTTGAGTCAGATCGTAACTGGAGATGAAACATGGGTTTCGCATATCACGCCCGAATTGAAGCAACAGAGCATGGAATGGAGACACACACACACTCGCCTGTAAAGGTGAAGGCCAAACAGACTCCGTCCCAGCACAAAATCATGGCGTCGGTGTTTTGGGATAGGCATGGTGTTTTGTTGGTTGACTTCATGCAATGAGGAACCACTATCAATGCAGAAGCATACTGCCAAACCCTGAGAAAACTACGCAGAGCGATTCAAAACAAAAGCCGCGGCATGCTGACAAAGGGAATTGTCCTTCTCCATGACAATGCAAGACCTCACACTGCAGGTCAGACCCGTGATTTATTGGACAATTTTGACTGGGAAGTTTTAGACCACCCACCCTACAGTCCTGATCTTGCGCCGAGCAATTACCATCTGTTCCTCCACCTCAAACATCACCTCAGTGGCAACCATTACAATGATGACGACGATGTCAAAACGGCAGTGAACTCTTGGTTATCGGAGCAGGCGGCAAGTTTCTATGAAGAGGGTATTTTAAAATTGGTTACCAGGTATGATAAGTGTTTGAACAAACTTGGCAACTATGTCAAAAAATAGAGTGAAGTATGTACTTTCTGAATATAACTTTACTTTTTTGAAATAACCTTTCGTTGTGTACTTATTTTCAAACGGACCTTACTTAAAAAACACGCCTCATACTTTTGTGAAATAGGGCTGCATGCTGTACTGGATATTTAATAATAATAATAATAATAATAATAATAATAATAATAATAATAATCACGCAGGTCAAGAGAAAACACCGGAAGCAACAACTGGACTCTACTGAAGATAACCTTCGTAATTACAACGTACGAGATTTCAACAGGGAATTCGGAGGACAAGTCTGTGGGCTATGTTCCTCAAAACCTGGCTTTCAAATGATCAGAGGGAAAACTTGCACTCAGTAATCAGGATAATTGTCAGGAACTAGCACTTTACTTCGCTGATCTCAACTGTCCAGAGCCCCTAACAAGATTCCCTCAAGAACCCCCAAGGCACACTTTCCCAGACTCTCCACCACCAATAGAGGAAGAAATCCACGGCCACATCCTCAAACTTAAAAACAATAGGACCTCCGGAGAAGATGGCATCATTCCGGAACTTCTGAAAAATCTCGAACCTAACTCCCTCAACGAACTCACTCAAATCTTTACAGATATCTGGCAATCGGAAGAATTACCTCAGGATTGGAAGTGCGCCAACATCCACCCATTACACAAAAAGGGAGATAAGACTGACGTAAACAATTACAGGGGCATTTCTTTCCTCCCAGTTGCATACAAAATTCTTTCAGCTTGCCTTTTGAAGAGAATGCAAGAACAACTTGAACAAAGTATTGACGAATATCAAGTAGGCTACCGCCCTGGGCGCTCATGTGCAGAACAAATATTCAACTTGAAGGCAACACTTAAATACATAGCATTGAGGAATAAAACGGTCATCTGCATGTTTGTTGACTTCAGGAAAGTGTACGACTCGGTTGATCGACAGTCTCTCTTCGTTATTCTTGAGGAACTGGGGCTTGATTCCAAGACCCTCAACCTCAACAAGGCAACACTCACTGACACTATCTCCAAAGTTAAATTCACGGGGGAGATCTCTGAACCATTCGCGATTACAACTGGCGTCCAACAAGGTGGCGGCCTATCTCCGCTTCTTTTCAACCTCGTCCTAGACGAAGTCATCCGCGAGTGGGAGAAGGCATTGAAAGACATGGGATACTGGCGCCCCATACGACTAGGATGACCCAAAGACGGTCTTGAGATATCCTGCCTCACTTTGGCAGATGACCTGGCCATACTGACAGATGATGTAGTCACAGCCGTTAAACAAATTGAAATCCTTAGCGAATGTGCTGGAAAGGTTGAACATATGGCCTACAAATTTCCTTTGAAGAGAACAAGGTCTTTTGCTCGAAACTTGACATCCAAAATTTGAACACGACATATGGGCAAATCAACCGAGTACCCTACTTCAAGTACTTGGAAGAAATACTTGAACCAACAGGAGGTGAGAAGGCTACACAAAAAATTTGTCTACAAAAATTTCAGTAAGCCTACGGTAGGGTTCACAACATATACAATAAAAAGTGCTTGTCCCACCACCATGCAAAGATCAGATACTATAATACAGTAATCAAGCCCGAATTTTTATATGCCAGCGAGACCCTTACACTAAACAGGAAGGGTGACCTAGAAACATTTTAAAAGAAGAATCCAGAGGAAAATTCTCGGCCCTCGAAAAACAGAAGATGGTTATAGACTGACGTCACGCAAAGTGACAGAAGAACTTTCCAACATTGCAACATTTGCGTGATCCATTGGGTCCATATGAAAATAAATAATAATAATAATAATAATAATAATAATAATAATAATAATAATAATAATAATAATAATAATAATAATAATAATAATAATAAAAGTTATCTTTGGGGTTGTGTATGTAAAAGGGGAAAATCTTTGTTCTGCAGTTTATTATTATTATTATTGTTGTTGTTGTTGTCGTTGAGGAATGGAATCTTTGTTTGGCACAGCAAAATGGAGAAGGGAACTGTCTGGGCACCCTATGGAAGGACTCGCTCTATTGTTCTCACATCTCACTGGTGTCAGAAACAAGTCTTGCTTCTGGTGTTCTAGAGAACATCAAAGAGGGTGGGACTGACACCAGGATGAAATCTTGTTTCGGATGTTCTGGCAAACATCAGGGCATTCTGGAGAACGTCAGAGGGTGTAGGAAGTATTCCACCCTCATGTAAGAAGGCAAAGACTGCTCGTTAAAATTTTGCACGTGATTGGTTAGTTGCTTTCCTTGCTTTGGAAGGCTGCTGCATGCAAACTTTGGGGTGGGGGGTGCGTTTGATTCCTAAGACGCAGTTTTAGTGCCTCGATTCCGATCTTTGATCTCAGTCAGAGTGGCCGTCGTTCGTTCGAGCTCTCGCTCCAAAGGAAAATCCGGCCTGATGGGGATAAAGTAAATTTTATTTTCATTATTATGTCTTAAATTAACTTGCTTTTCTTGCAGCAATTGTCTGGGCCAGTCTCACATCTTTTGATGATTTAATTCAGTCAAAATAGCGCTTTTCAGCACTGTGACGCATCTTTATTTGGGAGCAGGAATTTTACCATGTAAATCGTAATATAAAAGTAATGTCACTGTATTTCTCAGCCCCAGCAAACTTGGACCCATTGTTTAGGGAAACCAGGCTCTGCCTGTCACAAGTCAAGACAAATGGCGAGTGATAGAGGAGTAACACCTCTTTAAAAAACCTTAGTCAAGTTGGCCTGGCTGGTAGCACCTTGTAAGGGCCCCTTGCCAGGGATACAGGTGAAATCTGGTCAACGGTCTTGAAGGCGGAAGAGGAATCCCACCCCTCAATGGCTGAGAGAGCGGAAGAACCTAGTGGAGTAAACCACAAAAAACAATCTTTGTAGCATCTGTTCTCCAAGTTAGGGGCGGCTAAAGAGGGGATCTGTTCCCCAGGACAGGTGCAGCCTCAATTACGTGCAGAAGGCAACAGGAAAACACTGCACAACTTAATCCCAAGTTAAGCAATCATGATGTTCTCATAGCAAGATTTATCGTTTGCTGATCATGAGGCACGGAACCCAAGATCTGGCAGGGGAAGGAACGAGGCTTCCCAGGTCGTCATTAAGCGAAATCCTCACATAAACGAGTCAATGAAAATTGGAACGTGGAATGTGAGAACGCTGCTGGAAGCGGGAAAGTTGGAAGAAGCTAAAATTATCATGAATGTAAGAGAACTAGATATTCTAGGTCTTTCTGAAATATGATGGCCAGGAAATGGTGATTTCTACAGCGATGACTTTAGAATGATCTATAGTGGTAGTACAAGTGGAGGCAGTAATGGGATAGGAATACTTATTAGACGTAACTGGGCAGGAAATGTGATGAACACGTATCACATTAATGAGAGGATTCTAGTTACAACAATCAAAACAAATTACAGGAATCTGGTTATGGTTCAAGTGTACTTTCCAACATCGAACAGCTCAGATGAAGAAATAGAAGAAATGTATGAGAACATTGATGAAATATGGAATCAGATAATGTCATAATCATGGGAGATTTCAATGCTACTGTTGGAATGCCATCAGGCCGGAAGGAATTGGGAAGTTTGGTCTAGGTGTCAGGAACAAATGAGGGGAAGAGGTTACTGACTTCGGCGATCAGTACAATATGATTGTGACGAACACATTATTTGACGTTCCATTACGCAGGAGATACACTTGGAAAGGCCCAGGTGACACTGCCCATTATCAAAATGACTATATCCTTGTCAAGAGAAAATATCGCAATCAAGTCAAAACAAGTAACAGCTATCCTGGGGCAGAGATTGACAGTGACCATTGTCTAGTCAAGGCCAAATGCAGTATCCAACTGAAAAGAGTTTATCACCGAAAAGCGAAACCTTTAGACTTAGCCAAGTTAAAAGACCATCAAACTATGGATGTTTATGAAGAAAGAAAAAAAAAGAAGAAAAAACCACGAATTAACAGAAGGAAATGAAGAATTGGAATGGGATACTATAAAAGGTTTGCTGTAAACAAGAAAACCGTGGATTATCAGAGAAGTATTGGATCTAATACATACATACATTATCATTATAGACTTATGCCTTTCAGCGTTCAGTCTGCAAGCCTCAGTGAATTTACTAAACATTGCCACAATCCTCCATTTGCAACGAGTGCTGTGGCCTCATTTAGTTCTATACCTCTTATCTTTAAATCGATAGAAAATGAGTCTAACCATCGTCGTCTTGGTCTCCCTCTACTTCTTTTACCCTTCATAACAGTCCATTATTCCCATAGATAAACTATCCTCCTCCATTTGCCTCACATGACCCCACCACCGAAGCCGGTTTATGCGTACAGCTTCATCCATCGAGTTCATTAATAAATTACCCTTTAACTCCTCATTCTGAGTACCCTCCTGCCATTGTTCCCACCTGTTTGCAGCAGCAATCATTATTGCTACTTTCATGTCTGTTACTTCTAACTTATGAATAAGATATCCTGAGTCCACCCAGCTTTCGCTCCCGTAAAGCACAGTTGGTCTGACCACAGACCGATGTACAGATAGTTTCGTCTGGGAGCTGACTTCCTTCTTAAAGAATATTGTTGATCGCAACTGCGAGCTCACTGCACTGGCTTTCCTGCACCTTGATTCAATCTCGCTTACTATATTACCATTCTGAGGCAACACACATCCTAAATAGATACTTGAAATTATCTACTTGTTCCAGCTTTATATCACCAATCTGACATTCAGTTCTGTTGAATTTCTTACCTGCTGACATCAATTTAGTCTTCAAAAGGCTAATTTTCATACAATACTCATTGCACATATTTTCAAGTTGCAAGATATTAGACTGCAGCCTTTTGGCACAATCTGCCATTAAGACCAATTCGTCAGCATAGGCCAGACTGCTTACTATGCTTCCACTGACCTCAATCCCTCCCTGCCACTTTATACCTTTCAGCAGATGATCCATGCAAACTATAAACAATAAAGGTGAAAGATTACAGCCTTGTCTAACCCCTTAAGTACCCTAAACCAAGAACTCATTCTACCATCAATTCTCACTGCATCCCAATTGTCAACATAAGTGTTTTTGACTGATTTTAATAATCTATCCTTGATCCCATAGTCCCCCAGTATGGTGAACAACTTTTCCCTCGGTACCCTGGCATACGCTCTCTCTAGATCTATGAAACATAAACACAACTGCCTATTCCTATCACTGCATTTATCAATTACCTGGCGCATCCTAAAAATCTGATCCTGACAGCCCCTCTGTGGTCTGAAAGCACACTTGTTTTCATCCAACTTCCTCTCTACCACTGATCCCACCCTCCCTTCCAAGATGCCAGCGAATACTTTGCCTTGTACACTAATCAATGAGATACCTTGATAGTTGTTGCAATCCTTCCTGTTCCCTTGCTTATAGATAAGTGCAATTACTGCTTTTGTCCAATCTGAGGGTACCTTACCAACACTCCATGCTAATCTTATTATTCTATGAAGCCATTTTATCCCTGCCTTCCCACTGTACTTCACCATTTCAGGTCTAATTTCATCTATTCCTGCTGCTTTATGAAAATGGAGTTTATTTACCATCGCTTCCTCAAGCGTAACTTCACCAACATCATTTTCCTCCTCTCCATGAGCTTGGCTGTTCGCAACACCACCAGGAAGATTTCCTTTTATGTTTAGAAGATGTTCAAAATATTCCCTCTGCCTCTCCAGTGATTCCCAGGGATCTATTATGAGTTCACCTGAATTACTCAAAACACTGTTCATTCCCTTTTTCCCTCCCCTCTTAGGATTCTTTATTAGAGTCCAGAAAGGTTTCCCTGCTGCTTGACCTAGCCTTTCCAGGTTATTACTAAAATCATCCCACGACTTCTTTTTGGATTCAACAAATATTTGTTTCGCTCTGTTTCTTTCATCTACGTACAAATCCCAGTCTGCTTCGGCCCTTGTTTGGAGCCATTTCTGATAAGCCTTCATTTTACGTTTACAAGCTGCTCTCACTTCATCATTCCACCAACACATTCAACTTTTGCCATCTTTACAAGCAGCTGTTCCTAGGCATTCCCTTGCTGTTTCTACTACAGCGTCCCTGTATGCCACCCATTCTCTTTCTACATCCTGAACCTGGTTACTGTCTAATGTTCGAAACTTCTCACTAATCATATCCATGTACTTCCATTTAATTCCCTCATCCTGGAGATTTTCTGCCCTTATCCGTTTGCAGACAGATTTCACTTTCTCTACCCAAGACCTAGAGATACTTAGTTCACTACAGATCAGAGAGAGGTCTGTATCATCAAAAAATCCCCAGAAAACTTGTACATTTCTAACAGATTTCCTGAATTCGAAGTTGATTAAGATATTGTCTATTATGGATCTGGTACCCCTAGCCTCTAGCCTCCCATGTGTAGCGATGAATAGCCTTATGCTTGAAGAATGTATTCGCTTCCCATTTCCATTAGCTTCCATATCTTCCCCACATTTACCAATCACCCTTTTGCATCCTTCAGTTCTATTTCCAACTCTTGCATTGAAATCGCCCATGAGCACTATTCTATCCTTGCTGTTGATCCTGACCACGATGTCACTCAATGCTTCATAAAACTTGGCAACTTCATCCTCATCTGCACCCTCACATGGTGAATACACTGAGACAATTCTCGTCCTAATTCCTCCAATTGCCAAATCTACCCACATCATTCACTCATTTACATGCCTAATAGAAACTTTGTTGCGTGCAATGGTATTCCTGATAAACAGCCCTACCCCAGACTGTGCCCTTCCCCTTCTAACACCCGTCAACTACACTTTATAATCTCCTACTTCTTCCTCGTTATCTCCCCTTACCCGAATATCACTTACTCCTAGCATACCCAGATGCATCCTCTTTGTTGACTCCGCCACTTCTACTTTCTTTCTTCCATAAGCCCCATTAATATTGATAGCTCCCCATCGAATTCCATTTTGTTCGCCAAGTTGTTTCCAAGAAGTCCCTCGCCTGTAAAATGGGAGTGGGACTCTGTTACTCCCATAGGTCCGAGGCTTGCTTAAAATGTTCTGAGCTCAGTAAATTCATGAAGCAGGATGCTACCCTACTTACACATAGTCCAAGTGAGGATCTCTCCTCTAACGAGTTATGGACCACCGGTGGATTGTATAGTCCTAGCCACCTGAGCACAAGGAGGGCCAGGACTCAGAATATGTCCGAGATGCCCACTCCCGTTCCATAGTAACTGGTATCCCGACTCTCAGGACCACTTACTAAACCACTCAGCCGTTGCCCACGGTTCACGAACTAGGACGTGACTACAGTAACCCACACCACAAACCACGAAGAGAAATCATTACAGGAGAGGGAACATGACAGAAAACCAAGAACAATACAGAAAAGTCAAAAATCAAAATACAACTCTGTGTAGAAGAGCGAAAGAAGCGTGGATGGTCGAGCTAAATGAGAATATCAGGAAAGATATAAAGATATAGTTGATGGAGGGACGGACAGAGCATATAGGAGCATTAAAATATTAAAACGGAAACCTAAAGTAAAGAGCTCCATAGTAAGAGATAAAAATGGGAAAATATTAACAGATAATGATGAGATCACTACATGGTGGAAGGAATACCTTGAACAACTGTATTAACCCATTCCAGTCTGAGCCTTAATATCCCTAACAAACATTCTGGACTGGGCATTTTTAAGGATTTTAAAAACATTATATCTCTGCACCTGTAGGAGATTTTTGCATGATTCTTTTTTCTTTGTGCTTGTTTGAGCATCTCATTTTGAAAAACGCTGTTTGTATCATCTCAACTATCACATGAGATTTTAAAATTGTTTATATATTATACCATGTTTTGCAAATGGAGGAAAGGTCTGACGGATAACTAAGCAAGTACAGTTTTCTGAAATACTGTTATATTCACCCTATTTTGCTAATATAAAATGTGCATTGCAATTACAAAACAATAATGAGTATGATATGAAAATAATAATTTTTCAATGATAATAGTAATAATTACAATAATGAAAATGGGAGCTCTTATGAAAGTGATAAATTTTGTCAAAAGTTACTCAAATGTAAAATTATTGTTCCATTTACCACAAAAGACTTATGAAAAAAAGAAAATACAGTCTTCTAAACAGACACCTTTACTAATATAGATAATCTTACGTATTCACGCAAATATGAAATACGTGGGAACATGCGCTAGGCCGTAAAACGAACTCCAATCATAATGAAATGTAAGAAGTTGTTTCGAATTCATATGTCAATAATATGTTCATTTGCGCATAAACTTATATCATAAAATATCGAAAATATCACTTTCATCAAACACATGTTTGCCGCGAGAAGCCATGTCTTAGAGCTCACTGTGAGATGTCTACTGATGCATGCTGATCGAAAATATCGTAAATTCTCTGACTTAGACATATAATACTGCCATCTGCTTAAATACTCTCGTAACTATTACATGAAGAAACACAATGTAACCACCAGAATGTGTGCATAGTTCGTTCTCGATTTTTAGTGAATTACAAGTTATAAATCTCATTTTTAGTGAATTGTCGAACCTTAGTACGGGCTATGCTTGCACCGTGGCCTGAACGTAATTTTGGCCGCTGCGAGTTATGCTCGCAGTTAGACCAGAAAGAGTTAAGGAGGAAATGTGTTGAATGATCTTAGGTGTATTAAACCAGAACATGAAGTAGAGGAAGATGATAAAGGTCCTACAATAACATGGAGGGAGTTTGAATCAGCACTTCAGCAATTACATAAAAATAAAGCTACCAGTCCAGATAACATACCTGGAGAACTGCTTAAGAATATGGGAGAGAAACTGAAAGAACGTCTATTTGCCATGATATGCAGATGCTATGATGAAGGTGAAATTCCAGAAGACTTCATCAAAAACATTCGATACCAAAGAAGGAAAGTAGTGTAGAATGGTCCGATCACAGAACCATAACTCTGAACTCTCATACATCCAAAATACTACTTCAATAAGAAAAAACAGGATAAATAACAAATTAAATTTACAAATCGATCCGGATCAGTTTGGCTTTAGGGCAGGGATGGGAACAAGACAAGTCATCTTAGCTCTCCGAACAATATTATAAAGGAGTTTGGAAATGAATAGAAACACCTCTCTAGCATTTATAGATATTGAAAAGGCTTTCAATAACATGAGTTAGGACAAACTGTTCAAAATTCTTAAAGCTACAGGTTTGGACTGGAAAGACAGGAGGCTGATATTGCGACTTTATGAAGGACAGACCACGATGGTAGATATCGGAGGAAGTATCCAGACAGCAAAAATCGAGAAAGAAGTAAGGCAGTGCTGATCTCTCTCACCATAACATTTTTACGTTTTCATTGAAGAAGCCATAAATACGTTTAAGGCAAATACCAAAGGAGTAAACATAAATGGGCACCATATTTAATGCATTTGATTTGCAGATGACATAGCAATTGTAACAGACTCCAAGAAAGAGTTGTCTAAGGTGCCGAATGTACTGCCATCAGCATTGTCAGATTCATGCTTAAACATTAATGTCAAGAAGACCAAGATATTAGTTGTGAGTAAACATCCTGAACGCATTCACACCAACATTAAGCTTAATAACAAGATAGTAGAACAAGTCAACAGTTTCCCTTATCTAGGAAGTATATAAAAGTTTAGCTTAACAGTTCCACCTTTTCAATACAAAATTTTTGTAATGCGGGTTACATTACAAATGAAACATTTGGTACTAGTTTCAACCTAAGGTCAAGGTCATCATCAGCCAACAACACATACTGCATAACATATTAAATAGTCCATATCGTCGCCATAAGACCTATCTGTGTCGGTGCGACGTAAAGCCCCTAGCAAAAAAAAAAAAAAATAATAGTCCATAAACAATGTACATATATAGCAGAAACATTGTGGTTTGATGCTATAAAGTTGTAAGTTGAAGATGAGATGGAGATGAAAGTTTTAAATTATGCATAAATTGCATTAAAGTAAGGCACTTAGCTGCCTTGAAGGATGATTCAATTTGATCAATCTGGATGCTGACGATTCTTGAAAATTTGTGTACCCTTCGCTAAAAGTTCTGACAGCTGTAAGTCATCATATCATAGCAGTGGCATTTAGAAAACAATTTATTCACACGCATCCAGATGAGCCCAACTTAGCACACTGGGTCGAAACACTGGCAAGCAGGAATGAGTTAGCTGGAAAATGTATAATGTCCAATAACGGACCATTTATATTGGTATTATAAATTTACTCATTCAGGACAAATATTTCAGGTTCCCTATGGGAATCAACATCTGTATCATCTGATGGCCAGGCAGGCATCAATTTCTGGTAATGAGACAAAGTCTCTCATAGTGCATTGGCACTGCAGGTGGCTCCAAGTAGCCTACGCAGTGGCCTCCACGGTATGCACTAGCTATGCGTCTTGGTAGGTGTGCTATTTACTAACTGATGAGCCCAACTTAGCACACTCAGGCAAAACGCTGACAACCAGGAATGAGTTAGGTGGAAAATTTATAATCTCCAATAACGGACCATTTATACTGGTATTATAAATTTACTCATTCGGGACAAATATTTCAGGTTCCCTATGGGAATCAACATCTATATCATCTAATACCCATGTAGGCATCAATGTTTGGTAATGAGACAAAGTCTCTCATGCATTCGCACTGCAGGTGTCTCGAAGTAGCCTACGCAGTGGCCTCCACGGTACGCACTACCCATGCATCTTGGTAGGTGTGCTATTTACCAACTGATGAGCCCAACTTAGCACACTCGGGCAAAATGCTGGCAACCAGGAATAAGTTAGCTAGAAAAGTTATAATGTCCAATAACGGACCATTTATATTGGCTTCCTGGTAGGCGTCTGACACCTTGTAGGTGCGGCGGCAATATCAAGCTCCAGGAACTAACAATCCCTGGTTCTAAGCACCCAGCACTGCTGGATCTCCTATTACAAGCCAAACATGATTCGTGAGCGTAGTAACAACATTACCCCAGGTGGTATCCAATCCACCCGTCGCATTGAGACGGCAACCAGGCTTTCGGATTCTGGGGAGCCTGGACAACCACGAAAACATGGGAGAGAGTCGGAGCTCTCTGGTAAACTATCCCACAAAACCCCCACATACATTGGTACATTCAATATCAACACTTTGATACAACCAGCAAAATTACTAAATTTAGTCACAGAACTTGATCAGCAAAAAATTCTTATCCTTGCCCTGCAGGAAACTCGATTTACTGATGATGCCACCATGGATTATGGAAATTACCATATATTCAAAAGTAAAACAGACCAAAAGATTCTAAATAGGACCCCTTTATTTGGTATGAGCTTCGTAGTACATAAAAGTATATTGAACTCGATCCAGGAAGTTAATTCCGTCAGCACACGCCCCTACAAATATAGACAACAAGAAGAATTCCCAAAACGTGGACAAATTTTGGAACAAACTTGAAAAAGTAATGTCAAAAATTCCAAAGGATGACGTTAAAATCCTCTTAGGCGATTTCAATGCACAAATCGGCCGAGAAAAGGGACACAGGAAAACTGTCGGACTCTACCCGGCGCACAAATTTACCAACAAAAACGGTTCAAGACTCATTGAACTATGTCAACAGTGCAACCTTAAAATCATGTCCACATCTCTAAGGAAGCATCCCAAGAAACAAAAAACCTGGAGGTCCCCCATTGAATCCATTGGTAAATTTCAGATTGATCATGTAGCTATCTCGTATCAGCTACAGAAAGAGGTACATGATGTACAAGTGAGAAGAGGAGCAAACATCGATTCTGATCACTATCTCACAAGAGTTAAAGTAAAATTTACTCCAAGAAAACACCACCCCAAGAAAATCCAACAACAGAAATTTGACATAAAACGGATTCCTGTTACGGATCTAAAAGAAATCAGCCAGCGAAAACATGGGAAGAATTCCACACCAAAATCACACAGAAGGCACGAGAAATGGTACCCTTAAAAAGGAATACAAAACACCCCTGGTGGAACTCAACATGCAACCAAGCCCTAGAGATAAGAAAATCTGCGTTTCAGAAATACAACAGTAGAAAATCCCAGAAAACTCAACGAGAATTTTATGAGACCAGAAAACAAGTATCCAAAACCATCAGGCAAGAGAAAAGAAAGCACCTGAAAGAACAACTGGAGTCAACTGAAGAAAACTTTAGAAACCACAACACAAGGGATTTCTACAGAACATTCACAGAACAAATCCAAGGATACATTCCACAGAACTTATGTTTCAGGAAACAAGACGGAAAACTGACGCTTACTAATAAAGAAAACTGCCAAGAACTTGCACGGTACTTCTCAGAACTTAACTGCCCCGAACCCACTGAAAGATTTCTTGAAAAAGCATCCAGTTTCACTCACCCAGAATCACCTCCACCAAACCAGGAAGAAATTCAGAGCCACATTAAATGACTAAAGAACAACAGAACCTCAGGAAGAGACGGGATTGTTGCAGAATTCCTTAAGAATCTTGGTCCAAATTCATTCAAAGAACTTACAGAAATCATACAGAAAATCTGGAAAAACGAAAATCTCCCAGAAGACTGGAAATGTGCCTTAATTCACCCACTTCACAAAAAAGGAGACAAAACTGATGTGAACAACTATAGGGGAATCTCCCTCCTTGAAGTTGGCTACAAAATTTTCTCTGCATGCCTGTTGAAAAGAATACAAGAACAACTAGAGCATAAGATTGGTGAATATCAAGCTGGGTTCCGCCCTCACAGATCATGCACTGAACAGATCTTCAACCTCAAAACCGCTCTAAAATTCAGGGCCCTCAGAAACCTTCCAATCATCTGTACCTTTGTAGATTTCAAGAAGGCTTATGATTCAATTGATCGTCAATATCTGTTCAACATCCTGAAAGAACAGAGACTAGACTCCAAAATGCTAAACTTGACCAAACAGACCCTCACTGACACGAAGTCAAGAGTGAAATTCATGGGAGAAATCTCAGACGAATTCCTGATAAAAACTGGTGTCCGGCAAGGAGATGGACTGTCACCCCTCCTCTTCAACCTCGTCCTAGATAAGGTGATGAGGGAATGGGAAAAAGAACTGAAAGCACAAAATAGCTGGAACCCAGTAAACATCAGAACACGAAAAAAAAAAAGCTTGAAATTCCATGCTTAGCCTTCGTGGATGACTTCGCCCTTTTGTCCAGCGATGAAGTCACAGCAATAAAGCAAGTTGAAATTCTCCAAGAATGTGCCAGAAAGGAAAGGAAAGAGTTAAAACACGATTTACTTGGAATATTATTATTATTAATTTTAAATTTTATATCTTTATAATTTAGTCACATATGTGAAATCCCAAATGAACAACCAAGATTGGATTTCCTATGGGTCGGACACAATAATGGTATTTGAACCGCAACCTTACTTCATTTTGTACTGTTATTAATTTATGGGGACACTATGTTCTCCCAAATCTCAACTCTTAAATCTCCTTCCAGAAAACTGAATTTTTCTGTGCAAAACTAGACATCCATAGTCTCGATACAAAATACGGGAAAATCAACAGAGTCCCTCACTTCAAATACCTGGGCAAAAATTCTCGAACCAACCGGACAAGAGAAAATAGCCCAAAACAACCGTGTCCAAAAACTCAGAAGAGCTTATGGGAGAACAAGAGAAATCTACAACAAAATATGTATGTCTCTCCACGTTAAGATTAAACATTACAATACTGTAATCAAACCTGAGGCTTTATATGCAGGGGAAACTCTAACGCTTCATAGAAAGGGCGAGCTGGAAAATATCCTACAAGAAGAGCAAAAAATAATGAGGAAAATTTTAGGACCAAGACACACGGGAAAAGGGTACCGCCTCCAAACCCGGAAATCCACAGAAAAATTATCTAATATTGCGGCAGACCTCAGGAAAAGAAGGCTGAAATTTTATGGACATGTTAAGAGGCTTCCAGAAAATAGATTAACCCACCAAGTTCTTGAAAGAGTTGATAAACTGAAGAATTTCCCTTGGATACAACAAACAAAAGTCGACATGAAGAACGCACAAATTCAACCTGAAGACATTTTGAATCGAAATATATATAGAAAGAAAATTGACATGTGGGAAGTTATGAAGTACCAAAAAGAGCAGGTACCAAGTGGACGGAAGAACGGAAAAGGATCTTTAGTCAACAGATGAAAGCATCCTGGATCCTCCGCAAACGAAATCATAAATAAAGCTTCGTGTGTTCCAAAAGGGACCATTCACGTATAATAATAATAATAATAATAATAATAATAATAATAATAATAATGCTTTGTGAATAAGGCACGCACCTGATTTTATAGAATGATTGCAAGTTAAACTTAAATGTGGAGATAACATGTGGCACGTGGAAGCCTTTAATTCGAGCAGTAAATTTGATTTTTATATTATTTGTTGATTTAATGTTTTTGGACTCAATAATAACTAAAATAATTTGTTTAGAAGCGATGGAGGCACTTATATATGATGGCCAATGCTATGTTAAAGGCCCAGAGTGGGTTAAGCCCATTTTTGATTTTGGAAGTCGAGAGGAACAATGCATTAGGTAAGGCATTAGATAAAATTGAGTCGTACTGATGTTGATGATAAAATAGATGAATCCTGAAGCCTACGTAGATGTTATATGCCAATTCCGGTGTTACGAGTGGCAGAAGAGTCTACACACTGAGAATTAATAAATTAAAAAAATGTTTGAAGAGTTCAAGTGGGATAAATGGACTTCAAATGAGAAGGAAGGAATAATTTAGCACTCGCAGGGACTGAATGGAGATTCCCAGCTGTGAGATGTCATGGGATTTGAGATTTGTCTTGGGAGAACATAGTGTCCCCATAAATTAATAACAGTACAAAATGAAGTAAGGTTGCGGTTCAAATACCATTATTGTGTCCGACCCATATGAAATCCAATCTTGGTTGTTCATTTGGGATTTAACATATGTGACTAAATTATAAAGATATAAAATTTAAAATTAATAATAATAATATTCCAAGTAAATCGTGTTTAAACTGACTGCTTAGTGCCAAACAAGACTGGAACCGTAATGGGTTATGCATTAATAATAATAGTTAACTGCCATGTAACAAGTGAAATTAATTTATCATATAATAATTTGCAGAAGTATAAGAAGAATAATTTAAGATATTATTTCTGAGTATAATAATAATGGTGAAAAATGAAAGTAAAATATTAAATCAAATAGAGAATATTTAAGATAAACTTAAATTATAACTAATACAAGTTTCGTCCCCTAAGGGACATCATCAGCTATAATAAATTAACATTAATATATCAGAATACAAAATAGATATTATTAAAATTGGCAAGACACATTAAAAATCACTGTTGTATGGTACGACATTTAAAAATACAATCTTACCAAATTTTGTTAAAATTATAAGTCATATGATTGATTAAAACAGTTGAATTGTCCATTAAACTCTTGATGTTCTTGGGAATGACAGTTGTGCTTTATAAAATCCACTGTTGTGAATAGCACTCTTGATTTAAAGTATTTCTTGATGAAAGATTATTAGGTTTTTGATATGCATTTCTTAAATAGTACATACAATGAATGCTTCAGAATTTAAAGTTAACTCTGGGCCGTAGTGGTAAAGCTCTTTGTAGTAACAAATATTATTTTGTTCCTTATTATTGGCCCCGACGTGCAGAGGAGGATGCACTTCTACTGAGGTAAATGTGTATCTGATTCAAAACAAGTTCTGGTCAGCTGTGGCTGCAGGTCCCCAGCAGAGATCGACTGTCCGCTTGCTCACGCGTGCGCCGCCTTATAAAGCCATCAGACGAGCGCGTGTAGATGAGGAAGTACAATACGTGAGGGAGCATCCACCGGGTTCTCGGCCGAGGGGACCCACAACCACGAGAGGCGAATGCCTCTCTGTGCTGCTTAATTTACAATAGAAATATACAGTGGAAGTATGTACATTAAATGATATAACATGGGACCTCTACCCGTTCTAAGGGTGTACATGGCAACATTTGAGTCTAAGTAAATGGTTAAGGAAGTACAGAGAAGATTCCTATCTTCAATTTTCTGGAGGGCAGCTGTCGCGGCGAAGAGGGCGGCTGATGTCTCAGCAACATGGATCCTGGTGGGTCGTTGGAATGGTCATGCCCAGGCGGTGTTGAGTTGGAGTGACATGTACGCTATACTGTTGGGAGTAGCGTTGGCGTATATCGTCACTGGGTGGTTGCCTTGAGCTGTATGGCATGCAGTGCTCATAAGTTCAGGTGAAATGCCGACAGGGCCAGTACGCCTCTCGAGTGAGAATATGGCAAACTGGAAAGAGAGGCCAGCACATCACATGAGATACCCAAGACACATAGCCTGCAACACGTGGTAGATCATCCACTGCGAGGCGAGGTATGAGCTGAACGTAACGTAGCACTCGGCGTTGAACACCTGGCAAGAGTGTCGGTGTTTGTAGCTCAGTGTCAATGTTCACACCAAGATATGTCATGTCAAAGTGATTGTTGGCTGTAGCACAGACTTAGCAGTGTTCACTGTGATACTGTGCACCAATGACAGACAGTTCAAGATTTCTTGCACTAGAATATGCTAGCCCCATAGGAACCAATCGTCGAGATAAACAATAACTTTAATGCGAAACTGTTCTTCCAGAATGTCCGCTACTGCAAGAGTCCATCGTTGCATTACACTGGGTGCGAGGGCGTGTCCCATAGGAAACCTGGAGAAAACGTAAGTTTTCTTGTGATAATACACTCCGTAGAACAGCTGGTGCTGGGGCTTATATTGCAACTGAAAAAATCTGGAACATAGGTCAGTCTTAACCAACTTGGAGAAGGGCTGGATCTGCTGGAGTGCCTGTGCTGGAGAACGTAGAGAGAAATGCGGTGTGTTGTAATAGGTTGTCCAGCGGCTAAGGTCGTGGATCATTCTTGCTGCGCCGTTCCGGTCAGTACTTATTTTGAATCAGATACACATTTACCTCTTCTGCACATCAGGGCCAATAATAAGGAACAAAATAACATTCATTACTACAAAGAGCTTTACCACTACGGCCCAGAGTTGACTTTAAATTCTGAAGCATTCAGTGTATATTCTATTTAACAAATGCATATCAAAGACCTAACAATCTTTCATCAAGAAATAATTTAAATCAAGAATGCTATTCACAACAGTGGATTTTATAAAGCACAACTGTTGTTCCCAAGAACATCATGAGTTTAATGGACAATTCAACTGTTTTAATCAATCATATGACTTATAATTTTAACAAAATTTGGTAAGATTGTATTTTTAAATGTCGTACCATACAACATTTTTAATGTGTCTTGCCAATTTTAATAATATCTATTTTGTATTCTGATATATTAATGTTAATTTATTATAGCTGATGATGTCTAATTATAATAAATTATAAATTGTATTGAATAGGCGGACCACTTGTTTATAATATTTAAACTTATCTTGAATATTCTCTATTTGATATATAGTCAATACGGGATTATTATTATTATTATTATTATTATTATTATTATTAATATTATTATTATTAGAAATGAAGCTGTTAAGGCTTGTTACATGTAATTAAAATATTAAATCGATGATGATTAAGTGTTACGATAATGATGATCTCCACTAATGATAATAATAATGAAATAAATAATTTGTATTATTGATTAACTTGGATGATGTTGAGAGTGAATAGGAAAGTCAGCTGGCAAAATGACGTAATTATGTCAATATGATGTAAATAGTAAGCTAAGTTTATGATGATAAATGTGATGACAAATCCCTACATCTGGACGTTTAGGTTAGAGTCCCTTCGTCGTTTTCTTTCCGCTAAGAGTAGCATATCATGGGTACGAACCCGGGATGGTATTGTATAACACCGGGATGGTATTGTATAACCCCGGGTTGGTCTCATCTCGGGAAGGTGGGGCGACGACATTTGTGCTCGCGCTCACCTTTCCAACAGGTAAGGGTCTCTACTCTATGGTGTCGTGGTATTATGGCGAGGGTCGTGGTTTCAATCCTCAGCAATCAACAATTCAACCACCCAAGTGGATGGGTGGTCTACAGTATCAAATTTATTTATGTAACATTTCAGGAATGATTTGCCAAAATGATAGGCAAATAAGAATCTATAGTGTCAAAACTATTTATGTACATTTTTAGGAATGATTTGCCAAATAAGGTGCAAATAAGGATTAACAAAGTTTGTGTATGTTCCAGTTATCTTTAAATAAAATGCTCCTTAAGCATTTGCAAGGAAACAGTTCCAAGTTCTTTGTAAAATAGTAAACCCTTAGTGACCGTTTAAAATATCCATCCCCTTTCCTAGGACGGAGCCTCCAATTTTTCCCTATGATCTGTTTTAATGTCAAAATTATCAGGATGCAATGGCAAATGGTTAGAAAATTTGGAAAGCCAGATATTTTCTTGACATTCAATTGCAATTCATTATGGCCTGAAATCTCTTCCAGTATAAATTCATATGAAACTCCAAACAATAGGCCCAATATCACCGTCCGTGTATTCCACGCAAAACTGAAGGAACTGTTTCGGGGATGAAGTGGTGGACCCATGTTTCATCCCCTGTGATGATTCACCGCAGAAACTCGTTGCCCTCCACAGAATACCGTTGCAAAACTGCCAGTGACGATTGGAAACACTGTCCCTTGTGAACATCAGTGAGCAGACGTGGGACCCATCTTTGACGCAGTTTACAAAATCCAAGGTGCCAGTGAACAATGGAGAATACACTGCCATATCAAATGTTCAGCATGCTGGCAATTTCCTGCAGTGTTATGCCCTACTTCACTCTAATGATCTCAACCACACGGTCAACATTTACAATGGTACAGGACGTTGCAGGCCTGCCTTCGCGATATTCGTCCGTGAGATCCATGAGTCCAGCATAAGTTGCTTACACCACTTTACAATACCTGGGCGAGAAACTGCAGGCTCACCATATACAGCAGTGATTTCACGATTAATGCCCATGCAATTCAGCCATTTAGCCCATAGAAATTGATCATTGCAGGCACCTCCAATTTGGAGTGAACATCAAGTTGATGCACCATTCAGCCTAGCCCGCTCTGCACACGCAACACAGTGGGATACCACACCAACCTTCCTATCGGACGTGTCAGCAGTTATTGTAGTTGCACTGCATTGGCCACAGTCACGACACACAGCGTGCTCTCGCGGCAAGACAGTGTAACTTACTTTTTGATTCACCCTCATATGTAGTCTAGCCTCTTATTCTTGTTTCCTATGGCCTAGGAGGTCCATTTCTAGTTCATGACCTGTTCCCTAGTCATTTCCAGTCATAGTCCAAACCCAACATTTTGGTATCATGATTACTGTTATGGCACTTAATTTCCACCACGCATTCTAATCTTCATGATCATGTTTCTCCTAAATCAGGTGTATCATTCTATCTTTGTGGGAAACTATTGTAGAAGAGATTCACGTAATTATTGGATATGGGTGGTTCAATATGTCAAATTGTAATCTACAACCCTTTGGGCTGAGCAGCAGTCACTTGACAGGCCAAGGGCCATAAGGGCTGAAGCACCATGGCAAGAGTACTGTAGTGTACATAATTTTTTCTACTTTTGAACTAGGCTTTCTCAAAGTTGAGTTGTTAACAAATGTATCTTCTGTGATAACAATTAAATTCCACACCAAATAACAATACAGCATTTTATCTGTTGCTGCTGGTCTAGTGCCTGTGTGAAAATTGATTATTTCTGTTGTTCATCAGTCTGAAAGGTCTTCAGTTTTGTCTCGTCATGGCAGAAAAACTTTAAAACACTGTTTGAACATTGCTGTAGAACAAAAAAGAACAATGTGAGAAGCTAGAGTCAACTGCTAAGTTGGTAGCAGGTTATGGAATAGGAGTTCTGTACCAACTGCCTGCAATGTTAAGAAAAGAAAAGCTGTAGAGGATTTTGTGCAGAACAGTGACAGTGATGGACCTTCAAGACATAAAAGTTTTTAAAAAGACTACATATGAATAATTAGATGTTGCACTCATATAATAGTAATAATATATATAATAAATTATTGTTGTCCAATGAAAAAAGGTGCTGAAGATGTTTTTTCATTAGTTACAATATGTAAAGAGAAAGTCAAGTTATTCTACAAATTTTCAGTGAATTGGATTGTTCATGATTTTTGGTTTTTCATGCATGTTCTCCCTTTCATTAGCTCAAATAACCAGGAGTTTACTGTACTGTACTGTACTGTACTGTACACCATTCTTTCAAAGTTGACTTGAAATTTGAGAGGTTCTCTTCATAATTATTGTGTATCCCTTTTCTTAAGGAAGGATAGAAAAGAAGAAAAATGTAGAACAATCAGAGGGAGACATGGAAAAGTTGAAAGAAAAAGAGATAAAAAAGAAACAGAATAGAAACCTTGGAATGTAAAATTTATATACTCATCAGGTAATAAAATCAGAGGGTATACACATTTTATCTGGTTGAACAGTGTTGAGGGGAGCTACACATAATATAATCGTATTTTTTTTAAATGATGAAATGAAATGACATATGGCTTTTAGTGCCGGGAGTGTCCGAGGACATGTTCGGCTCGCCAGATGCAGGTCTTTTGATTTGACTCCCGTAGGCGACCTGCGCGTCATGATGAGGATGAAATGATGATGAAGACGACACATACACCCAGCCCCCGTGCCAGCGAAATTAACCAATTATGGTTAAAATTCCCGACCCTGCCGGGAATCGAACCCGGGACCCCTGTGACCAAAGGCCAACATGCTAACCATTTAGCCATGGAGCCGGACTTTTAAATGATAACTGGACGCTTCCCAATACTGAGAGCTTGGCAACCCCAACCTACCCTTAATTAAGCAACATTTTTGTTTAATTTTCATTTTTTTAATGCAAATAGTAAAATCATGGACCTGTTTATCGATTGATGCTTGTTGTTTAAAGGGGCCTAACATCGAGGTCATCTGCCCTGGACCTGTTTATCTATTTACTATGAACATAAAGAAAAGTATTATATTACTCAACAAAGAACAGTGTTGTCTATACAGCTAAACAGACATACAGACATATATGTCTTGCATTTATATATTGAGGATGGTTGTCTAGTTGTTCTTCCTCTTAAAACAATAATCACCATCAACACCATCTCTTGTGTTTATAGTAAATAAACAGTTATATAAACAAGGGTATTATTTGTGGAGTATTGTAATAATTTTGCACTGTGTTGATAGCAAGTAGAAAAATAAATGCATACACTATTTATTTACTATAAACAGAAGACAAATGACTATTACCCACATGGCTGTATCTACTTGCTGTCAATATTACAGTACTCAACAAATGACACTCTTATCTATTTAACTATTAACTATAAATAGACAAATTGCCTTTTAACAAAATGGTACAAGCAGGCATCCCAATGAAACCTATCAGGACAATGAGACAACATTTTGAAAATCTAGACATCTTGTCACTTTACTACACATCGATTTGGGCTCATCTGTCAGAATAATGAAATGGTAATAGGTTGTAGATATCAATCTATATGTAAACGAGAGCATTTCTCCTAACGTCGTGCCTCTGCATCCAAACAATGAATTAAGACAGTAAACATATCATCTACAAATAGGTTGGAAATCAAGAAGCCTTTCTTTAAACATTCACCTGTGGGATGTTGTGTGGATAAGTAAAACACTTGAAATCATTTTGTGTACGGTTCAGTAATATAATTATCTTGAGGAATTCACTTTAAAATAACTTTCATTATTCAGATAAATTAAGGAAATGCCAAAATATTCATTATACTTTCTGGTTAAAAACATTATTCTAATATTACATAAATTTAGTTGAAATTTTAAAAAATATATTCCAGTTGAATTCTACAAGGGACTTCTCGAAACTTTCAAAGAAATGACAGTGACAAAAAGGTGTGGGAAGATGAATCTTACAACTAAATAGGTTAGGTTCAGAACATTCTAAAGCACGATGATGTACAGGGATCAAAATAAAAGATGTCATTTTTTTTTCTCTTCTGTTCGATTTTTATCTATAAAGTATATCATTCTCAACACATAGCAGAAAGAAGGTGGTGTAGTGAAAAAGACATATCACAATGTTTCACAAATGAGTAGCATTACACTAAAGTTTATAAAGCGTACGCAAAAAGAATGTCTTGATTGTAATCATATAAACATACCTCGGCATCTGACTGGTACAGTACCAACATCTCTGATTACTACTGGACCCATCGTAGTATTTCCCCCCCTGTTGTCACAAGGCAGTAAATAAACATTTCAATAAAAAACTGAATGTACTTCTCTGAATAAGATTTCATAGATATGAATATATTTACCGGATACTACACATCTACAGTTCTAAGCAAAGCTGGAAGGTACCCTCATATTTCCCTAACAACAAATAATTTCAAGGTGAAAATATTGACATCTATCACATGAACACCCACAACCATCATAACATCTCCTTCCCCCTCCATAATCACCCTAACCCTAAAACGGTGGTGAATGAGTCTACTTAAAATGGCATCCTATTGGTTCATTCATAGTCACGTGATTGATTTTGGATAAGCTAGGGACAGTGATTGGTTGTCTCTGGTGCTCCGAGAAAACTTTGAGTAATGGAGTAGCACAGAATTCACTAGTGAATAAAACAATATTACCTTTATCCGAAGATACTGAATTGTTACTATTACCATCAATAGCCAGAAACATCCAATTAGTACAAGAATATCAAAACGTTATTAAGCAGACGTGCATTCATGCAACTTGGTGTGGTAACAAAGGTAGTGTAGTCACGGCGATGGTGATTCATTACTAATCAAGAATGCAGTTTCTGATATTATGCCATTTTAATGTAAGCAGAGTGATAAAATAGATTTAAACTGTAGCCGATCTAATTACTTTTTTAAAAAATACAGCGTTTTTGGAGTATGTGTCTGTAATAGTGAGTTGTTCTCTAATAGTAAGGTGGGTTGCGGGAGAGTATAATTCCTTGTATGAGCGGGGAAAATTGAGGGTTCGGACTTCGGAGGCAGAAAAATCGATTTGGGCTCGTCTGTCAGAATAATGAAATTGTAATAGGTTGTAGATATCATTCTATATCTAAACGAGAGCATTTCTTCCCACGTCGTGCCTCTGCATCCAAACACTGAATTAAGACAGTAAATCTACCATTTAAAACCTTGTTTTTTTAAAAAAAAATGAGAATTTGCCAGGCTTACATTTTTACATGCGTGGTGGTTGTATTTACTACTCTGCACAACGCAGATATAAAAATAATTGAGAGACAGTGGGATTGTCATCGGGAACTTCGTTTTATCAGCAGGCCTTCCGTAAAAATGTTCATTTAAGAATAAGAAAACATCCACATAAGTTGTGGGTGCCATTTGTGCCATACCGTAACGCCGATAGGTTCCTTATTCCTGGTAAGCAAAATAATCTCGGAAGAAGTCCGCTCGTGTGATGCGTGATTGAAGATTGCTTCCTTTTATCTTGGTGGTATTGCGGCTCCTGAACTCTGTAATAGACCTCTATTTTCACCTTTATTTTCTTGCAGCCAAAGAGGATCTACCGGTACTTTTAATAATCTTTGTGTTTAAACTCTTAAACTAGAAAACGCATATTATATCTTCTCATGAGAGGTTAGTTTCTTCAGATTTTCTAAATGTTTGGAACCAGCGGCGATTGGGGTTTAAAAGTGCAAGGGAAAAAAATATACAGACAGAAACAGTACCCGGGTTTTAGGGATATAGCGGACGGCGTAGGGTATGCTATACATAAAAAATGAAGAAACAAGCTACAAAATGGTAAGTTTTTGATACTCTCTGAGCGAATTTCGACAGAGAGGTAAGGATTGAGAGTTTACCCATTTAAGCGCGGTAATAATAGCTTTTTTTTTTCTTTTTTGAGATTTTGATCCTGTACTACATAATAAAACTTTCATTAAAGGAAAAATATTACAATATTACGCATTTATTACAATTCAATAGAAGTACGCCGTGATTATACAATTAAAATCATTTAGTATTTGACTACACACTATAAGAACTAACAGACACTGAAGAAAATGCCAGACTGACGAATGCGCGCGGCAAGCGGGTGAATCATACCTGTGTCCATGACCTTGGTAATAAATAAATAAATAAATACCTGCTGTGGCGCTATACAAATTGGTTAGCCGGGACAAACGACATTTTGTGCGTATGTTCGTTAATAATTTTGTTAATGATTAAAGAAACTAACGGAAAGAATTGGGTGAGAAGACAAGGGGGCTTGTATAATACAAATTGCTTTTTTTTAAAATAATTCCTAGTTTCAGCCGGCAAAAATGCGAATAAAAATGTAGGCTAATATGTTCTCCAAAAAGTGGGGGGGGACTGCCCCCCCCCCCCAATCGCCGCTACTGCTAGGAATTGATTATTTTCATTACTTCGACTCCAAACACAAATCCCGAAACTATGGTTCTGGTTAACCCAGATGAGGGCAGTGAGGTCGCATAAGTAGATTCCATTCTCTTTTATAAGTTCATAAAGTAATAACTCGAACATCATTGATTGCTTGCGGGTTATACCTATGGGATGATTTAAACGTCAAATAAAGCTTTGAATGAGATAAATATCTGATTATTGTCATTTATTTGTGATCAGCATATTAAGTGACATGTGTGACTATGTATAGAAAACGTTTTTGTACACAAGTATTTTTGCTATTCTTTTAGAAACCTTCTTGAAAATATAACCTATTTCAGTACCATTATGAAAAAGTTAAAATCATTGCACAATTATGAACACATTATTGTAGGATGAAACATAATTATCTAGAACAGCAATTGACAACAGAAAAATGTAGAACACAACAATGAATATAATGTAGCAAAAACAAACAAAAAAAATTTAGTCTTTGTGGTTTCACCACCTGGCATGTTAAGTTGCAATTGATTGTTCTGTGCCTACAATATATTAGAAGTAGTTATAAAGTTTAAAATCTACAAATCTCACATCATGACCTTATTCAAATTACACAATATCTTCAATTGTTCATCAAATTCTGTCCGGTGGACACTTTCTGCATATTACAAGTAACAACTCTCATTATTGTTCCGTATTGAAGATGACGTTAGGCATAGATATCAAGGATAATTTAATAAAAAACCACCTATTCAATACTAGGTGGTTTTTTATTAAATTATCCTTGATATCTATGCCTAACTTTCTGCATAGTCGACACACGCAGACAAAATAAGAGCAAATAGCACATCTGGTTTTTGAGGGTCTATAATTCCTCCTGTCACATTTGAAACATCTTACTGTGTAGTCATTAGTGCAGTTGGCTGAGGATATTGTTGTTCTGGTATGATACGTACCAATCATCTCCTGAATTCTCGTTCTTGGGCCTGTACCTCATTAAAGGCCATGGCTGTTTCCTTCCACTCCTAGCCTTTTGCTACCCTATCATTGCCATAAGCTCAATTGTAAAATTAAAAAAATCATTCTTGCCATATGTCAGTGCACCAGTCATTGTAGCATGTACTCTTTGCATAATTCCTATGCCAGACATTTCAAAAATTATCTCCTAAACCTACCAGTGCTATTTGCATTACTTTAGAATGATGAAACTGCTAATTCCTTCCATGTTCAGCGGATCATAAAAAATAGTAAAATACCATCGGGTACTTCTTGCAGGAGCCCTTGCTGGCAAGATGTAGTGTTTACAGTGTGCTATGTCTTCTGGTATGGGCTAGAGCAATTTGTTACTTTCATTGACCTGTCTCAGTCTCATCCTTGGCTTTGACAATATGAAAGTGACCGAGGTATGAGCGATGCTAGGAATACCATTCGTTATGTAGCCAGTCCATGTTATGATTGTTGTGAAAATATCGCCCATAGGTTCGGTTGGTGCAGGCATTTCAGGGGGCTTGGCAGACTGATATGCAATAGTGACTTCTGGCTTGGTGAGGAAAGCAACGGGAAACTACATCCTCATTTCCCTAGTATGCGTCTTCAGTGACGCCTAGGCTGTCTATGATAGCCTTTGGTGGAGCTGTGGAAGATCAGACCAGGCTTCGGGCTGAATACCCAACATACATACTTCTTGCAAAGGTGTAGCTAGCTTTGAGTTCACCCAGTGTATCCACGCCGCCTTTATTTTCATTATATCAACATCATCAATGTCCCACTCGAGTCGCCCGGGTGTGGTTAACAAGCCTCCTCCACTCCTTTCTGTCCTTCCACTTTTCCTGCTCCATTACTTCCGCCACATCTAATCCAGCTTCTCTAATGTCCTTCCAAATCTGATCCATCCACCATCTTCTCGGTCTTCCAACTGGTCTCTTTCCCTTAACTTCTCTTTCCAATTCCCTTCTTGCTATCCATTCCTTTCCTATTCTTTTTACATGTCCGAACCATCTCAGTCTTGCTTCCTGTATCTTCTGTACTAACGGGTCTATATTTAGCTCTTCTCTGATTTCAATATTTTGAATTCTATCTCTTCTTGTCTTTTTAACCGATGTTCTTAAAAATTTAATTTCTACTGCTTGGATCTTACTACCTTGTCTCTTATTAGTTACCAGCGTTTCTGGTCTGTATGTTACAATTGGTATGAAATACCATTTTATATAATGTTAATTTCGTTCTCTTGGGTAATTTGTCATCCCATAAAAGCTCTCTGACTTCATTTCAGGGTTGATTTCATTACTTCCATTAATAATGCTACCCAGATATGTAAACTGTTCTACATTCTCTAACTGTTCTCCGTCAATCAATCAAATCGATCGATCGATCATTACTGATCTGCATTTAGGGCAGTCGCCCAGGTGGCAGATTCCCTATCTGTTGTTTTCCTAGCCTCTTCTTAAATGCTTTCAAAGAAATTGGAAATTTATTGAACATCTCCCTTGGTAAGTTATTCCAATCCCTAACTCGCCTTCCTATAAATGAATATTTGCCCCAATTTGTCCTCTTGAATTCCAACTTTATCTTCATATTGTGATCTTTCCTACTTTTAAAGATGCCACTCAGACTTATTAGTATACTAATGTCATTCCACGCCATCTCTCTGCTGACAGTTCGAAACATACCACTTATACAACTGAAGAGCCCAACCTAGCACACGGGGGCGAAACGCTGGCACCAGGAATGAGTTAGCTGGAAAGTTTATAATGTCCAATAACGCACCATTATACTGGTATTACATACCACTTAGTCGAGCAGCTCGTCTTCTTTCACCCAATTTCTCCCGGCCCAAACTTTGCAACATTTTTGTAACGCTACTCTTTTGTCGGAAATCACCCAGAACAAATCGAGCTACTTTTCTTTGGATTTTTTCCAGTTCTTGAATCAGGTAATCGTGGTGAGGGTCCCATACACTGGAACCATACTCTAGTTGGGGTCTTACCAGAGACTTATATGCCCTCTCCTTTACATCCTTGCTAAAACCTCTAAACACCCTCATAACCATGTGCAGAGATCTGTACTCTTTATTTACAATCCCATTTATGTGATTACCCCAATGAAGATCTTTCCTTATATTAACACCTAGATATTTACAATGATCCCCAAAAGGAACTTTCACCCCATCAATGCAGTAATTAAAAATGAGAGGACTTTTCCCATTTGTGAAACTCACAACCTGACTTTTAACCCCGTTTATCAACATACCATTGCCTGCTGTCCATCTCACAACATTATCGAGGTCTCGTTGCAGTTGCTCACAATCTTGTAACTTATTTATTACTCTATACAGAATAACATCATCTGCAAAAAGCCTTACCTCTGATTCCACTTCTTTACTCATATCATTTATATATATAAGAAAACATAAAGGTCCAATAATACTGTCCTGAGGAATTCCCCTCTTAATTATTACAGGGTCAGATAAAGCTTTGCCAACTCTAATTCTCTGAGATCTATTTTCTAGAAATATAGCAACCCATTCAGTCACTCTTTTGTCTAGTCCAATTGCACTCATTTTTGTCAGTAGACTCCCATGATCCACCCTATCAAACAGGTCAATTGCAATACAGTCCATTTGACCTCCTGAATCCAAGATATCTGCTATATCTTGCTGGAATCCTACAAGTTGAGCTTCAGTGGAATAATCTTTCCTAAAACCGAACTGCCTTCTATCGAACCAGTTATTAATTTCACAAACATGTCTAATATCATCAGAAAGAATGCCTTCCCAAAGCTTACATGCAACGCATGTCAAACTTACTGGCCTGTAATTATCAGCTTTTGGTATAGCTCCTTCAAGCAAACAATAATCAAATAAGTACTTCAGATATGGTACTATATCGTAACCCATTGTCTTTAGTATATCCCCAGAAATCTTATCAATTCCAGCTGCATTTTTAGTTTTCAACTTTTGTATCTTATTGTAAATGTCATTGTTATCATATATAAATTTTAATACTTCTTTAGCCTTAGTCTCCTCCTCTATATGGACATTATCCTTGTAACCAACAATCTTTGCATACTGCTAACTGAATACTTCTACCTTTTGAAGATCCTCACATACACACTCCCCTTGTTCATTAATTATTCCTGGAATGTCCTTATTGGAACCTGTTTCTGCCTTAAAATACCTATACATACCCTTCCATTTATCACTAAAATTTGTATGACTGCCAATTATGCTTGTCATCATGTTATTCTTAGCTGCCTTCTTTGCTAGATTCAATTTCCTAGTAAGTTCCTTCAATTTCTCCTTACTTCCACAGCCATTTCTGACACTATTTCTTTCCAGTCTGCACCTCCTTCTTAGTCTCTTTATTTCTCTATTATAATAAGGTGGGTCTTTACCATTTCTTGGCACCTTTAAAGATACAAACCTGTTTTCACATTCCTCAACAATTTCTTTAAACCCATCCCAGAGACTGTTTACATTTTTATTTACCATTTTCCACCGATCATAGTTACTTTTTAAAAGCTGCCTCATGCCTGCTTTATCAGCCAAATGGTACTGCCTAATAGTCCTACTTTTAAGACCTTCCTTTCTAACACATTTATTTTTTACTATGACAAAACCAGCTTCATGATCACCAATTCCATCTATTACTTCGGTTTCTCTATAGCACCACGTCCAGGATATTTTTCCCTCTAGTTCGTTCCATCACTTTCTGAATCAGCTGTCCTTCCCATATTAGCTTATTTGCCATTTGTTGGTCATGCTTCCTGTCGTTCGCATTTCCTTCCCAACTGACATTTGGTAAATTCAGATCCCCCGCTACAATCACATTCCTTTCCATGTCGTTTCCCACATAGCTGATTATCTTGTCAAATAATTCTGAATCCGTGTCAGCACTACCCTTTCCCGCTCTGTACACTCCAAAGGTATCAAGTTGTCTATTATCTTTAGAAATGAGCCTTACACCTAGAATTTCATGTTTGTCATCTTTAACTTTTTCGTAGCTTACAAATCCTTCTTTCACCAGAATGAATACTCCTCCTCCCACCATTCCTACCCTATGTTTACGATACACACTCCAGTTCCGTGAGAAAATTTCTGCGTCCGTTATATCATTTTTCAGCCATGATTCCACTCCTATTACAATATCTGGTAAGTATATATCTATTAAATTACTTAATTCTATTCCTTTCTTTACAGTCCTTCTACAGTTCAACACTAATAATATTTTTATGTCATCCCTACTTGACTTCCAGATCTCTGTACCATTATCACCGCTCCCTAGACAACCCCGTTTCCCATGAATGTACCTCCCTATTACCCTTCCAAACAAATTTTCTAACTTATATGTACCACTGCTGTTTAAGTGAAGGCCATCTGAGCGCAGATCCCTATCTCCTACCCACCCATTAGGATCTAGAAATTTCACTCCCAGTTTCCCACATACGCACTCCATAGTCTCATTTAAATCCCCAATCACCCTCCAGTCAGTATCCCTTCTACACAGAATTCCACTGATAACAATCCCCGCTTTCTTAAATTTCGTCCGTGCTGCATTTACCAGATCCCACACATACCCAACTATGTTGGTACTTATATCAGCTTGCCTTACGTTGTTGGTACCAACGTGAAAGACTACCACCTCCTCCCTCTCTTCTACTTTCCTCAACATCTGCCTCAACCTAATTCCTGGATAACACTCTACCCTGGTTCCCTTTCCTCCACACACTTTCCCCACATGTCTAACGATGGAATCCCCCATGACCAGAGCCTCAACCCTACCCATCTCATTTGATCCCCTCCCCTCCTGGTCAGCCCTATCTTTCCTGATTGCTGCAGAAGCTACTTCCTCCTCCCTTTTCTCCTCCCCATGACCTTGTTCCACCTGTCTTTTCCTATCCTCTACTCTACATTTCCCTTTCCTACATTTTCCCTTCCTCTTACTTCCACACATCTCAGCAACAGTTCCTTGTTCTTCATCTTCCCTCTGTTGCTGTACCTGGAGTGGCTCGTACCGATTTTGCACAGACACCTGTCCTGAATTCTGATCCTGAATAGAGCCCTTAGCCTGCAATCTCCTTCCCCTTAGAACATTGGACCACCTGTCTCCTACAACTCCCCCTTTTCCTTCCTCTCCCTCTTGTACACCTACTGTAACCTGTACATTGTTTGTAGGAGGCCTATCTTCCTTCCTGTCTTCCGTGAGAATCCTAATTATCTCCCTCAAACCCTCCATCTCCTCCCTCATACCCCTCAATGCCTCGCCACACCCACAGTCCCAACACTTGCACTCCTTAGCCATTCTTTACGGAAAAAAATCAAAATAAAAGGAAAATAAAATAACTTATGTGCTAAAAAAAAAAAAAAACCGGAGGGATATATTGTCTGGGATCGCACAACAATAAGGTTATTAATATATGGCTACACTACAATACTACTTAGTTGAACTCTGTTTTTATCCTACAACACCTGTTAATTACTGAATACCAAAAGGAATACAGAAGAATTACACAAATCTAAACTGCAGTTAAGCCTATCCTAATTACAACAACAGAGTTTTAGTAAGAGTTTGTACAGATACCTCTACTATACCAGTACTATACAAATATTTTACAATAATAAAATAAGCATGCTAAATTCTAATAAGATATTACTCGAATACTACTGTACAGTACACTACAATAAGTTTAAACTAAGTTCAGACGTATCCTAATTACAATACCGGTACCGTATGTCACTACTAAGCACAAACAGAAATGAAAACTGCAAGTTTGAAATTTGCAAGAACTACTGTACTCAAATATTACGAATAAAGCTAAATGCTTAGACAGGTTATTATTAGTACTATGCTCTAATAGATTCACATGAATATAGCAGGCAAGATACAGTACTATCTGAATATACTGTATCTACACTACAATTCTCAGCTGAAATGTGGTTATATGAATTTTTACCGCTGGTGGATTACTATTATTTTCCCTACTACACGGGTCGGAGAATTAAAGTGTCCTTAGATGCTGAAAAATAAGAGGTTGTCTACAATAATTTTTGTCAAAACTACGCCGGGGGTTTAACTGCAATATTATTGGGATATAGGAATTTCTCTTTTCCACAGTGCATGACTACAGTTTTCTTTTTACTAATTACCATTCCAAACTCCTTCAGATTTTCATTCCAAACATCCAGTCTCCTTTGTACTTCCTTTTCTCCCTTTCCCAAAAATCACCACATCATCTGCAAATAACAAAGCATTCACTTCATCACTACTGATAGTCTGTTTCACACATTTTGTGATTTCATTCATCAATATAATAAACAATAATGGCGACAGTGCACTTCCTTGCTTGAGACATATTTTTTTTGTATAAAATATTTCAGAGTCATCCACTTCCTACTTGTGCACTGCTTTTACTCTCATGATACAACATTTTTATCTTGTTAATCAATGATTTTCATACATTCCTCTTCAGTAGACATTCCCATACACGTTTTCTCTTAACTGTATCATAATTTTTTTCCAAATTCAAAAATACGAAGATGATTTCCTTGTTCTTTTCCAGATGTTTTTTCATTATCGTTCACACTGTAAATATCAAGTCTACTGTTGATCTGTCCGGTCTAAAGCCCTATTGTTCTTCCTCTAACTGTGTTTCTATTATATCCCTCAGTCTTTTCATTATAAAAGGTTACAATTTAAAGCTTAATTGCGTCTCTGGATTCAGGGTCAGTCTGGTCACTGGAATGCATAGATGATAATAGCAAAACTACTTTGTCTCTCCTCAGGACATCATCATACAAGCTTTCATTCCCCTCCTGAAGGGGAGAGGCGGGCCACCTAGAAGGTTACGCCTACACTCTGACGAGGACTCCTCAGGACATAAGAAACCAATGTACATTCATCTCTGAATGCAAACATGGAACTGGCTACAGGCCAATTTTTAGTTTGAATGAACTAGTACGGTACCTCCATTTTGTTCTCTCTGGCGGTTATGAACACTTTCGAATTTATGCCGCAATAGGATCACATTAGTCAGCCCATTATTTAAGTGTCTTTAAAGGGACTCTTCGGGCCTAGTAGTCTTCCCACTACTTTTTCATGTGGTCCGATCTTTGTGCCCTTTCTGGTGTTGAAAATACTTGCATTGTGAATTTCTTTCTTGTGAGTGTAAAGCGAATTTGTGTTGAATTTTTTGTTTAATTTTATCTGTGGTGTCTGCTGGTGTAAGGCCAATTTTCTTCAGATCCTCTCTTATTTTTCTGATCCATCTGCAACCTGTTGTGGTATATTTTGGGTCAAGTTCATACCGTACCAGTAGTTTCAGAAGTTTTGAGTCTTGTGTCCAAAGAATCCCAGTGTCCTCTTATTCATAGTATCTGTAATGGGTTCCAAATCTTTGTACATGACTTTGTTTGGTACTACGTGCCACTGTCCACATTTCTGGTATTTTTTGATGATGCAGTTCTTCCAATTCTTCTGTCGATCTTGTGGAGTCTGTCAGTCTTTGCTCATTCAGGTGAAAGAGTGTATCTGCTGAATATGTTGCTTCTGGTTTTATAACTGTGTTGTAGTGTTTTAGTTTTGTGTGTATGGAATTTTTGGTAGATATCCCAGGTTATTTTTTGTGCTTTAGACCTAGTTAGCTTGTTTATTCTTATTTGGATCAAGGTTTTTTCTTTAAAGTTAAGGTTGGTTGTTTTTACTTTTCCTAGGTACCTATTTGTCTTGGGTGACAGTTTTTACTTTATCACCATTTATGCTTATATATCTTTTATTGATGTTTTTTGAAACATCATTTCTGTCTTTTTGGAATGATATTTTTAGGCCAGTTTTAGTTGCAGTGTTTTGAAGTTCTGTATCTGTGTTTTAGCTTCATCTAAGTTAATTGTTAGTAATGTCAAGTTGTCAGTGAAACAAATGCAGTTTGTTTTGATTTTCCTGTCTGTTTTTATTTTTGGGGGCCATTTCTTAAATCATTCCCTCATTTTACAAAGGAAAATTTAATGTGTCCTCCTATTCAATACATAACATAACTCCATTATTAGATGGAGTAATAAAAGTCAAACATGTTTCGACTCGTTTGAGCTATCTTCAGTGAGAAAAGGGGGGTTAAAATTATTTACATAATTCCCTCATTACTATTTCCAAAGTGCAGTTGAACAGTAGGTGTGAGAGTCCATCATCCTGGCGTAATCCTGTTTAGATCTCTAATAATTCCGATAATAATTCATCCCTGAACTTCACTTTTGACTCGGTGTTCATGAGGGTCAGTTTTATTATATTTATTAATTTGGGGTTTAGTCCGAAATGTCTTAGAATTGGTAGTAGAGATTCCCTGTGGATGCAGTTGTATGGTTTCTTGAAATCTATAACACCATATCTCTTGTTTCTTCTGTTGTAATCCATTATTAGCTTGAGACTCATGATCTGATCAGGACAGCTCCTCCAGGGTCTGAAATCTCCCTGCTATTCTGTTAGTTCATTCTTGACCGAGCTCGATAGCTGCAGTCATTTAAGTGTGGCCAGTATCCAGTATTCGGGAGATAGTAGGTTCGAACCCCACTGTCGGCAGCCCTGAAGATGGTTTTCCATGGTTTCCCATTTTCACACCAGGCAAATGCTGGGGCTGTACGTTAACTAAGGCCACGGCTGCTTCCTTCCTACTTCTAGCCCTTTCCTGTCCCATTGTTGCCATAAGACCTATTTGTGTTGGTGCGACGTAAAGCAACTAGCAAAATTTTAAAAAAGTTCATTCTCGAGTTGTGACCAGATTCTATTTAGGATGATTCTTCAAATGATTTTGTATGTAATGTCTAGAAGTGAGATTCCCCTGTAGTTGTTAGAGTCTGATTTGTCAGCTTTATTGTGTAGTGGGTGGATGATGGCTGTTGTCCAGTTTTTCTTTAATCCACATTATGACAAGCTGTTGAAGGACAAATTTTGCTGATCTTCCTGAATATTCCCAGATCTCTACAAAGGTCTGATCTGGCACTTTGTAATTTTTTGTCTCACCTGGTGCATGATTTTATTGTGGACGGTGGGGGGGGAGTTATATTTTTTGGTAGTGGAGTTATTGGAGTGTCGGTATCCAAGTTAAGAAGTTCTGTTGGTTCCTCGCTATTCAGGAGTTTAGTGAAATATTTAACCAGGATTTCTGCATTGTCTTTATTGTTATGGGCCGGCATACCATCTTCATTCTTCATTAGTAGGTTTGGGGATTTGAATTTTTGGAGTTTCTTTTTGAAGGTTTTGTTGTAATCTCTGAATTGTGTTTTATTGAATTATTCTAATTTCATTGTATCCTTATGGTATTTCTCTTAATTCTTTAAGGTTTGGGTGGTTTACTTTCTTTCCTACTCCCCATTTTCACACCATTAAGGCCATGGCCGCTTTTGTCTCACTCCTATTCCATCATCGCCATGTATTAGTGTGGCTTTAAAATATTAAAAAAACGTATTTGCTGTACTAGATTTTGGAAAGATATTCCTGATTTTTGGAATTGGTGTAATAGCCATGCTTGATGTCTTTTCTCCACTGTTTCATCACATTTATTGTTCCATCCTTGATGCATTTTATGGGGTTTTATTGGGGCCAGTTCTTCTGCAATTCAAAGGTTGTTGACTGGGTCTTCAAGATAATACATGATTTTTATTTTTTCATTTGCTTTTTGTTAATTTTCATTCTTGATTAGCTGTATAGGGTCCATTTTTCTTCTAGGTTTAGGGGCTCGGTTTTATAGTTTCTCTTAGAGAGTTAATTTAATTTTAATTTTGACTACATATTTATCCAAACCTGTGTCTATTACTCAGAGGGCTTTGATATTGTAAACCTCTTTGTGGTAGTATTTGTCCCTAAAGACATGATCTAGTTGATGTTCTCCTATAGTGTGGTCAGGGTGTTTCTATGTTTCCATTCAATCAATGGTCTGCTTTGAGGGCTGTCACCCATGTGGCAGATTCCCTACCAGTTGTGCACCTGGCTTTTTCTTAAAAGTTTTCAAAGAACTTGGAAATTTGTCGAACATTTCCCTTGACAATATATTCCAATCCCTTACTCCTCATCCTATAAATGAATATTTGCCCCAATTCGTTGAATTCCAACTTTATCTTTATATTATGATCTTTCCTACTTGTAAGTCCGACTCGTTGGCTGAATGGTCAGCGCACTGGCCTTCGGTTCAGAGGGTCCCGGGTTCGATTCCCGGCCGGGTCGGGGATTTTAACCTTCATTGGTTCATTCCAATGGCCCGGGGGCTGGGTGTTTGTGCTGTCCCCAACATCCCTGCAACTCACACACCATACATAACACTATCCTCCACCACAATAACACGCAGTTACCTACACCCGGCAGATGCCGCCCACCCTCATCGGAGGGTCTGCCTTGCAAGGGCTGCACTCGGCTAGAAATAGCCACACGAAATTATTATTATTCCTACTTGTAAGAGCTCCACTCAAGCTTATTCGTCTATTAATGTCATTCCATACCATCTCTTCACTTTTTAAATTTTGTGTGGCTATTTCTAGCCGAGTGCAGCCCTTGTAATGCAGACCCTCCAATGAGGGTGGGCGGCATCTGCCATGCGTAGGTAACTGTGTGTTATTGTGGTGGAGGATAGTGTTATGTGTGGTGTGTGAGTTGCAGGGATGTTGGGGACAGCACAAACACCCAGCCCGTGGGCCATTGGAATTAACCAATGAAGGTTAAAATCCCCAACCCGGCTGGGAATCGAACCCGGGACCCTCTGAACCAAAGGCTAGTACGCTGACCACTCAGCCATCGAGTCAGACATCTCTCCATTGACATTCCCCTTAAAACAATAATCACCACCACCACCACCACCACTCTCCACTGACAGCTCGAAATATACTGCACTTAATAGAGTGAAATGGACCACCTATTCAATACAAGGCTAATGCTAATGTGACTATGTTCTGACAGTAGTCAGTTATATTATTATTTCAATATTAATCAATCAATCAAACTGCATGTAGGGCAGTTGCCCAGGTGGCAGATTCCATATCTGTTGTTTTCCTAACCTTTTCTTAAATGATTGCAAAGAAATTGGAAATTTATTGAACATCTCCCTTGGTAAGTGTTTCCAGTCCCTAACTCCCCCTCCTATAAATGAATATTTACCCAAATTTGTCCTTTTGAATTCCAACTTTATCTTCATTTTGTTATCTTTCCTACTTTTAAAGAAACTACTTTAACTTATTTGTCTACTAATGTCATTCTAAGCCATCTACACTGATAGCTCAGAACATACCACTTATGATTCAAATTCGTATAATTTTATTAAATAGCGCCTATTCTATATATAATAATATTTAATAAAATCATAAGAATTTGTATCACAAGTAGATCTTCAGTATGGACAAAAATGAAATTTATAACCTTCAACAACATACCACTTAGTCGAGCAGCTCATCTCCTTTCTCCCAAGTCTTCTCAGCCCAAACTTTGCAGTATTTTTGTAATGCTACTCTTTTGTTGGAAATCACCCAGAACGAATCGAGCTGGTTTTTAGTCTTCGGACTTTCAAATTTTCTTTCCCTAATGGGAACCTGTTAAAATGTAAGGAAACATGAATGATTACCCTTGTAATCTTCCTCTAAAAATTTTGAGTGACGAAGTTCTTCTATTTTCTATATTAATATCTCTATTCAGCCTTAAATTTTATTTCACTTGGTCACCTCGTTGTAGGCTTAGCTTCTGTGTCACTGGGCCTCACCTCCACTTAAGTGTTTGTCACTTAAATTAATATTGGTCGCATAATGTAGGCCTTATGCCTCTGGGTATTCTTTTCAAGGGTAGCATACATATTAAGGGGTAAATTGTACAGGAGTGTATTTATTGCTTCAAGTATTTTGTGGTGACTGATGTGGTCACGTGTGTAACTTCATGGCTCAAAAAAGAACACTAAAATGAATGTAAACTGAGCTCCAAGGTTTGAGACCCGTATTTTGTAAAACTTTCTGGAAGCCAAGGCTTCTTTCACTAATATGTACCTTCCCGAATGTGTAAAGGCTAGCCTCCTGTTTTCTCACAGTGTAAAATACTGGAGACCTGCAGGTCGAAGGCTTTGACTGTTCTACTCGAAATGTGAATTCCATTCAACAAGATTTGTAAAGTTTTTCTGAACTTATGAGCTCCTGGTATTGTAAATATTTCTGAGCTTATGAGCTCCTGATATTGTATAGTTTTGCGATGTTATGGAATTCTCAATTGTAATTTCTCAAGCTTCCCAGCTCCTTGGTAGCGAGTTCATGGTGTGTTCAGTTGTGTTTATGTTTAAAAATCCTAATACTAGAAAAGAAAGAAATAAAGTTTGAATTTGGTTTTTGTTAGCAATACTTAAAGTTTGGTTAGTCCTTTGTCCAGCCATTCACTCCAACACGCTTCCTTCCTTCCCTCTTTGAACCATGGAAAACACAGTAGTACAGTAATAATAATAATAATAATAATAATAATGCCAGAATGTGTAATGAAACTTATTGTGGTCCTTAGTTGGCTGATTAGCGAATAATAAACTATGAGTATAGTTCCACGAAAAGTGTTCACGTAATCGAAAATGAGATAATGGATTACCACAGGAAAAACAGCCAGCCCACTGAAAGCTAATTAGACAACCCCCAAATCATTTAAAAAAACAATTAAAATACGATACCATACTCACTCACTCATTCACTCCGTAGGCTTCTGAGGGACGTGAAGTTCCCATGCCGATCTCACAATCCTCTTCCATCCTTTTCAATCTTGAGCCCGCTCTTCCCAATTATCAATTTGGAGGGTCCGGTATACCTTGTTGATCTCCTTCTTCCAGGTGCTTCAGAGTCTTTCTGAAGGTCTCTTCCCATTAAGAGATCCCTTGTATAGATCTACTGGTGCTCTGTTATCCTGCATCCTCAGTACATGTCCAGCCCAGCGCAGTCTGTTGGATTCTATCACACCCATTATAGTGAGCTGTTGAGAGAGAGTGTAAATCTCATTATTAGATCTTTTCTGCCAACTTTGGGAGATAGGACTGAACCATAGGCCAAACATTTGTCTATAAACTTTATTCTCAATGACTTGCAACTGCTGCTGCTCTTTCTTGGTTATACTCCATGTCTTGGAACCATACAGAAGTACTGGTCGAATTATTGTATTGTAGATAATCATTTTTGCATTCCTTGTTAAAAACTTGGAGCCTAATATAGGGCTCATAGAGTAAAATGCCTTATTTGCATTCTTAATTTTAGCTTGGTGTTCCTGTTGCCTTCGGTTTTGATCATCGATTAATACACCAAGGAATTTAAACTCCTGTACCCTTTTAAATATATATTTCCCAATCCTCAAAAGCAGTCTGTCAACCTGCTAATGATTTGGTCTCTGTACAACCATGTAATGTGTCTTTTTATCATTCACCCATAAGCCAGTTTTGCTGCCATTTCCTCTAGTTCCACAAATAATTGTCTAATTTCTAATTCATTGTAGCCAATAAGAACAGTATTATCTGCATATGAAAGGACTTTATTTTGTCTCCCCAATATGATGCCACCGGGCGAGTTGGTCGTGCGGTTAGGGGCGCGTGGCTGTGAGCTTGCATCCAGGAGATAGTGGGTTTGAACCCCACTGTCGCAACCCTGAAGATGATTTTCCGAGGTTTCCCATTTTCACACCAGGCAAATGCTGGGGTTGTACCTTAATTAAGGCCACGGCCTCTTCCTTCCCAATCCTAGGCCTTTCCTATCCCTTCGCCGCCATAAGACCTATCTGTGTCAGTGCGACGTAAAGCCAATTGCAGTATGATGCCAGCAGGTACAAGAGCTAATTTCCTGATAATCTTCTCCAGTGCAATGTTGAATTGAAGAGGAGAAGTTGCACCCCCTTGTCTCAATCCAGTTTTATTCTGGAAGGAATTTGATTTTCTACCCTTGAGCAAAACACGGCTAACATTACCATCCATACACAGTTTGCACATGTTAATTAATTTTATGGGAAAGCCAAACTCCATCAAGATGTTCCACAGCATTTCTTTATGAATTGAATCATATGCCTTGAATAAATCTATAACGAGATAATGAACCGACTCCTTGTGTTCCCACACCTTATCATTAATACTAATATAATAATAATATAGCATAATATAATAATAATATAATATTAATCATTAATATGTTGTCTGTAGTGGATCTGTTACTATGAAAACCATTCTGATAGTCCCCAATAACATATTCAGCAAATGGTTTTAAACACTGTAAAAAAGAATAAAAGACAGAATTTTGTAGGCCTTGTTTACAAGAGATATACCACAGTAATTTTGAACTTTTTCCTTACCCCCTCCTTTATGAATTGGGACAATTAGTGATTCCTGCCGTTCTTTTCGAATAACTTCATCGTGCCATATCCTTAGAATGATTTATATATGTATTTATGTAATGTTTCTCTAGTTACCAAAGATGGAGGAGCAGTACAGGATGTCTCTCAACATATACAAAAAAGCAAATGGTGCCTTTGCTTGGCTCTATCTGGTATGGAAGAACAACAAAATATCTATCAGGACCAAACTTTGAATTTTCCGAAGTAATGTCAAGGCTGTTCTACTATATGGGTCCAAGACCTGGAATGTGACTAGAGTGATTATCTCCAAGTTGCAGACCTTTGTCAACCACTGTTTAAGGAAGATTCTAAACATCTACTGGCCAGAAGTAATCTCCAATCTTGAACTATGGAGAAGGACGGGTGAAACCGAGATGGCCATACAGATAAAGCGGCGGAAGTGGAAATGGATAGGGCATACATTGAGGAAAGGGAATGAAGCCATAGAGAGAGAGGCACTGGATTGGAACCCGCAGGGTAAAAGGAGGAGTGGCGTGGCAATGATTTGTACACATGGAGGTAATGGAAGAAGGCAAGGCCTGGAGAGAGGTGAAGAGGTTGGCTGGCAACAGGATCAGATGGAGATGCTTTGTTGATGCCCTATGTTCCACAAGGAACAACATGAATTAAATCAAGTAAGTCAATGTTTCTCCACCATATTTAATAAGCTCAGCAGGAATGTTACCACTACCTGAAACTTTATTGTTTTCTAAATGTATAATACTTTGTAATGCCTCTTGATATGATTGCTCTGGTATTTGTTCTTCTGATGGGGAACTAGGTGGTTTAGCAATACAGGTCTCTGGATCTGCACAATTCAGCAAGGAATCGAAGTATTCCTTACATTAAAACCATTATTCTCGTCATTATTTGAGATCCTTCTCCTGGATTTTAGGATCTTACATCACGGAGTGCTAATCCCTATAGTGTGATAGTGCTTCTTGAACTGCTTTTAGTGAAAGACTTATCCTTTACTTATTGTTTTCCTATGCATTGTTATGCTTTTATTTAGTCAGCAGATGATGACTCAGAATAGAGGTCAAAACTGGTACCGCTTTTAATCAAATAAGAATGTAAAATTTACATTTCATATTTTCCTTTTATTGAATAGGTTGAACCATTTTATTTCTTGTTTCACTTTAATTGTGATACAGTTCAATATGGAACATTATGAAAATTTTTATCTTTAAATTTAAGATGAAAATGTCCTTGCATGAAACTAGAGCTTATAGGTGTGACGATGTTATGGTTCTTCAATGGAAAGATAAATGTGTTGTGTTTATGTATTTGACATGGAATACCACTGTGTCAGGTGATGTACTCAGGAAAAATCACTAAACTGGAGAGAAAGAAGTCATCCAAATGCCACTAACAATAACTGTTTACACGACGAATATGGGAGATGTTGACACTGCAGACCATTACTCCTCTTCATAGTTTCCTTCCGAGGACTGTCAAATGGTGGCAAAAATTAATTTTCTGAGGCCTCAGTGTTGCCATTGTGAATGCATTCCACTTGCACAGGATGAAAGTAGAAGAAGATGGAAATAAACCAATCATTCACCATCAGTTAAGGAGAAAATTGGTGGAAGAACTATCGGCTGAGAGAAGGTCTGTACGAGGATAAGTGAAGCAAGGTCATCAACACGTGACATGTGAAAGACTGAACAGGAAACCACATTTTATTTATTCCATAAAAGCAACACAAAGGATCCTATTTTATTGTGAATTATAAGTAAGAAAGGGAGTACGAATGTGGGTGGTAGTAGTGTCGTGGACATCAAGTTGCCATAGGACTTGGAGATGCCCAAACAGTGTAGCGCTCTTGCATTACCCACCCATTAGGATCTACAAATCTCACTTTCAATTTCTCACATACCCATTCCATAGTATCATGTAAATCCCCAATCACCTCCAGTCAGTATCCCTCCTACACAGTATCGCACTGATAACAATCTCTGCTTCCTTAAACTTCTTCTGTGCTGCCATAACCAGAACTCACACATTTTCAACTATGTTAGTACCTTTTCCTGTTTGCCATAAGTTATTGGTACCAATATGGAAAATTACCACCTTCTCCTTACCTTCCTCATCATCATCATCTTTATTTCCCATTTCCAGCTTCCCAGGTTAGGTTGTGAATCAAGGACCTCCATCGCTGCCTGTCTCTCCGCCACTCTTCTCCTTTTTTAAGTACATCTTCTGGTTTTCCTCCCCTATGCACTCCCACACTGAATCTGTCCACCTCATTCAGGGTCTTCCTCACGGTCTCTTTCCTGTTAACTTCCCTGAAAAAGCTTCTTTTGACACTCTCTCTTCTCCTATTAACTTCAATTAAAAAGCTTTTTTTGGCACTCTCTCTTCTCCCATTCTCATTGTATGCCCATACCACTTTAGCTTTGTTGTTTCTATCCTGTCTTGAAATTTTAAGATTCCTGTCCTTTTCCTTATCTCTTCATTTCTAATTCTATCCTTTCTGGTCTTGCCTTTGATACCTCTTAGCAATTTCATCTCCGCTGCCTATATTCTACTCTCCTCTCGTTTTGTTGTAGTTCATGATCCAGCTGCAAAGGTTAGTATGGGTTCATAATAGGTTGAATATAATACTTTCTTACATTACTTCGGGACATCTTGGTTCCACAAAATACCCCTTACACTCTGGTAGGAGCTGTTTGCTTGTTGTATTATTTTCTCAATTTCCTTGGTTATCTTTCCATCTTCTGTGGGTTCGAACCCCACTGTCGGCAGCCCTGAAGATGGTTTTCCGTGGTTTCCCATTTTCACACCAGGCAAATGCTGGGGCTGTACCTTAATTAAGACCACAGCCGCTTCCTTCCACTTCCTAGGCCTTTCCTATCCCATCATCGCCATAAGACATATCTGTGTCGGTGCGACGTAAAGCAAATAGCAAAAAAATAAAAAATCATCTTCTGTGATCACACTTCCCAAGTACTTGAAACTTTTAACCACTTCTAGAATTTTACCATTCAGTTTTATCTTTCCTCTTCCTTCCTTCCTTCCTTCCTTCCTTTCTTCCTTCCCCTTGTCATCACTATTGTTTTACTTTTCTCTGTGCTTACTCTCATCCCAAATTTTTCTATCTCTTGATTCCATACATCTACTTGTTTTTTGCACTTCCATTTCATCCTCACCCCATCTCACTATATCATCTGCAAACAACTTGGCTTTTGTTACCTGTCTTCCCAATCTCTGTTTAATGTTCTTGTGAATTTCATCCATGACTATGATGAATAGTATGGTGGATAGTATACTTCCCTGTCGGAGACCAGTTTCAACTTTAAACCATTTTGTTTTTCCTATACCACTCTTCACACTACTAACACAATTTTTATACATAGATTTTATCATTTGCATTTCCACTCTGTTAACATTTTTTTCCTTAATGTGACCCATACCAAATGTCTGGGCACATTGCCATAAGCTTTCTCAATGTCAATAAATGTCACCACTATGTCTTTTCCAAACTCCCATCTTTTCTTCATCATATGTCTTAATGTAAAGATTAGGTCAAATGTTGATCTGTCTTTCTTAAAACCATACTGTTCTTCTTCCATTTTTCCTTCTAGCTTCCTCCTCAGTCTTCCTTCCAATACTGTCTCAAATATCTTAACTACTTGGGCAATAAGGGTGATCCATCTATAGTTTTTACATTCCTTTTTATCATCTTTTTAAAATATTGGGATAATTAAACCCTTTCCCCACTCTTCTGGGATCTCTTTCTTCCTCCAGATTATTGTAAATAATCTATACAGCCACTGTAGCCCTATTGATCCTGCTACTTTTATCATTTCTGTAGTTACCTCATCCACTTCTGCTGCTTTACCGCTCTTCATCTTTTATATGGCTTTCTCTATTTCTAACATCGATATCTCCTTTTCTTCTTGTTCTTCTGTCCCCATTGTTTATTCTTGCTCCTTCTCATCTACCAGTTCACTGTATTTAATATTTAGCAATTCTGAGAAGTATTTTCCCCATCTTTTTAGTATGTCATCTCTTTGCGTCAATATCTGTCCTGTTTCATTTTTACAAATTTTGTATCTCCCGTATTTCGTAAACTATTCTTCATCAAACCATACAAAACCTTTTTACTTCCCTTTATATTCTCCTGTAAATTTTCTGTGAAACTTTCCCAGCTCTTCCATTTCTCTTCTTGTACTATTTTCTTACATTCCTTTTTGGGCTTCTTTATATTTCTGCCAATTCTCTGTAATATTGCTGCCTATCCACTTCCTCCAAGCCATTTGTTTCTCTTTAACTGCTTCCTTTACCCTGTTGTTCCACCAAGGAGTCTCCTTTCCCTTTTCCTCCCTGATAGTCTTCCACACTTTACAAAACCATTCCTGAAGCATGTCCATTCCTCTTCCGCACTGTTCACGTCATCTTTGAGAATTTCTTTCTTTAGATCCTTTTGAAACTTTTCCCTTATTTCTTTCTCTTAACTTCCATCCCTTTATTTTTCTTTCCTTTTTTCCTATTAACTTCATTATTTTACCAAGTCTTAATTTGGCTACCACCACTTTATGGTCTCCTTCGAAATCTGCCCTTGGCATTGCTATCACATCTTCCAGTTGTCTATAATTCTCCTTCTCCACCAGAATAAGATCAATCATTGTCTTTCTATCTCCCCAACCATATCTAGTTATTTTTTTGTGAGTTCATTTTCTAAGCTACGTATTGCCAATAATTAATCTTTTCCTTCTACAAAAATCTACTACCAAATCTCCTTTTTTCTTGGTTTCCTTAACTATAGGAGCCAATTATCTCCTTTTTTCCCTGTCCGTCTGTTCCAACATGTGCACTCATGTCTCCTATAATTATAGCCTTTTTGTCATCAATACAACTATCCAGTTCTTCTAGAAACTATTCTAAACATTCATCTGCATTCCCGGATTGGAGTGCATAAACCTGTATAAAATCCTTGATTCCACTCTCAAGTCCAAGTCTAACTTTTATTATCCTGCCATTGAGCTCGATAGCTGCATTCGCTTAAGTGCGGCCAGTATCCAGTATTCAGTAGATAGTGGGTTCGAACCCCACTGTCAGCAGCCCTGAAGATGGTTTACCGTGGTTTTCTATTTTCACACCAAGCAAATGCTGAGGCTGTACCTTAATTAAGGCCATGGACGCTTCCTTCCCACTCCTAGCCCTTTCCTGTCCCATCATCTCCATAAAACTGTCTGTGTCGGTGCGACGTAAAGCAACTTGAAAAAATAAATATATATATCCTGTCACTGATCTGGTCAATTTTGTCCACATATTGCACTAGGTCTTCTCTCAATATAACACCAACACCATTTGTTGCCATCGTTCCTCCACTCCAATATAATCTATACCTTTCTCCTTTCACTTTGTCTCACTCATTCCCATCATTGCTATGTCTTTTTTCTCCATATACTCTATCAGTTCCTTTACCTTGCCATTGAAAGTCATGACATTGATGATACCAATTCTTGTGATGTCTGGTAGCCCATTTCTCACAGTTCCCCCTGAGCACCGGGAACTGCGCGTCACTTCAGGGTGATGCTGTAGCATTTTCCAAGGCCTCGATTCAGTTGCACTCATTTTTTTAAGGCTGTTTGTACGATGGGTTCCCCACTCCCAAAGGCATTTTATAACCGTCTGCCAGGTTCAAATTAAGCCGCCCTAACATGGAGTCAGGCGCCTTTTGTAGCCGCTCCTCTGTAGTACAGACGCAACGGGTTTGCACCTTCCGCCATCTCCATCTTACCAAAGTCCATCTTCTCCACTGTAGATGCCGTTGAGGGCTTCACCCATAACCCAGGGCAAGGGCTCTCCATATTTATGACCCCTGGAGAGAGGGTGTCCCAGTATTTTAAAGCCCCCAGGAATTGGGCTACCTGTTGGTCCGCGGGTTGTATTAGGTATTTCAACCAGCCCTACATACTATAGGGACCCTCTGTCTGCCACCTGGGGATGCGCTCTGTAGGGGTCAGGTTTCCTGGGTTACTTATTGGAAGTTAACCCCACCCACAAGGGTTGAAATTATTTGCAGAGTATCCTTACCTTCCTCCCTCCCTTTTACTTTCCTCAATATTTGCCTAATCTAATTTCTGGATAACACTCTATCCTGGTTCCCTTTCCTCCGCACACACTTTCACCACATGCCTAACAATTAAGTCACCCATAACCAGAGCATCAACCCCACCTTCCTCATTAGATCCCCTTCTCTCCCGGTCTCCCTTTACTTCCCTGATGCCTGCAAAACCACATTTCTTCTCCCTACTCTCCCTCTCACTACTCTATTCTACCTCCCTCTTCCTATCCTCTATTCTACGTTTTGCTTTCCTACCAGTCCCTTTACTCTTGCCCCATCCCTCCTCTGTAACACTTCCATCATCTCCATCTTCCATCAGCTGATCTACCTGCAGTGACTCATACTGATTCCTCACTGATACTTCTCCTGAGTCCACTCCCAGGGGAAAACCCTTAGCCCTCCTTTCCCTTTCCCTTAAATTGGTCCACCCGTCTTTCACGATTTCTCTCCACCCTCCCCGTCCTTCTTGTCTACCTACTGTAACCTGTACATTGATTGAGGAAGACCTATCTTCATGCCTGTCCTCCATTACAAGTCTAATTATCAAATGTGTTATTTCTTCCTTTATCTTCCTTAGTTCACACTCACACCCACAATCCTAAAGCATGTTGATGTATTCACAAAGACACACACAAAATGCTGTCAGTTGTGTACACTATTTAATTCACAAATTATATTTACATCTTCTACATACACGCACTAATGAACTGCCATCTTGAAACAAAACATGACTATGAAAAAGAAGAGACTGCATCAGTTTGTCAACTACGAACCCAACAAAATTCACATACTTGACTTCAAACACTTGTCTAACATGACTTCCACAAACATACATTATACATACACTGACTGACAGAGCAAATGCAACACCAAGAAGGAGTGGTCAGAACTTTATGCCAATTGCAGGGTAGACTGACGTCACTGAGGTATGCTCATGATGTGAAATGCGCCGCTGTGCTGCGCACGTAGCGAACGATAAATGGGACACGGCGTTGGCGAATGGCCCACTTCGTACCGTGATTTCTCAGCCGACAGTCATTATAGAATGTGTTGTCGTGTGCCACAGGACACGTGTATAGCTAAGAAAGCCAGGCTGCCGTCAACGGAGGCATTTCCAGCAGACAGACGACTTTACGAGGGGTATGGTGATCGGGCTGAGAAGGGCAGGTTGGTCGCTTCGTCAAATCGCAGCCGATACCCATAGGGATGTGTCCGCGGTGCAGTGCCTGTGGCGAAGATGGTTGGCGCAGGGATATGTGGCACGTGCGAGGGGTCCAGGCGCAGCCCGAGTGACGTCAGCACGCGAGGATCGGCGCATCCGCCGCCAAGCGGTGGCAGCCCCGCACGCCACGTCAACCGCCATTCTTCAGCATGTGCAAGACACCCTGGCTGTTCCAATATCGACCAGAACAATTTCCCGTCGATTGGTTGAAGGAGGCCTGCACTCCCGGCGTCCGCTCAGGAGACTACCATTGACTCCACAGCATAGACGTGCATGCCTGGCGTGGTGCTGGGCTAGAGCGACTTGGATGAGGGAATGGCGGAACGTCGTGTTCTCCGATGAGTCACGCTTCTGTTCTGTCAGTGATAATCACCGCAGACGAGTGTGGCGTCGGCGTGGAGAAAGGTCAAATCCGGCAGTAACTGTGGAGCGCCCTACCGCTAGACAACGCGGCATCATGGTTTGGGGCGCTATTGCGTATGATTCCATGTCACCTCTAGTGCGTATTCAAGGCACGTTAAATGCCCACCGCTACGTGCAGCATGAGCTGCGGCCGGTGGCACTCCCGTACCTTCAGGGGCTGCCCAATGCTCTGTTTCAGCAGGATAATGCCCGCCAACACACTGCTCGCATCTCCCAACAGGCTCTACGAGGTGTACAGATGCTTCCGTGGCCAGCGTACTCTCCGGATCTCTCACCAATCGAACACGTGTGTGATCTCATTGGACGCCATTTGCAAACTCTGCCCCAGCCTCGTACGGACGACCAACTGTGGCAAATGGTTGACAGAGAATGGAGAACCATCCCTCAGGACACCATCCGCACTCTTATTGACTCTGTACCTCGACGTGTTTCTGCGTGCATCGCCGCTCGCGGTGGTCCTACTTCCTACTGAGTCGATGCCGTGCGCATTGTGTAACCTGCATATCGGTTTGAAATAAACATCAATTATTCGTCCGTGCCGTCTCTGTTTTTTCCCCAACTTTCATCCCTTTCGAACCACTCCTTCTTGGTGCTGTATTTGCTCTGTCAGTCAGTGTACATTATCATTATAGACTGTTATGCCTTCAGCGTTCAGCCTGCAAGCCTCTATGAATTTACTAAACGTCGCCACAATCCTCGATTTGCAACTAGTGTTGTGGCCTCATTTAGTTCTATACCTCTTATCTTTAAATCGTTAGAAACCGAGTCTAACCATCGTCGTCTTGGTCTACCTCTACTTCTCTTACCCTCCATAATAGAGTCCATTATTCTCGTAGGTAACCTATCCTCCTCCATTCGCCTCACATGACCCCACCACCAAAGCCGGTTTATGCGTACAGCTTCATCCATCAAGTTCATTCCTAAATTAGGAGGTGCTCGGAATTAGGTGATCTCCTAATTCCTTCTTACAGAATACTGTTGATCGCAACTGCGAGCTCACTGCATTAGCTTTACGACACCTTGATTCAATCTCACTTACTATATTACCATCCTGGGAGAACACACAACCTAAATACTTGAAATTATCGACCTGTTCTAGCTTTGTATCATCAATCTGACATTCAATTCTGTTGAATTTCTTATCTACTAACATCAGTTTAGTGTTCGAGAGGCTAATTTTCATACCATACTCATTGCACCACTTTTCAAGTTCCAAGATATTAGACTGCACCCTCCTACCATTGTTCCCACCTGTTTGTACCAGCAATCATTCTTGCTACTTTCATGTCTGTTACTTCTAACTTATGAATAAGATATCCTGAATCCACCCAGCTTTCGCTCCCATAAAGCAAAGTTGGTCTGGGAGTTGACTTCCTTCTTACAGAATACTGTTGATCGCAACTGCGAGCTCACTGCATTAGCTTTACGACACCTTGATTCAATCTCACTTACTATATTACCATCCTGGGAGAACACACAACCTAAACACTTGAAATTATCGACCTGTTCTAGCTTTGTATCATCAATCTGACATTCAATTCTGTTGAATTTCTTATCTACCGACATCAATTTAGTCTTCGAGAGGCTAATTTTCATACCATACTCATTGCACCACTTTTCAAGTTCCAAGATATTAGACTGCAGGCTTTCGGCACAATCTGTCATTAAGACCAAGTCGTCAGCATAGGACAGACTGCTTACTACATTTCCATCTAAATGAATCCCTCACTGCCATTTTATATCTTTCAGCAGATGATCCATATAACCTATGAACAGCAAAAGTGAAAGATTGCAGCCTCGTCTAACCCCTATAAGTAACCTGAACCAAGAACTCATTCTACCATCAATTCTTACTGAAGCCCAATTGTCAACATAAATGCCTTTGATTGATTTTAATAATCTAACTTTAATTCCATAGTCCCCCAGTTCAGTGAACATCTTTTCCCTTGGTACCCTGTGATCTGCTTTCTCTACATCTACAAAACATAAACACAACTGCCTATTCCTCTTGTAGCATTTTTCAATTATCTAGCGCATACTGAAAATCTGATCCTGACAGCCCCTCTGTGGTCTGAAACCACACTGGTTTTCATCCAACTTCCTCTCAACGAATGATCGCACCCTCCCTTCCAAGGTGCCAGTGAATACTTTGCCTGGTATGGGCTACTAATCAATGAGATACCTCGATAGTTGTTGCAATCCTTCCTGTTCCCTTGCTTATAGATAGGTGCAATTACTGCTTTTGTCCAATCTGAAGGTACCTTACCATCACTCCACGCTAATTTTACTACTCTATGAAGCCATTTCATCCCTGCCTTCCCACCATACTTCACCATTTCAGGTCTAATATCATCTATTCCAGCTGCTTTATGAGAATGGAGTTTATTTACCTTCCTTTCCACTTCCTCAAGCATAATTTCACCAACATTGTTTTCCTCCTCCCTATGAGCTTGGCTGTTCGCAACACCACCAGGATGATTTCCTTTTACATTGAGAAGATGTTCAAAATATTCCCTCCACCTCTCCAGTGATTCTCTGGGATCTATTATGAGTTCACGTGAATTACTGAAAACACTGTTCATTTCCTTTTTCCCCTCCCTTCCTAATATTCTTTATTACTGTCCAGAAAGTTTTCCCTGCTGCTTGAGCCAGCCTTTCCAGGTTATTACCAAAATCTGGCCACAATTTCTTTTTGGATTCAACAACTATTTGTTTCGCTCTGTTTCTTTCATCTATGTACAAATCCCTTTGTGGAGCCATTTTTGATAAGCCTTCTTTTTACGTTTACAAGCTGCTCTCACTTCATCATTCCACCAAGATGTTCGCCTTATCCCATCTTTACACACAGTTGTTCCTAGGCATTCCCTTGCTGTTTCTACTACAGCATCCCTGTATGCCACCCATTCACTTTCTATATTCTGAACCTGCTTACTGTCCACTATTCGAAATTTCTCACTAATCATATCCATGTACTTCTGTCTAATTTCCTCGTCCTGGAGATTTTCTACCCTTATTGGTTTGCAGACATATTTCACCTTCTCTACCCTAGGCCACACAAGTCTCATTAAAACAATTTCACTCCATCCTTAAGACTGGCACTTTATATACGTTGCCTGGTCAGGCTTCTAGAAGAATATGACATAAAATGTTTTCTCGTAGATTTGAGAGTCTCCAATATCCTACTTACAATGTAAGGAACTTTCTAGATAATTCTAGTCACACATAGCATTGTTCTGGACTTATTGTAGTGTGTTTCACAATGTTACATTGGATTATACATCATATATACAGGTAACACTGGCGTAGCCAAGGGGGGTGGGGCAGTGGGGCCGGGCCCCCACCCAAAATATTTCCTGAAACTAGAGCAAGGATCAGCCGTTGTTTTACGTATGGTACAAACAACTTAAAAACTTACGCCGAAATGTTAAATTAACGTAGCAACAAAGAATTTACTAGCAAGGCTCAATAGGGCCAATCATAATTCTCCATATTTTTACTTCTTGAATGAAAGGAAAATGCTTAGGATTGTGATGCGCGGGGATATTTCCCTGTAGAGGCCTCATTATTGGGAATGTAATCATGTGTTGACAAATGTCAAGACATGAGGAAAAGGGCAAAAAAAAATTGAAATGAAATGGCGTATGGCTTTTAGTGCCGGAGGGTCCGAGGGCAAGTTCGGCTCGCCAGATGCAGGTCTTTTGATTTGACGCCCGTAGGCAACCTCCGCGTCGTGATGAGGCTGAAATGATGATGAAGATGACACATACACCCAGCCCCCGTGCTAGCGAAATTAACCAATTACGGTTAAAATTCCTGACCCTACCGGGAATCGAATCCGGGACCGGTGTGGCGAAAGGCCAGCACGCTAACCATTTAGCCATGGAGCCGGACAGGAAAAGGGCAATTACCAAGGGATTACTCAGTTGGGGGCCGGAATATGACCACTGAGATAACTGGGGCCATGGCCAGAAACAGTTGCAAGCTTACAACATAGTGTCAGCTTTTGCACATCAGTTCTAGGAAACAACAATGTCCTAGGGATCCTCGGGTTGTACCGTGGTTGAGAGATGTGCTGTGTTTAAGTTGCAGCTTTGGGAAGACTGTGACAGGATTTTGATCTCCACGTTAGTTTCCTATTTTGTACCATATAAGTAAATTTTTTGAAGAGGGCCATTTTGTCACTGAGAAGCCAAAACTATGTACATCCTCGGTAAGTTATGAAAAAGTTTTTTATTTAAAATTCTAACAGTAGCAAGGCAATCGCGGATGCGGTCTCGATATGTAGTCCTATGTACGGTACCGTATTTTGTCAAATGCCCGGCGACTGATTGGAACCTCAAATTGCACCATAAAAAGTGCGGGTAAATATTTTGTAATTGACGGGCGTGATAACTCAGTTCCAGTGGTTCTATATTCTCATCAGGACGGCCCAGGCTTGAATTGCAGTCGATGCATGAAACATTTTTAAAATGGCAAGTCACGTTCTATTGGTACGGATTCTACTTAAAATACAAGATCCTGTCCCTTACCTTTCTTTATGATTTTGAGCCATGACTGCATCATTTATGGTGGTGTATTTTGAGTATCCAACCTTTCTTCGGCCTTACGTTGTACCTTAAATGGTGAGTGGATGTAGTGGCGCGCGCACAAAATAATTTCAGTCGAGGCCAGTTGCGCGGATACAACTTTTCCTTAGAATTTGCTTTACGTCGCACCGTGGGTCTTATAGCGATGATGGGAAAGGAAAGGGCTAAGAGTGGGAAGGAAGAGGCTGTGGCCTTAATTAAGGTACAGCCCAAGCATTTCACTGGTGTGAAATGGGAAACCACGGAAAACCATCTTAAGGGCTGCCGACAGTGGGATTTGAACCCACTATCTCCCGGATGCAAGCACACAGCTGTGCACCCCTAACCGCACGGCCAACTCGCCCGGTGGATATGAAAAAAGCTGGTCCTACTGAGTGCGGTGACGGATCTTCAGTAGATATTGGTGGTTTTGATTGTTACCATGTTCAATCATAGCTTCTGTACTCTTAATATAAACCGGCTGCATTATTGAAACTGTTCGTAAAATTGATAATATCGTTCTTCGTTTGAGAGGAAGTAGAATTTTCATTTAAGTTCTCTTCTGAAAAAAAAAGGAACCACTTTGGTACTACACTCCATGAAGGTGACTGCCTTCCACGCCGTAGATGTTTCGATTACGGGAAACTCAAGGCCAACTCTACTGCACCCACAAACAAGGCTGTATCTTACCCATCCCATGCCTTTCTTAACTCTGTCAGTGCCGGGAATCGAATGCAGGATGCCTTAAGTCAAATTCTAAACTAAGGAGACCTAAAAGTAATCAGCCGGCCCCGCGGTGTAGAGTTAACGTGTATGCCTCTTACCGGAGGCCCCGGGTTCGATTCCCCACCAGGCCAGGGATTTTTACCTAGATCTAAGGGCTGGTTCGAGGTCCACTCAGCCCACGTGCTTATAATTGAGGAGCTATCTGAGGGTGAGGTGGTGGCCCTGGTCTAGAAAGCCATGAATAACAGAGGAGAGGATTCGTTGTGCTGACCACGCGACAACTCTTAATCTGCAGGCCTTCAGGCTGAACAGCGGTCGCTTGGTAGGCGATGGCCCTTCGAGGCTATTACGCCATGGAGTTTGGTTTGGAAAAGTGAACAGAGAAGGAAGCGACATCCCTGCAAGGCTCTTCAGCTTCCAGCTAATTCTTCCGTCCGGTCTCATGAATTTAGGACAGTTTAAAAACGTACGCCGCAATAAATGCTCCTCATAAAACCATTGTAAAAATACTAACTGCGTCTATTTATAACAATAATCACAAAGGCCTCCTTTTCATGTGGCTCAGTTGGTTGGGTCGCCGTCCTTCTGAGTCCGAGTTTGCAGGTTCAAATCCCGGCTTGGGTCGATGATCCTTGAAACGGTGTTGAAATGGCAACAGCTCCGTGTCGTTGGTTTCGGGCGCGTTAATAAAAATTATACATACGAATATTAGCGTCACAAAACTGTAACTTTATACTGCTATATTCTGTATCCCAGGCTTGCGAGGGAAACTAAGTAACAATTTGCTTTACGTCGCACCGACACAGATAGGTCTTATGGCGACAGTGGGATAGGAAAGGCATAGGAGTGGGAAGGAAGTGGCCGTAGCCTTAATTAAGGTACAGCCCCAGCATTTGCTTGGTGTAAAAAATGGGAAACCACGGGGAGCCATTTTCAGGGCTGCCGACACTGGGGTTCGAATCCACTAATTCTTATGCAAGCCCACAGGTACGTGGCCCTAACCGCGAGGGAAACTAATAGGACAAGATAAACCCTACCTAGCATATGTTGTGATGTGTATTTTTCTTTACCAACTAACAAAATGTCTATACCAATACTCTTTACATTCTATATTTATTTATTTATTTATTTATTTATTTATTTATTTATTTATTTATTTATTTATTTATTTATTTATTTATTTGTTTATTTATTAGTGCCTTCTGTATAATGGCGAAGTTAGGGCTCCAGGCCCTCTTGTACACTTAACCACATACTAATCAGAATATTAAATAAAATACTGAGATACTTAAAATAGTTGAAACTACATAAATTAATAGAATTGAAAATAAATAGAATTGAAAATAAATTTAAATATATTACTAACTAAATTAATATTAAAACTAATTAATATTAAAATCTCTTAAAAATGACTAATCCTCAGGCACGCACACATTCATACTTCAACCATTAAGTCAGCGGTCCTCAGCAGGTAGTCTCGGCAGGTAACCTTTCTCTGACCTGAGCTGGCAGGGAATTCCATAATCTGGCGACAGTCGCCACAAATGATCTATTAATTTTATTTGTGGGGTGCAGTGGAATAAAAAGAATGAATCTAGAATGTGTATTTAAGTTGTGAAATGATGATAAAAAGGAGTGCATATAAGTCTCTGGTAAGACCCCAACTAGAGTATGGTTCCAGTGTGTGGGACCCTCACCAGGATTACCTCATTCAAGAACTGGAAAAAATCCAAAGAAAAGCAGCTCGATTTGTTCTGGGTGATTTCCGACAAAAGAGTAGTGTTACAAAAATGTTGCAATGTTTGGGTTGGGAAGAATTGAGAGAAAGAAGAAGAGCTGCTCGACTAAGTGGTATGTAATACCAATATAAATGGTCCGTTATTGGACATTATAAATTTTCGAGCTAACTCATTCTTGGTTGCCAGCGTTTCGCCCTCGTGTGCTAGGGTGGGCTCATCAGTTGGTACCTAGCACACCTACCAATACGCTGGCTAGTGCATACCATGGAGGCCACTGCGTAGGCTAACTGGAGCCACCGGCAGTGCCAATGCACTAAGAGACTTTGTCTCATCACCAAAAATTGATGCCTGCCTGGCCATCAGATGATATAGATGTTGATTCCCATAGGGAATCTGAAATATTTGTCCTGAATGAGTAAATTTATAATACCAATATAAATGGTCCGTTATTGGACATTATAAATTTTCGAGCTAACTCATTCTTGGTTGCCAGCGTTTCGCCCTCGTGTGCTAGGGTGGGCTCATCAGTTGGTACCTAGCACACCTACCAATACGCTGGCTAGTGCATACCATGGAGGCCACTGCGTAGGCTAACTGGAGCCACCGGCAGTGCCAATGCACTAAGAGACTTTGTCTCATCACCAAAAATTGATGCCTGCCTGGCCATCAGATGATATAGATGTTGATTCCCATAGGGAATCTGAAATATTTGTCCTGAATGAGTAAATTTATAATACCAATATAAATGGTCCGTTATTGGACATTATAAATTTTCGAGCTAACTCATTCTTGGTTGCCAGCGTTTCGCCCTCGTGTGCTAGGGTGGGCTCATCAGTTGGTACCTAGCACACCTACCAATACGCTGGCTAGTGCATACCATGGAGGCCACTGCGTAGGCTAACTGGAGCCACCGGCAGTGCCAATGCACTAAGAGACTTTGTCTCATCACCAAAAATTGATGCCTGCCTGGCCATCAGATTATATAGATGTTGATTCCCATAGGGAATCTGAAATATTTGTCCTGAGTGAGTAAATTTATAATACCAATATAAATGGTCCGTTATTGAACATTATAAATTTTCGAGCTAACTCATTCTTGGTTGCCAGCGTTTCGCCCTCGTGTGCTAGGGTGGGCTCATCAGTTGGTACCTAGCACATCTGATGGCCAGGCAGGCATCAATTTTTGGTGATGAGACAAAGTCTCTTAGTGCATTGGCACTGCCGGTGGCTCCAGTTAGCCTACGCAGTGGCCTCCATGGTATGCACTAGCCAGCGTATTGGTAGGTGTGCTAGGTACCAACTGATGAGCCCACCCTAGCACACGAGGGCGTAACGCTGGCAACCAAGAATGAGTTAGCTCGAAAATTTATAATGTCCAATAACGGACCATTTATATTGGTATTATAAATTTACTCATTCAGGACAAATATTTCAGATTCCCTATGGGAATCAATATCTATATCATCTGATGGCCAGGCAGGCATCAATTTTTGGTGATGAGACAAAGTCTCTTAGTGCATTGGCACTGCCGGTGGCTCCAGTTAGCCTATGCAGTGGCCTCCATGGTATGCACTAGCCAGCGTATTGGTAGGTGTGCTAGGTACCAACGGATGAGCCCACCCTAGCACACGAGGGCGAAACGCTGGCAACCAAGAATGAGTTAGCTCAAAAATTTATAATGTCCAATAACGGACCATTTATATTGGTATTATAAATTTACTCATTCAGGACAAATATTTCAGATTCCCTATGGGAATCAACATCTATATCATCTGATGGCCAGGCAGGCATTAATTTTTGGTGATGAGACAAAGTCTCTTAGTGCATTGGCACTGCCGGTGGCTCCAGTTAGCCTATGCAGTGGCCTCCATGGTATGCACTAGCCAGCGTATTGGTAGGTGTGCTAGGTACCAACTGATGAGCCCACCCTAGCACACGAGGGCGAAACGCTGGCAACCAAGAATGAGTTAGCTCGAAAATTTATAATGTCCAATAACGGACCATTTATATTGGTATTATAAATTTACTCATTCAGGACAAATATTTCAGATTCCCTATGGGAATCAATATCTATATCATCTGATGGCCAGGCAGGCATCAATTTTTGGTGATGAGACAAAGTCTCTTAGTGCATTGGCACTGCCGGTGGCTCCAGTTAGCCTATGCAGTGGCCTCCATGGTATGCACTAGCCAGCGTATTGGTAGGTGTGCTAGGTACCAACGGATGAGCCCACCCTAGCACACGAGGGCGAAACGCTGGCAACCAAGAATGAGTTAGCTCAAAAATTTATAATGTCCAATAACGGACCATTTATATTGGTATTATAAATTTACTCATTCAGGACAAATATTTCAGATTCCCTATGGGAATCAACATCTATATCATCTGATGGCCAGGCAGGCATTAATTTTTGGTGATGAGACAAAGTCTCTTAGTGCATTGGCACTGCCGGTGGCTCCAGTTAGCCTATGCAGTGGCCTCCATGGTATGCACTAGCCAGCGTATTGGTAGGTGTGCTAGGTACCAACTGATGAGCCCACCCTAGCACACGAGGGCGAAACGCTGGCAACCAAGAATGAGTTAGCTCGAAAATTTATAATGTCCAATAACGGACCATTTATATTGGTATTATAAATTTACTCATTCAGGACAAATATTTCAGATTCCCTATGGGAATCAACATCTATATCATCTGATGGCCAGGCAGGCATCAATTTTTGGTGATGAGACAAAGTCTCTTAGTGCATTGGCACTGCCGGTGGCTCCAGTTAGCCTACGCAGTGGCCTCCATGGTATGCACTAGCCAGCGTATTGGTAGGTGTGCTAGGTACCAACTGATGAGCCCACCCTAGCACACGAGGGCGAAACGCTGGTAACCAAGAATGAGTTAGCTCGAAAATTTATAATGTCCAATAACGGACCATTTATATTGGTATTATAAATTTACTCATTCAGGACAAATATTTCAGATTCCCTATGGGAATCAACATCTATATCATCTGATGTCCAGGCAGGCATCAATTTTTGGTGATGAGACAAAGTCTCTTAGTGCATTGGCACTGCCGGTGGCTCCAGTTAGCCTACGCAGTGGCCTCCATGGTATGCACTAGCCAACATATTGGTAGGTGTGCTAGGTACCAACTGATGAGCCCACCCTAGCACACGAGGGGCGAAACGCTGGCAACCAAGAATGAGTTAGCTCGAAAATTTATAATGTCCAATAACGGACCATTTATATTGGTATTATAAATTTACTCATTCAGGACAAATATTTCAGATTCCCTATGGGAATCAACATCTATATCATCTGATGGCCAGGCAAGCATCAATTTTTGGTGATGAGACAAAGTCTCTTAGTGCATTGGCACTGCCGGTGGCTCCAGTTAGCCTACGCAGTGGCCTCCATGGTATGCACTAGCCAGCGTATTGGTAGGTGTGCTAGGTACCAACTGATGAGCCCACCCTAGCACACGAGGGCGAAACGCTGGCAACCAAGAATGAGTTAGCTCGAAAATTTATAATGTCCAATAACGGACCATTTATATTGGTATTATAAATTTACTCATTCAGGACAAATATTTCAGATTCCCTATGGGAATCAACATCTATATCATCTGATGACCAGGCAGGCATCAATTTTTGGTGATGAGACAAAGTCTCTTAGTGCATTGGCACTGCCGGTGGCTCCAGTTAGCCTACGCAGTGGCCTCCATGGTATGCACTAGCCAGCGTATTGGTAGGTGTGCTAGGTACCAACTGATGAGCCCACCGTAGCACACGAGGGCGAAATGCTGGCAACCAAGAATGAGTTAGCTCGAAAATTTATAATGTCCAATAACGGACCATTTATATTGGTATTATAAATTTACTCATTCAGGACAAATATTTCAGATTCCCTATGGGAATCAACATCTATATCATAAGTAGTATGTTCCGAGCTGTCAGCGGAGAGATGGCGTGGAATGACATTAGTAGACGAATAAGTTGGAGTGGCGTTTATAAAAGTAGGAAAGATCACAATATGAAGATAAAGTTGGAATTCAAGAGGACAAACTGGGGCAAATATTCATTTATAGGAAGGGGAGTTAGGGATTGGAATAACTTACCAAGGGAGATGTTCAATAAATTTCCAATTTCTTTGAAATCATTTAGGAAAAGGCTAGGAAAGCAACAGATAAGGAATCTGCCACCTGGGCGACTGCCTTAAATGCAGATCAGTATTGATTGATTGATTGAATTTAGAAGAAATATACCGGTACAGTGGCTGATTTTCAGGTACCATTCTAAACACCATCGTTAAAGTGTGTAGCTGCCGACGTTCATCAGACATCAGCCATGAGACAGCCTGATAGTATGGAGTGATATGAACATCGTACCCAATATTGTAAATAAATCGCAGGCTGGAATTCAGTGCTCGTTGAAGTTTAAGTGTTTCTTCTCTCGTCATGTCAACTAAACCAACGTCACACTAATCACGAATAGGGAGAATGAGTGTCTGTATGAGGTTGGCCTGTAGCTCAAATGGAAATACATCCCCCTGCCGTTTAAGAGGATGAAGCACTCCAAAAATCTTTTTTCGTATTTCTTTCGTGTAATCAGACCAATCAAATGTTTCATTCATCATTACGCCGTGATTTTTAACCGTTTTACTGTAGGGAATAATGTTACCATTCAGTAGGATAGGCGGGATTGTGACATTGTTTGAGCAGCTCAGTAATTTTTGTGATCCAATTATGATTGCCTGAGATTTTGTGCAGTTTAGTATAAGAGTGTTTCGTTGTGCATATATATTGGGTCGTCGAAGGTCATTGTTAATATCTTGTCTTGCAGTGCCGATATATTTGAAGATCGTCTGCATGGAGGTGGTATGTGTTATTTACTGTCACAGATGGTTTGTCACTGATATAAATACAGAAAATTAGAGGCCCTAGAATACTGCCCTGTGGAGCCACACTAAGTTTCATTCTCCATGTAGTGGCCTTATCGTTTACTGTTACACGCTGTTGACGGTTACTCAAGCAAGAACTAAAAACCTTAAGTGCAGCCAGGTCGAAATTTATCAGTTTAATTTTCTTTATCATAGTCGGAATTACTATAGTGTCAAAGGCGCTACTGAAGTCAAGAAGGATAAGTATAGTGAACAGTCATTTGTCCATAGCGTTTCTAATGTCTTCAGTCATGGGCGCCCGTAGGATCTTTTCTAGGGGGGGGGCACATTAACAATTTTCTTGAATATAAAAACCAATATAACGTCAGCAACATCAAATTGTTTACAGAAACTTCCAGTTATAACATATGCTAGATGACTGTCAGTAATTTCAGTTTATGAAATAATCTGGTATGATATTAAACAATTGAACATCAACATCTTTAGAATTCCAGGGGGGGCATGTGCCCCCCCTTACCCCCCCTTGCGGGCGCCCATGTCTTCAGTAATCTTCAAAAGTGCTGTCGCGGTACTGTGACCCTTCTTAACTCCAGATTGCAAAGGGTCCAAAAGAGTATTTTGATTTAGGTATTCCAGAACTTGCTCGTATACTAAACATCCAAAATCTTTAGAAAGCGCAGGGAGTATAGACATAGGACGATAGTCAGAGGGTGATTGTGGGTCTAAACTCTTAGGTACCGGTATAAAATTGGCTGTTTTCCAGACAGTATTGAAAGTTCCGTTTAGTAAACAGTAGTTCAGTAAGTGCGTCAGTAGTATAGGCAGGACAGCACCCATAATGTTATGTATAAAAGTAATAGGAATATCATCTACACCTGTAGCGTTTGATTTACAAGAATGCAAAGCCTTTTCAACCTGATTTTCTGTGACAATGTGAAATGTGATTGGTGGATTGGCTGGAGGGAAGGGCAGTTCGTCAAGTGAAATGTCAGAAGTCGTCTATCTCTGTTGATGTTTTCCTATTCCCAGAGCTCTAAGTTGGTCCCATGCGCGATTAGAATTTAAGTTGTTAGCTAAATTCCGGAAATATATACATTTCTTATTTCTGATGAACTGCTTTGTGCGATGTTTTAAGATGCGGTAAGATTTGAAGTCTGTGTCATCTAGGGTTTGTTTATAATGTCGAAATAACGAGTCACTGTGGGCCATCATTCTCTTGGCTTCATCATCTAGCCATTAGTGTTGGCTACTGAATGTATGATTCGAAGCAGTGTATCGATTCATGCAAGTGTCCGAGAGAATCGATTCACAGGAACGGTGAGCTCACGGCACACGATTCAGCTTACTCCCAGCAGACAGTGCTGAGTGGCGCACTCACTGGACGTTGACGGGGAGCCGAGCTTCCGCTGCAACGAGACAGTGAATCATGGCACATCAAAAGAATCGTGAACGAGCGCGGCTCAGTGAGGCACATGATACACACGGCTCCTTATCGGCTCACTGGACACGCGGAGAGCTGAGCTTCCACTGCAGCAAGACAGTGAATCATGGCACATCGAAAGAATCGTGAACGAGCGCGGCTCAGTGAGACACATGATACACACGGCTCCTTATCGGCTCACTGGACACGCGGAGAGCTGAGCTTCCGCTGCAGCAAGACATACATGAGCCATGGCACATCAAAAGAATCGTGAACGAGCGCGGCTCAGTGAGACACAAGATACACACGGCTCCTTATCGGCTCACTGCAGCGAGACATACAGTGAGCCATGCTTCACTGAAAGAATCATATGCTATAATGGACTCTCGAGCTCAGCTCATTTGAAAATAATACCCATTTGCATTCACTGTCTTCTTCTTACAGGGAGGTTTAAATAATAGATGGATTTATTTGCAGTGTTAAAAAGGTAGTCACAACACAATTCTGAAGTAGCTAGTAAGTAGGTAGGCTATTAGGTTATACTATTTATTAGTTTAATGAATCTTAGTATTATAACTTAGTTGACATTTGACAATTAAACTCGACTCTAGCCTGCCCTATGACTATGAGTCATGCTCATGACCACTCAAAAGTACCTGTTTTATATTGGGAAGAACGGCTCAGTATTCTCTCAGTTCATATGTCACATCGTTGCACAAGACTTCAATCATATGTGGACAGACGCAATAACAGTATGTTGAATCAGAACACCAGCGGGCTACTGTACATCTCGGGTAGCCTATACAAAATATGACTATTTAAAAAAATCCTCAGCTGATAGAAAAATACTTTTTTTTTAAAATGACTGAGCGAGTTGTCGTGCGGTTAATATCGCATGGCTATGCGCTTGCATTCGGGGGATACTTACTTCCTTACTTACTTACTTACTTACTCCTCGGCGCTACAGCCCTTGTAGGGCCTTGGCCTCTCTGACGATTGTAGCCCAATCTTCATGATCTTCTGCACGCCTCCTCCATCTTCTTATTCCCATCTTTCTTAAATCCTCCTCCACATCATCCAGTCATCTTTTCCGGGGTCTTCCTTTCCATCTTCTACCACCTGGATTTCCCTTATAGATCTTCTTGACAGCCCTATTATCTGGCATTCTCTCCACGTATCCCAACCACCTTAATCTGTTGCTTTTTATTTCGGTTACGATACTTGGATGTCCATAGAGTTCTTCCAATTCCTTGTTTTTCCTTATTCTCCACAATTCCGCTTCCTTCACCGGGCCAAAAATCTTTCTCAGTATTTTTCTCTCCCATCTGTTCAACAGTTCTTCATCTACTTTGGTCATTGTCCATGTTTCAGAGCCGTAAGTTACCACTGGTCGTAATACTGTTCGATAGACTGTCAACTTTAATCTTCTACCAAGGCTGCGTGATCTAAACACTTTCAATAAAGCTAAGTAAGCCCTATTGCCCGCAGCAATCCTCGCTTTTATTTCCTCTTTCATGTCATTATCTTTTGTCACCAGCACTCCTAAATACTTAAACTTTTCACGTCTCTCGTAGTTAATCCCATTTAATTTTATGCACTTGTCCTCCCTTACTACGGTCCTCCTAGATGCAAACAAGTAACGAGTTTTGGCATTATTCACTCTTAGGCCTATTTCACCTCCTTCCTTTTCTAATCTATCCAGTCCTTCCTCTAGGTCTTTCAATCTTCTAAACAGCATATCAACATCATCAGCATAACCCAGATTCTGTGTTACACGGTTGAACAGCGTACCGCCTGGATTACTGACCTCCACCTTTCTCATCACACGCTCCAAAACCACATTGAAGAGCAGGGTAGATAACACATCCCCTTGCCGCAAACCTTGGTTTACTTCAAACACTTTAGTAAGATTTTCTTCTATTTTAACCATGCATTTAGTACCTGTTAGGGTCATTTGTACCAGTCTTATCAATTTAGTTGGGAACTCCATGTCCATCATTGTTTCATACAGTTTCCTTCTCTTCACACTATCGTAAGCCTGCCGAAAGTCCACAAACAGCTGATGCACATCCACATTATATTCATAGAATTTCTCCATTATTTGCCTGACAGTGAAGATGTGATCTGTTGTTGATCTACCCTGTCGAAAGCCACTTTGGTAGTCTCCTAGTATCTGCTCAACCAGTGGAGTGAGTCTCATAGACAAAACCTTGGCTAAGACCTTATAAACCACAATAAGCAAAGATATACCTCTATAATTTTCACAATTTGCTTTATCTTTCTTCTTATGAATTGGGCAAATAATTGCTAAGCTCCAATGGTCTGGCATTTGTTCTGTTTCCCAAACTTCCACAATTAGTTGGTGAACAAGTTGCGTCAACTGCTCACCCCCGTATTTAATCATCTCAGCTGAAATGTTATCACTTCCTGGAGCCTTATTATTCTTCAAGTACTTAATTGCCGTCCTCACTTCTTCTATAGATGGTACAGGCACTGGTTTTAAATCTAGGCTAGGATCCTGCCAAGGCTGCCCATCCACTTCTTCCAATCTCACCGTCTCTGCAGCCACATTCAACAGTTCACTAAAGTATTCCGCCCATCGGTCAAGAATCCGGTCTCTTCCCCCAATCATGTTTCCTTCTTTATCTCTACAGAATACAGCATGTGGTTGAAAACCTTTCTGTACGTCCGTTATTTTCCCATAGAACTTCCGTACTTCTTGCATATCATATTGTTCCTCCAAATCTGTAATCCATTTCCTCTCTGCCTCTCTCTTCTTTCTCCTACAAATTCTGTCTGCCTCTTTCCTCTTCTTCCTAAATTCTTCTACGTATGTTCTTGTTTTCCTGCTAAACATTTTCTTCCTTGCTTCATTTCTTTCCTCAACTGCTCTTCTGCAATCATCATCAAACCATCCTTGCCTTTCGGTCTTTACCTCAACTCCTAGTACTTCATCCGCAGTTTCCTGCAATGCATCCCTCAATAAAATCCACTTTCCTTCGATGTTTTCCACTGCCCAGCTTTGTTGTTTAGCCTCCAATTTCTTCTCCATCCTGCATTCATATAGTTGTGCAGTTTCTTTATCTTTCAATTTTGAGACCATATATCTCCTTGGAGCTTTCCCTTTCTTAGCAGATCTGTAAGTTGCAATACGTTGCCTGTATTTTACCCGTACCAAGTAATGGTCCGAATCACAATCAGCTCCCCTACAACTGTCAACTTGTAGTGTGTCAGATGCATGTCTCCTATCAATTACTACATGGTCTATTTGATTAAAGGTGACACCATCTGGTGAACACCAAGTGGCTTTCCGTATATTCTTTCTCTGAAACCATGTACTCTTTACCACCATTGAGTTTCCCATGGCAAAATCAATTAGCCTCTGTCCATTATCATTTGACTCATCATGCAAACTTTCCTTCCCAACTGTCTCCCTATAGGCTTCTTCTTTACCCACTTGAGCGTTGAAATCTCCAAGTATGACTTTTACATCTTGTCTTGGGATGCATTCTATTTCTTGTTCCAATTGTCCATAGAACATATCTTTCTCTTCATCCTCAGCCTCTTCTGTAGGTGCATACACACACACAAGGGTGATATTGAAAAAATGGGCCTTCATCCTTAGAGTGCATATTCTTTCATTTACAGGTTTAAAATTCAAAACTGCTGACTTATATCTGTCATCCACTAGGAAGCCTGCGCCACCTATTGTACCTTTGGCTCCTCCACTATGCAGAACTGTATATCTACCACTTCTAAAAACACCATTTCCTTTCCATCTGACTTCCTGAATTGCTGCTATTCCAATATTATATTTCTCCATTTCTTGTTTTAGATTGTTTAGGGCTCCTGGTTTATTCAGGGTTCGTACATTCCAGGTTGCTACATACATATCATATTTCCGTTTGCATCTTCCATTTCCTTGCGTGGGTCGTTTACCATTATCATCAGTCCGGCTATTCTTGTCTGTGAGTTTCGTAACGAGTTGTTTTTCCAATATAGGGTTGTTAGCCCATGATCAACCCCCAACCTGGAGGACCAGGGTATCCCTCTTAGTCTGGCCTATCACCTTTGACCTGTCCGGCTTGGGTGGCCCTACCAGGAGCTTATGCTCACGCCGGCATAGCTCTCAGGATCACTTAGGCACGCAAGCTCCCACATCGCGACAAGATGAAGATACCAGCGTGGGAGCATTCGGGGGATGGTGGGTTCGAATCCCACCGTCGGCAGCCGTTAAGATGGTTTTTCCGTAGTTTCCCCATTTTCACACCAGGAAATTCTGGGACTGTACATTAATTCAGGTCATGGCTGCCACCTTCCTAATCCTAACCTTTCCCACCCTGCGTCGCCGGAAACCTTCGATGTATTAGAGTAACTAGTATTTTTGTCTAAGAAAGCAGTTCATAGTATGAAGACCAGATGGCAGCTGCGAGCACTGAATGCTGTTGCTGCTGTCTTACCAGCACATACTACACAGATGCAGTAGGAGCGGTGACCAATGAGCCGTGAATCGGATCACTGTACTGATTCAGTAACGTGAAGGGAATCAAATGAATCAATTCAGTAAAATGAATCGAATGTCCCATCACTACTAGCCCTTGACAAGAAGGGCGAGAAACCTGTATTCGACGTGTGTCTGTGTATATGTCTTTGCCGCATTATCTGTATAAAATGTCACTTCTTTATTGCTTATCACATGACCATTAGTATAATAACATTACCGTATTTATTCTAAACCAGAATATTGCATCTTTACTCAGACTGTTTATTCTTGCATTCATTTCACTTGTACTCGGAATATATGAACTGCTGCAGTTATGTAGGGATGGGAGTAACAGAGGTAGACGGGGGGGGAAAGCAGATTGTCGTCCAAGGAATCCAGACACCCCAGGAGTTGATCAGTGTTGAGGCCTTCGGTTCAGAGGGTCTCGGGTTCGATTCCCAGCTGGGTCGGGGATTTTAATCGAGTCTGCTTAATTCTTCTGGCTCGGGGACAAGGTGTTTGTCCCAACACTTTCCTCTTCATATTCAGACAACATACTACACCACCAACCACCAAACAAACACACAACAGTGATTTCATCCCTCCATATAGGGTTGGCGTCGGGAAGGATATCCGGCCGTAAAACAGGGTCAAATCCACATGTGCGGCACAGTTCGCACCCGCGACCCCACAGATGTGGGAAAAGCAAGAGAAGAAGAAGAATAAGAAGAATATTACTATTAGCGTCCAGAATCCGCACGAATCTACCACTTTTACTTGGATCCAAGGGCACTAATTTCCTTTTTAGGTATTCTACACCACCTAAATTCTGGAAGTTTGGACACCTATCAATATAAAATTCTGGATGTATGGTCCCCCCCAAACTGAAATCCTGGCTACGCTACTGACAGGTAATAATAAATTATATACTATTAATTACATGTTCTCACATTAAATAAACTCATATATATAACAGATGTTTAATGACATAACCTCACAAATAATACGATCATGATTGTACTAAATAATATTCGTACAGAACGACGTAAATAATAATGCTAAATGGATGTAATACCTTCATAGTCATACCTTTCAAATAATAATAATTATTATAATAATTATTATAATAATTATAATTATAATAATAATATAATTATAATAATTATATAGATGTTGATTCCCATAGGGAATCTGAAATATTTGTCCTGAGTGAGTAAATTTATAATACCAATATAAATGGTCCGTTATTGAACATTATAAATTTTCGAGCTAACTCATTCTTGGTTGCCAGCGTTTCGCCCTCGTGTGCTAGGGTGGGCTCATCAGTTGGTACCTAGCACATCTGATGGCCAGGCAGGCATCAATTTTTGGTGATGAGACAAAGTCTCTTAGTGCATTGGCACTGCCGGTGGCTCCAGTTAGCCTACGCAGTGGCCTCCATGGTATGCACTAGCCAGCGTATTGGTAGGTGTGCTAGGTACCAACTGATGAGCCCACCCTAGCACACGAGGGCGTAACGCTGGCAACCAAGAATGAGTTAGCTCGAAAATTTATAATGTCCAATAACGGACCATTTATATTGGTATTATAAATTTACTCATTCAGGACAAATATTTCAGATTCCCTATGGGAATCAATATCTATATCATCTGATGGCCAGGCAGGCATCAATTTTTGGTGATGAGACAAAGTCTCTTAGTGCATTGGCACTGCCGGTGGCTCCAGTTAGCCTATGCAGTGGCCTCCATGGTATGCACTAGCCAGCGTATTGGTAGGTGTGCTAGGTACCAACGGATGAGCCCACCCTAGCACACGAGGGCGAAACGCTGGCAACCAAGAATGAGTTAGCTCAAAAATTTATAATGTCCAATAACGGACCATTTATATTGGTATTATAAATTTACTCATTCAGGACAAATATTTCAGATTCCCTATGGGAATCAACATCTATATCATCTGATGGCCAGGCAGGCATTAATTTTTGGTGATGAGACAAAGTCTCTTAGTGCATTGGCACTGCCGGTGGCTCCAGTTAGCCTATGCAGTGGCCTCCATGGTATGCACTAGCCAGCGTATTGGTAGGTGTGCTAGGTACCAACTGATGAGCCCACCCTAGCACACGAGGGCGAAACGCTGGCAACCAAGAATGAGTTAGCTCGAAAATTTATAATGTCCAATAACGGACCATTTATATTGGTATTATAAATTTACTCATTCAGGACAAATATTTCAGATTCCCTATGGGAATCAACATCTATATCATCTGATGGCCAGGCAGGCATCAATTTTTGGTGATGAGACAAAGTCTCTTAGTGCATTGGCACTGCCGGTGGCTCCAGTTAGCCTACGCAGTGGCCTCCATGGTATGCACTAGCCAGCGTATTGGTAGGTGTGCTAGGTACCAACTGATGAGCCCACCCTAGCACACGAGGGCGAAACGCTGGTAACCAAGAATGAGTTAGCTCGAAAATTTATAATGTCCAATAACGGACCATTTATATTGGTATTATAAATTTACTCATTCAGGACAAATATTTCAGATTCCCTATGGGAATCAACATCTATATCATCTGATGTCCAGGCAGGCATCAATTTTTGGTGATGAGACAAAGTCTCTTAGTGCATTGGCACTGCCGGTGGCTCCAGTTAGCCTACGCAGTGGCCTCCATGGTATGCACTAGCCAACATATTGGTAGGTGTGCTAGGTACCAACTGATGAGCCCACCCTAGCACACGAGGGGCGAAACGCTGGCAACCAAGAATGAGTTAGCTCGAAAATTTATAATGTCCAATAACGGACCATTTATATTGGTATTATAAATTTACTCATTCAGGACAAATATTTCAGATTCCCTATGGGAATCAACATCTATATCATCTGATGGCCAGGCAAGCATCAATTTTTGGTGATGAGACAAAGTCTCTTAGTGCATTGGCACTGCCGGTGGCTCCAGTTAGCCTACGCAGTGGCCTCCATGGTATGCACTAGCCAGCGTATTGGTAGGTGTGCTAGGTACCAACTGATGAGCCCACCCTAGCACACGAGGGCGAAACGCTGGCAACCAAGAATGAGTTAGCTCGAAAATTTATAATGTCCAATAACGGACCATTTATATTGGTATTATAAATTTACTCATTCAGGACAAATATTTCAGATTCCCTATGGGAATCAACATCTATATCATCTGATGACCAGGCAGGCATCAATTTTTGGTGATGAGACAAAGTCTCTTAGTGCATTGGCACTGCCGGTGGCTCCAGTTAGCCTACGCAGTGGCCTCCATGGTATGCACTAGCCAGCGTATTGGTAGGTGTGCTAGGTACCAACTGATGAGCCCACCGTAGCACACGAGGGCGAAATGCTGGCAACCAAGAATGAGTTAGCTCGAAAATTTATAATGTCCAATAACGGACCATTTATATTGGTATTATAAATTTACTCATTCAGGACAAATATTTCAGATTCCCTATGGGAATCAACATCTATATCATAAGTAGTATGTTCCGAGCTGTCAGCGGAGAGATGGCGTGGAATGACATTAGTAGACGAATAAGTTGGAGTGGCGTTTATAAAAGTAGGAAAGATCACAATATGAAGATAAAGTTGGAATTCAAGAGGACAAACTGGGGCAAATATTCATTTATAGGAAGGGGAGTTAGGGATTGGAATAACTTACCAAGGGAGATGTTCAATAAATTTCCAATTTCTTTGAAATCATTTAGGAAAAGGCTAGGAAAGCAACAGATAAGGAATCTGCCACCTGGGCGACTGCCTTAAATGCAGATCAGTATTGATTGATTGATTGAATTTAGAAGAAATATACCGGTACAGTGGCTGATTTTCAGGTACCATTCTAAACACCATCGTTAAAGTGTGTAGCTGCCGACGTTCATCAGACATCAGCCATGAGACAGCCTGATAGTATGGAGTGATATGAACATCGTACCCAATATTGTAAATAAATCGCAGGCTGGAATTCAGTGCTCGTTGAAGTTTAAGTGTTTCTTCTCTCGTCATGTCAACTAAACCAACGTCACACTAATCACGAATAGGGAGAATGAGTGTCTGTATGAGGTTGGCCTGTAGCTCAAATGGAAATACATCCCCCTGCCGTTTAAGAGGATGAAGCACTCCAAAAATCTTTTTTCGTATTTCTTTCGTGTAATCAGACCAATCAAATGTTTCATTCATCATTACGCCGTGATTTTTAACCGTTTTACTGTAGGGAATAATGTTACCATTCAGTAGGATAGGCGGGATTGTGACATTGTTTGAGCAGCTCAGTAATTTTTGTGATCCAATTATGATTGCCTGAGATTTTGTGCAGTTTAGTATAAGAGTGTTTCGTTGTGCATATATATTGGGTCGTCGAAGGTCATTGTTAATATCTTGTCTTGCAGTGCCGATATATTTGAAGATCGTCTGCATGGAGGTGGTATGTGTTATTTACTGTCACAGATGGTTTGTCACTGATATAAATACAGAAAATTAGAGGCCCTAGAATACTGCCCTGTGGAGCCACACTAAGTTTCATTCTCCATGTAGTGGCCTTATCGTTTACTGTTACACGCTGTTGACGGTTACTCAAGCAAGAACTAAAAACCTTAAGTGCAGCCAGGTCGAAATTTATCAGTTTAATTTTCTTTATCATAGTCGGAATTACTATAGTGTCAAAGGCGCTACTGAAGTCAAGAAGGATAAGTATAGTGAACAGTCATTTGTCCATAGCGTTTCTAATGTCTTCAGTCATGGGCGCCCGCAGGATCTTTTCTAGGGGGGGGGCACATTAACAATTTTCTTGAATATAAAAACCAATATAACGTCAGCAACATCAAATTGTTTACAGAAACTTCCAGTTATAACATATGCTAGATGACTGTCAGTAATTTCAGTTTATGAAATAATCTGGTATGATATTAAACAATTGAACATCAACATCTTTAGAATTCCAGGGGGGGCATGTGCCCCCCCTTACCCCCCCTTGCGGGCGCCCATGTCTTCAGTAATCTTCAAAAGTGCTGTCGCGGTACTGTGACCCTTCTTAACTCCAGATTGCAAAGGGTCCAAAAGAGTATTTTGATTTAGGTATTCCAGAACTTGCTCGTATACTAAACATCCAAAATCTTTAGAAAGCGCAGGGAGTATAGACATAGGACGATAGTCAGAGGGTGATTGTGGGTCTAAACTCTTAGGTACCGGTATAAAATTGGCTGTTTTCCAGACAGTATTGAAAGTTCCGTTTAGTAAACAGTAGTTCAGTAAGTGCGTCAGTAGTATAGGCAGGACAGCACCCATAATGTTATGTATAAAAGTAATAGGAATATCATCTACACCTGTAGCGTTTGATTTACAAGAATGCAAAGCCTTTTCAACCTGATTTTCTGTGACAATGTGAAATGTGATTGGTGGATTGGCTGGAGGGAAGGGCAGTTCGTCAAGTGAAATGTCAGAAGTCGTCTATCTCTGTTGATGTTTTCCTATTCCCAGAGCTCTAAGTTGGTCCCATGCGCGATTAGAATTTAAGTTGTTAGCTAAATTCCGGAAATATATACATTTCTTATTTCTGATGAACTGCTTTGTGCGATGTTTTAAGATGCGGTAAGATTTGAAGTCTGTGTCATCTAGGGTTTGTTTATAATGTCGAAATAACGAGTCACTGTGGGCCATCATTCTCTTGGCTTCATCATCTAGCCATTAGTGTTGGCTACTGAATGTATGATTCGAAGCAGTGTATCGATTCATGCAAGTGTCCGAGAGAATCGATTCACAGGAACGGTGAGCTCACGGCACACGATTCAGCTTACTCCCAGCAGACAGTGCTGAGTGGCGCACTCACTGGACGTTGACGGGGAGCCGAGCTTCCGCTGCAACGAGACAGTGAATCATGGCACATCAAAAGAATCGTGAACGAGCGCGGCTCAGTGAGGCACATGATACACACGGCTCCTTATCGGCTCACTGGACACGCGGAGAGCTGAGCTTCCACTGCAGCAAGACAGTGAATCATGGCACATCGAAAGAATCGTGAACGAGCGCGGCTCAGTGAGACACATGATACACACGGCTCCTTATCGGCTCACTGGACACGCGGAGAGCTGAGCTTCCGCTGCAGCAAGACATACATGAGCCATGGCACATCAAAAGAATCGTGAACGAGCGCGGCTCAGTGAGACACAAGATACACACGGCTCCTTATCGGCTCACTGCAGCGAGACATACAGTGAGCCATGCTTCACTGAAAGAATCATATGCTATAATGGACTCTCGAGCTCAGCTCATTTGAAAATAATACCCATTTGCATTCACTGTCTTCTTCTTACAGGGAGGTTTAAATAATAGATGGATTTATTTGCAGTGTTAAAAAGGTAGTCACAACACAATTCTGAAGTAGCTAGTAAGTAGGTAGGCTATTAGGTTATACTATTTATTAGTTTAATGAATCTTAGTATTATAACTTAGTTGACATTTGACAATTAAACTCGACTCTAGCCTGCCCTATGACTATGAGTCATGCTCATGACCACTCAAAAGTACCTGTTTTATATTGGGAAGAACGGCTCAGTATTCTCTCAGTTCATATGTCACATCGTTGCACAAGACTTCAATCATATGTGGACAGACGCAATAACAGTATGTTGAATCAGAACACCAGCGGGCTACTGTACATCTCGGGTAGCCTATACAAAATATGACTATTTAAAAAAATCCTCAGCTGATAGAAAAATACTTTTTTTTTAAAATGACTGAGCGAGTTGTCGTGCGGTTAATATCGCATGGCTATGCGCTTGCATTCGGGGGATACTTACTTCCTTACTTACTTACTTACTTACTCCTCGGCGCTACAGCCCTTGTAGGGCCTTGGCCTCTCTGACGATTGTAGCCCAATCTTCATGATCTTCTGCACGCCTCCTCCATCTTCTTATTCCCATCTTTCTTAAATCCTCCTCCACATCATCCAGTCATCTTTTCCGGGGTCTTCCTTTCCATCTTCTACCACCTGGATTTCCCTTATAGATCTTCTTGACAGCCCTATTATCTGGCATTCTCTCCACGTATCCCAACCACCTTAATCTGTTGCTTTTTATTTCGGTTACGATACTTGGATGTCCATAGAGTTCTTCCAATTCCTTGTTTTTCCTTATTCTCCACAATTCCGCTTCCTTCACCGGGCCAAAAATCTTTCTCAGTATTTTTCTCTCCCATCTGTTCAACAGTTCTTCATCTACTTTGGTCATTGTCCATGTTTCAGAGCCGTAAGTTACCACTGGTCGTAATACTGTTCGATAGACTGTCAACTTTAATCTTCTACCAAGGCTGCGTGATCTAAACACTTTCAATAAAGCTAAGTAAGCCCTATTGCCCGCAGCAATCCTCGCTTTTATTTCCTCTTTCATGTCATTATCTTTTGTCACCAGCACTCCTAAATACTTAAACTTTTCACGTCTCTCGTAGTTAATCCCATTTAATTTTATGCACTTGTCCTCCCTTACTACGGTCCTCCTAGATGCAAACAAGTAACGAGTTTTGGCATTATTCACTCTTAGGCCTATTTCACCTCCTTCCTTTTCTAATCTATCCAGTCCTTCCTCTAGGTCTTTCAATCTTCTAAACAGCATATCAACATCATCAGCATAACCCAGATTCTGTGTTACACGGTTGAACAGCGTACCGCCTGGATTACTGACCTCCACCTTTCTCATCACACGCTCCAAAACCACATTGAAGAGCAGGGTAGATAACACATCCCCTTGCCGCAAACCTTGGTTTACTTCAAACACTTTAGTAAGATTTTCTTCTATTTTAACCATGCATTTAGTACCTGTTAGGGTCATTTGTACCAGTCTTATCAATTTAGTTGGGAACTCCATGTCCATCATTGTTTCATACAGTTTCCTTCTCTTCACACTATCGTAAGCCTGCCGAAAGTCCACAAACAGCTGATGCACATCCACATTATATTCATAGAATTTCTCCATTATTTGCCTGACAGTGAAGATGTGATCTGTTGTTGATCTACCCTGTCGAAAGCCACTTTGGTAGTCTCCTAGTATCTGCTCAACCAGTGGAGTGAGTCTCATAGACAAAACCTTGGCTAAGACCTTATAAACCACAATAAGCAAAGATATACCTCTATAATTTTCACAATTTGCTTTATCTTTCTTCTTATGAATTGGGCAAATAATTGCTAAGCTCCAATGGTCTGGCATTTGTTCTGTTTCCCAAACTTCCACAATTAGTTGGTGAACAAGTTGCGTCAACTGCTCACCCCCGTATTTAATCATCTCAGCTGAAATGTTATCACTTCCTGGAGCCTTATTATTCTTCAAGTACTTAATTGCCGTCCTCACTTCTTCTATAGATGGTACAGGCACTGGTTTTAAATCTAGGCTAGGATCCTGCCAAGGCTGCCCATCCACTTCTTCCAATCTCACCGTCTCTGCAGCCACATTCAACAGTTCACTAAAGTATTCCGCCCATCGGTCAAGAATCCGGTCTCTTCCCCCAATCATGTTTCCTTCTTTATCTCTACAGAATACAGCATGTGGTTGAAAACCTTTCTGTACGTCCGTTATTTTCCCATAGAACTTCCGTACTTCTTGCATATCATATTGTTCCTCCAAATCTGTAATCCATTTCCTCTCTGCCTCTCTCTTCTTTCTCCTACAAATTCTGTCTGCCTCTTTCCTCTTCTTCCTAAATTCTTCTACGTATGTTCTTGTTTTCCTGCTAAACATTTTCTTCCTTGCTTCATTTCTTTCCTCAACTGCTCTTCTGCAATCATCATCAAACCATCCTTGCCTTTCGGTCTTTACCTCAACTCCTAGTACTTCATCCGCAGTTTCCTGCAATGCATCCCTCAATAAAATCCACTTTCCTTCGATGTTTTCCACTGCCCAGCTTTGTTGTTTAGCCTCCAATTTCTTCTCCATCCTGCATTCATATAGTTGTGCAGTTTCTTTATCTTTCAATTTTGAGACCATATATCTCCTTGGAGCTTTCCCTTTCTTAGCAGATCTGTAAGTTGCAATACGTTGCCTGTATTTTACCCGTACCAAGTAATGGTCCGAATCACAATCAGCTCCCCTACAACTGTCAACTTGTAGTGTGTCAGATGCATGTCTCCTATCAATTACTACATGGTCTATTTGATTAAAGGTGACACCATCTGGTGAACACCAAGTGGCTTTCCGTATATTCTTTCTCTGAAACCATGTACTCTTTACCACCATTGAGTTTCCCATGGCAAAATCAATTAGCCTCTGTCCATTATCATTTGACTCATCATGCAAACTTTCCTTCCCAACTGTCTCCCTATAGGCTTCTTCTTTACCCACTTGAGCGTTGAAATCTCCAAGTATGATTTTTACATCTTGTCTTGGGATGCATTCTATTTCTTGTTCCAATTGTCCATAGAACATATCTTTCTCTTCATCCTCAGCCTCTTCTGTAGGTGCATACACACACACAAGGGTGATATTGAAAAAATGGGCCTTCATCCTTAGAGTGCATATTCTTTCATTTACAGGTTTAAAATTCAAAACTGCTGACTTATATCTGTCATCCACTAGGAAGCCTGCGCCACCTATTGTACCTTTGGCTCCTCCACTATGCAGAACTGTATATCTACCACTTCTAAAAACACCATTTCCTTTCCATCTGACTTCCTGAATTGCTGCTATTCCAATATTATATTTCTCCATTTCTTGTTTTAGATTGTTTAGGGCTCCTGGTTTATTCAGGGTTCGTACATTCCAGGTTGCTACATACATATCATATTTCCGTTTGCATCTTCCATTTCCTTGCGTGGGTCGTTTACCATTATCATCAGTCCGGCTATTCTTGTCTGTGAGTTTCGTAACGAGTTGTTTTTCCAATATAGGGTTGTTAGCCCATGATCAACCCCCAACCTGGAGGACCAGGGTATCCCTCTTAGTCTGGCCTATCACCTTTGACCTGTCCGGCTTGGGTGGCCCTACCAGGAGCTTATGCTCACGCCGGCATAGCTCTCAGGATCACTTAGGCACGCAAGCTCCCACATCGCGACAAGATGAAGATACCAGCGTGGGAGCATTCGGGGGATGGTGGGTTCGAATCCCACCGTCGGCAGCCGTTAAGATGGTTTTTCCGTAGTTTCCCCATTTTCACACCAGGAAATTCTGGGACTGTACATTAATTCAGGTCATGGCTGCCACCTTCCTAATCCTAACCTTTCCCACCCTGCGTCGCCGGAAACCTTCGATGTATTAGAGTAACTAGTATTTTTGTCTAAGAAAGCAGTTCATAGTATGAAGACCAGATGGCAGCTGCGAGCACTGAATGCTGTTGCTGCTGTCTTACCAGCACATACTACACAGATGCAGTAGGAGCGGTGACCAATGAGCCGTGAATCGGATCACTGTACTGATTCAGTAACGTGAAGGGAATCAAATGAATCAATTCAGTAAAATGAATCGAATGTCCCATCACTACTAGCCCTTGACAAGAAGGGCGAGAAACCTGTATTCGACGTGTGTCTGTGTATATGTCTTTGCCGCATTATCTGTATAAAATGTCACTTCTTTATTGCTTATCACATGACCATTAGTATAATAACATTACCGTATTTATTCTAAACCAGAATATTGCATCTTTACTCAGACTGTTTATTCTTGCATTCATTTCACTTGTACTCGGAATATATGAACTGCTGCAGTTATGTAGGGATGGGAGTAACAGAGGTAGACGGGGGGGGAAAGCAGATTGTCGTCCAAGGAATCCAGACACCCCAGGAGTTGATCAGTGTTGAGGCCTTCGGTTCAGAGGGTCTCGGGTTCGATTCCCAGCTGGGTCGGGGATTTTAATCGAGTCTGCTTAATTCTTCTGGCTCGGGGACAAGGTGTTTGTCCCAACACTTTCCTCTTCATATTCAGACAACATACTACACCACCAACCACCAAACAAACACACAACAGTGATTTCATCCCTCCATATAGGGTTGGCGTCGGGAAGGATATCCGGCCGTAAAACAGGGTCAAATCCACATGTGCGGCACAGTTCGCACCCGCGACCCCACAGATGTGGGAAAAGCAAGAGAAGAAGAAGAATAAGAAGAATATTACTATTAGCGTCCAGAATCCGCACGAATCTACCACTTTTACTTGGATCCAAGGGCACTAATTTCCTTTTTAGGTATTCTACACCACCTAAATTCTGGAAGTTTGGACACCTATCAATATAAAATTCTGGATGTATGGTCCCCCCCAAACTGAAATCCTGGCTACGCTACTGACAGGTAATAATAAATTATATACTATTAATTACATGTTCTCACATTAAATAAACTCATATATATAACAGATGTTTAATGACATAACCTCACAAATAATACGATCATGATTGTACTAAATAATATTCGTACAGAACGACGTAAATAATAATGCTAAATGGATGTAATACCTTCATAGTCATACCTTTCAAATAATAATAATATTAATAATAATAATAATAATAATAATAATAATAATAATAATAATAATAATAATAATTTGTTGAGCTCAATATTGTTGTTATTTACCCATGGGTTAGAGAATATTGTTTCCATATTAGTCTATTACACTTGCATCAATTGAAGACATGGATGGAAGAAGGGCGTAACTCAAAAAACACTCTTTTGAGATAAATGAGTTTAAAGAATTACAACATCAAACACTTTTCTCAGAAATACAGAATTTTGGAATATTATATTTAACTACATTCTTGATTATTTCATAATATGTACATCAAAAGTATTTACAAATTTTGTGGTTTGTTGTCACTTTTGTATTTTGGAGTTACGCCCTTATTCCATTTTCAAGAAACATTTTCATTGAAAATTAATATTATTTACATTGTTGGTAGCATGTAGACAAGTTTTACAGGTTAGAACATTTGGCAAGTCACAACATATTATTAGGGGACTCACTATATCGAGAATTTCCTACTCCCACAGATTCAGCTCCACGGAAAATATTTTCAAACCATGCACGTGCACCTGCGCATAGAAAGCTTACTAAATCCTTAACATATTTTAATTTCCCGGGTTCAATACCTACATGAGGGACTGGAAAGCTACCCAAAGTATCTACAGACCTCATATCCTTCATTAACTGAAACGTATCATGAAGCGTAATATTATAAGTCTGGCTTCCTCATACAGTTCCTTCAGGTGAGTGACATAATATGACATACTTTGGAATAGAAAACTTAAGTCCTTTTGTTTGTGGTGTTGCAAATGACACTGGGCTGAGAACGGCAGAACATTCGGATAGTAAGGATTTAGTATCCGAATCATCTGAGGTTTCACTTGGTATATATTCACTGTCATCTGCTGAAATATCAGATGTTTCTCCTCCTGACATTACTCCTGCGTCAGCCGTTTCGCTTCTGATGAGTGATGATTGCTGGCTCGCCGTAAGTCAGCACTGGAGTGTATTTTAAGTCGGGCACGAGCAATATTAGGAAGAACGGCGCAACTCAATATAGCACATCACACGCCATCTATTGACACTACCGAGAAGCCATTTAGGTAGAATTTAGAACAGCCTCCAAGGAGCGTATATATGCAATTTACCGAATAACGCCACAACCTGACTTAAGCCCTTCTTCCATCCATGTCTTCAATTGTTACCTAGTTATACTTCCTCTTAAACAAATATCACTACCACGACATTACACCTATTATACCTCTCTCAGCCATTCTTTTATCTGTTCAATGAAATATGATATAAAATGGAAATATCAACAGAAATAAAATAGTGTATTCTCAGATATAAATACATGTCAGTACATATTTCAGTACTTAATGGAGGAAATATAAAACATTCCATTTAAAGGAATAATTATTTTATCAGTTAAAGTAATTCCATGGCTAAATGGTTAGCGTGCCGGCCTTTCGTCACAGGGGTCCCGGGTTCGTTTCCCGGCAGGGTCGGGAATTTTAACCTTAATTGGTTAATTTCCCTGGCATGGGGACTGGGTGTATGTGTCGTCTTCATCATCATTTCATCCTCATCACGACGCGCAGGTCACCCACGGGTATCAGATCTAAAGACCTGCATCTGGCGAGCCGAACTTGTCCTCGGACACTCCCGGCACTAAAAGCCATACGCCATTTTATTTTTTAGTTAAAGTAATTACGGAACAAAGCTGATATTCACAAATTGCAATTTCTCTGCCTAGCTGAGCGTTGAGAGTTAGTGTTGAAATTCTTGAGGATTGTGACTTGATCTCTTGTATGGAGTTTATTATTTTAAGGTTAACCAAAATGCTTGCTCCAAAACTGTGGAACATTTGTTATCACTCCCTTCCCAATATACCTTATTAAAGCCCGAATCCTTGAGATTCCTTGGTCTCTTCATTGGTGTTTCTCATTTCTAGCAGTCGCATGATGAGAATTTTGTGTTGGTCCACTGCGTCTGTTATCACTTTTAGTGTAACAATCTGCATAAGTGAGTTAACATTATGTGTGGATAAGTAGGTGATTTGTTTTCGTTTTGTAGTTTTCGTGTTTGTGTGTGTTAGATATTTCAGTATATCTGATCACATTTTAACTTCTAATTTATTTATTTATCGTGTCAGAAGTACAAAGTAAGAGACAAAAATTAAACCAAAAAATTTTAAACATTGGTTGACCAAAAATTGGCCACGACACGCGCATTTGGAGTTGCTCTCATTAGATCTTTAATGGTACAAGTGGCTGGAGAAGATGGACACAGTAGAAGATGTTCGTTAGTCTGCTTAGTACCACACTTGCAGTAAACTGTCTCCACAGGAAGGCCCCATTTCTGTAGGTTGGTCTTGCATCTCGTGGTACTGGAGCGTAATCGATTGAGAGCCTTCCATGTTGTCCACTTTTCAGAATGTCCAGGAGGAAGTTCTTCCTTTGGAACCATCCATTCTCTCAAATGTTGACATTTTTCCCGCCACATTGAGATTCTTGCTTGTTGTGGAGTTCCTTTAAGAGCTTCAGTGGTTGTCAAGAAGCTCTTTCTTGATTTCAACCTAGGATGTGCTGGTTGACAGGCATACAAAGGATGGGCTTCCATAGTCATAGCCTTGCTTTTCTCATGCCTAGCAGCAATCTCACGTCGGATTTCAGGTGGTGCTATACCAGCGAGACAGTGGAGTTTATCTATGGGAGTAGGTCTTAAACAACCTGTGATAATACGGCAGGTGTCATTTAGTGCTACATCTATGTTTTTGGCATGGCTGGACTTATGCCACACGGAGCAAGCATACTCAGCAGTGGAGTAGCACAGTGCTAGCGCGCTTGTTCTCACAGTGCAAGGGTGAGCTCCCCAGGTGGTGCCTCGAAGTTTCCGCACTATGTTGTTTCTGGCAGACACTTTTTGTTTCACGTTTAGGCAATGTTTCTTATACGTAAGCGTACGGTCCAGAATCACTCCCAGATATTTTGGAGTCGAACAGTGTTGAAGAGGGATTCCTTCCCAGGTGATTTGTAAGGTTTTAGCTGCTTTTTTGTTATTGAGATGAAATACACAGCTATGAGTTTTGGCAGGATTTGGCTTCAAATCATTTTCATTGTAGTAGTTGGTAAATTCTTTCAGAGCTTTGGATAAAGTCTGTTCTACCTTTTCAAAACAGTTGGCCTGAGCAGTGACTGCACAATCATCAGCATAGATAAAACTCTGGGTACCTTCAGGTAGAGGCTGATCATTAGTATAGATGTTGAATAACAGTGGTGCGAGCACACTGCCTTGCGGTAACCCATTCTTCTGTGTTCTCCATCTGCTTCTTTTTCCCTGAAATTCCACAAAGAACCTTCGGTTTTGGAGAATATTTTTAATGTTGCACATTAGATGGAAGTCTTTGGTGATGTCATACAATTTTGTTAGAAGAAGCCGATGGTTGACTGTGTCATAAGCTGCAGAAAGATCAATGAAGACAGCGCCTGTAATGAGCCGATTCTCAAAGCCATCCTCAATATGCTGTGTCAAGTTTAATACCTGTGATGTGCAACTTTTTCCTTCTCGGAATCCAGCTTGCTGTGGTATAAGAGACGACTCCACCTTTCCTATCAGTCGCTCAAGAATGAGCCTCTCCAGGACCTTGTACAGGTGACAGAGCAAGGAAATAGGCCTACAGCTTTTAGGATCCAGCCGATCTTTGCCTGGTTTAGGGATAGCAATAACTCTAGCCTTCCGCCAGATTTTGGGAATCTTGCATTCTTGGACACAGATATTCATTAATTCCAGTAGCCAACGCCTCGTAACAGGACCACAATTTTTGATTTGCTCTACTCGAATGTCGTCTAGTCCAGCTGCTTTTCCCAATTTGCACTTCCTCAGTGCTGATTCCAGTTCATCTTCAGTAAATGGCGGAGATAGTATGTTGCTCTCTTGGTTTGGCTTCCGTGTTATTGGTTTCTTATCTAGCTTTCTAGATCGGGTTGATTTTCCATTTACTAGCAACTGATGGGCAATTTGATCTGCCTTTATATTAGAATATGTGCTGGCTTGGGTATTGTCATTATTGAGACGACGTAAAAGTCTCCAGGCCTTCTGACTGCTCTTGCTCATGTCACAATCTGTCATTAATTTTATCCACTCATCTCTTTTAGCCAGTGATACTGAGGAAAGAACGCTTTGTGCTAGGATTGATGTTTCTTCGCTAAAAGGATCAAGTTCATATTTCTTGTAATATTCTTCTAGCAAAGTGGCCGTTTCAGGTTTAATGCCTTTGATAAAACTGGTTCTACAACCTCTTGGAATTGATGCCCTTGAAGAAAATTGGACGATGTCAACAAACTTGTCGTACTCTTCAGGAACAGGAGCGATGCTCAGAATCTTCTCATCCAGTATGCTGGAAAATCTTGCCCAGTCAGCCTTCTTAAAGTTGTATCTTCGCCTAAAATGGACTTCTTGAGGTCTTATTGGTGGCAAAATTTGGCACATGATGGGCCTATGTTGTGTGTTTGGAATTGGTGGACATACTGCTTTGGTGCATGTATGCATAATGCTTTCACTAACAAAAAGGAGGTCTGGATTATAGCCTCGTCCCCATCTTCCACTGTTAAAAGAAGGAGAGAGTTTGCTATCATGGATGAGGGCGAGTTGAAAATTTTCAGCCCACGAGAGAACTGTCTCACCATTCTTGTCCTCATGTGTATAACCCCATACATGACTGTGACTGTTGAAATCACCTATAACAATGGAGGCTTTACTTTTATCAAAATTGTGGGGTGGAATGAAGGAAAATTCTGCTGCAGGTGGTTTATAGACTGAGGTGATTACACAGTTACTTAGTTCAACGGTGATAATTTCAATATTGTTTTCATCTGACTGGCAAGCACTTCTGACTTCTAAATTCGGCTTCACAAAAACGGCACTTCCATACAGAGCGTGTGGTCTTTCAGCGATCATTTTCATGCCAGGAACAAAAGAGCGTTTCTGCTTCATATCTCTGTGTGTTTCCTGAACACATAGAACATCACACTGCTTGTCGCGACAAAGTTCATACAAAAGTTGTTCTTTGCAAGATGTTATGCCTTCAATGTTAACAGAAATGACTGTTAAGGTTGGTTCTGAAAAGAACCGTTTGTTAGATCTCATATTAGATAACTCTGTTACTTCTGGTGTGAGAGAATCAGCCGTCTAGGAAGAGTCCTAGTCCGTTGCCCAGGAGACACCCGGATGTATAACAATATCGCATGCAAATACACCCTACTGGGAGGTTTCTCTCGTGTCTTCTAATGAAATTTATTTAATGTAACAGCCCACCGTATACGATTACTGCCTCCTCTGAACTCTTGGTTCAGCCGGTGGAGTATTTCTCAAAAGACTTTTTGTGGTTGACTGTCATAAGGTACGTCTCGAGTTACAACTCTGGATGTGATCCAGTGAGGTTCCCATTTACTTTCGGGTGGGTCCCCTAGCCTTTCTAACCCCCCTACAAACTGCAAGGTGTCATTTATCATACCATCAGCAAAAAATAGTTTTCACACTTGTAATGGAATGCATACATCAACAGCATATAATTAGGCTAAATTTCTTATAAAGAAAGTAAATAGCTCTTCCAACTATTCAATACAGTACAGTATACAGGCTGTTAGGTGTATACGTGCAGATATTTCTTGTAGCAATAGAGAACGATGTGACGAACCACTATATATCAAACTTTTAGTAATCCGCGGAAGTTATTTTCGAGAGCAAAGTGATATGATGTTTTTAGAATAGGTAGTATGCCTCGTTCTGCGAATGAATAGCTTTCCGTTGACAACAGGCAAGTCACGCGCCATCCGTACCAAACTGGTTCTACTGTAACAGCTGAACGCTACCTTTGTAATGCCACGAGATGTTACGTAATATACTTGCCAAACTGGTTTTATGTTTACGAGCAACTGAACTACGATAACAGCTGAAGGATGCTACCGGTGTTCACCATGTTACGTTACATTCTCGCCAGACTGGTTTTGTTGTTAGTATTTAGTTTCCGTCAGACAACCCTAGTTATCGGTTTCGGACCCTGGAGCTGTATCGAATTGTCAGCGTTAATACTGGTTCATTTGCTGTTACGTCACTTAGGGGATTGGGATATCTGTGGTCGTCAGCCCCGTGGTCTAGTGAGTATGGAAATAACCTGAAAACCTATGTCTTTACGCCAACGAAAGCAAGCATGGGATTGAATTGAATTAGGCAAGCACAGCCAACGTTTTACTTCAAACGAATAATGGACATGTTATACAAATAAATAAATTAAACGTACCTACATTTCGTGCCTCCTGTCGGGCTGTGTGGCTCAGAAGGTTGAGGTGCTGGCCTTTTGACTCCAACCTCGCAGGTTCGAACTTGGCCCAGTCCGGTAGTTTTCGAATGTGCTCAAATACGTTACACTCATGCCGGTAGATTTAGTGGCACGTAAACAGAACCCCTGCGGGACTAAATTCCGGCACCGCATCTTCTCCGAAAACCGTAAACGTAACGCAAATACCATTATTATTATTATTATTATTATTATTATTATTATTATTATTATTATTATTATTATTATTATTATTGACTACTCGCCAATAATGTCTGCCTAGAAAATACTTCTCATCGTTTATAACTATGGATCTCGACACTTGTATAATGTCCTAATTATGATGATTTTCAAAATTGGCTTTAAGTCGCACCGACACAGATAGGCCTTATGGCGACGATGGGACACAAAAGGGGTAGAAGTGAGAAGGAAGCGTTCGTGACCTAAATGAGGATCAGCTCCAGCATTTTCCTGATGTGAAAATGGGAAACCACGGAGAACCATCTTCAGGGCTGTCGACAGTGGAGTTCGAACCCAGTATCTTCCCAATGAAAGTTCACAATTTCGCGCCCCTAACCGCACGACCAACGTATTCCAAGCTCTGATGCCGGGCTGAGTACCTCGGACGATAGACCGCTGGTATTCTGATCCCATCTTGGCAGGTTCGATGGAGGCTCAATCCAGGGGATTTGAAGGTGCTGAAATACGCCAGTTTCGTGTCTGTAGATTTACTTGCATTTAAAAAAAGTCCTGCGGTACAACATTCCAGCACCTCGGCATCTCCAAAACCCGCCAAAGTAGTTATTGGGACGTAAAAAATTACATTATTATTTCGTGCTTGCAAACGAAAGGCATATGTGTAATGGTAAAATAAAGCAAAATAAAAGTGGCCAGTCTGACTTGCTCAGACGTTTAAAGCACTGGTTTCTTTGTTTCCAACTTAGCAGGCTCGATCTTGGGTCCGTCCGGTGGCATTCGAAGGAGCTCGTCAGCCTCGTGTCGGTAGATTTACTGGCACGTAAAAATAACTCCTGCGGGACTAAATTACAGCGCCTCCAGAAACAGTATGCGTAGTTAGTGGGACGTAAAGCAAATAACATTACCGGTATTATTATTATTATTATTATTATTATTATTATTATTGTTATTATTCAGTCTTATTATTATTGCTACTACTCATATTGAACTTCTTCTTATTACTCTTTTTTCTCGTTTGATTATTATTATTATTATTATTATTATTATTATTATTATTATTATTATTATTATTATTATTATTATTATTATTATTATTATTATTCACCTGTTCATACTTTCGTCTTATTCCTCTTTTTACTCTCCTTTTAAGTCGTATACTTTTTATTCATATTTGATGTTTTGTTATTAATATTATTGTTATTTTTATATTATTATTTTTATTATTTAGTTTAGCTTCATGTGACACAATACTTTTTCCGTCTTTAATTCAACTTTTGTGTCGTGTGCCGGTATACTTCTATGTTTCTGTCCTGTGCTTCAAGACAGTGCTGCAAGATCTGTGTTTGTTTCCCCAGCCCGGGTGTGTTTCGTTTCTCATATGACAGAGTTACATCTTACGTTCTGTTACATGTTTAAGTTTGGCCTTGTGATAGATCGCCTTTAATCTGCTCTGTAGCCTTTAAAAGTGTAGCATGGTCAATGACCTCAGTGCTTGTTTTGTTCACATATCTGGACTAAGAACTCGTCTCACTCGGCACAGCAAGTTCAAGGCCAACTACTTCTATCTGTTTGTTTATTTATTTACCAAGGTATGTATGTCAACATTGTACTATGTCAACATCGTACCACGAACATTTACTCAATAAACGGGGTGTTTGGGGGGGTCTCTGTCCTGGGTGGTGTGTTCTGCGGGCCTACTCTGGGGTCCGTGTTGTTGCTGCAGTTATCTCTCTGTGCGTTCAGGTATTTACTAACATGTTCAATTCAATTTATTGTATGTACAAGACATACGTCCAACTTGAATTATTTCATCCTCACAACTCTACTTCCTTACTCCATGGCCCAAGAGCTACACGTATAGCTGACGGCCCGCCCACCCCTCTACGAGTGTGGGAATGAAATAACTAATTTGATTGAATTTTTTTCATATTTCAGTAGTGATGAATACAAAACAAGCATTTTTGGAATTTTTATACATGTTAATGATGATGATGATTGCTGTTTTAAGGTCATCGGCCCTTAAAAACGCAAAGTGTCTTCTGTTTTATTTCGAGCTCGATAGCCGCAGTCACTTAAATGCGGCCAGTATCCAGTATTCGGGAGATAGTAGGTTCGAACCCCACTGTCGGCAGCCCTGAAAATGGTTTTCCGTGGTTTCCCATTTTCACACCAGGCAAATGGTGGGGCTGTACCTTAATTAAGGCCACGGCCGCTTCCTTCCCACTCCTAGCCCTTTCCTGTCCCATCGTCGCCATAAGACGTATCTGTGTCGGTGCGACGTAAAGCAAGTAGCAAAAAAAACAAAAAAAACAACATGCAGTGTAGGATTGAGCAACTGCCGAAATGCGTTCAAGGTCAATGTCTAGCGTTTTAACAAGCACGTCTTCCGCACTCGCGCACTGAAACTCTCGATTATAATTTTTGTTACCGGTACATAAGTTTCCCTGCTCGGATTTATGAGAATATCGACCCATCGAGACTCAAAATACTATAACGATACTGTACTGTACTCCCAAGCCATTACGTTGCACAAATGGCGTAACATCTGACATACCAAAGTAAAACTCGTAGCAATTGTTCAAAGTGATCACCCTGGGCTTCCCTGCAGGCTTCACTTCTCCGAATCCAGTTGCGACGCATTCGAGCCAAGACACCAGTGTTGTGTCCGACTCGTTGGCTGAACGGTCAGCGTACTGGCCTTCCGTTCAGAGGGTCCCGGGTTCGATTCCCGGCCGGGTCGGGGATTTTAACCTTAACTGGTTAATTGCAATGGCACGGGGGCTGAGTGTATGTGTTGTCTTCATCATTTCATCCTCATCACGACGCGCAGGTCGCCTACGAGAGTCAAATGGAAAGACCTGCACCTGGCGAGCCGAACTCGTCCTGGAATATCGCGGCACTAAAAGCCATACGACATTTCATTTCATTTCATTTCACCAGGGTTGTTCAGAATATCCTCTGCTGCTTAAACAATACGTTCACGGAAGTCGTCCGAAGTGGGTACTTAAGTTCGATATAGTTTGTGTTTCATGTTCCCCCAGACATTAAAGTCAATTGGAATAAGGTCTGGAGACCTGGCTGGCCAATTGATAGTTCCACATCGTCCTGTCCACCGTTGAGGAAATGTCTGCACCATCGTGTAAAATCCACGTGGTTCTGCGTAGTCGAAGCGACACGTCCTCTGAAAGCTCAAGTAACGTACTGTATCTACAGGAGCAAGGTAACATTAATAAAAAGATGATTAGTCCATGTAACCGACTTCCTACTACACCCATCCAGGTATTAATTCATAACCGGTGCTGGAAATTGCCTTCTCCTACTGAATGGGGATGTTCCACAGCCCATGAGTGGGATATAGTGGGTTCGAACTCCTCTGTCGGCAGCCCTAAAGACGGTTTTCCGTGGTTTGCCATGTTCACACCAGGCAAATGCTGGTGCTGTTCCTTAATTAAGGCCACGGTTGCTTCTTCACCATCCTAGCCCTTTCCTGTCCCGTCGTCGCCGTAAGATCTATCTGTGTCGTGGCGACGTACATCAACTCGTAAGAAAATGGTAATCAGCTGTCAAAGACACTGCACCCGTTGAATATGGTCAGGATGCACTAGTTCTTCATGCAGTGTCCTACGTATGGTCCAAGTTGGTACACCAACGGCACGTGTTATACTACGCGTACGGCGCCCGGGATCATCGTTTACAATTGTTAGGATGCCCGGCTCCATGGCAAAACGGTTAGCGTGCTGGCCTTTGGTTACAGGGGTCCCGGGTTCGATTCCCGGCAGGGTCGGTATTTGAACCATCATGGTTATTTTCCCTGGCATGGGGCTGGGTGTATGTGTTGTCTTCATCCTCATTTGATTATCATCAAGGTGCGCAGGTCACCTACGGGAGTCAAACCAAAAGACATGCACCTAGCGAGCCGAACCCGTCCTGGGATATCCCGGCACTAATATCCATACGTCATTTCATTTCCATTGTCAGGATGTCTTCTTCCGCGTCTAGAATTACACGTGGCCGTTTAGGCCATCGGTTCTGAAAGCGTGATGTAACACAACCTGCATCGCGAATACGCTGCAGTACAGCAAGTATCGTTGCTGGATTCGGCACCCGTCTGTTGGGAAGCCTTTTCCGATAGATTCATGGAGGGCGACCCGTGTTCTGTTCTGCCACACGATACACTAGCAGCATATCATGGTATTCGTGGTATTCATACACTGGCATTATTCAAATACAACGACGTTGCGCAACACATCTGCGCAGCGGTTCATCATATATTCGCGGGCGTTTGACTGTCGCGACCGATCGGACCTTGAAAAAAAATAGCCCTCGTACTACTACGAAGTAACTCGCGTACTAGTACGGACGATAATTCGCCTCTCTGACAGCTGTTATTCAGGTCAAGGTCAGACAGACAGCTCATACCTCTAGTCCGGTGATTTCATGTAAAGGCGGGAACCCGTCCCACCACACCCCCGTCGCTAGGAACAGCACACGAACAAACCGGCACGTGACAGGTCTAGTGAATTTGTCAAACTGCTTACGTGAAATATTCTCCCACAGTGTGATTTCAATACCATGGATTCTTAAGAGACCAACTCGCCGTATGCAGAAACACCCCGTGTTGACGTGTACGTAAATAAAGTTTCTTACGTAAACGAAAGAATGCTGGGATAGGATTTCCAAGTGAGTAGTATCAGAATTGAATTGTCAAAGCACATCGAACGTTTTGCTTCATATCAATAAGGGACATGTTATAAAAATAAATTAATTAAACGTACCTCCTCTTCGTGCTTCCAAATGAAAAGGACTTGTTTAATGGTAAATTAAAGCATTCTGCTTTTGCAGTGCCTATTAAACGTATCAAAATAAACGTTGCCAGGCTGAGTGGCTCAGACGGTTCAAGCTCTGGTTTCATGAACTTAGCAGGCTCGATCCTGGCTCAGTCCGCTGGTATTTGAAGGTGCTCAAATACGTCCGCTTCTGATCGGTAGAATTACAGGCACGTTAAAGAATACCCGTGGGCAAAATTCCGAAACCGTGCGTCTCCATTGGCACGTAAACATTTATTATTATTATTATTATTATTATTATTACTGAGCGAGTTGGCCGTGTGATTAGGAGCGTGCGGCTGTCAGCTTGCATTCGTCGTAAAGCCACCTACCAATATTATAATAAAAACTGTGTTAGTCCATTATTACTAACTATTACTAAAATAAAAGTTAAACGCCCCACTCAAACTCCGTAGCTGGTAATCTGTCAGAAAACACTACAGAAAACACTGAACTTTTAACAAGTCCGAATTATTATTAATTTTATAATTGCGGACATGTCTCCGGAATTACCGAAACATGTACTTACAAATTGTTTTACGTCGCATCGACACAAGTAGGTCTTACGGCGACGATGGGAGAGAAAAGGGATACAAGTGGGAAGGAAGCGTTCGAGGCCTTAATAAAGGTACAGTCGCAGTATTTCCCTGATGTGAAAATGGGAAATTACGGAAAACCATCTTCCCGGCTGCCGACAGCGGAGTTCGAATCCACTATCACCAAAATGCAAACTCACAGCTGCGCGCCCCTAACCACACGACCAACTTATTCTAACCTCTAATGCCGGACTGAGTAGCTCGGACGATAGAGCGCTGGTCTTCTGATCCCACCTTGGCAGGTTCGATGGCGGCTCAGTTCGGTGGTATTTGAAGGTGCTCAAATAAGCCAGTCTCGTGTCTGTAGATTTACTTGCACTAAAAACACTGCGGTAAAAAATTCTGGCATTTCAGCGTCTCCGAAAACCGTGAAAATTAGTTAGTGGAACGTAAAGACATTATTATAATTATTATTATTATTATTATTAGTAGTAGTAGTAGTAGTAGTAGTAGTAATATTATTTTGATTACGGAAGTTCTAATTAAGCGGGTCCATTACAGTCATCACTTTACCTATCGGCACTTACTGTCCAGTAATAAGCCTTCTGTCCGCCTGTGTGGTATAGTGGTTAGTGTAATTAGCTGCCATCCCCCGAAGGCCCGGGTTCGATTTCGAGCTCTGACACGAAATTTGAAAAGTGGTACGAAAGTTGGAACGGGGCCCATTATGCCTCGGGAGGTCAAATGAGTAGAGGTGGTTTGATTCGCACCTCAGCCACCCTGAAAGTGGTTTCCCGTAGTTTTCCACTTCTCCAGGCAAATGCCGCGATAGTACCTAGCTTAAGGCCACGGCCGCTTCCTTCCCTCTTCCTTTTCTATCCCTTCCCATCCCCGCAAGGCCCCTGTTCATCTTAGCAGGTGGGGCCGCTTGGACGAGGTACTGGTCATTCTCCCCAGTTGTATCCCAGACCCAATGTCTCGCGCTCCAGGACACTGCCCTTGAGGCGGTAGAGGTGGGATCCCTTGCTGAGTCCCAGCGAAAACCAACCCTGGAGGGTAAACATATTGGGAAAAGGCAGAATAAGCCTTCTATTACAAATGTACGGCGGCAATTCCACAGTAGCTCTTTTTCCTTCGAGCAATGTTCACGATGGATGAAACTACGGTTTTTGAAATTTGTCTCATTAATAACAATTTCACTGAATACTTATAGTCTTTTCTTTCAGTGCCCACCGTCCTTTCATTGACCTGAAAAGTTTATGAATAAGCATAGACAACTCGCATTGCCTATTATCAGAAGTTCATCGTAGAGTGTCGCAATAACAGCACAGAAATTTTGCGCCCATTTTTCATTACTTATTAACTATTTCCTTTAATTTTGTCAGCTTGGATCACTGAGTAATGCCAATGACGTCTTATAAATCACACACAACTACACAACACTTGATTCGCATGCATGTGGTGGTACGGATCTTCGACGTCACTGTAAGAATTCTGTGTACTTTTCACACAGACTACCCTAGACCGGTTTTCGAGTACAGCAAGTGGCCAGGCACGTGAGTCAACCTCTCCTACTTGCCAAGTCTTTAAGGGAAGTGCACAACAACATGTGTTGGCCTGCGATAAGAAACAGGTTCAACAAGCCCTATACTCTGCTACTGTACTTCCACTACGCGTGGACAGAATGACGTAACCGGCGTATCCTACTACGGCCGTTCAAAACACATTAGCTCCTGAAATATTTGGCTCAGTTATGGGCAAACTAATAGGACAAGGTAAACAGTACATAGCATATATTGTGAGATGTATTTTTCTTTGCCGACTAGCTTAATATCTGCACGTATACCCCTAACACTCTGTATATGTCATCCACAATCAGTACATGTTTCAAACTTAATTGGGCCTTCTTCAACTGAATAATTTAAATAAAGTTAATAGCTAAAACAAACATGTTAAAAATAAAAAGAATTAAAAATGTATCACCAACATATTATTATTGGTCCACAAGTCTGAATAGATTAAGATCCTAAAATGGCATCATTTAAATATATTTTACAAAATGGTACATTAACATTTTCATTTTATTTTTTTAATGTCAGAAATGACATTATTTAATTATATTTTAAAACGGATACAGCCTCCGTGGCTCAGGTGGCAGCACGCCGGCTTCTCACCGCTGGGTCCCGTGGTTCAAATCCCGGTCACTCCATGTGAGATTTCTGCTGGACGAAGCGGAGGTGGGACAGGTTTTTCTCCGGGTACTCCAGTTTTCCCTGTCATATTTTATTCCAGCAACACTCTCCAATATTGTTTCATTTCATCTGTCATTCATTAATCATTGCCCCAGAGGAGTGCGACAGGCTTCGACAGCCGGCACAATTCCTATCCTCGCCGCTAAATGGGGGCTTCATTCATTACATTCGTGACCCGGTCGAATGACTGGATACAGGCTGTGGATTTTCATTTTAAAACGGACATTTTATTTTTTAAATGCATTAAAAAAGCTAATGTCCCATTTTATAAAATATAGTTCAATTATGTCATTTTAGGATCTTAATGTATTGGGACTTGTTGACTAATATGTTGGTGGTAAATTTTTTATTCTATTTTTTTGCTAGTTGCTGTACGTCGCATCGACACAGATAGGTCTTATGGCGACGATTGGACAGGGAAGGGCTAGGAGTGGGAAGGAAGCGGCCGTGGCCTTAATTAAGGTACAGCCCCAGCATTTACCTGGTGTGAAAATGGGAAACCACGGAAAACCATTTTCAGGGCTGCCGACAATGGGGTTCGAACCTACTATCTCCCGAATACTGTGTACTGGCCGCACTTAAGCGATTGCAGCTATCGAGCTCGGTCTATTTATTTATAACATGTTTATTTTAGCTATTAACTCTGTTTAAATGACTCTGCTGAAGAAGGCTCAATTAGGGTCAAATATGTAATTCTCTCCCCAATACTCTCCATTCTACACAGGAAAGCACTACAACACAGAAATATTTACACACATAGGAAAAAGAACTATGTACAACAACATACATAAACCATAACATAAAAGGTTGCTCACGGATGAAAAATCTGGTTCGCTGAGACATGCTGACTTACACACGAATGAATACTCCATGCCTTCAGGGAAAGTGTGCTCAAACTGACAACATGATTGTTGTTGGCACCAAACTTTCCCCAATCCTAGCTAATACTGTAGTTTGATGGAAAGGTATCGGAGATTCCAGAAGCAGTGACATACGATGCAATACACACTTAAAATCTATAACCCAGAGGGAACATCTTCTCAGGAATTCACAAAATTTATAAAATGTATCTTGACAACACAGAGTTCCTGTCAAGATTAACATTGCTTCCATGCTCATGATGAAACGGGAATGCCCTACGAGCATTCGCATTCATGCATTTCTTGAGAAGAACTCGCTAACACCCGGCTGTATGCATTCAAAACGATTGCCGAGAGCGCAGGCATTGTGGGGGACAGCATGCAAACAAGTGCTGCTCCAGCGTGCCAGCCAAAGCCAAGTGACGTCGCACCGAAAGTTCTTTTGGATTCTATAGCATCTCATCACGAACGGAAGGTTGAATCATAATTTCGAGAACGTCACCTTGTAGGCCTGTACAACAAATGCTACTATCCAAAATTTCAGTAAAATCGGCGGAAGGATGGCCGAGATATGATTTTTTTAAGATGCTCACATTTACAGTCTCGCCGTTCGACCTTGGGCAATAAAAGGAGGTCGCCAGCCTAGAGTGTGTCGGTGTGTGTGTGCGAGCGAGCACATCGTGGTGAACCAGTCGCCTCGCTATGTGATACGGTTTGTTACTTTGTCCGGCTTAGGACCGGGATTCGAAAGTACGTAATACTAGTGTTGTAAGCCTGCTCTGTGGATTCTAAATTCGCGTGTAAGCGAAAGCTTATTCAATAATAATATCGCTCTGTCGAGCTGTGTAACATCATTTCGTTTTGTGAATTGTGTAATTAAAGGGACTGTACATTTTGAAACTGTGCTTAAACGACTTAGGGCATAAAGACTGTTCTGTAGTTGTTTCCTCTACAAGAGACTGTGCTAGGCTATTTCGTAAAAATTGTGCCCTAGTGACAGAACAATTCTTTTATGGACAGTGTCACTTTATTTCGTAAAGGACAGTGCCTACTTTTCTTTCAAAGACTGTGCCCGTCACTCCGTGAGAAAAACAGTGTCGACATTTTCTTTTCATAAAACTGTGCCAATTTCATTTTTAAAAGACTGTGTCAATCCATTTCACAGGACTGTGCTAACATTTACTTTCATAAAACTGTGCCGATATTTCCTTTCAAGGACAGTGCTGATTCGTGGAATACGGTACCTTTATGTCTTTTCGAGGGACTATGTCAATTCCCCTCATATAGACTATATCTAAATATGCGTGTAATATTGTGCCTCAATGAACATTTTACCCCTGAGAAATTACGTGATTTTTGTTAAGAGTGATTCGTAACAGAACTTGGTTCTCTTTTACAAGACTGTGTCGTAAACTGTTTCTTTCTGTCTTCGCAGAAAGTTTCATTTATTTCTACGAGTGTGTGTGTGCTAGGACATTGCATGTACTCATTACAAACACTGCAACGACTGTGTCCGAAGGATTTAATTTATTTTCTTTGCACTGAGATTGAGTGAAGTGGTAAACCATCGTATCTCAGAAAGTTCCAGATTATTTTCATTGCTTATCACTTGAAGGTCGATAGTGACTATTGCACGAAAAATATTAATTATTTTCACAGAAGTGAGAGTTTGAATTCATCGATTTTTTTAAATGTGCGTCCAACACCATTTATAGTGGAACCTATTCGGCCAGCAAACAGTGTCTCGCCTTAATTCGCAGTTCAGTGTGGTAGAAAAGTGTCGTATCAGATTCCATTGACATTCTGTGCAAAAATTTTACATTTCTCTGCTCCTTTCATGGGACTTAGTGGAATACAAAACTCAACAACTATTCCACGCTGCACTATCATCAGACGACCGCCCCAGGTTTGAGTCTCCTTCAACATCAAGGACTGACAACAGCCGGGGGTCAACACCGACAACGTGAGACGCCGACGCCGACGACATCTTCAAGGGCATTCAAACTATTCGTCTGTAAAAGGTGATACAATTTCTATGCATTTCTTGTGAATAAACTGCAAGTTCCGCTTTAAATATGAACTTATTTCACTACCCTTCTCTCGTACTCTCTAAAGCATGAACCATACACGTCTTGGCGTTATCCATGCTCTCCGCAAAACTAAAGTACGGGCGTTCCTGTTTCAATACATGTGTTAAAATCTCATTTTCCTGTCCCACCACCCTTGGCTAACTCTTGTTCTCTTCCGATTTTGGTATTAGGTTGTCTGAATTCTAGGGTTTCTCTCAGTTTCCTTATGCCTTTTAATGACCCTCATCTCAGGCCATCTTACTGGCTACTCTCCAGACCTAGATACATCGGGGCCTTTTCTCTCTCTCTTGGAGATGATGATTAGGATTTGCCTTTACGTATTCTAATCTCAAGCATTATACTGTCGAGAGCAGCCACGTGCAACAGCCGATTCCCGGGCCAAACCCTGCCCACGTGATCAGTTATTGAAAATTTATTTCTTATGTAATCTGTTAAACTGAAGTGGGATTACGGTACCTATTTGCTTTCGATAGCCACCCAGGCTGACTACTGGCTTCAGTGTTTCAGTTCATTCTCCTATAGTCAGCCCCTTCGAAGTACATAATCCTACTGCCTTTAAACGCATTTTAAAGGATTAATTGTGTACTTTAGAATATTTTAAAGTACCAAAATATTATTCTAAGTGCTTGTGAAATGCAATAACAAAATGCTGACCTTCACAAAATATCACTAAGCGTTGTGCAATTCTTCTTGGTTCGTGCGAGCCCTTAGGACCATAAATCAGCTGGAAGGGTCATTTGACATTTTTCACCACCCTTCCACTGCAATTCGGAAACTTCTTCTCAAGGGTGGAACGTGATAATATTGTAGATTATGTAAATAATCTGTAGAAAACATGTAAAGATTTATATCTGTTTGTATATATATTCGTGTATATATATTATTTAATTTAATTTTTTAATTAATTGAATTTTATTTAATTATCTATTAAATCATCTGTAATTGGGACATCCTGTAGGTGATAAATAAATATATTCTATTCTATATTTGTTTAATAAATATGGCTGACTACTGGTGGGTGGCTGAGAATATGATCACGTAACCTATATATTAATCTTTAGTTTATTTAATGTAAGAACACATAATTAATAGTATGTAAATTATTATTACCTGTATATACTATGTATAATCCGATGTAACATTGTGCAATACACTTTAATAAGTCGAGAACAATGCTATGTGCAACCAAAAATATGTAGAATGCTCCTTACATCATAACTAGGCTATTGGAAACTCTCAAATTTGTGTGAAAATATGTTGTGTCATATACTTTTAGAAGCCTGGCCAGGCAACGTATATAAATAGGCAGTCTTGTTGGTAGAGTGGAGTTGTTTTAATGACACTTGTGTGGAAGTCGTGGTAGCTGGGTCCCTGAGTGTTTGAAGTCAAGTATGTGAATTGGTTTTGTTGGGTTGGTAGTTGACATGCAACTGTTGCAGTCTCTCCTTATTACACTTAATTGTGTCCAGTTTCTGCCTTGTCAATACAATTCAGAATGTATTATATATCTAAACTATAATTTACTTATACACACACAAGTAAATCTTCCCATCTATACATAATAGGGGTTGGGACTCTTCTGCGCCACTTGGGAAGCACATCTTCAGCACATTAACATCTGTAAGGTACTATTAAGCTCAGGTGACGAATACATCCGTGCTACAAGAAAGCTGTAAGAAGAAATAACTCTCTCACTACAATCCCTCAATGTCCCTCCATCTGACAATTTGCTACATCCACGCCTAGAAATAACAGATGCCAGGAAAGTGAGAAGAGTACTGAGAGAAAGGGCATTCAGTGAGTGGAGTAACTTGCAGCAGAAAGGAAGAGGTGTATGTTTGTACAATGAATATACTCCTGCCAACTCATGGATTCGAGACGATCAAGGCTTATCATGTAGTGAATGGCGTGAAGCAATTAAGATGACAGCAAATATTTCAGCAGTTAGATCGGTACCAGGAAGATCTCAGAACGATTCCCTTTGTGGGCGCTGCCTCAAGGAGATTGAAACTCTTGCACATGTTTTGGGATCTTGTCCTCATGGTGAACTTTTAAGGAATACGGTCACCATAACATCCGCTCTTTAATTGCGGCAACGCTAAAAGACCATGGTTTCCAGGTATTTGAAGAGGTTCATGGCTTAGCGAACAACGGAAGCCACAGAAGGATTGACATCATTGCTTTCAAGAATAAGAAGAGAGGTTACATCATCGACTCCACAATTCGCTTTGAAAGCCATAAGTCGCAGCCCTCAGATGTTAACCTAGAGAAAAGGAATATTTACTTACCAACAATTCCTTACTACAGGGAGAAATACCAGATAGAGGAAATCGACATAGTAGGTCTAATGATTGTAGCAAGGGGAACGATTCCCGCTTTTGCCGCTAATTTCTGGAAAAAATGTCTCTGCCAGTTACAACGTTACGGGAGATTGCCATCATAGCCTTAAGGGGCTCACTGATAATTCTAAGAAATCACTGTTACAATTAGGTTACCTTCAACATTTCTCAAGTACAGTATATCTATTTCTCTTCTAGAAATAAATGTAAAAGTTTACTTTGTCGCAAGGCAGCCTCTGCATGAGAGGAAGTATAAAATAAAATAAATATTGTAATGGATAAGCAGATGGTCTCAGCACCAAGTGGTGGGAATACCAAAGACCATTAATAATGCCACATTTAAATACAATGGATCAACAGTCAACCAGCTGTATTTTAATACACCATATACAGATATTTTATACAATTGAGACATAACATGAAATATTCATATTTGAATTTTTAACATTGTTGTATTATAGTATTGTCATTTTATCTGTAAGCACATAATTAATTTTAAATTAGGTCTTTAATTCATTTGATTTTATCCATAGGATGAAGAAGAGAATTTAATTTTTTCGAAACATGTACTTGTGTGTATGTGTGTGTATATGTGTGTGTGTATAAGTATATGATAGTTTAGATATAATACATTCTAAATTGTATTGACAAGGCGGAAGCTCGACTAAATGAACTGTAATAATTAAGTCAGTACAGACCATTAGTGGCCATCATGATCAAGTCAATACATGTCTCTCCTTATCTTTAATTGTCGTAGTAGTGTTTTGTTTTATGATGGCAGCTTATTAGTTTGCGTGTGAATATGTGCAATTAACTTTTAAATAAACTGTTGTACACAACTGACAACATTTTGTGTGTGTCTTTGTGATTACATCAACTGGCAACCGTGACTAAGATGTAAGGATAATTTTCGAGTGAATACGACTGTAAGTGCAAAATAGAACAAGATGCAAGTGATACTAGAAAATATATCCGTACAACAACTCAAAGTCGAGCTCGCAAGGAGAAATCTTTCGACGAACGGCAAGAAGAAATTACTGAAGGTGCGGTTACGAGAATGGCTCATCGAAAAAGGCGAAGATTCTGAAAAGATTTTATCGATGTGGACGAAGGTCTGGAGTCGTCATAAGAAGATGAGGTAAATATAGCAAAAATGGGTTCTAACTTACTGAGCGTGATGCGGGCATTCAATGACAAAATCTCAAACGTTGATTTACGAGTTAATTCCACCTTAATGAAAGAGAATGTCATTTTCAAACAAAATTTCAGGCGTCAATTCCGCCCTAACAGGAAAGATTTCAGGACAAATTTCGAAAATAAATGACAAACTTTCAGAAAAAATTCACATGTCAATTGCGGCCTAACAGAACAGATTGCGGAACAAATTTTGAAACCACGAAATTTCAGACTAAATTTTTCGAGCTAATAGAGTTCTAACCTGACAAATATCACAAGAGTACACGCAGATTTACAAAGTAGGGCAATGCCTAGAATCGAAAATTTCAGCTGCAGAAAATAAAATGTCATCCCAAATCAATGACTTCACCAATCAATTAACACAACAGATATCGGACATCAGGTCAAAACTGGGGCAGGTTGAGCAGATTGATAGTAGAGTAGGCCAGCTGGAAGGGGACATCTGGAACCTCAAGGAGGTGGAAATCCAGGTTTCTGGCATAAAACAACAGGTTAAGGGGAGAATTTGTGCCATCGAGGGAAATTTTGAAAGCTGTATCTTTGCCGTTGAGGGAAATTTTGGGATTCATATTTCTGCTGTTGAAGGAAGGTGAGAAAAACCGTTTTCGACCATCAAGGGAGATGTGCAGAATATAAGAGAAAGCATAATTCACGTGGTAGAAGATAGATTTACTCGAAAAGGACCTATCTCCACGCCTCTAACCCCCTCAAACCTAACCGGCAATAAAGGACACCTAGACCCGAAGGTGATTATAGAGAGCCTTCCGGAATTCCACGGGTGACTGGAAGAGAACCCGACTAGCTTCATCGAGGAATCGGTCAGTCTACTAGGAAGGACTAATCTACCGGAGGACATCTTCGTTCAACTTATCACACCATGATTAAACGGACAAGCCACTACTTGGTCGAATAATTGAAGGGCTTAAATTTAAACTGGATGGAATTCAAGAGGGAGTTCCTCGTTAGGATTAATTCCGAAGGGGTGAAGAGCTCCTTGAAAAGAAAGCTACTGACTGAGGCACAATCCCCTGGCATGACAGCTAGCGCCTTCATCCTACAGAAGTAACAGCTCTTCAAGCAGCTGCACCTGGAAGGAAGCGAGAAAGAGATCTTACCAGACATCACAAAGCTTTTCCACGGTAAGATTCTACCCCTAGTAAATGTATCACTACCAAGGTCCTTTGATGATCTACGTAGGATCATCACCCAGTTGGAAGAGGAACACAAGAGCAAAGCTACGGAAGAGATCAGCTCGGTTAGGATGTGCTACCAGTGTGGAAGAATGGGACACCTGAAGAACAAGTACCCAAGCTTGACGTCGGAAAACTAGTTTCGACCCCTTCTGGAAAAGGGGGGATGAGACCAGGAACAGGAATGCACCTCAAGACCCGACAGACAAGAAGCCCTGGTCAGGTAGGAGAGGGATTGGTCAGATTGTGAGCAGAACAGGCCAACCTCGCCCAGCTATCATCTTGAGGATAGACAACGATAAATTTTCTGCCATACTCGACAGCCAAGCAAGCCATTCGTTTGTAAATGGGACTGTCACCAGATTACTACTGCCCATGAAGTCTCACCATCTCGGAAGGGGAATGGGAGCAACAGACGGGGTAACCTATTCCATCCAAGTACAGACTAACGCTAAATGCATGGACGGGCCTATTGTAATTGATATTGCAGTGATTCAGAACCTAATACCTGACGTCATATTAGGTCATGACTTTCTGGTAGAATACAAAGTGATCATAGACTACGCAGCTCATGAAGTCTTTTTGGGAAAAGGCAGACGTCTGAGGATCGCCTGGCACGATGGAAATCTCCGGGCACGCAAGAATGCGGAAGTCGACGTAGACCTGGGAGATATCCAGTTAACATATCTTCGATCAAGTGAAGAAGAGGAGCTGTGAAGCACCTTAAAAAGAGTTTCCGGAAGTCATCACCAATAGAATAGGACGGACTACCACTGTAACGCACACCATTGAATGCAGCACTTCCTCAACCATCAAGCAACGTCCATATCAAATCAACCCATATAAACGCAACTTCGTCATTCGGAAAATTCAAGTCATGGAAGGGCACGGTTTCATCGAAACCTCTACATCCTGGTTGGCTTCACCTATCATCCTACCGAAAAAGAAGAACGGGGAGGATCGACTGTGTGTAGACTTCCGCAAGTTGAACGAGAAGATCGTTAGTGAAACCTACCCCATACCTGTCCTGAAGGACTCGCTGTAACAAATAAGTGGGTCTGGGATGTTCAGCACACTGGATCTCAAATCCGGATACTGGCAAGTGGAGGTAGAGGAAAATTCTACACCACTGACCACCTTCATGACATCGAGAGTAGTGTACCAGTTTGCAGTAATGCCTTTTATTTGAAGAATGCTTCTGCCATCTTCATGCGACTGATGGATAAGGTATTACCAGGATATGTTGGAGATTTTTGCCAAGTGTATCTCGACGACAATTTAATTCACAGTAAGAATTTTCAAGAACATCATGTTCACCTGAGGAAAATACTCGAACGTCTGCAGATTCTAGGACTGACTTGCCAACTGGAGGAGTGCTGCTTAGCCGAGTCCTGCGTAGACTATCTCGGCCATATCCTAACATCTGAAGGCTTAGAAAGAATACCGGAGAAGAACCGCGCTATCGAAGAAGCTGAACGCCCGCGCACCAAGCGACAAGTACGCCAGTTGTGTGGATGGTATAGCAGCTTCCTGCCACACTTTGAAGATAAGGTAATACCACTCAACAATCTACTCCATAACAACCGCCCATTCTAATGGACCACCAAGGAAGAGGCAGCATTTCAAGACATTAAGGCTGCGATATGCAACACTCCTGGTCTAGCCCTTCCCGACCCTCAACGGAGGATGTGCCTGCAGACGGTCGCCAGTGACTCCGGCTTAGGAGCAGTGTTATTCCAGCAGGGGAGTGACGGCGGAACGGACATCATCGAGTATGCCAGTAGGAAGCTATCTCCCACCGAACAACGCTACTGCGCTACCGAGAAGGAAACCTTAGCCGTGGTGAGGGCCATGAGCAAATTCGCAGGCTACTTGGAGGGAAGGGAGTTCCGGCTCTAAACCGATAACACCGCTCTGAAATGGTTGAAATATGTTTCTGGCTCAAAATCTTAAATGATACGATGGGCTCTGTTAATCGCAGAACTCAATTTCGATGTGTGTCACGTCCCAGGACCAAAGAACTTAGGAGCACACAGCTTACCGAGGCACCCAGCGATTGACCTGAAGCTAGGAGCACTACTCTCGAGAGACAGTTCCCACTTAAACACATACCCCGTGAGCCATATACCTGTCCTTATGACCATCAATAAAAAATTTGATCTGGGTGTATTCAAACAGTGGCAAGAACAAGATAAGCCCTGTAGGACCATGACACAGTGGATTACGAGACAGAACACCGATAGTCGACTCGTCCTGAGGGAATTCAAGATGTGCTACAAGAACTTCCGGGTTGACGGAGGACTCTTAATGTACACATCGCACCTCTCCGACACGCCTGTAGTAGTGATGGTACAGCACACGACGGACAACCTCGAGAATTTCCATGACAGCACTGAAGCCGGACATACAGGAGGTGAAGAGACATATCAGTCTATCTGACGAGGATTCTTCTGTGTCAAGATACAAAAAAGACATACTGAACTATGTAAAATGGTGTTACATCTGCGCCTGCACCAAGGCAAGCAATAGGGAGGCAGATTCCAGTCAGCGAGGAAGACGGCCGCAACGCCCTTGGGAGGTCATAGCCCTGGACTTGATGGGTCCTTGCCCTAGAACACCAAGGGGTAAGACAGGACTCTTAGTTATCACCGATATTTTCATAAGATGAATTGCAACTTTTTCGGTACCAGAAGCCACGACGGGATGCATCACCTGTCTCTTACAGGATGAAGTATTCAGTCGCTACGGTTATCCACGGTGCATTCTGTCAGACAACGGGAGTCTGTTCACAAAAAAAAATAGTGGCTGCAAATTATGACTGAATGTAATGTGGAGCACTGTACCACCCCATTCAAAAACCCAATGGTCAATCCAATAGAACAACAGAACCAGGAGCTAAAAAGTATGCTACGGGTCCACCTAATAGAAAAGGAACATCCACTGTGGGACCGTCTGATACCGCAGTCACTCTTTGCCCTGCGTCGACGCATCAACCGTGTCGCTGGCTATTCCCCAGCGGAGCTGTCCAATGGTTGACAGCTATACGGCACCGGGGATTAGGAGATTCGTCCACCACCCACTTCTGGTCAAGATGAAGCAGCTGTTTCCCTATCACAGTGGCAGCATAAGCAGCAGCAGGACATCAAGGAAAAGCAAGCTGGGGCCAAGAACTGATCCCTTATCCAGGCCAAGGTTCAAGATAACGGAGAGACCCAGATATTCCTACCAGGCCAACAAGTACTGCGACGTAATCACCCAGTCAGTAATAAGGACGGTTTCACACAGGTCTCGCACCTAAGTGGGTTGGTACGGTCGAGGTGCATAAGCAGCTGGGCCATGGGGTCTACTTGCTAAATACCAACTCTCTGTCAAGGTCCATGCATGGGAGTTGCGGCGAATCACACAACATCTGCGTATACAGAGTAAGCCTGGTACTGCCACGGGTCTACCTGGAGGAGAGGCTACGAATGACACAGCACAATCTGGTCATGAGGAGATCGCATCGACTATCGAGGAAAAGGCTGGTAGCGAGGCAACACCGACACGAGATGATCCGGTCAAGAGGAGGAGAGCACATCCAGCGATGTCGAGGAAGAGAGAAGATACAATCTACGACCAAGGCAAAGTTGATGAGTGTGATAGACTGTTGACATTGTTTCAAGTTATAGGGGGGATATTTAAGCAAGTCTAATAGACTAATATAATTTGGAAACAATATTCTTTAACCCATGGGTAAATAATGCAAATATTGATTATTATTATTATTATTATTATTATTATTATTATCATCATCATCATTATGGTTGTTGTTGTTGTTGTTCCGGGATATTCTGTGGAACGCAGAGGTGAAAGAAGGTGCGAGCTGGAATGGGTCTATCTACGAGAGTCAAAGGTTAATTTAAAAGTTTAAAATAAAGGTTATATTTCTTTACAGAATTTAAATTTTAACAAACAACATTTCAGGTACAGGTAGTTGGGTACAAAATAGAAAAAAATGAAAAAACCCAGAAAAGACTAGTTACAATTTGAGCATCAAGCTCATAATTTACCAAGGTCCTAACATCACAATTGTTGCGTTAAATAGGTAGAAAAGAAGAGATATCTCCCAAAACACAACTTTCAAGAACACTTAGCTCCAAAGGTTACAATTTACCGCCTTCCAAATGCCCAACCCAATGTTACAGGAAAATCGATTACAATACAAGAAAAGAGCTTACATGCTCTACAAATTCAACCAAAGAGACTGCGCTCCCAAGGCTTACATCGTGATTAAGGCAACCTTTAAGTTTACATTAGGGATTAGAGCTTTTTTGCTCAATAGAATTACATTTCTAGGCCTCTCTAGGCGCAACATACAATTTACAATGCCATATTAATTATCTTCTTTATTACACAGGGGTATCTAGTACCCATAATACCGGACTTTCGTGAAGAAGAACAGATTACATTACTAGCCCAAACACAAAAATTTTAACTATGTAACAGTCAATTCCTAAAATATGACTTTCTTTCTAATGTAAAATTTCATGTCAGTCCTAAGGACTTAACTGTAAATCGGGGATAGAAAGTGCGTTACACTCTTGAATCCCCCTTCAATTAATCTTGAGGTGATTAGAATTTTGTTGATGGTTATGAATTTCATGTTTTTGGTCCGTATTGAACAATATATAAGTAATAATAATAATAACTTAAATGTTTCCACCTTTTCAATACAATATATTCACAAAATTACAAAATTATACGGTACTAGTTTCGACCCATCTAGGGGTCATCATCAGCCGTATTGGAGCAAAGATCATTTGTGGCGAAATCCTAAGACAATATTATTTTAAAGAATAACAAGTAAAATGAGATGTTATGGTAATAGTTAATAATACAAGGAATATACATAATAAGAGGTTTTTAACAAAGAATAAAGTATAAATGGGGTGTTGTAAAAATTATATTCATGGAAATCAGTAAGTTCTTGTATTGAAATGAAATATGGCTTAGGAAGAGGGCTTAAGGTGGGGCTGAAGGGTGCGGGAGAAAGTGTAATTGTCTTGGAAAAGTACCTTTGATTAAATTTAGGATTGAGTTTAGGTTGGCTGCATTATTGTTTCTGAGGAAAGTGATAAATAGATCGAAGAGTATGTTGGGTTTCTCTGAGATTTCATTGAGATTGTGACTGGCATTAAAGTATTGGTCTAGGTGTATGTAGTAATTTTCCATTATGTTCAGTAAAGGGCCCTTGTTTGCTAATACGAGGATGTCCATGTCTTGTTCAATATTGGTGAAATTATGGTTATAATCTTGCATGTGTTGGCCGATGGCTGAAAACTTGTTGTATTTTATTGCGTTAGTGTGCTCGTGGTATCTGATAATGAAGTTTCTCCCGGTTTGCCCGATGTAGGTTTTTTTACAGGTGGTACATTTGATCCTATAAACTCCTGATTTTAAAAAACTGCTGGTCTTGTTGATGTGTGAAGTATTGTATAAAACATTCATGTTCTTATTGTTGGTTTTGAAGGCTATTTTAACGCCTTGTTTCTTAAAGATGTTGGTTAACTTGTAGATATCATTGTTGAACGTGAAGGTGGAAAATGTTAGAGGTTTGGTTATTTCTTTTTTGAGGGTAGTTTTTGGGCGATGTTTGTGTTTATTGATTATCCTTTCTATAAAATGATTGCTGAAGCCGTTGAATTTTGCGATTCCGCGGATTGTGTTGAGTTCGTTTTTTAGATCTTTATTGGACATAGGTATGCTGAAGGCTCGGTGAACTAGGCTGTTGTATGTGGCTCGTTTGTGGGACTGGGGGTGCACTGAATCTTGGCGAATGGTGGAGGCTGTTTGAGTGGGTTTTCTGAAAATTTTATAACTGAAAGAATCTGAGTTTCTAGTGATGGTTAAATCTAGAAAGTTGATTTTTTGATTTGATTCGGATTCTAGTGTGAATTTGATATGAGGATCAATATTGTTGAGTCTTAAGAGGGTGGTGGGTGCGTTAATTGATTTCTCATTCATTATTACAAAGACATCGTCGACATATCTGGCCCAAAAGAGAATGTTTTCGAATTCGTTGTCAATTTTGGTGTATTCGAGGAAGTCCAGGTATATTTCTGCTAAGATACCTGAGGCCGGTGACCCCATTGCCAAACCATTTTGTTGATATATGACATTGTCAAAAGTGAAGAAGTTATTGTCGATGATAAGTTTTAATATTGTGATAAAGTCTTGTATCTCTAGTTTGCTTAAGTGTCTGTTTTTGTTTAAATTGTTTATAATTATCGGAATTAATTTTGATACTTGTATGCTTGGGTACATGTTTACAATATCGAAAGAGTGGATGGAGTGATCCGGTTGCAAATTGAACTTGTTTAGTTTTTCTACTAGCTCAGATGTGTTTTTAATAGACATTTTGGATAAGAATTGATAATTTTTTCTTAAGAAACATTGGATGAATTGTGATATTCTGTATAAGGGGCTCGGTCTATAGTTGATAATTGGCCGGATGGGAATTCCAGTTTTGTGAATTTTGGGAAGAGCTTTAGCAGTGGGGAGTCCTGGATTCATATGTATGAGTTTGGATTTTTCCTGTTCGGTAAATAAAAATGAAGTGTTTTTAAGAGTTTGTTTAAGTAGTTTTTGAATTGTTTGGGTGGGGTCTTTTTTGATTATGGAAAATGAGCTGTCTGTGAAAAAGTTTTTTGTTTTTCAATATATACTTTTTTATCCATGATAACTGTTGCATTGCCTTTGTCAGCTTTGGTTATGATGAGTTCGTTGTCTTTAATTTTCTTCTTGAGGGCGTATATGCGCTTTTGTTCAGCAATTTTTTCTTTATTATTGAGGTTATTTGCGGGGTTGGTTAAATTGTGGAGGATATCAGTCAGTTTCCTTTTAACATCGGTTCTAACCTCATTTTGCGTGTCTTCCGGTATTTTGCTGATGGCTAGCTCTGATTCTGTGATCATAGTAGCGGCTATGTTGAGGCTGTTCAAGTTTGGCCAGTTGTGTTTCGGTCCTTTGGATAAAGTTAAGTGTTCACTTTCACTTAAGGGCGTGTTAGATAGATTTACAACAGCTGGATGAAACTGCGTACGAACGAACGTGTTACTATTGGAGTTTCTAGTTTGTTGGTTATGTAGTTGGCAGTTTTTTAGCCTGTTGAGTTTATTCTCCAAATTTGACTGTTTTTTGGCTAGTTCGTAGAATAATTTGTTCTCTACTTCTTGATAGAATAGTGTCCATTGTGCGTTTGAAAGTAGTTTAGTCGCTGCGAGGTGAGTGTCGTATAATTTCTGATTCAAAAAATATTTCTTCCTGTACAAGAATTTAATTTCGTCTCTTAACCATATTTTGTTTGTTTTGTTTTGAGTTTTGATGGTTTGAGGTGAAGTCCGATGTTTCTTTTTATTGCTTCTTAGAAAATTAGGTGTCAAGTTAAGTGATATACATTGCTTTAGGAAATCGATGTCTTTGCGTAATTTGGCTATCTTTAATTTTAGGCCTAGATATTGAAAGGCTTTCTGTTTTGCCTGGTAAGCTACATCATTGATGGTTATGAATTTCATGTTTTTGGTCCGTATTGAACAATATATAAGTAATAATAATAATAACTTAAATGTTTCCACCTTTTCAATACAATATATTCACAAAATTACAAAATTATACGGTACTAGTTTCGACCCATCTAGGGGTCATCATCAGCCGTATTGGAGCAAAGATCATTTGTGGCGAAATCCTAAGACAATATTATTTTAAAGAATAACAAGTGAAATGAGATGTTATGGTAATAGTTAATAATACAAGGAATATACATAATAAGAGGTTTTTAACAAAGAATAAAGTATAAATGGGGTGTTGTAAAAATTATATTCATGGAAATCAGTAAGTTCTTGTATTGAAATGAAATATGGCTTAGGAAGAGGGCTTAAGGTGGGGCTGAAGGGTGCGGGAGAAAGTGTAATTGTCTTGGAAAAGTACCTTTGATTAAATTTAGGATTGAGTTTAGGTTGGCTGCATTATTGTTTCTGAGGAAAGTGATAAATAGATCGAAGAGTATGTTGGGTTTCTCTGAGATTTCATTGAGATTGTGACTGGCATTAAAGTATTGGTCTAGGTGTATGTAGTAATTTTCCATTATGTTCAGTAAAGGGCCCTTGTTTGCTAATACGAGGATGTCCATGTCTTGTTCAATATTGGTGAAATTATGGTTATAATCTTGCATGTGTTGGCCGATGGCTGAAAACTTGTTGTATTTTATTGCGTTAGTGTGCTCGTGGTATCTGATAATGAAGTTTCTCCCGGTTTGCCCGATGTAGGTTTTTTTACAGGTGGTACATTTGATCCTATAAACTCCTGATTTTAAAAAACTGCTGGTCTTGTTGATGTGTGAAGTATTGTATAAAACATTCATGTTCTTATTGTTGGTTTTGAAGGCTATTTTAACGCCTTGTTTCTTAAAGATGTTGGTTAACTTGTAGATATCATTGTTGAACGTGAAGGTGGAAAATGTTAGAGGTTTGGTTATTTCTTTTTTGAGGGTAGTTTTTGGGCGATGTTTGTGTTTATTGATTATCCTTTCTATAAAATGATTGCTGAAGCCGTTGAATTTTGCGATTCCGCGGATTGTGTTGAGTTCGTTTTTTAGATCTTTATTGGACATAGGTATGCTGAAGGCTCGGTGAACTAGGCTGTTGTATGTGGCTCGTTTGTGGGACTGGGGGTGCACTGAATCTTGGCGAATGGTGGAGGCTGTTTGAGTGGGTTTTCTGAAAATTTTATAACTGAAAGAATCTGAGTTTCTAGTGATGGTTAAATCTAGAAAGTTGATTTTTTGATTTGATTCGGATTCTAGTGTGAATTTGATATGAGGATCAATATTGTTGAGTCTTAAGAGGGTGGTGGGTGCGTTAATTGATTTCTCATTCATTATTACAAAGACATCGTCAACATATCTGGCCCAAAAGAGAATGTTTTCGATCAGCCCCACCTTAAGCCCTCTTCCTAAGCCATATTTCATTTCAATACAAGAACTTACTGATTTCCATGAATATAATTTTTACAACACCCCATTTATACTTTATTCTTTGTTAAAAACCTCTTATTATGTATATTCCTTGTATTATTAACTATTACCATAACATCTCATTTCACTTGTTATTCTTTAAAATAATATTGTCTTAGGATTTCGCCACAAATGATCTTTGCTCCAATACGGCTGATGATGACCCCTAGATGGGTCGAAACTAGTACCGTATAATTTTGTAATTTTGTGAATATATTGTATTGAAAAGGTGGAAACATTTAAGTTATTATTATTATTACTTAGAATTTTGTAACCGCTTTTCTCTTGTAAATCATAAGTTAACTTGTCCTCTTAGTCATTGTAGTTAATGTGCCACCTAGTTATGACCTTTTAGAGGACTCATGTGTGAACAAAGCTGTACATGATGTAAATATAAAAATCAAGAGATTATGTAAGAGTTTTAGAAATGTCTTTGTAGTAGATACTTTAGGTCTTGGCAGGCAAATGTTCACTAGGCATGGGTTACATCTGAATGGTAATGGAAAAGCAAATCTCTGTAGACAAATTGCTACAATTATCAACAGAGATTTGCAAACTAATCTGTACTTAAGAAAACCCATACCACTAAACAGGCACATACAGGGAAACTTGCCAGAAAACCCAGACCCTTAAATCAAGATCTATGTACAAGGATCTGGGTTCCAGGGACGTTCTCAACTCGTGAGTCAAACGTTACCCAATTGCAACAGTCAAGTTTTAGGGAGGAAGGAGGTCTCAGATTGCTCTTGGTAAACTGTCAGAGTGTAGTAAATAAACAATTAATATTCGGTACATTGATGGAATCTTATGAGACTGATGTGGTGATAGGAGTAGAATCATGGTTGAGAGAAGGGTTGGGTAATAGAGAAGTATTTCCAGAAGGGTACACAGTCTATCGTAGAGATCGAGGAGATAAAAAGGGAGGGGGTGTTTATTCTGGTGAAGGAAACTTATTGTTCACATGAATGGTTTACCGATGAATGGGATGAAATATTAGGGATAAAATTAGTTTGTGATAATATGAAGGAGGTGGGAATTATAGGAACATACAGGCCTGGAAGAGAGGAAAGAGACATGGAAATCTTTGAGAAAATAATAGATTATACTCATAAAACAATAATAATGATATGGTAATAATTGGGGAGATCTAAACTTGCCTGAAGTTGAGTGGAATGGAGCTGCAAGTGAAGCCCATGAACAGAAACTGGCAAATAAGTTAATTTGGGAGGGAGGATTTACACAAGTAGTACAAGAACCGACTGGTCTCAATAACTTACTAGATGTATTCTTGGTTAAACCATGGGAAATTGTTGATAAAACTGAGGTAATTGAAGGAATAGGTGACCATAAGGCTGTAATAATGGATGTAGGACTCGTACCAAAAATGCTTAATAAGAGGGTCACAAAAGACAAGACATTATACAGAAAAACTAAAGTTGATGAATTTGGGACTTACCTTAAATCACATTTCAGTTGTTGGATAAGTGAAGGGAGTATTGTGGATACACTTTGGGCTAAATTTAAAGGAATCATTTGGGAAGGAGAGAAGAGATTTGTACCTGTTAAGAAGGGTAAAATGACCTCAGACCCTGTTTATTATACAAAGGAAATAAGAAAATTAAAAAGAAAATGTAGAATAGTAAACAGGAAAATCAAAGAGGGTAGGGAGAATAGAGAAACTAGAAAACAGCTAATGAGGGAACTGAATAGAGTGAAAAAGGAAACTAAATAGTATTATATGAATGGCATTCTTCAAGAGGGTAATGACCACAAAGGGAAATGGAAAATGCTGTATTCATATATTAGGAATCAAAAAGGAAACGGAATCCAAATTCCTACAATGGTGGGAGAAGGGGGTGAACACTATTTAACAGATACTGAGAAAGCAAACCTCTTCAGTAGGGAATTCAGAGATTCAGTAGAAGATTGTCAGGACCTGGAAACCATAACAGAAGATAGAGAGTGAGAGACCCATAGGGAAACAAGAAGCTTCTCATTCACAAATGAAGATATTTTCAGAGAAATCCAACTGCTTCAGCAAGGAAAAGCTGCAGGAAGTGATCAAATTACTGGGGGGGGGGGTATTAAAGACGATGGGGCGGTATATAGTGCCTTATTTAAAATTTCTCTTTGACTATGTCATAAATAATAGTGTAATACCAAAGGAATGGAAGGAATCTATAATAATACCAATTTATAAAGGAAAGGGTGATAAAAGGAAACCAGAGAACTACAGACCAATCAGCCTGACCAGTATAGTTTGTAAAATACTGGAGAGTTTAATAGCAAAGTACATCAGAGGGATATGTGATGATAAAAATTGGTTCATGAGGAGCCAGTATGGATTTAGAAAGAAATTTTCTTGCGAGGCACAACTGGTGGGATTTCAGAAGGACATATCAGATCAGTTGGATTCAGGAGGCCAGTTAGATTGCATAGCCATAGATCTTTCCAAAGCCTTTGATAGAGTGGAACATGTAATATTATTATAGAAATTGGAGGGAATACGATTGGACGTAAGGGTTTTACGTTGGATAAGAACATTTCTAAATTCAAGGGTTCAGAAAGTCAAAGTAGAAAATTATATATCGCAGGAAGAGAAAGTTTGGAAGGGAATTGCACAGGGTAGTATAATCGGTCCGTTACTTTTCTTAATATACACAAGTGATTTAGGGAACAATATAACATCGAAAATAAGATTGTATGCAAATGACATAATTGTTTATAGGGAAATAAATAACATTGACGATTGCTCAGAATTACAAAGGGACCTTGAGAGTATCCAAGAATGGGTTGAAGAAAATAATATGAAGATTAATGGAGGCAAATCAACTGTTACAACTTTTACAAACAGGAGCTTTAAAACTGAATTTGAATATACTTTGGATGAGGTAGTTATCCCTAAAGATGACAAGTGCAAATACTTAGGTGTGAGATTTGAAAGTAATTTGCACTGGAAGGGTCATGTTGATGATATTGTTGGGAAAGCATACAGATCGTTACATGTCATAATGAGGCTACTTAAAGGATGCAACAAAGAATTAAAAGAAAAAAGTTACTTAAGTATGGTTCGTCCATTATTGGAATATGCAAACAGTGTTTGGGATCCTCACCAAGAATACCTAATAAAAGAACTAGATGGTGTGCAGAGGAAAGCAGCAAGGTTTGTAACAGGGGATTTCCGGAGAAAGAGTAGTGTATCAGAAATGTTAAAGGAACTTGGTTGGGAACCTTTAAGTAAGAGAAGGAAAACTAGACTTATAGGATTATATAGAGCCTATACAGGAGAAGAAGCATGGAGAGATATCCGTGAGAGGCTTCAGTTGGAAAATAATTACATTGGTAGAACTGACCACAAGTACAAAATTAGAAGGAATTTTAGCAAAACGATTGGGGTAAATTTTCTTTCATTGGGAAGGGCGTGAAGGAGTGGAACAGTTTACCAGGGGTAGTGTTTGATCCTTTTCCAAAATCTGTACAGATATTCAAGAAGAGAATAAACAACAACAGAGAAAATAAATGAAATGTTAGAGGGCATTCGACCAGTGCAGGATATTGTAAATAAAAATGTGTGTGATTAAATTAATTCCATCCCCTGGTCTATGGAGTTTGGACAGCCCAAGTAGGGGACTCCCTGTACGGGTGAAGTACAGTGGGGACTTCGACGGCCCTGGGACCGCTACGGTAGCTGTGAAGGCCCTTCAGGAACTCTGAAAAGTGGTAGCAAAAGGGGCTCTGGTTAAGACGCAGCAGGTCGTTATGCTACTTATGTTCCAAAATGGGTAAAATACAAATATGTATATAAATTCAATGTTAATTTTAATCTTATACCAGTTGTATATTATTATTAGAAGTAATTTCACATACTGTATATGAGTTGATTATGTTTGTAAGATATTATAAGTAGAATTTTGTAAACAATATAAATTTATTAAGGATGATGTATGTGTTTAATAGAACAAATTATTATCGTAAATTGTATAATATTGTATTCTAGGAAAATTTTCTTCGTCTCTTGTTAATTTAAAATTTAGTGCTTGACAATAATGTATTTTAGTGTACCATTTGCCACCGAGGTAGACACCTCATTTGCAAATAAAGAGATTTTGATTTTGATTTGATTTGATTTTGACATCAGTAGTGTGGGATTAGCCTCTGCATCGTCGGGCCACAAGCCCAAGTAGGGTTTTAATTTCTGATTTCGAGGAGCGCAAGTATACACTTCCATATATTCGGGTCAGCTTGCGGAGATAAATACTTAGATGGAAAACTGTTGGCCATTACCTTAGCTGCTGTTCTGCCTGCCGAAGGTTAAGGCCCCCGCCTCCTGTCATAACACACACAATCAGTAACACGACGATCAGAAAGAGAAAATAGCTCGAAAAAGCCACAGCTTTGGTACCCGAGAGGTAGCTTCGAGAAGGCTATGGACTAAATCCGGACACACCCTCTCATTTTTATTGGCGGATAAAATAGGCACAAGAAACTTTTGATTGGCTGCAAAATAAATACAGAAAATTTGCTATTGGCCAGACTCCAAAGCTGGCGGGATGAGAAGGAAGTGTTGCAAAGCTTGAAGTATCAAAAATAATGAAAGTCAATTCAGTTGAGAAAACCTATAAACACAAATCGTCTTTCAATTTTTAGTTAATTCACTTTGCATCAGAGTGCATGACCTCAGTTCTTTCATAGAGACATCTATGGAGAAACGTACAAATTTCTTGAAATAGTTGTTGCAACCAGTGATACACCAAAACAAAGTAATTCAGTCAGTTTAGGAAACTTTAATATAAAACATTACTCCGTCATTTAGTAGTAACATCTTTTGATAAACGTCCCAAATTCTTGCACTAGCTGTTTCAAGTTTTTGTATGATAGATAACGTTCTTCAGGGCGCTTCTTTCAAATGCGCGATGTTGAGGTGTACCTCCCGGTACAGACCTCCCCCCGTCAAAGGTCATTCCCAGGGAAGACACAATAGAGATACAAGATTTTTGTTGGGATCTCACACATGAAAATTTCTTGCTAAAAGTTCATTTTTAGGAAATATATTTGAAATTAGCCTTGAAGTCTTCTAATAGTCGTAAGTCCAGGATATGGCATTCAAGTTTGACGGCTAGACCAGCCACCGCTGCCGATACCGGGGAGGGGTCCCGTGCCCCCCCCAAATACCCACTGATACACCTACCCGCTACTATGAGAAGGGTAGTCATGGTGATGGTCGTCGCCGACCAGATGTGGATGTAGTATTTCAAGATGGGTTGACGATAGAGTTACCGCACCTCAGCCCTTGCCGGAAAGAAGGAGCTCCGGCGCACCGTTCAGAAGGAGACAGGACAAGAGTGGATTGGGCCCTTACCCCACTCTGGTAGCGCTCGCTAGATGTCTAGACACGGCCGCTAACGTCTGAGAGGGTACTGAAACAAGAATTAACTTGGCAACAGAGATCGTTTGATGGAGTAGAGAGTACGATTTTTTGTTTTATTGCAGGAAATGATGAGGCGGGCGGCTTAGAGGATGGGTGTGTTTACAAAATGCAGGGTTTTGGAGACGGAGGCTAGGAAATGGCCAGCAGGCTATGGACTAGGGGGAGCCCTTATTTGAGGGGAAGGTTGTACAAATCAACTTACAAATATAATTCTGTTACGATCTGGGCAGAACGCCTCAATATTACAAACATTCCTTCCTAAATTTCAATTTTCCATGCTGTTACTCCAAAAAAGAAAGATAACTTGCGTTTATTTACTGCCAAGATTTAGTGGTCAATATACTAACATGAGCCATTTGTACTGGTTTCCCTGGGAATGGTGAACCCAAAATGTCCTCTCAGTGGCTGGGTTGCTGACCAATAAAGTCACCGGGGTTAGGAAATCCAAAATGATACACGGCCCATGAAATCTGGGGGCAAGCTTGCTCGCAGGTACGAAATTTCTAACCATGACCTGATCTCCGACTTTTAAATTGGTGGGCCTCCGTCCACGATCATATCGTTCTCTTTTTCATGAGAAGTTTTAAGATTACTCTTACACTTCTTCCAAAGATCTCTAATATTATCGGGACATATTGTCTGTGGCAATATGTCATTAAGTGACCAAAGATTATAGACCTGCGTGTTGGGAACCAACTTAAACATGAGAGATGCCGGAGTAAACTTGTGGGACTCATGAACAGCCAAATTTAGGGCAAAAGCTAACCAATGCAGGGATGTATCGCACCTGGAATGATCTTCATTATGAAAGGCAATTAAAGGTGATCGAAGATTACGATTGACCCGCTCAGCCAGAGACGGTTGAGGGTAATAAGCAGAAGTGGTTACATGTGAAATGGACAGGTCGAAGCAGAATTTTCGGAATAAGTTGGATGTAAAATCCTTAGCATTATCGGAAACTATATATTGACAAGGACCAAAAGAAGCAAAGATAGTATTCAAACAAGAAATTGTAGACTGAGCGGTGACCAACGTAGTCGGAAACAACCATGATAATCTAGAGAAGGCATCTACACATATCAGAATGAATTTATTTCCGTTCCCCTTTGATTGGGGGAAGGTCCGACGTAGTTTATATATAGGCACTCCATGGGACGAGATGCTTGATGTGATGACAGTAGCCCTAGCTGTATGGACAGGGTGAGCATACTAACCAAGCAAGATTTACAAGCTTTTACCATTTCTCATTTGTCTAAAAATCTCTCGGATCTTTTCTCGAGTTTCGAGTTGCCTAAATGCCCCCCTAAAGGGGCCTCATGTTAGCATTTGAAGATCATGGGCACAAGCACAGCTGGAAACACTACTTTCATCTTCTGATCGTGCCTCGATGGACAACACAAAACTCCGTTCCTCAATACATAAGGGACAACATGTTCCCCAGAAGAAAGTGTTTCCATTATAGGAGCCAGCACTGGATATTCACGTTCATATTTCTCAATATCCCGAAATAGCATAGGGGAATCAATCAGAATAGCATTGACACACGAAGTGATGGGCATGAGAAGAGAACTATAATCCTGTTCATTGGTCTCCACTTCATTTAAAAACATCGGCTTAGTCCATCAGCAAATGCATTTTCTGATCACCTAATGTGCCTCACATCAAATTGGAATGCATAAATCCTGATAGCCCAACGGGCGATACGTCCAATACGACGACGTCTAGGTAACACCCAACTTAAGGCTTAGTAATCCGTTTCTAATTCAAATTTGACATGTTCCAAATACAGTCGGAGCTTCTCTAGGGCAAACAATACTGCCAAACCCTCAAGTTCATAGATTGAATATTTGGCTTCTTGAGTCGATAAGGTCCTAGAAGCATAGGCGATGTGTCGCCTTCCGAGTTCCGTTTCCTGAAGAAGGACAGCGGCAACAGCAGATGACGAAGCGTCAGTTTGGAAAGTTTATTTCTTAGCGAATTCTGGCATTGCTAATACAGGGGCGTTACAAAGAGCTAATTTCCGATCTTAAAAAGCGGCTTGCTGAGATGGCCTCCATTCAAATTTGACGTCTTTCTTACGCAGTAAGTTCAGGGGCGCCGCTCTGTGAGCGAAGTTAGGAATAAATTTGCTGAAGAAATTCACCGTGCCTATGAACCTGGCAATACCTTTGATGTCCTTAGGAGGTTTCAAATCACGGATAGACTGTGTTCTGGAATGGTCAATGGAAACAACACCGGGGGACAAAATATGCTCTAAGAACGACATAGAATGTTTAGCGAAAGCTACCTCAGATAATTTAATAGTGAACCCAGCCTTACGAAGGCGATTGAGTACTTCTTTTAGATGATCTAAGTGTTCTTCAAAAGGTCTCAGAAAACACATCATCGACGATGTGATACAGATATTCGAATTTGATGTACGAGAAGACCATATCTAGAAGTCTAGTAAGAACAGCTGTCCCCGTAGGGAGCCCGAATGACACGCAGTTGTATTCTTACAAGTTCCAATCCGTGGAGAACTATGATAGGATAATCAACTTACACAAAGAGTTACTCACTTAATCTAGGAAAAGGATCAAGGAGATTAAACTAATACTTAAAAACAGATCAAAAGTATACGAACTGAAACGGCCAGCAACTTTGAATATAACTCATGATAAAAGGTAGCAAAAATTGAGCGATGGTAGAGTCGACGGACACGTTAGGAGACACCAATAGATTACAAGACGTTGGGTTCGCGATCAGTAGGTCATCCATAACAGCCACATCAAAGGTATCACACAAGAAACAACGCCCAGATAGAAGGAAACGAACGCACGAACCATTCACCTTAAACACCATGAAAAACTCAGGGCACACATGGCCCAAAGAAGAAACACAGGAAAGGTAGGCCAAAAGGCATAGATAGTAGATAGTAGCCGCACGATAGGAAACGCTCGTTAAAAGAAGGTTGAACTGAAAGGAACGCAACCTAAAGATCTCATCATTCACCAGTAGGATGACAATGGTACCTATTGGGAGATCCTAGGTGTTCCTATACTCATCTAGAAAAACCCCAGAATGGTAAGATGACTAGTACACAGAATCAACCGATACAAGGGATCCACTAGGAAACTGCCGTAGGCTGGCAGGGTACTTAAAATGAACATAGGTTTACAAGATATAGAATAATGACATCGGACGAGAGACCAAGCGGGGAAGCACAAGTTGAAATCAAGAAATTTCCAACAAGTAAGCTTACTCAACCAGAGTTGTGGATCCACTAACAAACGGCCAAATCTACTGCAACATAGAGGTAAATTAAAGGACAATTCATATCCCTACTAAAGTGTCTTGACAATCAAACATCTGACACCCTAACACCATTCCCATAATAACCAGCCAGATACACGAGTCAACTCATAAGAGGTTAAAGGATACCCATCCTCAACACGTGCTTACAAACCATTGCACAAACTCAAAGCAATACAAATAGAAATTACACCACGGAAACAAGCATCAACCGAGGACTAGAACCATACCACATAGGCTGAAAGGAGTTACACCCCTCAGGTAGGAGGTCCCACTTGCACCACCAAACAGAACTTACAACAATTAGTAGATAAGGTAAATTACACTTCATCAATAACAATCCACAACTCAAAGGGTGAAAACCAAACCACTAAGACATTACCAAGTTACAAGACAGGAGATTCAACCTTAATGCTCGCAGTAGTGCACAAACCAAACACCTATCTATAAGGAACGAAGAGACAGAATTTCTACACAACTTCAAATCGAAAGGTTATGATAATAAATGCCACACCTAAAACGTTTACAGGTAAAACAGGTTAGTGAAGGTTCGCACATAAAATAAAGCACCAGAAACAGTTGACCAAAATAACCGAAAACGGAGAGTGTTAGATCACTTAGTCATAGATGAATTCTAGGCATCAGACATCAGTAATCAGAAAATGAACCACCTTTAAGACGGTTAGTCCATGCACTAGGCAAGCAGGCAACCATTTCCGACACCAACCAATCATAATACACCGTAACCAGTAATCGCACAGTACCAAAGTGACACAGAGTGCAACTCAAATCATTACTAACCCCTCACACACCCACACACATACAATGAAAGGTTGATAAAATGGTACACCGTTCAATTAGCAAACACACACCCTCTCACTCCATTACGAACGCACAATAGCCCAGCAATGATTCAGCCACTCGATGATAAATGGATTCAGCACAAGGAATTCCATGTAGAACCAAGCAAGACATCGTTCCGTTAACTCAAATTACAACACCCAGCGGACGGGGAATCAACCCAAAACACAATTTAAAGGTAGAAAATGTTAAACACCCAAAAATGGTAATAAAGTTACACATCACACAAGCACAAGGTTCAAATACACAAAGATAATATTGTAATTAAATAATACTTTATACCAAGGCAGGCAAGCGTAAACTGAATTCAGGGTACCGCAAATCAAATAGCTTAATTATACAGAAGGAGCACTAATATCAGTGTCACAAACATTTGGCACAATAAAGACCAAATTGATTCGTTCACAACCCGCAGTATATGAACAAATACAGTAGAGATAATACGCGACAGAGCGAGATATCGAGGGACAGCTACTGGAGCTCACTCTAGCGGATAGACCTGAACAGTACTGATTCTCTCATAAGAGCACGTGTATTTTAGTCTGAAGTTTTTGGTGTTATTTATGCGTTTTCAGTGAGCTGTCATAAATAAATAGTAGTGTGTGCCATTCCTTGATATCTCCTCTCAACATGAAGGGAAAGGTATGTGCTCTGTTTTGCTGCAGCAATTACGAAGTAGAGAAAAATGCGCGGTCGTTCTTCCGGTTCCCTCGTGACAAGAACATGTAAGTAATATTGTGTTTGCATATATATTCTTCCAGTGACAGAGATTTTTATAGTACTTCATAACCTTCTGACCTGCTCGACCCATATTTTAACTGGCATAAAATGTAATACGCATATTTTATTCCATAGTGCAGCAGTTAACCTTCAATACCGATGTGTTTTTGTAGGTGTGATCTGTGGGTTTTGAAATGTCACGATTTGGATAAGGTGTTCAAAAAGAAGGGGCGTTACGCTTATATAAGTATTATAAGATCTGTTCAGATCATTTCCTGGCCAGCGACTTTAGAATTCCTCGACAATACAGCCAAGGGTATGTTACATTTTTGCTCTAATTATACGTAAATGTTCCTCAAAGCATCACTATCGACAATACTTTCATACTTTCCTTTCTTTATCCCTCTTCTCAGATTAAAGTCGGGATTTTAGAGATTATCTTTCTGTTAGGCTTCATGTTAGGAGGAAAATTGTCCAGCTATTAAATGTTAATTCGCCGGGCTGAGTGGCTCAGACGGTTAAGGCTCTGGCCTTCTGACCCCAACTTGGCAGGTTCGATCCTGGCTCAGTCCGATCGCATTTGAAGGTGCTCAAATACGTCAGCCTTGTGTCGGTAGATTTATTGGCACGTAAAATAACTCCTGCGGGACTAAATTCAGGCACCTCGAAAACATTATTATTATTATTATTATTATTATTATTATTATTATTATTATTATTATTATTATTATTATTATTATTATTATTATTAAATGTTAATTCATTGCTCCATATGTGTAAGGAATTGCCGATATTTTTATTGAAAAGTGTCTTAATGTGATGATACAATGTTTTTAAATGAGAGAAAAACAAATTCAACCGCAAGAGTTCAGGCAGGAATGCTAAAGCTAAAAAAAGTAATGCATAAATGAAAGATCAAACCATTTCACACTAGTCCATTTCACTTCTTTTTTATATGTCTAATTTCAGTCTTTGAATAATAACCTTTTAAATAATTTTTCATTCATTTATCCAGAATTGCTTTAGCAAGTTCTAAGTTAATATCTCAATAACACTTTCTTTCTACACGTAATTTATTTATCCATTTCCGCATATACATTTCCATTGATATTTGAATATAGCGCGATTTGTTCAGGTCAACCGTCGAATTGTCTCCCATTTTAGCAAGGCGAATTCCGTAAGTGTCGCATATTATCTTTACTGTATTTGATACGAACCAGGTTCAACAAAGGTACGGATTTAGAGCAATATTATTCGTTAACCAAGAATAAATTGGGAAACATGAACGTGCCTATTCCGTTTTGCAACTGGATCGCTCAACAAAACAGACATCGGAGATAAGAACTCCAACGCGGTACAAGGGCCTTGATATCTCGGGGCAAGCTTTGCCGAAAATGTATTCACTTCCTTACTGGTGGGATACCATTTACCGTATACCAGATCCCCAACATTCAATTTAGATAACTTTCTACCTTTATCATACTTCCTTTTGACCTCATAGGATACTGATAAATTCTACTTGGATTCATTCCAGATTCTTTGAGCATCATTAGGCTTTGACAATTCAGGTAGAAGATCTTCGAAGCACAGAACATTGCGTTGCCCAGCCAGTGCAGACAGGAGTCCCATTTGGGCTGATTGTCATGATAATACGCAATAAATGCAGACTTTTTTTAGATTCAACCTCTCAGCGTATGAAGGATTTGGATAGTACGGGGTGGTGGTAACATGGGAGATGCACAACTGAAACAGATACCTTTTGGAAGAATTACTGGTGAGGGAACTAGCATTGTCAGAAGCTAGGAACTTGGGAGGACCAAAGGATGAAAAATGGAATTTAGACAGGTGATGGAAGTACGGGAATTATTGGACCTGGTGGGAAAAATCCAACAAAAGCGGGAGAATGCATCTATACAAACAAAGATGTGAGTAATACCTAGAGAAGACCGCGGGAGGGGACCTACGAAAGCGATGAACAGCCTTTCCAACGGACGGGAGGCTTGTGACGATGACAAAAATCCCACACGGTTATTTAAATTAGGTTTGCTGATGTCACAAGAATTACATGATTTGATCATGTATCGGATTTCACTGTACATTTTCTTCCAAGCAAAGAACTGCCTAATTTTCTGACTTGAACCAGAGCTTTTGGGACAACAATTTTGAAGTTATGGTCCCTGCGACCCTTTCAGCAGAGAACGCCGTTAGATAAGGAGTAAGGTTTCACTTCGGTCCCACTATTAATTGTGTCGATGATGCTTTTCAGTTCTGGATCAGTTTTTGATGACCCCCAAACTCATGGTACAACAGAGAAAGTTCAGTACGGATGGCATTAACACCAACAGCATTGACTGGAAGCTCATCGACATCCGGGCTCGCGTCAGCACTATAATTACCGTCAAACATCCTGCTCAAATTATCGGCTATGACATTCTCGAAACCTCGGATATGCCGAACATTGAAATTAAAAGATGAGATTCGAAGTGCCCATCGAGTAACACTTCCATTTTTTGGGCCGATTTAACACCCAAGAAAGAGCTTGATTGTCGGTATCCAGGTCGAAGTTCACATGTTCGATACAAGGCATAAACTTTTCTAGGGCGAATAGCACAGCTAGACACTCCAGGTCATAGGTGGAGTATTTACACTCCAGATTGTTGAGGATCTTTGATATATAAGCTGCCGGCCTGCGTCCATCTTCATGTTTCTGTAGGAGAATACCGTCAATAACTCGCCCAGAGGAATCAATGTGAACAATGAAACGCTTCTAAACATCTGGAATTGCTAACACTGGGGCATTGATCAGGGCTACTTTCAACGAAGTGAACGCTTCATGTTGGGCACTATCCCAAGTGAACTTTACATCTTTCCTCCTAAGATAGTAAAACTGAGCTGGATTTTCAGCAAATTTAGGGATACACTTTCTGAAAAAGTTCACTATACCGATGAAGCGGGCGACACCTTTAAAATTCTTAGGTGGCGGCAAATCCCTGATTGCCTGAATCCTGGAATGATCAATAAAAACACGCTAGGACATGCTAGGTCTGGAGAATGCAACGTTTGATAACTTCACCGTAATTCCGGCTATCTTTAGCCGTGGCAACACTTCCCTAATATGGTCCATATGCTCCTCAAAGGTATTGGAGAAAGTAACCAAATCATCACAATAATTGTATACAAACTTAAATTTCCTGTCCGAGAGAATGGAATTTAACAGTCTAGTTAACACTGCGGCACCGCAAGATACCACAAAGGGGAGCCTAAGGAACTCATAGAGGTTCCAATCCGTTATGAAAGCAGTAAGGGGAATGGATTTCTTGGATAAAGGTACTTGTAATACTTGGTAGTAAGCCTGGTTCAAGTTTAGCAGAGTGAAAAATTTAGCACCTGAAAACCATCTGTTGAGGCTTTTGTGTTTGTACTCGTCTGCCACATTTCAATTGTTACTGTTGGCACTGTGCTGCTGCGTTTTGTTTAATACAGACAGACACTGAACACGGCGACCGGCAGCAGTACACGGATTTTGGTGTGCCTCTTAATCTTTGTGTACATCATGTGTAAATATGCAGTGTTTATTCATGTGTAATAAGTGTTTGAATCACCATCTGAGTGATGTGTTTGTGTCTGCTCGTTCGGGGCAGTCTGGTCCTCCATCTGACTTGTTTCAAAATTGTATTTGTGCGCCTATGAATCTGAGCTTTGTTATGTGCGGCCGAGTATGTTGTTTTGTCGTTCGCAACGCCATCGAAAGCAAGTATGTTGGTCGGGCAGTAGGATAGATTGAAGCACAATCTTGCTGTTTAGGACTCGATAAACGATAACAGCTCGAAAGCCGCCAGAAGGCTTGGGTACCAAGAACACAGGGCATTCGTAACGGCTTGTCGTCTACCTATTGTTGGTATAGGCAATGCGAATGTGTCTCTTGTAAGTTCCACATGTAACCTTGTTTTATTCTCTAATGTATCAGGTTATACATTTAAGTTGAATTGTGCAGTCTTGAACACAATCACAAGTCCACTTCCTGCGCAGAAATTGATTGTTCCAATTGTGTTATGCCTCATGATATTATTTTGAGTGATATGACATTTAATCAGCCCTCTACTATTGATATTTTGCTAGGTGCTGATGTCTACTACGAAATTGTATCTTCTAATATTCTGCATAAGAAGGGTTATCCCGCCTTATTAGATAGCTAATTTGGTCGGGTGCTGTCAGCCACTTTCCCTGAGTCGTGCATTAAAAGAAATGCCAAGGCTCGTCGTGCCAAACTTGTAAAATTTGATTCTACTGATACTAAACTCCAAAGGTTTTGGGAGCTTGAAGAACTTCATCAAGCAGTTCTTACTCCAGAAGAAAGAGTTTGTGAAGAACACTTTGTGAATAGTGTTCAAAGAGATAATTTTGGTAGGTTTGTTGTTAAACTTCCTATTCATGCTGAAGTTTTTTTTGCTAGGGGATTTACGTTGCACCGACACAGATAGGTCTTATGGCGACGATGGGATAGGAAAGGCCTAGGAGTTGGAAGGAAGCGGCCTTGGCCTTAATTAAGGTGCAGCCCCAGCATTTGCCTGGTGTGAAAATGGGAAACAACGGAAAACCATTTTCAGGGCTGCCGATAGTGGGATTCGAACCTACTATCTCCCGGATGCAAGCTCACAGCCGCGCGCCTCTACACGCACGACCAACTCGCCCGGTCATGCTGAAGTGCCACCTCTAGCTGAGTCTAAGCATAATGCTGTTAGAAGGCTCAAACAAATGGAAAATGAATTTGCTAAGCTTCCAGACTTGAAAGGGAAGTATGTAGATTTCATGCGTGAATTCTAGCACCACGACCAAGATGAGAGTTGTTTTTGACGGAAGTTGCGAATCATCAAATGGAATAGCATTGAATAGTATGTTAATGGTTGGTCCTACTATTCGGCCTGACTTGCTGTCAATTGTTTTAAGGTTCAGAACCTATTTTGTTGCTCTTACGGCTGACATTGCTAAGATGTACAGATGTATGCTAATTCATCCTGAACACAGAAATCTTCAGAAAATTGTTTGGCGTGAATCTACTGATGAAGAAATCAAGGACTACCGTCTTACTACTGTCACATACGGTACAAGTTCCGCCCCTTTTCTTGCTACGAGATGTCTAGTTCAACTTGCTGATGGACACAAGGAATCTCACCCCACTGCATAAGAGATCATTTGCTCTTGTGTTTATGTTGATGACCTGCTGGCATGCACTAGTTCAGTTGAAGAAGCTAAGGAACTTCCATCAGAAATCTGTTCTGTGCTTGATAGTGCACATTTTCATCTTAGAAAATGGACGCCAAATTGTCAAGAAGCTCTTGCCAATGTCCCTGTAGAGGATAGAGAAATGTTGTCACCTTATAACCTCACTGAGGATGAGGCTATTAAAACATTAGGTATCCTGTGGAATTCTAAATGTGATGAGTTTCAGTTTAAAATAAATTTGAATAAAGCACCTAAGGAAGTCACTGAGAAAAGCATGCTCACAATGATTGCTTACATATTTGATCCCCTTGGATGGTTAGGATGTGCCGTAGTTAAGTGCAAACTTATCACGCAGTCCCTTTGGCAGTTGAAAATTGATTGGGATGATGCGTTAGAACCTTCATCTGAAATTATTGAAATCTGGAATGCTATCTACAGTGAGCTCCCCTTGCGTAATGAACTCAGAGTACAAAGAAATATAATGCCCTTTGCTAAGAATAAGGTTATTGAAATCCATGGCCTTTCTGACGCTTCAGAAGCTGCCAATGGTGCTTGTGTGTATGTTAGGACAGTAGCTGATAATGATGAGGTATCAGAGAACCTGTTGACTTCTAAATCGAGAGTTGCTCCACTAAAACAGCAATCTATTTCCCGTTTAGAGCTTTGTGCTCCTCTATTGCTTTATCGCCTTATGAGTAAGATCACTGCATCGCTAAAACTGCACATTCATTTCTCCACATACTGCGGGTCTGACAGCACCATAGTTCTGTGTTGGTTACAGAAACACGCCAATTGCTGGAAAAACTTTGTCGCTAATAGAGTTGCTGAAATTGAATCCCTCACTTCAGTCTCAGATTGGAGATACGTGCCTACCCACAGCAATCCAGCTGACCACTTGTCTCGAGGTGTTTTACCCTTAAAAATGTTTTCGCTTGACGTATGGTAGCATGGTCCTTCCTGGTTGCACGAATTGTCCCAAGTGTGCCCTGATTTTGTTGCCAGTAATACACCATCTTCTGTGAATGCAGAATCGAAACCCTCTTTGAATGTCCTGCTAGTTAATGTACACCCACCTGTGTTAGAGAAGTTTTCGTCCTTTCTAGAACTTAAGCGAGTTTATAGCTGTATTCTGAGATTCATTATCAATGTTCGCTCCACCATGGATGCTCTTGCCATTGGTCCACTCACCCCTGAAAAATTGAGGATTAGTGAAATGAAAATAAGTCTAATGCAAAGTAGTGAGTATGGAAAGGAGCGTCATGACTTGAGGTCTAATAATGTAGTTACCTCTTCGAGCTCATTGAAAACTTTGAATCAATTTTTCGATGATTACCGGTTGTTGAGAGTCAGTGGTCGACTCATGAATTCTCAGTTAGAATACAATGAAAAATACACCGTCATTCTTCCTCCGAAACACTTTGTTACTAAATTGATTGTTAAACATGAACATGAGATGCTATTACATTCCAGCCCTCAGGCTGTATTGTTCTCCTTGCGTAACAGATTTTGGACTCCACGTGGGAAGACTGTTGTTCGTGGTGTGATCCATTCATGTTACAAGTGCTTCAGGGCAAACCTCCACTCACCACACACATAACGGGTCAGTTATCCTCGTATAGAGTGAAACCATCGTTACACTTTGTTAAGGTTGGTCTTGATTATGGTGGCCCAGTTATCATAAAAGGTGATAACCCGAGGAGTAAGATAAAGTTTTATAGCGTACATTGCTCTGTTATGTCTAACGACTCAGGACTTCCTCGCCGCATTTAGGAGATTCACGGTGCTTAGAGGATTTCCATACCTCATCTTGAGTGATAATGGCACAAATTTCGTTGGAGCCAACAATGAGTTATCAGGATTTATTAAGAATAGCTCTGCTGAAATAGAAGAATATTAATCTAATTTGAATGTGAATTGGAAGTTTACTCCATCCTCCCGTCGTCATTTCGGTGGGCTTTGGGAGGCTGGAATAAAGTCCACAAAATCACTTTTAAAGCGGACCCTAGGAAAATTCATTCTTAATTTTGAAGAGCTGAGTACTCTTTTGTATCAAATTGAACCTATGTTGAAATCGAGACCACTCTATTCAATGACTGACGACCCCAATGATTAATGCTATTTGACAACTGGACATTTTCCAGTAGGGAGACGATTGACCTCTATCCCCTCTCCAGACATATCCAGCAGCTCCCGCTCCTGTGTGACTAAATGGAATTTGGTGCAACAACTGTATCATGATTTTTGTCAAAGGTGGTCAAAGGAATACATACAGTCACTTCAACAAGGACGTAAATGGTCTTCCGTAGGGAAGTGGACTCCAACTGTGAGAGATTTGGTGCTTCTAAGGGAGGATAACCTTCCTCGTCTGGTTTGGAAGACTAGTATCATCCAGGAGCTCCATCCTGGTTGTGACAATATTAATCGCGTGGACAGTGTAAAGACTAAAAAGGGATCTTTTGCGCCGTGCCATAGTGAAATTGTGTCCATTGCCTAAGGATGTTGTGTAGTTGTATATTTGTATGTGTTGTATTTGTGTTTACTTTTTTGTTCATTTGTCTGTGGTGAGCATAAATATTTGACTTTGATTTCGAGTGTTGAGATCCCTCAAAGGGGGAGTAAATTGATGCTTTTTTGTTGGTACTCACCTGCCGCATTTCATTTGTTACAATTGGCACAGTGCTGCTGCGTTTTGTTTTAGACAATTGGCGTCGGAAAAGGCATCCGGACCTAAAACTGATTTTAGGCCCTTCCATGCGGTTAGGATTGCTGTCTTGTGCGTAAAAAGTTGGGTTAATCTCCTCCAAGACAGCGTCTGTAAAGTTAAGCTCAATCTCTTAGGCGTCAGGACGGGTATCCGGCCGTAAAACTGAGGTTAGGACCTGACATTTGGTTAGGCTCGCTCTCTTACGCATAAAAAGTTAGGCTAAGCCCCTCCAAGATGGTGGATGTGAGGTTAGGCTCGCTCTCTTCGCCAGCGCAATCAATGCGGCGGAGGCCCCTCCCGAGAGTGTGTGGTGGCGGTGGCGGTTGAACCCTCTGCGGTGGGGCCCGCGGTGGCTGTGGTTCCAGAAATCTCCACTTATACTACCCATAATTTTGTTGTATAACATAAAGGAGAGATTGGCGCAGGGCAAAAAGTTCAGCAGAATAAATGGAGAAGTGATTAGGTCATCTAATTTGTTGGGCAAACTGACGTTGGACTGCAAGAAAAGCAGCTCCAACGCCAGTCAGTGACTTAGAGCCATCTGTGTATATATCAAGAGTACTTGGAAAGGGTGAGACACGTAAATGTCTGTGACGCTGTACCTGTGTACAGTGCTGAGTGTCATCGCGGCATGAATTAGAAGCATTACGGAGAATAATATAAGGGCGATGAATGAAACATTCACAAGGAAAATAGTAATACGCCAGTGTAGGCATGCGCAAAAGTGCATCACGGTATCCATCTAAATAACTATGTGCGTGATGTAGTGCCGGCATTTTTGGAATACGGCGACGGGCAGGGGCAGAAAGTTCGGACAATGTTTATAATTTTGGAATGAGAGCAGTAGCCATGATGGCAAATTTCTTGAAGAGGTATTTTGTTGTTAACCTAAGACGCCGTATTTTTATAAGGGGATCGCAGCTTCCACACGTAATGCGTTAGTAGGCGTAGTGTGAAGAGCACTGAGGCAAATGCGGAGCGCGCTGAATTCTATCGTATTTAGATGTCCTAAAGTAGTGTTAGAAGCCATATCTAGGACATGGGCACCATAGCCCATATAGGAACGGAGGGTGAACTTATATAAATAAAGAGCTATGGCCGGGTCTGCGCCCCAACTTTTACGTGTAACAGTTCGGAGGATATTTAAATAAGAAGTAGCTTTGTGACGTAAATGTTTAATATGGTGAGTCGAGGTTAGTTTATGGTCTAAATGTAGTCCAATGTATTTGTGCTGGGTACAGGGAGGGATAGAACACGGATCGAACAGAAGAGGGTTTCCGGTCATATTTACGGCGATGGGTGAAGATCATCGTTGAGCATTTGTGTATTGCAAGCTGAAGGCCATGGGAATCCAACCACGAGGTATCCTCACTTAGGAGTTGCGACACTTGCTCTCGGCATGTATCGATGTCGGTGTGAGATAGGTAAAGAACGATATCGTCAACGTACGCTATTATCTGGGCGGTGCACGTTATTAACTTTTCAAAGTCGCTCACGTGAAGAGCAAAAGTATCCCTCTAAAAATGTCCCCTTGAGGCAAGCCATTGGACGTCTGCCGACTAGAAATTGGATGGTGAGACGGTTGTACTATAAGAGTACGGTATGTAAATAATTGCTGTAAAAGGGAAAAAAGACCAGCTGGGAAATACTTAGCAGAAAGGCAATCCTATAACATATGTAACGGAACAGAGTCGTATGCGCCTTGAATATCAAGAAACGTAGCTATGGTACTGTGGCGACGTGGCTTGGCCAATATGAGGTCGAGTACAAAGGTGTTTATAGCATCTTCAGTGCTACGGCCTTTAATAAACGCATACTGATGTTTTGGGGCCAGGTTATAAGTACCCAAAGAAATCCCTGGAGTAGTATTTTAAGAAATGTTTTCCGTATACACGAACTGAGAACAATCCCACGGTAACCATGAAAATCAGAGGCTATCTTATTCGGTTTGAGGATTGGCACAAGAAAGAGGTCATTCCATTGACAGGGCACTTTAAGTGTAGATAATATGGTATTATAGTATTTAAGAAAGACTTGCTTAGCTGTGAGGGGCAACAAGTGAAGCATACTGTAGGTAATGTAGTCAGTGCCAGGTGCTGACTGAGAGAATGTAGGGAGAACTGCTTCGAAATCGTATAGAGTAATAGGTTGTAAAAAAACGGAAGATTAACGACAGGAATCGACTTGTGAAAAGGTACTGGCAGGAACGACATAGCCCGGAGTGAGGGAATGAAGAAACTGCTCAAGCACATCTGTGGGGATTATCGCACTTGCAACATGTTGAGAAACACGGGTCAGTGTTCGAACAGCATTCCAGAGTTGCGTAACCGGTGTTGATGTTGTAAGTGATGAAATAAAGCTCTTCCACGATTGCCGGCGCTTGGTATTAAAACTGGGCGGGAATAAGCAATATGATGTTTTAAAGCGAAATAGTTGTGAGGTGATAAGTTTTTCCGTTAAAAGCGAAATAATATTTTACGTTTTTGTATAATACTGTGACACTCATCATTCCACCAACGCAATCGATAAGGTTGCCGTGATTGAAGTGTGTGAACAGCTTTAAAAGTGTGTTATATATTGATGTAGCGATACACGATCTGCAGGAGTGAGTCATACGTTAGCATATGAGCATGCATTAGAGAAAGATGAGTCGCGATAAAGTGTCGGAAGATGTTCGCGTCAAAGTTCTTAAGCGATCGTATGGTGGGAATATGTCTATTGTCAAACAGAGTCGGGTTCGGTCTACTAAGGCCATACGTAATAATGATCGGAAAATGATCGCTTGTAAAAGTATCCACCAGAGTATGCCAGGTTGTGAGTGGTGCAATAGAACTACGACATAGAGTAAGATCTACCGCTCTGGGTGTGGAGCCTGGGGGAGTCAATCTTGTAGGAGAGCCGTCATTGAGTATTATAAGTTTATGTTGATATGCCGCATTTAAGAGATGGGTGCCTTTTGACGAGTCGGAGTCACTACCCCATACTCTATGGCGACAATTCATATCGCCGAGGATGAGGATTTTTGAGGCATGATCAAATTTAGCGAAATAGTTCGACCATAGTTCTTCTGAAAGATAAATATCTGGGGCAATAGGTATTGATAATTTATATGTCACGATAAAGTATTCCAATACTGAAGGTGGATGAAGTTGAGTAGTAATGTGTAATGATTGATATGACATATTATTTTGAACGAGGAGTACTACGCCACAATATCCTCGTCCGTCATATCGTTCAATATTATAACCGAGAACAGAAAAAATGACTCGGCAAAAACCACGTTTCCTGTAAAGCTACAATCTGAGGGTGTGTTGTTGGATAAGTAATTTTAGTTCATGCTGTTTAGTTAGGTTGCTCCTGACGTTCCATTGCGTGAGACTGATCATAAAAAGAAAGAGTATACAGTGTCTTTTAACATGTTAAGAGCATGAGCTACTTGATGATTATCACGCAGTAGTTGGATTAATTGTGGAAATGTATTGGTAATATCATGTCGTAAATGTAGCCGTTGTCATTGGATATTGCCTACCAACGGTGGTTGTGAAATACCTCCGGCAACAGGACGGGCGCCGAAAGCGGGACGTACAGATGGGGCAGATGAATGGGAAGTGGATGGCAATGAAAGGGGTTGAGAAGCTGGCGCCGGAGGAGTACGGATGAAATTTAGATAACCAGCTCGGTCATATCCTGGTACAGGTATAGTTCGAGGTTTATGAGTAATAATTTGGGTGAATTTGCAATTTCTGGGTTGTTCGGCAGGCATAGGAGATGTAGCCTGAGGTAGAGGGGGAAATGGTTGCTGATGCCGATCAGCAGAATAACTTGGAAGATGAAGCTTAGACAAAGCGTCATTAAAGGAGAAAATTTCAGTGCTCATGATTTTCTTAATTTGGAGTTGGTGTTGTTGCTCAGGACATGAGGCAGAACCAGTCAAATGAGGTCCATGGCAGTGAACACATTGAAAGAATGTTTCTTGACAGTCTTCAGTAGAATGGAAAAGGGAACATAGACCACATCTGGTAGCATTTTCCCTACAATTCTTGTCTCTATGTCCATACCTTTGGCATTTGCGGCAAAGAATAGGAACAAAAATAAACGGTTCAAACTCCATATAAACACTGTAGAGGGAAACATGTTGAGGTAACGCCTGACCACGAAATACTACTTTAACAGAGCCCGTGGGTAGATATTCTGTGCTCCCTTGTTGTGTGACTCGACGGTTAAGTTGTTCAACGTTCAGTAGGTGTTTTGTCAACATCACGGTTGATACCCACACGCATAATATTGGAACTGGGTATGAATGCTTTAACGTGAAGAGTGTTGAGCAGAGGATTAGTTAAGAAAGCATTGGCTTGCACTGTATATGAAAATGCAATTTGCGAGCGATTACGCCCTTTGGATTTTACACTTAAATTATTGTCATGAAATTTTCGCCCCAGAGCCATCGGGTGCAAATTACTGATATTTTGTGGATTGGTAGACTCCACATACACAATATATGGTCCATAGTGAGTACTAGGATACGTTTCAGTGACAACAGGCGGAGTAGAATCAGAATGGGGTGGATAAGTAGATCCTTCCAGATTTTGAGAAGAATTGGACAATTGGTCGGAATCAAGTAGTGAGGTATCATCTTCCATACGGAGTTCTATTTCCCGTTCCACCTGTGGTTTTGACGGATCAGGTGATTCGTCACCCCCACTATGCTTTGCCATATCACTCACACTACACTATGTGGCATACACTGCACTACACCACACTCGGCCGTACGTTACTCGCAAATCGCACACACTATTTAAGACAACCGGTCAGATCCGCTGCCAAGCAGCAACTTTCTTCTAATACTTGGAAGTTGGTAGGACACCGGAATAATGAAAGATAGGAGCGATACGCAGGAAAGATACCCTTTAGGATTCTAGCTACTATTTCCCCTCCGGGAACAGAGATTTTAAAAACCTTACAGTAGAACCTTAAATCCAGAACATAAGCAAGCAAGTTTTCATTGAGAAATTGCGTTCTAAAACAGTAATGAGGAACTAAACTTTGAAGAGCAAGAGAGGGGATGAATTTAGATAAGACAAGCTCTTGAAATGCATTTATAGTCAAGTTTCTAGATATGGCATCCGATATTTCCCTTTTTAAAATCCGTTCAAAATTAGGGAAGAGTGTGCGGAAAATCCCCAAGTCATCAAAGGAATAGACGTTTCCAGTGTCGGTTAACTCTACAAGGAATAGTAGGAACCTAATGCTTTCTTCGACTGAATTCACCGAACAGCTTTTCACTCCACGGAAAACTTCCTTTAAACAGTTTGGAGAAGAAACAGAACTTAACCTAGACACTAAATTTTGTAAGAAGGGAGCTGTTACACAGCATGAACTTTGACTGTGGGAAGAGGTCACAATATGGTTTGAGGGAATATTGGAGGTAGGTACAATAGGATTGTGACCAACTGAAATAGAGCAAATCCCCATATCCTGCTGACTAACAACAGGTCAAGATCAGCAGTAATACCTGAAGCAACCGTCAACAATCTAGCGCTTTCTGAGATTAATTCAGCATTGGGCTTGATCGATAATAAATCTTGAATTCGGCCCGAGTATTGGCTCGCTCTGGCCCTCAGCCGGTTTACCTGTGCCTTCGATGGAGGCATTTCCATAAATTCTTCCCTAATTATACTTATTTCATTTAGAGAGTCACAAGTTAGATTCATGTACTCACCAACTCGGCTCCTGTTAATTACCGATAGAGTAATGGGGACCTGGGAGTTAGCCGATAGCAAGGCAACACATTCGCCAACAGTACGGGCAGATTCAAAACCCCAAATGGTTAATTCATACTCCAACTCAGCCCGACGAAGATAAGACGGGAACATGACCGCTCGCGACAATGTAGTGGACATGAAACAAAATTAACTAAAGAATTACACAAGATACTTGCACTTCCGTTCACAATTATAACACTACAACTCTTTTCTTGTTTATTTGCATTCACTTCCAAATCAACCAAGCACTGCGCTGTACATATAACAAAGGGAGGAGGGGAGGGAACTTTGCTGCACACAGCGGAAACAACAACAACTGGAGGTGCAAAACAACAGTGAAACAAAAACATTCTCAGCTCTGCGGACACTCTCTAACCAGCACCGTCTTCAAGGCCACACGGACAACCCCTCAGACGATGGGCGATTAACCCTACACGCCTAGGGTAAGGGCCCCAGGTGAGATGGTTGGTAGCGTATTCGCCCCAACAGGGGAGTTAAGGCGAATACAAGAGCGAGACCAAAAATAGTCAGCAAAAAACAAACATCAACACACCAAAATTCACTAAATAAGAGAAAAAACACACTTACCTGAAAAGGTGGAAAGAAGTGGCTTAAGGCCGTGGCCAAAATACTAAAAAGAAAGAGTGATAGTACTCCATTGATTTTGTGAAATGAAAATCAACCTTCTTTAAGAACTCAAAACCTTTAATAACAACTATGTTAGAAAAGCATAAATTAATTGAGAAAATTGAAAGGTTGTTTGCAATAAAATAAAACAGGTAACATGTTGACTACATACCTTATTAACAAATGCAACCAAGAACCCGGAAAGTGTGAAAGAATTGCCCAAGAAACGTGATCGATCACCAGATTAAAATTACTTAAATTAAACTTCAATTCACATTATCTTAACTACAGGTTTAATCAGATGCTGAGACTTCACTTCAACTGCGCAACGTCGTGTAGTTAACACCATTACTACCAAGGGGCCGTCCCGAGATTGGTAATTACTTATAAGACAAACTTAAAACGCTCGCCCAAAGAACCGACATTGAAAAATAAATAGGTGGCGAAAATGAATGAAAAGAATAATATCATCAACAGACTTCACAAGAAACGATTAACATCCACCGAATACCAAGCATATCAACACGTATCTGTACACTTCAATTCAATCATTAACAACAATACAAATCAACATCTTGTTGCTAAGGCAACCCATAAACTACGCAAAGCCTCCTTCCCCAGCAAGAAGGAATAGTACCCGGCACAAAAGATAAATATGCCCCGAAAAACGCAGACCAGCATAGAAAGCATAAGAATCAGAGCAGATATACATATGAAATTAAAAACCGGTAAGGTAAAAAGGTGATAAGGCCAATACCTTGGAAAAGCCACCTTGGTTCACAAGAAAATATTACAAATTCTGGGCCTAAAAAATTTATTAAATGTAAAATTCAGTTTTGTTAACCTGTCCACCGTGCATTTTCCACGCTCCGAGGAATAATTTGGATGGTAGAACGCATCACTCAGTAACACGTGAGCACTCACAACGCCAAGTCAGAATTCCATATTATTATTATTATAAATATTATTACTATTATTATTATTATTATTATTATTATTATTATTATTATTATTATTATTATTGTACTCGACCAGTTTGAAGTACTTTTGGCACACACAACACACCTTTTTCTTCTTCACTTGATATCAGAGTAGAATTCCATAGGTGTATACCTTTTCCAAACTCAAAATTTTTCTAATGTCCAAACCTGCCATTGTTGTTGGTGTTACGACGAGGCGACTCAGCTTACCATCCACACGAAGAAATGCAGAAGAAGGAAAATTTAAAAACTAATAGTAGTTGAAACATAATGGCAGCAGAGGTCAACCACAAAATCAATGGGTAATTATACCCATAGAAGGTGAAATTCACCCAGGATCTGCCATAAGGTCCCACTCCATTGCGCAGAAAACTTTTACATGTCCACACTTCATGGCTTCCCGGCTGGAACTAAAGCGTTAGCAAGCTAGGCAGAGTAGCTTCAGTAGGGAGCTCGTGGCGCGTGCGCAATGAGGAGAGGCAGTTGCGAATACACAAGGCAACAGGAAATGCCACTGTAGGTGAATTAATTCGAGTTCTTTGGCTAAAAGCCGGTTGACACGAATTTCGATGGTAGTCATACCAGTCCAAAAAGGTCGTTGGGCAGGTTCTATACTGCTAATACTGTTACATGTTTTAGATATAGTTCCTATAAAATTGAAAATTCCTCTCTTTTCACGTTTACGCTTTTCTTTAGTGAATTGCTTTATAGTTAGTAACTTTTAGTTCTTGAACCTTTTGCAATCGGCTTGCTTCTAGTTGTAATTCGAGTCGGCGAGTGTGATTTAATTCTTGCTGTAATTGATAACACAATATTTGGGTCTTTTGCATATTTCTCCGTATAAAAATGTACGCATCATTTAATTTACTCAAATTTACATAAGTGATTAATTTCTATTCTATAGAATATAATTGCATTTGCCCTTGATTCTTAAAATAAACACTTGTTGGTTTCCCGTAAGGCATAATCTGAAAATCTAATACCCCTCCCATAAAATTTAATATGTATATATAATAAAGCTAGCATATAGACTACAGTATTTTCGTTCTGGGATTCTCCATATCGTTTGTCCCATGACCTGTAAAGAAAACAAAACGTCGCTATACTTTTGTAAGTGTAGTATGTTTGTGTTAGTCACCCTTATTCTACTGATTCAGGTTTTTCATTACATCTATATTCTACATTACAATTACTATGTATGTAGGGGTTTGCTATTAATTACATGTCGCCTTCCAGAACAGGGGCACATACTTATTAAACACAGGACTCAGTTTTCCAGCACTGTTGTCCTTTTGCGAGGTTCACATCTAGACTGTGGCCTTGCTATCTCACAGTCTTTTCGTGACAGGTACTAAGGATATATACGCACTGATATTCCCATACCAAAATTCCTTGGCTTCCATATCCGTACGTCTAATTTATAATTCACCGAGCTCGATAGCTGCAGTCGCTTAAGTGCGGCCAGTATCCAGTATTCGGGAGATAGTAGGTTCGAACCCCACTATCGGCAGCCCTAAAGATGATTTTACGTGGTTTCCCATTTACACACCAGGCTAATGCTGGGGCTGTACCTCAAGGCTGCGGACGCTTCCTTTCCACTGCTAGCCCTTTCATATCCCATCATTGCCATATCTGTGTCAGAGCGACGTAAAACAGCTTGCAAAAAATTTCGAAACTTTTCTAACATTTTGCACGCAGTTTGGCCCTGTATTTCTACTAACCACACCAGCAACTATCGATAGTTCTAAAAGCCATTACCGAGCTCGATAGCTGCAGTCACTTAATTGCGGCTAGTATCCAGTATTCGGGAGATAGTGGGCTCGAACCCCACTGTCAGCAGCCCTGAAGATGGTATTCAGTGCTTTCCCATTTTCACACCAGGCAAATTACCTAATTAAGGTCACGGCCTCTTCCTTCCCACTCCTAGCTCCTTCCTGTCCCATCGTCACCATAAGACCTGTCTGTGTCGGTGCGATTTAAAGCAACTTGCAAAAAAAGCCATTGGGATGGTGAATAGCGCAAGACCATCGTGGCCAAAATTAAGCCAATCCTTTTCCACACTCAAATATACCATTTTAATCTGTTCCTATGCACCTTAATTAATTTTCCCCTTGTGTTAGTTCTTAGAAGACAGTTTACGCCATCAATTCTTTCTCTTTCATAGGGGCCTCTGAACGGAGGTTCTAGTTTACGGGATCTACCCTGTCTCAAGGTTTCATCCCTTAACAATACTTTATCCTGTACCTGTGAGGTTATGTTGTTCTGATGTCATACCTCTGTTTTCCTTTTCTTTATTCTGTGTTAATGTTTTCCGAGCAATTTCATGGTTTTCTTGTAGTCGGCCTGTTAAATCTTCGACTATATTTTGATACTCAATAGAGGACGTTTCAGGTTTCCTTTGGATGAACTCCAGTAATATTCGCCTTTCTTCCAAATATTAACTCATAGGGCGTAAATCTTGTATTACTGTGTTTTGAGGTATTATACCCGAATGTGGCTGTGGGTAAATATTCATCCCAATCGTTTTGATCCTTGCAAATATAGTGACGCAAGTTCTCTGTGAGCACTCTGTGTGCTCTCTCTATACTACCATTACTTTGTGGCCGAAATGCACTTTTGTGTACCTTTTGAATTCGTAAGATTATGCACAGCCTTTTAAAAGTTTGACTCATGAAATTACTGCCCATGTCAGTCAGAATTGAGATCGGTATTCCAAATATACTAATAATATACGTTGCCTATGCCTCCGCCACAGTTTCAGCTTCCTGATTAACCATTGGTACTGCAACTAAATATTTGGACAATTGGTCGTGACTAGTATGAACTTATGCTGTCTTTCAGTACCCGGTAGGGGGCCTATGACATGCAATGATACCTTTTTAAAAACTGTATTGGGAGTATCTGTTATTACTAAGGGGGCTCTAATTTCCGGACCTGTAATTTTATTTCTCTGACATGAAGTAGAGGAGCGTATAAATGCTTCCACATCCTTCTTCATGTTTGGTCACTGAACAATGTCTTTTATTCGCGCCAATGTTCTCGTGACCCCTTGATGTCCACCTACAAGGGACGTATGGGCATCACGTAATATTGCTCAGTTTTCATCCTCAGTTAAATATTTACTTTCATTAGCAGGTGTTCCTTCTTCTTCCTCGGACTCATTCTCCTCTGCTATTCCGTCCTCGGAGTTAGAGTCTTTGGTTCGTAGCTCTCTTCCTGACCTCTCTGATTCCGCGTCCATGAGATCATTCCGCTCATTTTTTACTATTTCGGTTTCACCTGTCCAGCTGTACCTTGGGATATGATTCCCTCTGAATTCATTACTTGTACCGCTTTTTCAGGCACAGCGGGAATTCTGCTCAATGCATGGGCATTCTTATTTGTCTTACCCATTTTGTACACTATCGTGAAATCATATTCAGCTAACTTTAGCCTGAAGTTTATTAACCTGGATGATGGGGCTTTGACACTGAATACCCATTTCAGTGACTTATGATGTCACTACTTTGAAGTGCTGTCCGGACAGATACGGTTTAAAGTACTTCACTCCCCATACAATTGCAAATAATTCTTTCCCCATAACTGAGTAGTTTTTCTCTGCCTTATTTAGAGTTCTACTCGCATATCCCACAGGTAAATCTCTTCCTAGTTCACCCTGTGATAGAACGGCTCTGAGAGTTTAACCACTCGAATCCGTAGTTAGCATGAATGGATTTTCGAAGTCTGGATCGGTCAACTTTTGTTTCAAGATGATGAAAGCCGTCTCCTGCTTGTCTGTCGATATATAAGGGACATTGTTCTTCAGGAGTTGATACAGAGGTTTTGCGATCATACATTACTCAGGTATGAATCTCCGATCGTACGCGCTCAAGCCTAAAATCCTTTTAATTGTTTGATGGTGGTTGGCCTCGGAAAATATCTCACTGCCTCAACCTTTCGTTCATACGGCTGCAACCCGTTCTCGGTAATCGCGTGGCCTAGAAATGCCACTTCTGTTGGCAGGAATTCGCACTTCTCGGGCTGCAATTTTAGCCGGTGTTCCCTGTGCCTCTGGAAAACTTCCCGCAATTTCTGATTATGGTCTTCAATGGAGCTTGCGAATGTGAAAATATCGTCCATGTAGACCAGGCATTTCACACCGTTTAGGCCTGACAGCGCTGTCGTCATCAGCTTCATAAAAGTACTAGAGGCGTGTTTTAAGCCTCATCGGCATGCGTAAGTACTCGTAATGCCGCCTTAAGGCTGAGAATGCCGTCTTCTCACAGTCCTCTGGTCTTTATAACACCTGAAGATACCCTGACGCTAGGTCCATAGTAGAGAAGTATCGTGCTTTCCCTAAAGCATCTAAGATTTTTGATATGAGAGGTATTGGAAATACTGTTCCAGATCACCTCATTGAGTTTTCGAGAAACAATGACAATGCGGTATTTTTGTTTCCCTGAAGCGTCCATTTTCTTTGGGACGATGAGTAACGGTGCGGACCACGGGCTGGTACTAGGCGCGATTATTTCGTTCTCTAGCAACTTGTCAAACTGTCTTTGGATTTGGATCTCCTCCTTTTGAGCCTCAGGTAATCTGTAAGGTCTCACATTGATTGGAGGTTGATTTTGTCTGACCCCGATTTCGTGTTGTAACTCGGTGTAAGTTAATTTATACCATTCTAAGTGAAAAATCATTATATTCCGCACATATAGCATACAATTCTCCTCGGTCTTTGGGTGCCAAATGGTCAACCATTAATTGGTCTATCACCCTCTGTCCTCGGGACTCCGTGTTCTCATGTTTTACTTGGGTCACCTGGTTGACTTTCTTTCGCTCATATTGCTTCGGAGGTGTCACTGGTTCGATTTCATGGATGCAGAGCAATGTCGTTTCAAATTCGACTTCTGCATCTCTTGTATTTAGCACGTTCAATACTGCCTTGTGATTATGTGCTTTCGTCAGACAATTTGCTACATATACCCCTGACAGAATTTCCTTTTCTTCAATCAGACCATCTGCCATTCGCTTATCTGTTCTCACTTCTATTATATTCTCCATTCGGGGTTCAAGACGTATCACCTGGACTTGAGCAGTCTGTTCACCAAAGGGGTATTGCATTCCAGCTAGTATAGCGTAACCTTCCTTGAAATTAATTATGCTATCTCTCAAGGCATTTCTTCCAAATGAATTAAAGTTTTCATCCACTACGTAAACGTCAGAGTTCGATTTCCCTACTAGGAATCTTACTTTGCCCATAGTTTCGACCTTTTCTGCACCCCCCCTAATTTTAAGGTAGGCCCGTTCACAATTAATTCCTCCCGTGACACAAGCTTTCTTATCACAAAGGACCCTTCGATTCCCGTATCTCAAGAAAAATTAAACTATTATTCTCCCGTGGATGATTCCTCCCTTAATTGTTACGCAAATAATCTCTCTTATACTTAGTCCCATAGGGAACTATCGTCCAACGATTTCCACGTACCCCTCGCGATAATTAATTATACTGTCTTCTAGAAGGTCTCTTTCCATGAGTCCATCTACTGACAAATGAAATTCATCTCCTACTACATGAAATCTAGGGGAGGTTTTCCCTATATTCAACTTCATAGATCCCCCTTGTACCCGTCGTAACGCAACCATTTGTGCATTTCCGTCAAATCATGAGGAACCCATCGTGATGAAATTTTTCGCAAGCTCAGGCGTTCCTTCAGGATGTGAAGCACAGTCGTATGCGCTAATCCGAGCTCACGAATCGTCCGGTTTCGATCACTGTCTAGAAACGCGGTAAGAGCATCCACTTCTTCTTCACTCATAGGACGACCTGCCCGATGAATGACCGCCACAATTTGCCGACTATCGTTGAAGGATTTTACCCATCATGCCACTGTTCTGTAAGGCAATGCAGATTCCCCGCAACCTCTTGAAGACCTTGATGACACTGCCGTGCTGTACGACCTCTGGCACATTCAATCTTGATCCAACTTCGTTGTTCCTCTTTGGAAAGCATAGTGACAACGTTACGTTTTGTTAGACCGCTACCTCACAGTGACTGTGTCTCTCTCGCTTGTGCGCACGCAGGTGATGTGGGAAGGGCGAGTCCATTTGCTCCGAGGTAAGGTAGGTACGTAACCAACGTGTGCTATAAGCGACAATATTATATTCCGTTGCAGAGCGTCTCCACACCAGTGTTGCCACTATTTAAGTTCCAACCCTCTTATATGGGAGGTATACAGGCTTCGAGCTTCTTTGTCCGTACGGGAGCTAAGTTGCACCGTATTGCGCAACATCTCCGACTGGCTGGCGCCGAAATTAAGCGTTTCGTACTAAAGGAACTCCCAAAGTGAGAGCGCACGACGACTAACGGCAAGGTAGAAAAATATATCTAGTTAACTCCGCTCCTGAAACAAATGCCGGACCACAGTAGAGCCAACATGAGGAAGTGATTTTGGAAGCATATTTAGTAAAACATTGCCTAAATTATACATAAAACACATATCAGTGTAAAATTGAGAATATTTGGTTCTTGGCAAAATTATTAGTCAGAATAATTTAATATTATATATGAAATTATGCCACCAAGCAGTTATATAATCGGCTGGAACGTACCCATGCTACCGTTGAGATCTGCACCCAATAGGGATTCCCCGTTGGAGGCCTGATATAAGAGTGCAAATTGTAATTAAACTGCCGATCGTTGTGGAGTTTCACATCACAACAAATAATAATGAATGTTGAGTCACACAATCTACCGCATCGCTATTACCGTAGACCGTGTAGATCATGAGATCTATAAATTTGAGTGGGGACCTTCCCTCTATTCACCTCCCAGCCTGGGTGAAACTGAAACCATATAAGCTTCCGCTTGTGCGGATGGTAAGATAGTCGTCGCCAAGTCTTTGAAGTAGTCACACGGCCTTTCTGTTGTCGCACTTTGTTTATTTGTTTGTAAGACCGTGCAAGTGAACGGGAGTGCGGTAATTGAGAACATTTATGGCACATTAACAGTGAAAATTTTTGAATAAACAGTAGTGCCGTACAAATTATAAGACGGTCGCGACGCGCCGGACATCTGAAAAAACTGTGCCGTGCATTCGAATCGCGAAATCGAGACGTTGTATCGTACTGAATATCGGGAGAAAAATACTACTCTCTAGACAATGCCTTGTGATAGAGAAGGTGCCTGTGGTGTGCGCGTGAATAATCTGTGAAATCGTGTGGATAAACACGCGGGTATCGAAGAAGGAAATTCCATGTAAAAAAATAGGAACATAATTAAAAGATTAACCTTTACTGGAAAAATTACGGAGTGATAGTCTTTGTGTGCATAAAATCAGATATCCGAGGCAGGGTTTGAATATAGGAATCCAATATCACACTCTTTTAGAAATGCTTAAACTGTAGCAGTGCGGTAGCAGTGCCTGGTGTGTACTAAGTTTGTCTGATTAAAGTAGAAATGCTTTTGCCGGAATCAGATAAATGAATATTTATCTCATACAGAGAGCAAATGCGATTAGAGAATTGTCAGTCTTAAGTAAATAAAACTGTGACGTGTGGAGAAGGAGTCTCTGTGAACGTGGTGTGGTTAGTATTGTTCCAGTGCTCGTGAATTTAAGGACCATGGATTCTTCAAGAATGAACGAGTGACGTTTGGAACCCATGGCCTACCACAGCTGCAACGTGGAGTAGACTAACGCTGCGAGCCTTCCGAGGTTCGAACGATGGACAATCCGACAAAGAGCGGAGTACAAATTTTACGATTTTGGGAATGCTAATATTCTTTATTGTAAATAGGTATAGAATGTTAGCACAGGATTAAAATAATTTGATAAATATTAATTTGTCAGATTAGATTAGCTTAGAGTGGTTAGTAGGATTTTATTTTAATTATGCGAGATTATCTGGGAAGGAAAAGAAGTAAGGCTAATTTCAAGCACTTGAGTCCGATTTATTTAACTGCATGAGCATGTGCTTGTTTAATTTGTGGTCAAGAGTGCTTTAGTAAGGGGGAAAACTTTCTAACATTGGTGATAGTTTAAAGTAGTAGCTTCCTCTAAGTTAATTATTCAATATGAGTCAGGATAGCATGACGACTGGGTCTTCACCACTGCCTGTTGATTGTATCCTAAATGTGGGAATAGAAAATGCACTCTATTCATAATGTTAAATTTGTAGTTTAGAATGCATGTTTAGGGTAAGAAATGGCTAGATCTGACTGTGTGTGAAGAAAACGACGTGCCTGGATTCGAAAGCCCATCCTCCCAAATGTAGCTAGGCCCATGTATATTTCTTATTTGAGATTAGATGATGTATTTCATTTAAAGTAAATTCATTTTTGCAGTCACATATCTTTTGTTAGAGGTGATGATAATTTTAGCTTGTGAGCAGCGGAAACCGTGGTTAAATCTCCGATGCAAGGAACTATGTCTGAACCCCGGCCTTCTGTGAATATGAGATGAAAAAAATGATATAGCGGCATGATATTGGGAGATAGTGAAAGACTGTAATGAACGCACGAGCTGATTTGAGCATTAAGAGTGATGCGTCAGTGTTATTGTGTTGAAATATTTAGCCGCAGAAGATGCATTAAGAATGTATATTTGTAGGGAAACTTGGTTTGAAGTAAAAAGCCATCCCTGTGTCGTTGGGCGCGGACTCGACTAAGATTTACGGTTGACCGCTTGGCCTTGAGCAAAAGGGAGAAGTTGAAAGGGATTGTCAAGCGAACAGAAATCTCAATCTTGTATTAGAACCTGGGTTTTCTACACATAATTTCAGCTCTTTGTAGGAGATGCATTTCTATTTGGTTTCCGTATTTTAGTGACAAAGATTTGATTAATTTACAGAATAATTAATTATTACCCCTGTTGAGGCGATAGCTAGGGATTTCCAGGATTCCCAAATGATGGTGAAATCGAGGCCACTAGTTCGAGTTCCAGGGCTCATGAGGATTACCAGTCACACAGCAACGTGTTAATACAAGAATACAGCCGATATTTTTTGTGTCATATATGTGTTTCTTTTCCATGTGTTATACACTGACTGAGCAAATGTCATGGGATAGCGAAGCACTGATGCGCAGGTGTGTTGCCTGCGCACCACACGCCCCTGTGCCAACGGCAATTGTATAGGAGACCTTGTGAGCAGTGGCTGTGCATGTGACAGATGTAACATGGAACGCCGTGAGCTGACACCGTTCGAACGGGGTGTGGTTGTCGGTGCCCGACGGATGGGAAGTGCGATTTCGGAAGTGGTGCGGGAATTCGGCTTCACACGATCAACCGTGTCCAGGGTGTATCGTGAATAGTTGAAGAGGGTGTCACCGTCCACAACAGACGAACGACCGGCCGTCCAGCCACCCTCGATGACCGTGACCGGCGACATCTGAGACAGATGGGCAACCGTGCAACAAATCATGGCTCAATTCAACACAGGCCGTGCTAGACACGTCTTCCAGTGGACAATCCGTAGGAACATGGGTTCTATGGGGTACGGGAGCCGACGCCGCACATGGGTGCCACTGTTAACCCAATGTCATCGGGCACAATGAAGCGCATTTGTCGCCAGACACAAGGGATGGACAATGGAACAATGGTGTAACGTAATATGGTCAGATAAATCATGATTTAAACTGCACCATGCTGATGGGAGGCACTGTGTATGGCGCAGACCACATGAAGAGATGGATCATGCCTGCCTCAAAGGTGTGGTCCAGGGCCCTGGTGTCTCTGTTATGGTCTGGGGTGCATTTTCCTGGTATGGAATGGGCCCCCTAGTTGTTCTGGAAGAGACTTTGAATAGTATGCACTATGTTGAGCTGCTCGGAGACCATCTCCATCCATTTTTGGTCTTCCAGCACCCAGACAGTTCTGCGGTGTTTCAAATTGATAACGCACTGCCACATCGCTCCCGCATCGCCCGCGAAGGGTTCCAGGAATATGCAGCAGAGGTCCAACAACTACCATGTCCACCCAGGAGCCCCGATATGAACCCCATCGAGCATATCTGGGATGTCTTGGAACGCAGGCTCCATGCCATGGATCGTGCACCCACAAACAGACCAGCATTGGCGGCCGCTCTGCAAACGATTTGGTGTTAGCTGCGTCTCACTGCAGTTTGCAGGGCCAGAGGAGGCCCCATATGCTATTAGGTGAGTATCCCATGACATTTGCTAAGTCAGTGTAGATATCAGTGTATTTTCTATGTAAATATTGCTTTGTTTGAAATTATACTTCGTGAGATTCATTTGTAGTGTTTGTTGATGTGAAGAGGTTCTGATCCCCTCAGTCCTGTACTGTTGGTCATCAAACGTGGTGAGATGTGTCTTCACCCTAGTTCAGTTTATTATTATTATTAGTGGATTACATGTCTGTATATGGGAAATGTTTTCAGCTTTTTCTTCATCTTACGTTTTGTGTGTAATTTTGTTACACTATATTTAAATTAGGCCGCCACTCTAAGATTAATCCCAGATTAAATAATTGTTGTTTAGAATATGTTAATTGGGAATATTTTCAGGGAATATCTTCGCATACGCAAAATCGTTAACTATGTGTAAATAGATGATGTGTTGAATGTTATTGTGATAGGAGTTTAAAATTTTTACTCAAAAATTTAATAATTCACATAAGGGTTGATGACATTTAAACATTTGATAATCAAAAGGAGAGTCACTCCATTATTTAATTAACAAATTAATGGACAATTTCATCAAACTTGATGACTGAAACTATGAACTTGATCCAATTATTGACACTCGTGAAATTTGCAATCAGTGTTTTATGTGATTTGATAACGGGAACTTGAGCTCCATGGCTTCATTGAGTGTTTATTGATTTGTTCGTATTAACTGATTTCTATTTATCAGGGTTATAAAATTTTGATTTTATGTTTAACCCATTAACGCCTGAATTATTTTTTTCTAAATTTTTATTTGTTTTTTACATTATTATGACTCTAAGTAACACAAACACACTGAAAAAGAAATGTTTAATGTTATTCATCACTCAGTTTTGAAAATATTTGCCGTTACCATATGGCAACGCTAGGCGCTTCTACTACCTACGTATATTGGATATCACTTTGATTAAAAATTTACACTCTGAATCATCGGCAGGCTACTATTCTACATTATGATTATTATTAAATGTAATACTACTAAAATTCAATAACAATTAGAACTTCACATTTGATATATTACACACATCACTTCTTTCTGTGTTTGTAAAACCACACGGTCTAGCCAGTATGAAAAGGAACAAAACAGTCGATGCACAATCCCACTCCACACTTCAAGCACATTGTCCTCACACTGGATTTACAGTTTTCATTAGCGCACCTTTTCCTCTTCTTTCCTTCTGTGTGCTGGACAAGGTGGTCAGTTTTATCAAGTCTTACAGAATCTGATATGCGGCCGCTAAGAGAGGTCCGTGAAACTGCTGGTCGTCCAGCTCCTTCGTTGGATAACTTTATTTCAGCGTTAGCCAGTAATTGACGAGACGTCAGGTTGTCAGCTAATCCACCTTCATCCTCATTTCCAGAATCCTCATCTGTGTCTATATTTGGTATTGGTGGTTCAATAAACACATCACCGTCAATATCATCATTGTAAATGATGTCCAGTGCTTCAGCAAGTGAAAACCCGCTCCTAAAACAATAAAGCAAAATATACGTTTTACTGAGTATAAACGCCTAGCGTTACCATATGGTAAACTTGAAATTCGGAAGCTATAACTTCCACATGTTTTGAGTAAAATCATTTGTTATGGTCATAGAATGTATATTACACTATACAAATAAGTATAACACCAAAAAATAATCCATGTAATAATTATAAGCTTATAAAAATGCACTTACTCGAAGCGGATGTCCATTTTTGCTGCACATTCAGCGATAGCAATTTTTGAACTGTCTGTATGCTATTATTGTAACAAACACGTCAATGAGCGCTACATTGTCGTAAGCGCGGTTCCCTTATAGAGCGATAAGCAGTGGTACCAATCTGCCAGCACAACTGTTGAAAGTACAGTAACAGCTTTAATAATGTATTACATGTGTTACCATATGGTAACGCTAGGCGTTAATGGGTTAAACGAGAGTAATTAAACCTTTTAAAACCTATTTTTATGCTTATCATTTGCCAAGAATGCATTCTAGTCTCTTCCGTTCATTTATGCCTGTAAGCTAAATTTACATTAGTTTTATTTTCATAACTGCGGATGGTCTATGGCCCTGAGAGGCCGGTGCTCGCATCTCAGAATGGAGGATGTGCGGTTGACCTCGCATTGTCATAGGGCATTTGTTATTTCATGAGTTCGGATTATTTTTTTCAATACAGATGAGTTAGCATTTGTCACTAGACAGAAAAGGTCCCTTGACTGTTGATCTCTGTGGCGCATGGTCCCATGTGTTCATGACCCGTCTGGGGTAAATTTCGTTGTCACATGGTCCTATGAGCTATGGGGGTTGATGGGAAATGTCTCAATATTGATGTATGGCAAATACTGACAAGAAATAATTTTAATATGTACTGACTACACAGAATAAAAAAATATTCTGAGTTATTAAAATACAAAAAATTATTAGTTGATATTTAGTTTTTTTTATTTTCAGGAAATAACTTTTAATCACTTTCTGTTTCAGTTTATATTTGAAAAAAACTTTTGCAATACAACAGAATGTACGTAATTAAAAACCTAAGACGCTAATGCCGTGATGGTTCTTGGCCTAACAAGGGACAGCTGTTCATTGCAAAGGCCTGCAGTATAGGAGGTGACGTATGGTCAATGCAACGAATCCTCTCGGTTGTTATTCTAAGATTTCTAAACTGGAGTTGCCATCTCACAGTCAGGTAGCTCCTCAATTGTAATCATTTAGATTGAGAGAACCTTGAACCAACCCTCAGTTCTAGGTAAAAATCTCTGAGCTGGCTGAGAATCGGAACCCTTGGCCTCCGAGTGAGAGGCAGTCATGGTACATGTGACTCCCGAGGACCAGCATATGCGTAATGATAGAGAATTTATTTATGAACAGAATTCTGTAAAATAATTACTCTGAATGAGAAAAAGAAGAACAATACATATTCAGATCTATGTCACTAGTAAAAATAAGGAAAATCAGAAGATAATTTTATTCACCGAAAATTGTTGAGGTCAAGACTTATCACAGGATAATATTACGTTGTTATCCAAAGTTTTAGACCACTGTTGAATTACTTAGGAGTATGGTTGTATATTTACACTAACAGATAATTAACACCTGTCACTAATATTAATAGGAACTATACAGACAAAAGCCAAACGCAGCTTTTAATTGTAGTGCATCTCCAACATCAAGGTCATAAATTGGGTGACAGTTCATCACAGGTAAGGAGTTGGTCAGCATAGCGATTGGTCTCTCTGACTATTAGGTTTATCAGAGAGAAAGTGAACAATAAATTGAAGTATGATATGGGAGGAGAATCAGACAGATGCGCACAGCACGTAAAATATAAGATGAAATTAAAATAAGGCTCTTAGTGAGATCTAAAATCCTTAGATGGGTTGTAATGCATTGTAATGTTAAAATGTTTCATTAGTGCTTCCTGTTAAAATATCTTGAAAACGTTGAAAAATATCCTCTATTGGAAGTTGTCAATGGCACATTCTTAGATTACAGTTGGTAGAGATTCGCAATTCAATGCAGTGTCCATGAAGTTAACCTTTTGTTACAGCATGTGGTGTGTGGCCTACTGTTGTTTGCCTCGTACTAACAGGACAACTCCTCAATTGTTCTCAATTAGGCTGAGTAGACCTTGAGCCAGCCCTCTTATTGAGGTAAAAATCCCTCATCTGGCTGGGAATCAAACCCAGAGCCTTTTGGTTAGAGGAAGTTTTGCTACCCTAGAATATAGCAAAGATATTTTATGAGACATCACATTTCAGACTGTCTTAACCTGTGCCATGAGAAGCAATAAGTGATCACATACATCCTCATTACTAATTAATAATGTTAATTGGCTTTACTTCCCACTAACTACCTTTACAGTTTTTGGAGGTGCCAAAATGCCAGAATTTACTTTTATGTCCTTTTATGTGCTACTAAATCTGCCGAAATGATGCTGACGTATTTGAGCACCTTCAAAAAATACCATCGAACTGAACTAGGATCGAATCTGACAAGTGGGGATCAGAAGGCCAGCGCCTCAACCATATGAGCCACTCAGCCTGGCCGTCCTCTTTACTGAACTCAGCAGTATACACTAAATCAGTAGACCAAAAAATAATTCATTTCTATTGTATTAGTGTGCACAAGATTAGTATGATTTGGTTTGAAATAATTTATACAAACTTTCTGTAGTTTGCCATTTGTCCAAACTATTAATGATGAATGAAAAGAAAAGTCACCTCAAATTAGAAAAGTAGAGTAACTGGAGTTCCGAGGTCAAGCTGACAGCTGAGTTTCTACACCCTGTTCTGGAGTAGGCCCTATACATACAGAAGATAGCACAACAGATGTTAATAGTATAAGGACTAAAAGGTATTGAGCAGGTGTTCACTGGGCAAATAAACAAAAACTTGTGGCCCCAGGGACTGCACGATACCAATTAAGGGTTAGAATTGGGAGTATGATACAATACAAAAATGACCATGGCAGAGGTTAATAACAATATAAGCATAATTGGAAAAGTCGTTGAAATTTTAAACAAAATTGTTTCCGTTTCACAAAAAATGAGTATCAAAAATAAATCACAGGTCATCAGCTGAGCACTTAAGAAGATTGGAAATATGAGGAAGATTAATAGCATGGTGAATGTTCTTTGAAGTGAGTACTGATGAAAACGTATGTTCAAGCCAATGGGAAGTAAAACTCGGCCACTTATTGGAAGCTATGATCACTAGGCTTCAATTACCTCCTTCCTTTTTTTTTTTACAATTTGCTTTACTTCACACTGACACACATAGGTCTTATGGTGACAAGGGGATAGGAAAGGGCTGGGAGAGGAAAGGAAGTATACGTGGCCTTAATTAAGGTACAGCACCAGCATTTGCCTCATGTGAAAATGGGAAAACCACAGAAAACCATCTTCTGGGCTGCCGACAGTGGGGTTTAAACTCACTATCTCCTGAATGCAAGCTGACAGCTGCGTGATCCAAGCCACATAGCCACTCACTTGGTGCTTGAATTACTATAATTATTATAATTCAATATCATACGACCATCATCCATGGAAAAAAAAACCAAACACAGTATGTTACAAAGTAATATTTGTAGAAATAATTTTTGTTTTCTCTTTACGCCGCACCGACATAGATAGGTCTTAAGGTGAAGATGGGACAGGGAAGGCCTAGGAATTGGAAGGAAGCTGACGTGGCCTTAATTAAGGTACAGCCTCAGCATTTGCCTGGTGTGAAAATGGGAAACAACGGAAAACCGTCTTCAGGGCTGCCGACAATGGGGTTCGAACCCACTATCTCCTGAATGAAAGCTCACAGCTATGCATCCTTAACTGCATGGCCAACTTGCACGGTAGAAAGAATGAAATGGCTGGAAGAAATGAAGAGTACTACCACCTGCCATGAACTTCATGGTCATATAATCATATAAGCAGCAAATTTAATAGCTGTGATTGTTGGAGTGAACTGTTGATTTAATAATGTGAAAAATGGGAGAGTAAATTAAAATTGAATTGTTGATTGATTATCCTGAATAATAATTGAACTTCTTTATTGCTGAATTCCAAATGAAGTTTAGGAGTTCATAATTAGATGTTTTGTTTTGGAAGTTCTCTGTATGAATATTTCTCATTATTGTGAGCTGTTACTACTAAGATGGGATTTAATTAGTGAATGTGAAAAACTCTTGCAGAGTTCTCAGCTCCAATCAATAAAATTATTCCATTAAGACTGTTAAGTTTACACAGGAAGATATTGCATGTAAATCATATTTCACTTCTGATATCTGTATTTGTGGTGTGAATATTGATGTTTCTTTCATCATTGTGTTGTTGTTTGGGTCATCAGTCCATAGAGTAGATTGATGCAGCTCTCCATGCCACTCTATCCTGTGCTAACCTTTTCATTTCCACATAACTATTAAATTTGCTTTAATCTGCTTGTCGTATTCATACCTTGGTGTGTCTTGTCTTAAGATGTGTCCTATCATTCTACCTCTTCGTCAAATTTAGGCAATCCAGTTCAGTACCCCTTCATTTGTGATTTGATCTACCCATTTCACCTTCATCATTCTTCTGTAACACCACATTTCAAAAGCTTCTATTCTCTTTCTTTCTGAGTTAATTATTGTCCATGTTTCACTTCCATACAATGCAGTGCTCCAGACAAAAGAATTCAAAAACCTCTTTCTAATTCCTGCGCCAATGTTCAAAGTGAGCAAATTTCTTCTTTTTAAAGAAAGGCTTCCTTGCTTGTGCTAGTCTGCATTTTATGTCCTTACTTTTGCCATTGTTAGTTATTTCACTACCCAAGTAACAATATTAATCTACTTCCTTTAAGACTTCATTTTCTATTCTGCATCACCTGACTTTGTTCGACTGCACTCCATTACTTTTGTTTTGGACTATTTTCAACTTATACTCCTTTTTCTAGACTCTCTCCATACCATTCAGCAATTTTTCCAGATATTCTGCAGAATTAAATAAAATAACAATATCATCAGCAAATCTCAGAGTTTTGATTTCCTCTCTTTAGATTGTGATTTTATTTCCAAATTCTTTAATTTCCTTTACCACCTTCTCTACATGAACATTGAAAAGGAGGATGGACAAACTGCAACCTTGACTCACTCCTTTCTGGATTGCTGCTTCTTTTTCAAAGCACTTGATTCTTATCACTGCAGACTGATTTTTGTACAGATTGTAGATAATTCTTTCTCGGTATCTGATCCCAGTCCCCTTCAGAATGAATAGTTTGGTCCAATCAACATTACTGAATGCCTTTTGTAGATCTACCAACGCCATGTAAATGGGCTTGTCTTTCTTAATTTTATCCTCTAAGATCAGATGTAAAGTCAGGATTTTTTTTTTCTAGTTGTTTTACGTTGCACCAACACAGATAGGTCTTACGGCGAGAATGGGACAGGAAAGGGCTAGGAGTGGGAAGGAAGCGGCCATGGCCTTAATTAAGGTACCGGTACAGCCCCAGCATTTGCCTGGTGTGAAAATGGGAAACCACGGAAAACCATTTTCAGGGCTGCCGACAGTGGGGTTCGAACCTATCTCCCGAATACTGGATACTGGCTACTAGCCAGGATTGTTTCACATGTTTCTACATTTCTTCCAAAGCCAAAGTAATCATCTCCCAACTCAACTTCAACTTGTCTTTCCATTCTTCTGTAAATAATAAGTGTTAAAATTTTGAATGTGTGAGATACCAAACTGATGGTGCGGTAGTTTTCAAACTTGTCAGCGCCTTCTTTCTTGGGAACAGGTAAAATAACATACTGTCTAAAATTGGATGGCACTTCTCCTGTATCATACATTTTACACACTAAATGGAGTAAGTAAAATTCTTTCAAGAATAAAGTTTAATGTGTCCACCTATTCAATACAATTATATTCGGTAGTGATTAAATCCTACATGAATTACATATACTAATTAGGTACATGTTTTGCCCTAGTTTTGGGCATCTTCAGTCTAATAATAATCTTAAGGTCAAGTCCTTAAACCAATTAAACATTAGAACTTACAACTAAATACTATGGTCTTATGCTTAATTTTTTTTTTTTTTAAGTTGTGCTTTAGGTGATATTTACATAGATTTAAAATGTGTACATTAATTAAAACCCAGAATTTGTGACAAGAAAGCAATTAAAATTATCATACAATGACTAGAAATTGTCCAAAGCATAAACTAGAACTTCTCCAACAGTATGGATGAATCATTAGGTTGATAGTTTATAAAAATGTGTTCACATTGACTAGAAATTGACCAAAGCGTAAATTGGAACTTCTCCAATTGTATGGATGGATCATTAGGTTGATAGTTGATACAAATGTGTTCATTCAAAGGTGGTTATGATCACCTATGCCGTAAGTACACAGCTACAAAACCGGAACCGTGGTATAATGTCGATCTTGTTCAGTTTGGATATCCCATTAGGAAAGAAGCGCGGTTGGATGGTATTATTTTAGAGGTTAAAAACATGTATGTTGGAACATGTCAATATCATTCATTAGTCAGGTGCCATCCAATTTTAGACAGTATGTTATTTTACCTGTTCCCAAGAAAGAAGGTGCTGACGAGTTTGAAAACTACCGCACCATCAGTTTAGTATCTCACACATGCAAAATTTTAACACATTATTTACAGAAGAATGGAAAGACAACATGTTCCAACATACACTTTCTAACCTCTAAAATAATACCATCCAACCACGTTTCTTTCTAATGGGGTATCCATGCCCAACAAGATTGACATTATACCATGGTTCCGGTTTTGTAGCTGTGTACTTACGGCATAGGTGATCATAACTACATTTCAATGAACACATTTGTATCAACTATCAACCTAATGATTCATCCATACAATTGGAGAAGTTCCAATTTACGCTTTGGTCATTTTCTAGTCAATGTGAACACACTTGTATAAACTATCAACCTAATAATTCATCCATTCAGTTGGAGAAGTTCCAATTTACACTTTAGACAATTTCTAGTCATTGTATGATAATTTTAATTGCTTCCTTGTCACAAATTCTGGGTTTTAATTAATGTAAACATTTTAAATCTATGTAAATATCTCCTAAAGCACAACTTTTTGTAAAAAATTTTTGAAGCATAAGACCATTGTATTTAGTTTTAAGTTCTTATGTTTAATTGGTTTCAGGACTTGACCTTAAGATTATTATTAGGCTGAAGATGCCCAAAACTAGGGCAAAACATGCACCTAATTAGTATATGTAATTCATGTAGGATTTAATCACTACAGAATATAACTGTATTGAATAGGTGGACACAGTAAATTTTACTCTTGAAAGAATTTTACTTATTGTTATCTTCAATACAGAACAAATATGAGATTAGTTACTTGTAACTAAATGGAGTAACCTTGCCATGCTGGTTACTTCTAAGGCAGTCACTAATTCTGAGGGTATAATTATCATCAATTCCAGATGCCTTGTTCCTTTTTAGGTTCTTCAAAGCTCTGTTGAATTCTGACCTCAAAATTGGGTCTCCTATTTCATCAGCATCGACAGCCTCTACTTCTCTTAGATATGAAGCCTCCATGGTATGTAGAATTATTTATTTCTTCTTCCAGATTGAGCTATGTTGTTGTTTTCTGTACATTTCATAGTTTGCTGTCATTTTGAATGCATTACAGTATTCTTTGCCAAGGCAACCAAAATACCTCTACTCGATCTGAGGTAATCAGTCTCCCAGATGCAAATCGACTACTTTTCCTCTTCTTGTTCCAAAACCTTATCACCTACTTCTTTCCCTTCATACAACTGTTGGATCTTACCATCTTTCTGACTTGTCTTCTTTCCGTAGAAGTGGTTTTCCACTGGAGTTCTTAATATTCATACACTTAGCAATGATCTTGAAGTTTCCCTCATGTCTCAGAGTTTGCTTCCATTGGCCTCGAAACTCTGTGGAACAAGACTTTTCAGAACTGTTCTTTCCAAATATGCATCTATATTTCATGGGGCTTTTATAGTTGGCAGAACCGTAGTGCTTTGAAAGGGTTTCATATTGTCTCTCTGCAGTTTTTTCTTCCTCAGTCTCCAAGAATGTTTTCTTTTTCTCCTCTAGCAGAGCGTTATGAGTGAGATGTTTATGTTCAAACAGTTTTATTATAATCAGATAATTCTGTTTTCGACTGATGTTTTTGCCCTTTTGTTGGTTATTTACCACTACTCTCCTCTTTTCATTACACGCACCATCATATTAATGTTTGCCGGACTAAGTAGCTTGGACAGTAGAGCGCTGCCTTCTGAGTCCAACTTGGCAGGTTCGATCCTAGCTCAGTCCGGTGGTATTTGAAGGTGCTCAAATACGTCAGCCTCATGTCAGTATATTTACTGCCACATTAAAGAACTCCTGCGGGATAAAATTCCATCATCTCAGCGTCTCCAAAAACCATAAAAGTAGTTAGTGGGACGTAAAATCAGTAACATTATTATAAACCAATGTTTGGCTTGTCTTGATGCAGCAAAGCACCCATCACCATGGCCAATGAACTCATATCCAAGTGCCTGGGTATCAAAACATAACACACACTTTTCTTTCATATCCTGATCTGTGCAGTTTGATGTTTGTACAGATTGTACATGCAGCATCTACCTTCTCTCCAACCATCAATTTTCAGCATCTGTACACTTCTCATTCTTCTTCTTTACTTTCTTTAGATGCCTATACTCCAGTTTGCTCTTTATATTTTCCATTCTTATATTATTGCCATTTGTCAATCAGGTCTTGTATATCATAAGTTATACATTGAATTCTACTTGATCGTGCCTTCTTTCCTATCTTTACTAACTGCAAATGTAGGATGTGAGATATTTTCCAGTGATACAAAAATCACTATTGAGGAAAAAGAAGTTCAATGTTAGTATTCTCTCAAAGAAATAAGGTTGTAAAAGTGAAATTTAATTACAACAAATCATGCGAAGAGTTCAAAATACCAATAAGATATGGCCTAGAATTATTGAATAAGGCAAAAGTATAACATATATGAATAACATTGAATTACATGCCCACAGTAACTTGCAAATTAAGCTGAACTCAGGAGTTTCATAGGCCTTTCATAACTTTTTGTATAAACTGTTAATCATTTGTAACCATTACTTATATGTAACTGCTAGCAATTTGTTGCTGTTGTGTGTGAAAATAACTACGTAAATTGTATGAAATTTTTTTCAAATGACGTTTACACTTATTATTATTATTATTATTATTATTATTATTATTATTATTATTATTATTATTTGCTATTTGCTTTACATTACAAGATATTAGAATCATTCCGTATTGGTGGTTTTCACTTTACAAAGGAAAAATTAAGTGTATCCTCCTAATTCAATACAAAACATAATTCCATCATTAGATGAAGCAATAAATTTCAAACATGTTTCGACTCGTTTGAGCCATCTTCAGTGAAATACAGGGGGGGGGGGGGGGGTAAAGTAATCTACATAATACAAGCTAGAAGTGTGCTAAAAACATAATGAAGGAACAAAAGAAAAAACAAAAGAGACATGATGGAAAAAAAAAACAATAACAATCTATATATATAAAAGAACTTGTCCTGACTGACTGACTGACTGACTGACTGACTGACTGACTGACTGACTGACTGACTGACTGACTGACTGACTGACTGACTGACTGACTGACTGACTGACTGATTCATCATCGCCGAGCCAAAACTACTGGACGTAAAGAAATGAAATTTTGGAGATTCTTTCATATTAACATGTAGGTGCTCGCTAAGAGAGGATTTTTGGATATTCTGTCACTATGGGGGTGAAAACGGGGGTGAATTTTTAAAATGAGAATATCTATATCTCAAAAACTTAAAAGTTTACAGATGTAGCAATTGGTATTTGGAATCTTCTTTAAAAAACTGAAGATGTTACAGACATGAAAATTGAAATTTGGAATCTCCTTTGAAAATAAAGAAATACAAATTTTTGCGTTTTTGGATAATCCGAAGAATAGGGGGTGATCAGGAGTGAAAAACGGGGTGAATTTTTAAAAAAAGACCATATCTGCAAATTATCTCAGACACGTAACATATTACAGATTTGAAAACTGGTATTTGGAATTTCCTGTATCATCATCATTTCCCTTTATCCAGCTGTAGCCGGGTAGGGGCAAATATGGTTCCTCTCCACTTTCTTCGGTCTTTCCACCACTCCTCCTCCAACACTGTGTCCCAGTCCAGGTTTCTTTCTATAATGCTGCGTTGGATGGTATCCTTCCATCTCAATCGTGGTCGTCCACGGCCTCTCCTTCCTTGGATTTGCATTTCCATCACCTTTTTTGGCATTCTTTCGTCGCTCATTCGCTTTATGTGCCCAAACCATCTTAGTCGGCTCTTCTCTATTCTATCATTCATTTTTTCCACTCCAATTTCTTCCCGGATTTTCTCATTCCTTATTTTGTCTCTTCTACTCTTCTGTATCATACTCCTCAAGAATTTCATTTCGGCTGCCTGTATTCGACTCTCATCCTTCTTTGTCATTGTCCAAGTTTCTGCTCCGTAAGTTGTTATGGGTACGTAATACATCTTGTACATAGTATCCTTTGCTTCCATTGGCACATCTTTGTCCCATAACATATTTCTTACACTATGATAGAAACAACTTCCAGCTTGAATCCTTTTACTAATCTCAGCATCCAGTCGAGCATTCTCCATTAATTCACTCCCCAGGTATTTAAACGTTTCCACTACTTCCAGGGACTTGTCTGCAAGTCTAATCTGACCTTTCCCTTCTTTCTCCCCTCTAGTCATAACGAGAGTTTTTTTTTTTTTTTTTTTTTTTTTTGCTAGGGGCTTTACGTCGCACCGACACAGATAGGTCTTACGGCGACGATGGGATAGGAAAGGCCTAGGAGTTGGAAGGAAGCGGCCATGGCCTTAATTAAGGTACAGCCCCAGCATTTGTCTGGTGTGAAAATGGGAAACCACGGAAAACCATCTTTAGGGCTGCCGATAGTGGGATTCGAACCTACTATCTCCCGGATGCAAGCTCACAGCCGCACGCCTCTACGCGCACGGCCAACTCGCCCGGTAACGAGAGTTTTACTCTTTTCTACACTTATTTTCAATCCACATTCTTCAATCTTCCCATTCACCACATTCAACTGTTCTTGAACCTTCCTGTCATCTTCTCCCCAAATCACAATATCATCTGCAAATAACATCATGTTCATTTCTCTTCCTCCATATGCTGCTTTTGCCGTTCTCATGATGTCATCCATTACTATTGTAAACAGGATTGGTGATAGAACACTTCCCTGTCTCAGCCCGCTAGTGATTTTGAACCAACTTGTCCTGCCAACTTGTGTTTGCACGCAACTACAACATTCCTTATACAATGCCATGATCATTTTTATTAATCCCTGTCCAATTCCTTTTTGCACCAAACTGTCCCAAACTTTCGTCCTAGGGACACTGTCATATGCCTTTTCAATATCAATGAATGTCATCACCATATCATTCCCGTACTCCCAATGCTTTTCCATTAGTTGTCTCATAATGAAAATGGGCTCTATTGTTGACCTTCCACTTCTGAAACCAAACTGATTTTCCTGTATCTGCTTCTCAACCCTCAACCTTATTCTACTTTCCAGTATCCTTTCCATTATCTTAGCAACATGGGATATTAGAGTAATTCCCCTGTAGTTCTTCAAAACTTTCTTATCACCTTTCTTGAAAATTGGCATGATTATTCCTTTTTGCCAATCCTCAGGGACCTCCTTATTCTCCCAGACATTCCTGAGAAACCGACATGTCCACTGCAGGCCAACAGCTCCAGCTGCCTTTATCATCTCCACTGAAATTTCATCTATTCCAGCAGTTTTTCCATTTTTCATCTTTCTTACTGCCATTTCAATTTCATTCATTGTAATTTCTTTATCCATTTCTTCGTCAACTAATTGCCTTTCCTGGTCGTCCATTGAATGACTGTCATCCGTTCTTACGTTCAGCAGCTTCTGAAAATATTCTCTCCATCTATTTCTTATTTCTTCTGGCTTTGTTAAAATTATGCCACCTTCATCCTTCACAAATCTGGTGTTTACTTGATCTCTCTTTTTGTTTCTTAAGATACCATACAGTAATTTCTTGCTGCCCTGCGTATCATCTCTCAATGTCTGTGTGAATAAGGCCCAGCTTTTCCTCTTTCCTTCCTCCACTACTTTGTGTTTCTTTGTCTTTCACATTTCCTGATGTTTTACCACAGACCTTTTCTGCACATCCAACCAGTGCTTCCTTAAATCTTTTCCATTCCTCTTCAACATTCCCCACCTCTGTCCTGGGTACCAAGGGTATTATTTCCCTTTGAAATTCTTCTTGTATGCTGTATTTCCTGTAAAAGTAAAGAAATATAAAGAATTTTTTGGAAAATCCAGTTAAGGGGAACTGAAAAAGGGGATGAAATTTTAAAATTAGCATATCTACAGTATATCGCAAAATTTTAACAGTTTGCTGACGTGAACATTGGTATTTGGAACCTCGTTTAAAAACCGGGAAACACGCATTCTTTGGTTTTCGGGGAAAGCCCTTAACGGGGGGGGGGGGGGGAGTGGGGGGGAGTGGGGGGGGGTGAGGTGAAAGAATTGAAATATTAGTTGAATTATTTGTATGAGAATGTATACACCAAAAAATCTAAAGGTGTTAGAAACGTGAAGACTGGTATTTGGAATCCCCTTTAAAAATAAAGAAACATGCATTTGGTGGGGGAATGAACTTGGTGGAAGGGGGTGGGGGGTGGAAATGGAGATGAATTCCTTTTACGAGGATACATATATCTCAAAAACTGAAGATTTTACAGTCATGATAATTGGTATTTGGAAGCTCTTTTAAGAAACGGGTACTGTTTGTTTTTGGAAAATTCACTTGATTGGGGAATGTGAAAGGAAGTAAAAAAACTGAATTCATTTTTCTGGAGAAACATATATCTCAAAACTGAAGGTTACAGACGTGGAAATTTGTATTTGGAATTTCCTTTAAAAATAAAAAAACACGCATATTTTGGGTGGGGCAAAACCAACTTAACGGGCGGGGGTGGAGTGAAAAAGGAGTTGAATTCTTTTCATGAGGGTACTTCTGTCTCAACAACTGAAGATGTTACAGACATGAAAATTTGTATTTGGAATTTTCTTTCAAAGTAAAGAAACACGTAATCTTTTGTCTTTGGAAAATCCACTTAAGGGTGTGTGTGTGTGTGTGTGTGTGTGTGTGTGTGTGTGTGTGTGTGTGTGTGTGTGTGTGTGTGTGTGTGTGTGTGTGTGTGTGTGTGTGTGTGAATTAATTGAAAAATTACTTGAATACTTTGTATGAGGATACTTATATCTCAAACACTAAAGATGATACCGATGTGAAAATTAGTATTTGGGATCTCCTTTAAAAATAAAGAAATACGCATTCTGAGGGGGTGAGAAATCAACTTGGGGGCGGGGGCAGAGAAAAAGGAGTTTAATTCCTATTTACGAGGGTACATATATCTCAAAACTGATAATTGGCATTTGGAAGTTCATTTATAAGTAAAGAAACAAGTTTCTTTGTTTTCGGAAAATTCACTTAAGGGGGAGGGTGAAAGGAAGTGAAAAATTAATTCTTTTTATGAAGATATTTATATCTCAAAATCTTAAGGTTACGCACATAAAAATTATTTGGAATCACCTTAAAAAAAAGAAACACGTATTTTTGGAGGAGGGAAACAACTTAACAGGCCTGGGTGAAAAAGGAGTTGAATTCTTTTTATGAGGATACTTATATCTAAAAAACTGAACGTGTTAGAGGCTTGAACATTTGTATTTGGAATCTTCTTTGAAAGTAAAGAAACATGTGTTCTTTTGTCTTTGGAAAATCCACTAAAGGGGGGGGGGGGTGAATGAATTTAAAAATTAGTTGAATTCTTTGTGTGAGGATACTTATATCTCAAAAACTAAATATGTTAAAGACGTGAAAATTGGTATTTGGAATCTCTTTTAAAAATGAAGAAACGCATACTTTTGGGGAGGGGGGAATCAATTTAACGGGTAGGAAGGGGGCTGAAAATGGAGTTGAATTACTGTTATGAGTATGCTTATATATAAAAAACTGAAGATGTTACAGATGTGAAAATTAGTATTTGGAATCTGCTTTGAAAATGAAGAAACACACATTTGCTTTTTGGAAAATCGACGTAAGGGGTGTGGAGCTGAAAAATAAGTAAATAAGGAGTTGAAATATGTTTATGAGGATATCTTATCTTAAAAACTGAAGCTGTTACAGACGTGAAAACATATATTTTTTTGGAATTTCCACTTAAGGTGCAGAGGGGTGGAAAGAAGAAGAAGAAGAAGAAGAAGAATTCGTGTGAGTGTACATTTATCTCAAAAACTGGAGTGTTACTGATGTACAGACATGAAAAGTGGCATTTGGAATCTCCATTAAAAATAATGAAACACGTTATTTTTTCGGAAAATCCAGTTCCAAGGCTGAAAAGAATGGGAAAAGTGGGTGAATTTTTAAAATGAGTACTGGTATATTTTGCATTATATGTCAGAAACTTCACATTTTAGAGACTTGGTATTTGGAAGGTCCTTTAAAAATACAGGAACCTGTACGTTTTTGTTTTCGGAGAAGGCACGTAACAGGGGGTGAAAAGAAGTGAAAAACAGTTGAATTATTTTTATGAGGATACTTATATCTTAAAAACTGAAGATGTTGCAGATGAGAAAATTGGTATTTGGAATCTCCTTTAAAAATAAACATGTATTTTTGTTTTCGGAAAATACACTTAGATCAGCTGGGGGGAAGGACTGATCAAGGGGTTGAATTCTTTTTATGGGGATATTTATATATATATCTCAAAAACTGAAGATGTTACAGATGTGGGAATGGGTATTTGGAATCTCCTTTAGAAATAAAGAAACATGTATTTATTTTTTCAACTTGAGAGAAGACTGTTTCTCACATGTACAGTTCTATGTTAAATTGTCGCCTTAGCCCCAAAAGGTAATCACAAACAGGATTGACAAAGAATTCCTGGGGTAAATGTAACTCAATTTTTGGGTGAGTTTTTATACTTTAGGGCTTTTCAGATAATGTCTTAGTACAATGCCGAGGAACAATTTCTTTGATCAAATTACGAAATCCACGCGAGCGAAGCCGCGGGTAATTGTTAGTATACAATATTTACATCACTAGATGGAGCAATAGATAACTTGCTAAGACAAATTCAGTGAAAAAAGGGTGAATATAAAATATAATTGAATCCAAAAAGTGTGCTAAAACTAAGAAGAAAATAAAATAAATGATACAGGCGGAAACGAAACTATAAGTGCTAATGGAAAGGTTGCGGACCTCTTAGTCTAAAAATTTTAGTTTGATAACAATTCAAAAACAAGACTAAATCACTGTGTTGAAAATTCAGGCTGACAGTCTGTCTTTGTAGAAACACCATCACCACAAATGTCTAGGAGGGGAGCAAAAAAGCTTGAGAGACCAAGTTTGAGAGGAGACAACGTGTCAGGTGAAATCTATGTGATAAGTGATGGAAAAACGCCAATGAATTTAAAATTTTAGAATAGTAGCATTCTCAATTTCTTCTCAATTTAGCAGTCCCGTTCCCAAAGATTGTTTCCAATGTTGGCTAGGTGTATTTGAGGAGGCCAGATTGGTTTGAGAGGACAACCACCTTTTTAAGTACCATTGGAACTTCATTGACGGTTTCCACTATGGTCACTTACAGTTTACCATGCACCTGTTACTTCTGTAACACAGCTTCTCAATTTTGTCGCTGCTTTCCCAACCATTTAAAATAAGGCAAATACACAAATACATATTGAGCAACGAGATGTTTCCATGGATGATACAGGTATGGTTAAAGCTAAGTTGAATCAGAAAGTGCAAAATGGAAAACAGTAATTAATTCTTTTCAGACATTATTTCTGTATTAGCAAAAATATCAAAAAACAGCATTCTTATAACAATTTTTACAAAAGATCTTGTAAGAAAAAATTAAGTATAAGAGATAACCTTGAAGATATATAGAAAATTGTTTGATTAACAACCTACCTTAAAGTAGGATTATTCTAGTAAGTTTTTCTAGTTTTAACTACTCACCAAGGGAGATGTTCTATAAATATCCAATTCCTCTGCAATCATTTAAGAAAAGACTAGAAAACAATAGATAAGGAATCTGCCACTTGGGTTACTGTCCTAAATGCAGATACTCCTCCTATATGGTTGCACCTACGGTTCGGCTATCTGCTCCATTGGGACGTGCAAGACTCCTCACTGCAGCAAAGTCACATGGTTCACAGGAGAGGGATGCATATGCAACTAAAATCCTCGGCCTGACCAAGATTCAAACCCAGGGCCCTTGGAATACCGAAGACCAGTATGCTGACCATTCAAAGAAGGGACTATAACTTTAAACCATTAGTCAAGAAAGGGAAAGAAAAATAGTAAAGGCTGGCACTTGGAAAGAACACAATGATAAGCTTGAAACATATTGGGAGAAGCAGGAATAAAATGCAGACTGGTTAGTACCATCAACCCCCACTACAACCACTTAATCCACTTACGGCTTCAAAACATGGGCTCTGAAGAAAGCTGACAGGACAAGGAAAATCCTGGACCAGGCCAAGTCAGAAATCTCCATAGAATGGAATATCACAAAATTGGGAGGTTGTGGGTTCGTATCCCTCTGTTGTCTGGTTGGCCATTTTTGTTCTGTACTTAACAACTCTTCAACATGTAATAAATATATGTACAGAACATGACCTAATAGGTTAGAACTTTTTCATTACAATGAGGTTGTAAAAATTCAATATTCTTTGACTTGGCCCACAATGGGCAACATGTATACACTATACAGTGTGATGGAAGTAGTGCCATATCTGTAGCTTAGATCCTTTCAAACAGAACAAACATGACCTAGACCACCATAGCTCAACAGTAGAGCAACCAATGTGAAATTGGGACGTTGTGGATTTGGCTCCCACTGGTGTTCGATGGGCCATTTTTGTACCGTACTTAACATTCCTTCAACATGTACTATAGGTACTGAACACGACCTAATAGGTTGGAAGTTTATTTAAATTTTAAAATATCTTGACACTATATTTAAACATGAAAACAAATGTTATCCATTCTCATATTGTGCAGCAGTTAAACAAAAATATCCTTATAAAAGTCTGCAGGAACTGTTCATAAAAAATCAAAATAAAAAATATTAAGGTGTTAAGGTCGGTTCAAAATATAATGGATTTTTTGTGATCATCTACAGCTTATAAGTTTACAAATCTCAAATGACTTAGATAGGTGAACTCATCTTCATACAATGACTCATTTTATAGCAGAATAGTTATGTTTGAAATTAGTGAATTTTATCTTAGTGGGGTATAAAATAAATTAATGAATTTAATCAAAGTCATTGACTGGTTTTCAATTTGTGTGGATGAGTCAGTGGATAAGTTTTCTGGGAAGCATTTAATTTTGTTACATATGATATCTCTGCAAAAATAACCAAATTTACCAGAATAACAGGAATCATAAATCATATCATGAAGCCATCTCTTGTCCAAAAACACACTCGCTTACATCTTTATAACACTTTAGCCAGACCAACCCTTTGCTACGGCAATGAGGCATGAACAATAAGAACTCAAGACATTTCCAGAATTACAGCATGTGAAATGACGTTCATGCGCAGAACAGCAGGCTATATGAAATGGGATCGTATAAGAAATGAAGATGTGCTTAAGGAACTGAATGTGAAACCAGTAATCAATTACATCTATGATTACCAAGAAAACTGAAAATGTCACGTTCAAAGGATGGAATTTGGAAGACTACCAAAGGAGATCTTACGCTATCAACCAAGAGGACAGAGATCTATAGGACGTCCAATGAAGCGATGGAAAGAAAATGCAAGACCATAATGGGCCACAAGGCCCAATACTTGGAAGGATGATGATGATGACATAACCTCTCCCGCCCAAATGCCAACCTCAACTTCCCGGGATGAACAAACCTGTTCCCACAGACGAGGCCTTGTCGACCGAGTCACAGCGGTATAACCATTACATCAATTACAGAGGAAATGCTGTAATTCAGCTACTCCATTAGCTGAGAGGTGGCAGCCCCACCAATGGTCTTATACTTCCTTCAGGCTAGCAACCCGTCAAAAGGACATTTGATTGCTTTCAAGTCTTGCAAAAAGGAAAATGCAAGACTGTAACGGGACACATGGCCCAATACTTGGAAGGAAGATGATGATGATGATGATGACATATTGTAACAAACAAAATGATGCTTGCTGTTATTTCTATGAACTAGTACCTGTGGAAAATGCTGATGTAATGCCACTTGAAGAAGAAACTGTTTACGCATTTTCAGAAGACGGCTTGAAGAAAAACTTGTGGGGTTTGGTTTGGATGGAGTCACAGCTTTAACTGGATAAGAATTAAGGTGTTGCAGACAGAATAAGGAAGAACAAATCTCCACACTTTGATTACTGCATTCGGTATGGTCCATAGAGTGGACCTTGTTATAGAATAAGATTTTAGTATTTTGAATGCTATGTGAAGTCTTTGCAAACTGCTAAGAAAACTATCCTTCTCACTAGAAATCCAGTAGATATGAACAAATATTTTACTTTCAGATAACCCGTAACACATGTAACTACTGCAATATGTCAAAGTTTTCCAGCTGTAGAAGGTTTACTGAAAAGTAAAACCTCTGAAAACCTCTAGTGAACTAAATGCAATGGCTTTCGCTGATGATGTTATGATCTGGGGAGAAACTGAGGAAGAAGTACAGTTGAGACTTAATGAATGGAAGGTTAAGTTCCAGGAGTTCAATCTCAAGATAAGCAAACTCAAAACAGTAGTGATGGCAATAAACAGAGAGGGACGACCAGCGAACATCATGCTAGGAAACCATCCAGTAGAAAGTGTGGAAAGCTTTACATACCTCGGCAGTATAATATCTTGAGATACACTAGCCACAAAGGCGGTGGCAAATAAAGTGCAGAATAGCTCTCACTTTCACCAGCAAGTACGAACACTCCTCTAGGATCCCAAAGTACCAACAAAGTCAAAGCTGGTGATGTTCAATCAGTACTTCATACCAGTATTGAAAACTGCACCCTCACTAAGAAAGACTCATCAAGCTTGCAGGCATCCAAGACGAAGTTCCTTAGGTCCACAATTCAAAAAACCAAACTGGACAAGTTAGGACCTTATTACACAGGGCAGCCAGGTCGTGCAGCCATTCATCGGGCATGAACTGTTATGGGTGTTATTACACGAGGGCAACCAGTCGCGCGACCATACTTTGTTGACCTTGAGGCTTCCCTACCCAGCAACCAATCTGGCAACCACTGGTGGTGGCCGGGCATTGAAATATATGGGGCTTATTACACAAGGCAGCCAGAGACTGGTGGTTCTAGGACATTACGTACCACGGACATTTCATACCACCGGACATTTGGTACCACTTGACCGGCTGATTACCTGTGAAGTGCCAGTTAAATATTTAGGAGAGGACATACCGTATCACTTGAAAGAGAATGGAAGTATTGCGAAGTAAAAACAATTTCCTAATGAATGTATCCATTTGTATATCCATTGTCCACTACTGATGTTAACATTCTGTCGGACGCAACTGAGCTGATTGGTGCACATGTTAATTTTTATATCGCATTCGCCATTCGCGGGGACCTAGCTACTTCCATCTTTCAGCAGTTTCCTGTTTCCGCATCACCTTTAAGCCCATATCGGCCAGTTCATCAGGATCCTTTATTATACTTACTTGATAATGAAATAATGCAGTACTTTATACATATTCACAAGAATAGTAATATTATCAAACCTTGTGCTCATCAGGCACATTGCGCCTGAACACAATGTATATTTCTATTTTATTGTTTTGTTTCAGGCTTTATACTTCAAAAAATCGACTTTCTTGTGATATCTACGTAAACATAAGTGATAAGTATAGTTTAAAGGGCAATTATTAAAATAATATAGAAGTTTTCTTCAGCAAATGTTGTAAATTATTTTTGTTTCTGATTTCCAAAATGTGTCTGTCAGGGTCATTATGCCCGCTGGCATGGAAATGGAGTTCTAATTTGACATGAAGTGGTATGGATTGTCCTGGCATAAATATTTGGGGATTATGGGAAAACCGTTCGCAGGTAGATAACGAACTAGGTGGTACGAAATGTCCTCAAAACTCAAGTGATATGGAATGTCTGTGGTATGAAAAGTCCAGACACCGAGACCAGCAGCCACAGTTTAGTTACGTATAGCCACGTGCTACTGTGCACTGTTTTCTTGACGGAAAGTGGAAGTGCATTATGGATAAAATAAGTGCTAGTGGAAGTGTAGAGAAAGGAGAAAAGAAGAAACAGGAACAACATTTGAAAGAGTGTCACAAGTAATTGAAGAACTTGTTGTCATCTGCACAAAGCTCATTGAAAAGAGTATAGTACAACCCTTTAGATTGTCTTAAAGATAGAATAGGATGCACATGCATCTTTCTTTTCCTTCTCCTCCTCTTCTTCATCAATAGTACAAGGAGAAGCATATACTCATCACTCATCTCAACTAGTCAATTACTAAACTAACTTAATAATCGAACTCACGAACACTTGTGTCTTCATCACTGGTCAAACAGACACTGAGCAACATGAAACTGTCTGGCTGTTCCACCAGTCACTCGGCTCAAGACAGGTCGGGCATCCATGGCTGCGCGATCTGGCTGCCCTGTGTAATAAGGACCTTAAGGAATGATGTGGTTAGGAAGGAAGCTGGAATTGTTCCGTCATTGTTAGATTGGGTCAGCATGTTCAGACTGAGGTGATTAGGGCATGTAATGAGGCTGGAGCCAACAAAGACAGCATATGTTAACTTGGAGAGACATGTGGCAGGGAAAGTGATGGTGGGAAGACAAAGAACTCACTGGATGAAAATCGTAAAGATGGACATTGAAGATCGGGAAAGGACACTGGAGGATGTCATTAACAACAGAACGTATCTCAATAAGACAGAATGGAAGAGTCTCGCCAACAGTACTCGGGAAACTGGAACTGTAAAATGAGGATGATGAATGCTATTCATAATTTTGAATGTTTGCTAGATGAACTGTATAAACTTTTCAATAAACCTTCCACAGCTGAAAAACTGGGAACACGGAAGGAGCCTCCCCGAAGAATGCTAGATAAGGCATTCGGGCGTTCCCTGGGCAACGATGGTACACCGGCTGATTCTTCCATGAAGGCGCTGCTACACAGCAACAAGCAGATGATAACAAGTACTATGTCCACTAACAGTCCTTTTCAGAACACCAACCAGAACACATGTCGATCAAACTTGGTAATTTTCTCGAACAATATCGAATCCATATCACCACCAAAGAGTCAGTATCTGTCTCGCCTTATACTGGAGAACAGCGTGGATTTGATAGCACTACAGGAAACACATACCAGTGACAGTGAAGATCTCTAGAGAAGAGGAAAAATAGGTGGTTACAATCTCGCTGGGGCAATCAATGATGAACGTTATGGGATCACAACTTACATCAGGTCCCAGTTAACTGATTTTAAAGTTGTTTATGAAGTCAACTCAACAGATCTCTCTGTCCTGGCAGTGGAAATCTCAGGCATTACTGTTGTGAATATTTATAAACCACCAGGAGTCAGATGGTCCAGCCGTTCATTAAAAGTTTTTGATCACCCTGTTTTGTACGTCAGAGATTTCAATAGTCACAGCCCAGCATGGGGATACGAATTCAAAGATGACAGTGGGTTCAACCTAAATAACTGGATTGAAGCAAACTCCCTACAACTCGTCCACAATGCTAAACATCCCGGCACATGGCTAAAGGATTATTCTCCTGACCTGTGCATAGTGTCACTGTCAACTCCTGAGAATCAACACATGGTACAACAAAAGGTCATCAGTTCCTTTCCTCACAGTCAACACAGACCAGTTATTATTTACTATGGCACTGAGATCCCTCTTGTGTCTTCAGTACCACAACCTCGTTGGAATTTTTGTCTAGCAAAGTGGAATAAATTTTCAGAAGGGCTTGATAACACTGTACAGTGGATACCACCAGTTCCTGAAAATTACAATAGATTTGTCAACGCCATGAAATCTAATGCTAGGAAGTTCATTCCCCGGGGATATCGTAAGACATATATACCAGGATGGTCAGAAGAATGGGTACATAATACATGTTGTACAGAGTTTCCTTTTCTTCCATAGGCACATCTTTGTCCCATAACATGTTTCTTACACTATGATAGAAACAGCTTTCAACTTGAATCCTCTTATTAATTTCAGCATCCAATCGAGCATTCTCTATTAATTCATGCCATAGGTATTTGATCGTCTCCACTACTTCCAGGGGCTTGTCTGCAAGTTGAATCTGACCTTTTCCTTCCTTCCCCCCTTTAGTCATAACAAGAGTTTTACTTTTTCCTACACTTATTTTCAATCCACATTCTTCGATCTTCCCATTCACCACACCCAACTGTTCTTGAACCTTCATGTCGTCTGCTCCCCAAATCACAATATCATCTGCAAATAACATGTTCATTTCTCTTCCTCCATATGCTGCTTTTGCTGTTTTCAGGATTGGTGATAGAACACTTCCCTGTCTCAGCCCACTAATGATTTTGTACCAACTTGTCCTGCCAACTTGTGTTTGCATGCAACTACATCATTCCTTGTACATTGCTATGCTCATTTTTATGAATCCCCATCCAATTCGTTTTTACACCAGACTGTCCCAAACTTCTGTCCTGGAGACACTGTCATATGCCTTTTCAATGTGAATGAATGTCATCACTATATCATTCCCATACTCCCATTGCTTTTCCATTAGTTGTCGCATAATGAAAATTGGCTCTATTGTTGACCTTCCACTTCTGAAACAAACTGATTTTCCTGTATCTGATTTTCAACCCTCAACCTTATCCTACTTTCCAATATCCTCTCCATTATCTTAGCAACATGGGATATCAGAGTAATTCCCCTGTAGTTTTTCAATACTTTCTTATTGCCTTTCTTAAAAATTGGAATGATTATTTCTTTTTGCCAATCCTCAGGGACCTCTTTATTCTCCTAGACAATCCTGAGAACTTGATATGTCCACTGCAGGCCTACAGCTCCAGCTACCTTTAACATCTGCACTGAAATTTCATCTATTCCAGCAGTTTTTCCATTCTTCATCTTTCTTACTGCCATTTCAATTTCATTCATTGTAATTTCTTTGTCAACTAATTGTCTTTCCTGGTGATCCATTGAATGGCTGTCATTATTTCTCATGTTCAGCAACTTCTGAAAATACTCCCTCTGTCTACTGTATGATCTCGAATATCACCCACCACCGAATAAAATCCGCACCCTAAAGTTGAGATGGCAAAATACGGAAAAAAATAAAAATTCAAATAACTTACATACCGGTACCTATTTAATTTTCTTCAAATATGCCACAAATATAAATTCAAACAGCTTACAATTTATAAAAACATCACAAAAATCATAAAAAGATCAGTCCAATACTCAGATCATTCACAGTTCACCATCGTCATCTGAAGTTCCACCAGAGGAACTTTCGTCTCTGACACCTTTCCACAAATAGTCATCCTCACTAACATCCTCTGAATTTCAAATTCCACATTTCTTAAAGCTTGATCCTTGGGAATGCGCGCCCATGCGGTCTTGATACAGCTGCATATTAATCCCACTTCAGGTCGTCCGGTTGGTGTTAACACGTGATCACCATCAGACATCCATTCAGTGTAAACTGTTTCATTGCAGTTTTGACAGGCCAGTTCACGCACACATCCAATGGCTGTAGAATAGAAGTGAGTCCTCTGGGAATTATCGCAAGATCGGATTTTCCTTTCCTCATCATATCTTTTACGGAGTCAGTTGTATGTCCTCAGTAACTGACCTACACAAGCAAGTTTCATTTTTGTAACAAAGTTCCCGGGCAACATTGCCAAATGCACTTCACCCAGTCCTCAACTAACGCACTGTCCATCCAGCCTGATTAGTGTTATATAGAGGATGGTTGCCCAGTTGTACTTCCTCTTAAAACAATAATCACCACCACCATCCAGCCGGACTCATGTGTTCTAACAATAACACCGGACGGCAAGTTTCCTTTCTGAAGTGTTTTCCTTTTCTGAATCACATATGGAGGGTGTTTGGTTCTATCCGCTAATATGCACAACATTACCGTGCATCATTGCTTTTTGTTACCACCTGTTTTGATGGTTACACTTTTAGAACCCTTCGTATTCACTGTATTTTCCAACGGCATTTCAAAATAGTCAGCAAATAAGAAAAAATGTGATGCTGAAAGGCCGTTAATTTTTCTTCATACGCCCCAGGGAGATGTTGTGAAATAGACGTATGTCTCCGAATGCACAATCCCTTTCTCCAATAAAAGTTTTTGGATCCATCCACGGCTTGCAGTAAAACCCTGTGTTTTGAGTTCTTTTGAGATCTCTAGTGCTTTCAATTGACACATTTCACTAGAAACACCATATACTAACTCACGTTTTTCTATCAAAAATTTGTGGAGTCATTCTTCAATTTCCGGAATCACTGCACTCCGCCCGTGGAACGTTCTGTGATCGCCGTTACTTTTTAGAAATTTTTCCTTCTTCTTCTTCCGCCAACCACGAATACACGATTCATCAATATCGTACTTTCTGCCAACGGCACGGTTTCCGTATCTTTCAGCTTCGCTTACAACTTTAAGTTTCTCACGCACAGTAAATGACCGCAGATGCCGTATTAAATCCATCGCTTATTATCGAGACAGCACTTTCACGGGACAGGTACAGAACTCGAATGTGAGCGAGGTAGACTTCTGTAACCAACAGTCTCAACTCTTGCAAAGTACGATATCCTGCAAGATCAGCTATTCGCGCACCCAGCATGCCAGCAACACTCGTGAAACAAATGACGATAGAGCACCCGCAGCTGCGGCATTTGTATTTACCGCATATTTACCTGTATTTTTTTATTTACCCTATTTCATTACTTTACATTTCATGTTTACATGCCACTGTAACCGTATTAAGAAAAAATCGATCTTGTTTATTAGAACGCAACTAAAAGACAATAAGACCTGAATGCCCATTTACATGTAGTTTACTGAGTATGGTAACCATATTCATATCTATTTCAATACTCCATGTAAATGCAGTAAATATTTATAAGAATGAACAGCTGGAATACATCATCATCATCATCATCCTAAACCATCTCCAGTTTCCCGGATGTGGTATATGAGCCTCCTCCATCTCATCCTGTCCTTGTACCATTCTTCCTCCACCAACTTGTCCCAATCATGACCTCACAGCAGTACATCGCTCTTAACTAAATCTATCCATTTCCTTCGTGGCCTTCCCACGGGTCGTCTTCCTTCTACCTATCTGTCAAATTCCTTCCTTGCAATTCTGTTTACTGGCATCCTCTTCATGTGACCAAACCACTTCAGTCTTGATATCTGAATCTTATTGAGGAGAGAATCATCTATTCCTACTTCTTCTCTAATTTTCTCATTCCTAATCTTGTCTTTCCTGGTTTTCTGGATCATAATGTGTAGGAATTTGCCTGAAGTTTGGAATTATCTCTATTGGTCAGTGTTGTGGTTTCGAGACTGTATGTAAGAATTGGTGTATAATAGGACTTGTACAATGTCATTTTTGTTTTCATGGGTATTTGCTCATCCCACAGCAGGTGTCTTACCTGGTGGTAAAATTGTGTTGCCTTATTGATTCGATTGTTCACCTCATGTTTTGCTAGGTTGTCATTTGATATAACGCTACCCAAGTATTTGAAAACTGGAACGCTGTCCAGTTGAGCTTCATTTAACATGACTATTGGTTCTGCTCCTTCCCCATACACTTTCATTACCACCGTCTTGGTCTTGCTGATGTTTAAACCATATTTCTTAAACTCCTCATTCCAGCTTTGTATTCTCTCTCCCAATTCCTCTTCTGAGTCACTCCAGATCGCAACATCATCTGCAAATGTGAAGGCTTTGATATCTCCATGTTCTTTCCTTTTAATAGATTTCATTACTACATTCATTACAATAATAAATAGAAGTGGTGACAATGAGCTGCCCTGCTGCACTCCCTTCTTTGTTTCAAACCAGTCCGACAAACCACATCCTACTTGAACACAGCTTCTGTTCCCACTATACAACATTTTCACTTTGTCTATGAGGCTGTCTTGCACTTGAAGTTCTTTCATGCATTGCCAAATTCTTTCCCTTGGTACACTATCGTATGCTTTCTCAATGTCCAAAAATATTAGAAATAAAGGCTTGTTCTTCTCCCAGTATTTTTCCATTAGCATCCTAATTGCAAATATAAGGTCTGTAGTTGACCTTCCTGGTCTGAAACCATACTGCTCTTCTTCCAAAATTGGTTCAACAATATCTCTGATTCTGGTCTCTATTATTTTTTCCAATATTTTCAGGACATGAGACAGTAGTGTGATACCACGGTAATTAGTACATTTTCGTCGGCTTCCTTTCTTGAACAGAGGTACAATGATGCCCATCTTCCAGTCCTCAGGAATAGTATTTTTCTCCCATATCTTGTTGAGCAGTCTATAGAGCCATTGGATTCCTGGAACTCCCGCTGCTTTCAGCATATCTGCACTTAGTTCATCTATGCCCACTGCCTTTCCTTTCTTCATGCTCTTGAGCGCATTTTCAACCTCAAGCCATGTAATTGGTGGTTCAGTTGTGGTTCCTCGACTTGGCTCTCCTCTATCCGTTGTTATGTTTTCTGTATCTCCATTCAGCAGCTTTTCGAAATAGATCTTGAGTTCTTGTTTAATTTCTCCCTCTTCTTGTGCCAGAGTTCCATCATCACGTTCTAATGCTTTTATGGTCTCTTGATCCCTTCGCTTGTTTTTCACTACTCTGTATAGCAATTTCATATTTCCTCTACTGTCCTCTTCCAGTTTGTCTGCAAACTCATTCCATTTCTTCTCTTTTTCTTCCCTTACAATGTTTTTTACAGCAAGTTTCTTGTTCCTGTATACTCCTTGAAGTCTTTGTATTTCTTGTTCATTTCGTTCTTGTCCCTGTTTTTGTTTTTCCTTGTCCAGTGCCTTCTTTATTTGGTTTCTTTCTTTCACTGCTGTTTTCACCCTATCATTCCACCATGGTGTCTCGTTTTTTTTTTTTTTTTGATAGAACTTGTAACTCCACATAGGTTTTTGGCTTCTCCCACAAAGGTGTCTTTGAAGGCCTTCCATTCTTCATTAACGCTGGTTACTTCACACTTCGGCATATGGAATACGTCTCGCATCCAAAATTTAGAACCAATATTTTGGGGAAAAAGTGCGGGTGGTATTTGGGATTATACAGTATTTCTTATTTCTTCTGGCTTTGTTAATATTATACCGCCTTCATCGTTCACAAATTTGGTGTTTACTTGAATTCTCTTTTTGTTTCTTTTTATACCATACAATAATTTCTTGCTGCCCTGCATATCATCTCTCAATGTCTGTGTGAATAAGGCCCAGCTTTTCCTCTTTCCTTCCTCCACTACTTTGTGTTTCTTTGTCTTTCACATTTCCTGATGTTCTACCATATACCTTTTCTGCACATCCAACCAGTGCTTCCTTAAATCTTTTCCATTCATCTTCAACATTCCCCCATCATCATCCTGGGTACCAAGGGTAGTATTTCCCTACTTATTTCCATACTTTTAATTCTTTTCTCTCTTCTTAATAGGGGTTTTTCAATCTTTCCCACTTTCAGTTTTCCTATCACAACACTATGATCTCCATCAAAGGATTCTTCAGGCATGGCTGTAATATCTAAAAGGTTCTTCCGGTGTTCTTTCTCGATGATTATATAATCAATCATGGTCTTTGTTCGTCTGTTTCCCCAACCATACTTTGTAATCTTCTGACTGTTCTTCTTCTTCATGCAAAAATCCACCAACAACTCGCTTTCTGGATTTATATTTCCATTTTTCTGTATAGAGTAATAAATACGTTACAAGATTGTGAGCAAATGCAAAATGACCTTGATAATGTGAGATGGACACTAGTCAATGGAATGATGATAAACAGGGTTAAAAGTCAGGTTGTGAATTTCACATATAGGAAAAGTCCTCTCATTTTTAATTACTGCATTGATAGGTTGAAAGTTCCCTTGGGGGATCATTGTAAGCATCTAGATTTTAATATAAGGAGAGGTCTTCATTGGGGTAATCACAAATGGGATTGTAAATATCATCATGATATCATTGTAAGTATCATCATAATGATGAAGATGATGATGTAAATAAAGGGTACATATGGTTATGAGAGTATTTAGGGGTTGTAGTAAGGATGTAAAGGAGAGGGCATGTAAGTCTATGGTATGACCCCAACTAAAATATGGTTCCAATGTATGGAACCCTCACCAAAATTACTCGATTTAAGAATTGGGAAAAAATCCATAAAAAGCAGCTTGACTTGCTCTGGATGATTTCCGACAAAAGAGTAGCATTGCAAAATTTTGGCTGGGATTACTTGGGAGAAAGGAGATGAGCTGCTTGACTAAGTGGTATGTGTTCATGAAAGAAGTGTCTCTTGGAAGTCCACCTTTTCAATACATTATTTTGTGATTTATTAGAAATCAAGGACAAAATTGATGATGATGATGATGATGATGCTTGTTGTTTTAAGGGGCCTAACAATGAAGGTCATCGGCCCCTATAAAGACAAAATTACATGCTAAAACATTGGGACATGTTTCGCTGATGATACCTACTTCCAAGAGACACTTCTTTCACAAGCTTATACGTAGTTCAATATGGACTCCAGTATGAAGTTTATAACTACAGGCCTAAGTGGTATGTTCCAAGCTGTCAGTGGAGAGACATGAAATGACATTAGTAGACGAATAACTTTGAGTGGTGTCTATAAAAGTAGGAAAGTTCACAGTATGAAGATAAAGTTGGAATTCAAGAGGACAAATTGGGGCAAATGTATGTTTATAGGAAGGGGATTTAGAGATTGGAATAACTTACCAAGGGAGATTTTTAAATTTTTTTTTTTTCAATTTGCTTTATGTCACACTGCCACAGATAGGTCTTATGGCAACGATGGACAGTAGCAGCGATTGGGAGTTAAAAGTGCGGGGGAAAAAAAAAAAAAAAAAAAAAAAAAAATACAGACGACAAACAGTGCCCAGGTTTGTGGGAGAAATAGTGTAGGGGGTGGGGGTGGGGGTGAGGGGTATATACATCAAAACTAAAAATAAAAAAAAGGCCACAAAATGGTAAGGTTCTTTATGCTCTTTCAGCAAATTTTGACGGAGAGGTAAAGATTGACAGTTTACAAACTTAAATGCGGTAATAATAGTTTTTTTGAAATTTTGATTCAATACTATACAAAAAAAACTTTTTTTTTTTGCTACGGGCTTTACGTCGTGCCGACACAGATAGGTCTTATGGCGACGATGGGATAGGAAAGGCCTAGGAGTTGGAAGGAAGCAGCCGTGGCCTTAATTAAGGTACAGCCCCAGCATTTGCCTGGTGTGAAAATGGGAAACCACGGAAAACCATTTTCAGGGTTGCCGATAGTGGGATTCGAACCTACTATCTCCCGGATGCAAGCTCACAGCCGCGTGCCTCTACGCGCACGGCCAACTCGCCCGGTCAAAAAAACTTTCACCAAAGGAACAATATTACACATTTATTACAATTTTTTTTTTTTTTTTGCTAGGGGCTTTACGTCGCGCCGACACAGATAGGTCTTATGGCGACGATGGGATAGGAAAGGCCTAGGAGTTGGAAGGAAACGGCCGTGGCCTTAATTAAGGTACAGCCCCAGCATTTGCCTGGTGTGAAAATGGGAAACCACGGAAAACCATTTTCAGGGCTGCCGATAGTGGGATTCGAACCTACTATCTCCCGGATGCAAGCTCACAGCCGCGCGCCTCTACGCGCACGGCCAACTCGCCCGGTATTACAATTTTACGGTGAGATTATGTAATTAAAATCATTTAGTATTTGACTACCTATATACTAAAAAACTAACAGGCACTAATGAGACTCCAGACTGACGAATGCACGCGGCAAGTTGGTGAATCATACATCAGTGTCTATGACCTTAGCAAAAAAATATAGCCCTGGTACCCTTTCTCATAGTACAGGGAAAGTTTCCACTGTTTGCTGTGGCGCTAAACAAATCGGTTAGCCGGGATGAGGGACCATTTGTGCGTATTTCTGCTAATAATTTTGGTAATGATTAAAGAAAATAAAGAAAAGAACTATCTGATATGACAAACAAGGCTTGTACAAATGGCTCTTCTTTATAATTCCTAGTTGCAGCTGGCTAAAATGGAACAAAAATGTAATATTTTCTCCAAAAAAGTTGATGATGATGGTGATGGTGCTTGTTGTTTAAAGGGGCCTAACATCTAATGTCACTGGCTCTCACCAAAAAGTGGGGGGCGATGGCCCTCCCCAAATCGCCGCTACTGATGATGGGATAGGAATGGCCTAGGAGTGGGACGGAAGTGGCCGTGACCTTAATTAAGGTACAGCCCCATCATTTGCCTGGTGTGAAAATAGGAAACTACGGAAAACCATCTTCAAAGCTACCGACAGTGGGATTCGAACCCACTATCTCCCGGATGCAAGGTCACAGCTGCGTGCCCCTTACCGCACGGCCAACTCGACAGGTAGGGAGATATTCAATAAATTTCCAATTTCTTTGCATTCATTTAAGAAAAGGCTAGGAAAACAACAGATAGGGAATCTACCACCTGGGCGACTGCCCTAAATGCAGATCGGCAGTGAATGAAACCACTGCAAATGATTCACAGGATGACCGAGAGCTGTACTCGACTGAGCAGATGAAGAGAGAGATAATAATTCTTTTAACATCTTATTACCTGCGAATGGTTCTGAGACACACCAAAGTAGATGTTGGTAAATAGCTTAAGTTTGCCCCCAAGTGTTCCTTGCCACTTCAGGAATATGTAACAAGAAGTGTTCCTGACATTTGAACACCGACAGTGCTCGGAAGTCGGAAGTCCCGTTACACCATTCTGTTTACGTTAATCAACATACTGATATATATTTTGTATTAGAAATATAACCGTACAAAAGATCGAATTCAAAACAAAAAGTCGCTGTTGATAGTTGTTAAAATGGGCAAAACAATATGATTAAAATCCCCAAAGTGATCGTCATCGACAACCTTGCGCATATATTCTACAATACAGTATGTTTTAGAAAAAAGTACGGTAGGTAGTAATAAAATACTAAAATATTCTCTGTCTACGCTTTTTACTTAAAACATTTTTTTTTCAAATCAAACTAGAATGATCAACTTTTATGGTTGGTACTATAATTGTCAAGCTATTGGATGATTTTATTTAATTCAGAGACCTATTAACGCATACAGATTGCCTAGAACTATGAGAGCACGACGTACTACAGCATGGCATTAAACGTCACACACTACAAATTCTTATGGGGATGTCTTGTCTTGCTAATTTGATGGGCTTCGCGTGAGAGCGGTTATGATGGGGATGTCACATGTCACAGGTGCACATGGATCGTATGGATACGTAAACATTAGTCTCTTTAAGTCACTTTTAGAGGCCTCAAAGTGATCGTCATCGACAACCTTGCGCATATATTCTACAATACAGTATGTTTTAGAAAAAAGTACGGTAGGTAGTAATAAAATACTAAAATATTCTCTGTCTACGCTTTTTACTTAAAACGACATTTTTTTTTTCAAATCAAACTAGAATGATCAACTTTTATGGTTGGTACTATAATTGTCAAGCTATTGGATGATTTTATTTAATTCAGAGACCTATTAACGCATACAGATTGCCTAGAACTATGAGAGCACGACGTACTACAGCATGGCATTAAACGTCACACACTACAAATTCTTATGGGGATGTCTTGTCTTGATAATTTGATGGGCTTCGCGTGAGAGCGGTTATGATGGGGATGTCACATGTCACAGGTGCACATGGATCGTATGGATACGTAAACATTAGTCTCTTTAAGTCACTTTTAGAGGCCTGTGAGGTACAACGCAAGGAGTGTTTAATTTGCCATTCAGATATTATTACTATTAATGCTATTTACATCTCAAATAATCGTCGGCATGGGTTTATTTAGGTCTTACGTTACTATTATTATCTTTTACGACCTTCCTGTTGATTTTCATGGGAAACTGAGCTCATAAAACACGAATTAAAATACAAGATTTGTATCCCTTTAAAAAAGTCGCGCGAAAGTAGTATTCATCGATTGGTTCTTTTGCACTTACAGTCCGCCTGCCAGCAAAACGCTGCATTTGCGCGCAAAACATGCGGTCGCGCGCTCGTCGTTTGTTCGATGCGAGTCCATAAAATAAATGGAAACACTGTCTGGGCATAGTGGAAAAACAGAAGTGACTTGAAATGGGAAAGTTTCCTGGCAAGCCGTCTAAAATTACAAATAGGAAAAGAATTAAAGTATCGAAGTGTTCTTCTTCACGGGAAAATGAGTCACTTAAAGCCGCTGAGAGCATATATTATGGTCTTACTGTTTTTAATGAAACATTTGGCAATGAAGAACAGGTAGGTCCAACTGAGGCTTTGCCATGAAGCTGGTTTGTTTGTAATTTTAATTTTTCTGATGTTTAGTTGTATACACTTCTAATGAACTGATTGTTTAAAAACCAACTACTGAGGTAAAATAACACGCCTGTTAGACATTATTTGACATACAGTATTTAATAACTTAGTCATCTTTGCATAGAAAGTGTCCTTTCAACTTAGATGTTCTAACCTAAATGTCAGTCAAGTGATTAAAATGTTGGAATGTTAGTGGTGTGTTGTTGGCTCGATGTTTTTGGTGGAATTAGTGATTTAATATCGATCAATATTTGTACATACCTACAGTACATTGGTTGTAATAATTTATTTTGTGTGTTATATCATTGATGTGGATGATTATGAATTTGTTTTTATTCAGGTGACGTCGGATTTAGAAGGATTCACTTTGCAAGAAACTAAGCAGGCTGTGACTGAGGCAAGGCGACATTTAGCTGAAGTTGATTCCATATTTAAGTCACAAGGATTGAATGTATCCCGGCTAGAGTCATTTAATAGAGAGGTTGCTGAACTAGATTTGGACTCTATTGAGGAGAAATCATCACCCCCAAACAAGGTAAAGAAAAGGATCAGGAAGCAGCAGTGTTTTGATGGCGGTGGTGAAAGTGAAAATTTTCAGAGGTTACGAAGAAACATTGTAACTTCAAAGAGAACTGTCAGTAGTAGCAATACAAGTTTAAAGAATAGTGCTGCAAAGAAACTCCTTCAGAAGGCCAAGAAATCTTCCAGTTATCCTGTTATTTCTAATGACAGTTCTCAGTGTGATAAAGGTGGTGCAATCCGGAAATTTGTCCTACCCAGTCGAAGTGCCCATTCATCAAGAGTGATAAAGCCTAATAAACGTTTCATTGAAGGTGACGAAGTTAGCAGTGAAGTGCGTGTGGTGCGATCAACAAGTGCAATTCAGCTCAAGAAACCTAAGTTAATTTTAAATCCTTTAAGGAATGCAAAACATATAGGGTCTAATAATGAGTCATTTGGCTTTGACGAAGCCCTCTGTGAAAGTGAAAAGAGTGATAGTTTAGTTGATAATGGTACAGTGGCAGACAATATTTCAGGGGAACTTCATAGGTCAAGTTGCTTGCCTCATGCCTCTCCTGATGATGCGCTTATTGTGGAAGGGAAGAGACGTTGGAAACCCTCTTATAAAGTACAACTTAAACTTCGTGAATTGAATGTCTTTGGAGCTGGCACCAGCAGATTTCCGTTTAGGAGAAATTTAGGATCTAGTACCGATGCTAGCGAAAGTGTAAATAGTTCTGATAAAGAAACTTATTCTCAGTCTACAAGTAGCCAATCGACTAGTGCAGATGATCGAAGCGAGTCAGAGGGAACTGTTTCAAATGGTGTTGGTGATAAAGGGAACAATTCACCTTGGTCAGGTCCTAAGCTAAATGGAAGCAAAGTTATCCTGAGGAAAGCTAGACTTAAACTCGACACTCATACATCATCATCCAGTGAAGGCCCATTTTCTGTTAGCATGGGTTGTGGTAAGTTTTAATATTGCTGTTGTAGCGTTCAATTTGTGTGATATTCATTTATTATTGAATGAAAAATGTTTAACTCTTAACATTCAGTTTAACTAAAAAATCAATATTATGCACTGTCTTGAGGTCATTCATACAAATATTGGTATTTCCTGATATTACTGTAGCAATTGAGCATAAATCGACAATATTGGGCAAAAGTTCAGAACAAGTTACATTTTCCAGTGCACGCATCTAGGCGCGATTGCACTGTCATTTGTTTCCCGCTCGCTCGCGTCTCACGAAGGGCTTGATCGTGCGGTGGACAGAGCTGCCAACTGTTCATATAAAGAACTAGTCCTAGTGCAGCGGCGCTACTTTTGAATTTATGAATCTCGTGACAAAGCCATTGGTCTGAATCAAGCAAAGGGGGTCTGGGGACATAAGCCCCCAGGTTAGAAGCTGTGAAGCGGCCCTAGGCGCCTCGTATCCTGCGTAACACCTCCATTGATTTGGATTGGTTAGGGTAGGTTAGTGACAAAGCCATTGGTCTGGATCGAGCAAAGGGGGTCTGGGGGCGTGAGCCCCCAGGTTAGAAGCCGCAGAGCGGCCCCAGGCCTCTAGGATCCCGTGAACACCTTCATTGTTCTGGGCAGTTGTGTATTCCTTGTACGCGGGTTGGAAACGGAATTCATTTACTTCATTGCTACGTGTGACGTATCCCATTGTGTCTCACCCAATCGAAATGCTGGAACGTAGTTAGGCGATGGACTGTGGCGCGTGATAAATTGTATTAGGTTATAAAAGCAAAATTACTTCTGGGGGACGGCAGGTGGGTTCTTCACTGTCGCAGTGAAAACGTCTCTCCTTTACAAGGTATTCCACTTAAGATTTCCAACATATTACATCCTTATCATGCTATAAAAGTAATGTAACCCTTGCTGAATTTATACAGGTATTGTTTAGAGAATCTCGGAAATCGCGAAGGCACGGCGCATTTCGACAGCTCTGCTTGAAGACGGAACAGGTTCCGTCAAATGTTCACACTTATAAAATGTCCACATTATGTCCAGGGTTAGATGTACTTTTTTCGATCGTACTGCTGAACAGGTTTTTGGCACTTTCCTCAGGGCACTGAAGAGTAACTGGGCTTTCGGGCAGGAATCGAAACTGCTCCTTCTTAACACAAATTTAGTAAATTTTAATATTATCGTACACAGTTATGTTATCGAGACCAGAACGGATGTTCCAACTTACATTAAAAAAAAAAAAATAGCCATGGGAGGTCTTGGGTTTGGTCCTAATGCAGGCTGGGAATTTTACGTTTTTGTGTTAAAATGCCAAAAACTGCTGTCGTTTTATTTGCGCACGTTACATTTAAGTGGTTTGTATCATTTCCAACTCGTACTGATATGTGCAGCAAGCGCGCTTTCCAGTTGACCTCAAGGTCACGAATAACCGTAATTCCTGAAGATTTGATGAATTTTTTTTCTCTTTCCAATTTGATTGGATTAGTGACGGGCAGAATTGAATGTAATGCATTCGAGAAATATTGAGAATCGATACTTACATTCGAAACCATGTTTTTGAGTTCAACATAACCTTTAAAAGTTGAGGTAGGCCTAATTTACGTGGTACAAGATTTCCAGAAACTGACTAACAACACTGTACCGGAGACCAAATTACAAATGAAGATTAAGCAAAGGAGAGATTTTGCAATCATGTTGGGAGCTTTTGTATCTAATGTGCTTTATTTTATTAGATGATAGAATTAAAAACTACTTTAGTCAATTGTCGTTTGGCTTGGCGATATTAGATTTTTCGAAGAGTGGCTAATCAAAGTTGCTGAACTGAAATAAGTTTTCACGGGAAACTGAGAAGATTCGCCTGTAAAATTGAATATAAAGTATCGCGATTATGAACTCTCGTACCGGTAATTAAAGCGGTTTCGCAGTCTAACATGCCTGCCTCTCATCCAGAGGACTCGGGTTCAGTTTCGACAAGGTCAGGCAATTTTACCTGGATATAAGGGTTGGTTCCAGGTCCACTCAGCCTACGTGATCACCTTTAATTAAGGAACTATCTAATGGTGAGATAGAGAGCCAGGAATATCGGCCGAGAGGATTCGTCACATTGACCATGCATCGCCTAGTAATCTGCAGGCCTTCGGGCTGAGCAGCGGTCGCTTGGCAGGCAAGGCCCATTGGGGCTGTAGTTTGGTTTAGTTTAGGAGTTTTTGTAAGATTATAATTGTACATATTTCATTTTTTGTGATGTTTAGCCAAATTGTGGAACAAGGCCAGAATTCGCCGGCACAGCTATGACGACATACTTAGGGGACCTTCTGGGTAGGAGAGGTTTCGGGTGGGGAGAAATTAAAACATACTGAAGAAATTTCGCCTTTACTTTCTATCTCTTCACCTTCTTTCAACTCCCGCCTGTATTTTACCGGCGTCCATTTAACCTAATTTTTACGTACTTACTCCACTTACATATTCGCATAGTATACTAATTTTACTTACCTGTTATAAATTATAGATCGTCTTGAACCAGCGATCTTCAACTCCGTAGTCCATCAGCTTTTCTACTCAGCTAACATGTACTTGATAATTTGAGGTGTAAATGATGTATATAGACACATGTAGTACATTACCAGTAATAGAGATGGCATTGCAACATAATTAATATTTACCCCAAAAGGTGACTCTGTTGTCTCTCTCTCAACTGTTGCCAACTTAACTTCTACGAAGAACAAGAATACATCAAACTCAAATCACAAGTTTCATTACCGGCAGTGTGATTATTGTTTGAAGAGGGAGTACAACTAAATAACAGACGAAAACAAACCAGTCGTGTGTCGTGTCTCCAGCTATGTTGTAGTCGTGATTACTGTCTTAAGAGGAAGTAGGCTTACAGCTAGAAGAAAGCAATCGAGTTGTGAGTCCAGCTCTGTCATAGTCGTGATTATTGTTCTAAGAGGAAGTATTACTAGACAGAAACAACCGAGTCGTGTGTCCAGCTCCGTAATAGTCGTGATTGTTGTTTTAAGACGAAATACAACTAGCCAAAGCAATTAATACTCCTGTCCGTTGCTGTATCCATACTAGTAATTATTATTTTAAGAGGGAGTACATCTACGTAAAGACAAGAAGTCCATCTTCTTTCCACTCCTCTGTCAACTTATGGTGAGTACCCATATATTCATATCCTGTCTCAGTGATTGGAGTATACTCGTTGCCTTCCCATTCGTGATGTGATCACCAAAAGTGTACTTCCAACAACAGTCGCTGAATTAGCAATGCTGTCGCACCTAACCGAACCTAACCTAACCTGTCACTATTAGTGGTTTTCTGTGGATCACAACCTAACCTGTCACTATCGGTGGTTTACAACCTAACCTGTCACTATCGGTGGTTTTCAGTGGATCACCTCGTTCAATTAGCAATGCTGTCGCACCTAACCTAACCTAACGTGTCACTACCAGTGGTTTTTGGTGGATCACAACCTAACCTGTCACTATCAGTGGTTTTCGGTGGATCACCCCGTTCAATTAGCAGTGCTGTCACACCCAACCAAACCTAACCTAACGTGTCACTACCAGTGGTTTTTGGTGGATCACAACCTAACCTGTCACTATCAGTAGTTTTCGGTGGATCACCCCGTTCAATTAGCAATGCTGTCGCACCTAACCAAACCTAATTTAACCTAACGTGTCACTACCAGTGGTTTTCAGTGGATCACAACCTAACCTGTCACTATCAGTGGTTTTCGGTGGATTACCCCGTTCAATTAGCAATGCTGTCGCACCAAACCTAACCTAACGTGTCACTACCAGTGGTTTTCGGTGGATCACAATCTAACCTGTCACTGTCAGTGGTTTTCAGTGGATCACGGCCTAATCTGTCACTATCAGTGGTATTCGGTGAAACACAATTGCTTTCGTAAGGGATGCTAGAGACCAGTTGGCGCACTGCGGTTCTAACCTGGGGGCTAACCCCCTTTGCTTGTCCTCAGACCGATGGTTTTGCCACTAGCCGGACCTAACCAAACCAGACCAATGCTTTCCGTACTTGCCAGACGTACTTAATACTCATAAAGTTTTCGCGACATCAAGTGAGCCTCATCATATCGTACCATTAATACCTATTTCACAAACCAACTAGTCAAGTTGTAACCCAATCTAGTGCCTGTAAATTGTGTTACGCAGTCTCAAACAGCTAAATATAACAGACCATTAATTCATACATTTAGCGGCCGTTACACGTCCCTTCGAATTATCCGCCATGTTTGCAAACATCAACTCACCAAACACGTCATATAGACGCACAGGCAGCGGCCGCGGAGCCTGTGCTCACCTGTGCCGGCAGATCCTGGACTTATAGCCAAATTGTTCATGGTTTTCATTCATTCCCGGATTTTCCGTTTTCCCGTGTTGTACGTTTTAATTACATGGTTCCTCAAAAAACTGTATAAGTAATAATTCTTCTAGAGGCAGTTCGGTTGGTCGTTGGCAAGTATAAAGGAAAGATCTCTCCCTACACTGCTTAAGGTATCGTGCACGTAATTTTTGTATGCTTTGTCACCCACGAAGTGTCAGCGGAAGTACCACCAGAAGGGTAAAAACATTAAAGGACTACACTGCATGGAATTGTGGAATAGTTTGTGCGTGATATTGTGTTTTTGGAATGCTGTGGTCCAGTGTAATTATCATTTCTCTAATGCATCCTAAGGTAAGAAGTGCACTTTTATATTAAGACAGCCGTTGGGCCAATTACAGAAACGATTAATAGTGTTAAGCTTTAAGCAACGTCCAAGTTGCGCACGATCTTCCATTGCATAAACGATAGCCTAATCAGCTGGTGTTTAGCTAGAGGTCATGTAAAGTTTCAATATTGGTTTGAAAATGGAAATAGAAGTATCTTTCATGCAACTCTTTGCTTGTCCCAACCAATTAAATTCGTCGGTGCGCATGCCAAATGTTAGTAAGCTGTTGTCTTCCTACACATTACTCAAATATGGCTAAGAATGAGCATGACTTACCCGCAGATTAGAATATAGCATTCGGCAGAAACTAAACCTCATAATATTATTGACACTAAAGCGACACACCACAGTATGAGGAAGTGTAGCTTCGATTATAGTGTTGTTACAACCGGGCGAGTTGGCCATACGGTTAGGTGTGCGCAGCTGTGAGCTCACATTTGGGAGATAGAGGGTTTGAACCCCACTGTCGGCAACCCTCAAGATGTTTTTCCGTGGTTTCCCGTTTTCACACCAGACGAATGCTGGGGCTGTACCTTAATTAGGGCCATGGCCGCTTTCTTCCCATTCCTAGGCGTTTCCTGTCCCATCGTTGCCATAAGATCTATCTGTGTCAGTGCGACGTAAAGCAAATACCAAAAAAAAAAAAAAAAAAAGTGTTGTTCACGGTTGAGTGTAATCTAAATAGCTACTGCAAAAGGAAGATGAAAGAATAGTAGCCTACTGTTTAACTGAATGAGTTGTGTGCCACACCCACACCTAAATGTCTTCATATTTTATTCTCTGATATCGATGTCATAAGTCAGTTAATTGAAAATAGTAAATGTTCTCTAACTTGACGTCTACTTCTTCCTGATGAGACAGATGGCATCACATGTAATTATGAATTGCCAAAGCATTTCTTTCAGTCTAAAACTGGCTTTGTATGCTCTCTGACTATAAGATAAGAAGGGTTGGGTAATACAGATGGAGTTGCAAGTCTACGAGATGATTCTCGTATCTTTTAAATGGTACTAGAAAAAGATTTATGATTTACCCTACATGGCTCTCTGCTTGGAGTCAACGTACATGATTACCTAACATGTTTGGATTCTTATCCTTCGAACTCCAGGTATTTGTTTACATTTTTTTTTTCCTTGGCTTGCCACAGTTATGCTAGATTAGTGTACTATGTGATCCCTGTTTTGTATTTTGTTCTTTATTGTGGCGGACCTATGTACGTGTCTTCCCTTTTTCTATTCGTTTAGTTGATATATATTCATTCCCACGTAGGGATGAAAGGTAACACTGATCCGTTTTGATAGGTGTGTGTGTGTGTGTGTGTGTGTGTGTGTGTGCGCGATGTGGTTGTTTGTGGATTCTTTTTCATTTGAGACCTGTTCACATCCTCTTTGACTGCCACGTCTGGCTTGAACCCATGTTGTGTAATATATTTGAAACGCTAATGCTGTATGATTCATGTTCACCATTTCATGCGATATGAATATGTTTCATAGCTTATGTGTTGTTTGGTTATTGTGGTGACTGGGTGAGCCTTGCCTATGCAGCGGCCACCCAGATAATCTGATCTGTACTCTTGGATCAAGCTCATAAGCGATCGACTGACTTTTATCGTGCTGTTCCGGTCATTATCGTAACGTGCCTTGATACTGCATTTTATTCTACTGTGCACATTTGGTCTCTATGTGTATATGTGCTTTGTGTGATTGTCGGATCGGTGTTATTTTAGGGTGCCGTATGAATGTTTGCCTTTAGCTTTGTTATTATTATTATTATTTGATTATCTTCTCGATGTTTCTCGCTTGCTCAGCCATGTTATTTACCTATTTCGGGATCTTATTTTCTATTCAACTTATCATCTTTGACTCATGTTTGTTTAGCTTCGGTAACTATGGCAATGTCCTTTTATCCTCCTTATAACCTCCTGATGTTCTATAATTATTCTTTTCTGCCCGCTTTGCTTCTACTACTTTAATTTCTGAGAGATTCTGACTCTTTGGAAATTGTTGGATGCTTTTCGAGAAGGTTTGACGGGTTGTGGGTTTACTTTTGTTTTATCTGGAGCGGCGACAGTATTTCTTTCTTCTTTTAAAGCCGCTATATTATCTCTAATTGATGCTTCCTTCTAATGAAAGAAATGTTTTGCAACAAACCTTATGTTCCACTGTCTGGTATTAACTGAACCAATTGGTATTGCCCTTCCCTATGCCTCTGTTGAATAAGAAAAATGCAAGAATTTTATGAGATGGTTATTAAAGAGGCGAAAGACTCGTATGTATTTTAGATTACTTCAAAGACTATGTACGTGGGTAACTGTTTCCCTTATGTCTCCTCTTTGTTTATTTTACGCTCACCTTTTATTTGTTCGGGCAACCTTATGATAATAAATACTATTTATCTTAATCTGATATCTGCTTTGGGATCATGCCTTCTATACTTTTAGTCATTAGTGTAAGAGGCCCGGATTCAGTTCTTGGCTGTCTATAGCCAGTTTCGACTGGTCCACTATATTTTGTTAGTAGCTGAGGTGAGTAGGTGGAGTTGTATGGGCCATATAGATGTACCTTGCATTCTGGAGATCATACAGGGTGGGTTCAAAACGCACCACCATCGGCAGCCCTGAGGGGATTTTTCTGTAGTTTCCCCATTTTTACACTAGACAAATACTAGGGCTATTATTATGGTCACAGGTCTTCTTTGCCAGTCGTTGCATTTTGCTATCTTATAGTTGCCGAAAAATTAGAATTAGCTCAACGATTAAAAAACAAAAAGACCCACACACAACCTATTTTTAGTTGTCACTATTATGTGTGCTTACTTGGCAGTAAATATAAGTGAATCCCTCTAGGTTGATATATGTAAAAACCCTCTGACGATCAGGGCAAGTAATTCTTATATGGATGTAGTGAAGTGACCTTATAATTCCATGGAAATTGTCCCATGGCCTATAATAAAAAATGTTGGTTGCCAAGAATTATATCCAAGTTGACAGTTAAGAGACTGTCCCTTGTGTCAGTCTGAAAAAACAAGTCTCTTGAAAGGCAAAATCGTATTTTAACTGTACCTCCCTGAACATTTCAAATGAATTGCAGCAGACGACCCACAGAGAGGTTGTCGGACTAACCTTTCTGCCCAGAATTGTCTCATTACAAATTATACACTGACTGACAGAGCAAATGCAACACCAAGAAGGAGTGGTCAGAACTTTATGCCAATTGCAGGGTAGACTGACGTCACTGAGGTATGCTCATGAAGTGAAATGCGCCGCTGTGCTGCGCACGTAGCGAACGATAAATGGGACACGGCGTTGGCGAATGGCCCACTTCGTACCGTGATTTCTCAGCCGACAGTCATTGTAGAACGTGTTGTCGTGTGCCACAGGATACGTGTATAGCTAAGAATGCCAGGCCGCCGTCAACGGAGGCATTTCCAGCAGACAGACGACTTTACGAGGGGTATGGTGATCGGGCTGAGAAGGGCAGGTTGGTCGCTTCGTCAAATTGCAGCCGATACCCATAGGGATGTGTCCACGGTGCAGCGCCTGTGGCGAAGATGGTTGGCGCAGGGACATGTGGCACGTGCGAGGGGTCTAGGCGCAGCCCGAGTGACGTGAGCACGCGAGGATCGGCGCATCCGCCGCCAAGCGGTGGCAGCCCCGCACGCCATGTCAACCGCCATTCTTCAGCATGTGCAAGACACCCTGGCTGTTCCAATATCGACCAGAACAATTTCCCGCCGATTGGTTGAAGGAGGCCTGCACTCCCGGCGTCCGCTCAGAAGACTACCATTGACTCCACAGCATAGACGTGCACGCCTGGCATGGTGCCGGGCTAGAGCGACTTGGATGAGGGAATGGCGGAACGTCGTGTTCTCCGATGAGTCACGCTTCTGTTCTGTCAGTGATAGTCACCGCAGACGAGTGTGGCGTCGGCGTGGAGAAAGGTCAAATCCGGCAGTAACTGTGGAGCGCCCTACCGCTAGACAACGCGGCATCATGGTTTGGGGCGCTATTGCGTATGATTCCACGTCACCTCTAGTGCGTATTCAAGGCACATTAAATGCCCACCGCTACGTGCAGCATGTGCTGCGGCCGGTGGCACTCCCGTACCTTCAGGGGCTGCCCAATGCTCTGTTTCAGCAGGATAATGCCCGCCCACACACTGCTCGCATCTCCCAACAGGCTCTACGAGGTGTACAGATGCTTCCGTGGCCAGCGTACTCTCCGGATCTCTCACCAATCGAACACGTGTGGGATCTCATTGGACGCCATTTGCAAACTCTGCCCCAGCCTCGTACGGACGACCAACTGTGGCAAATGGTTGACAGAGAATGGAGAACCATCCCTCAGGACACCATCCGCACTCTTATTGACTCTGTACCTCGACGTGTTTCTGCGTGCATCGCCGCTCGCGGTGGTCCTACATCCTACTGAGTCGATGCCGTGCGCATTGTGTAACCTGCATATCGGTTTGAAATAAACATCAATTATTCGTCCGTGCCGTCTCTGTTTTTTCCCCAACTTTCATCCCTTTCGAACCACTCCTTCTTTGTGTTGCATTTGCTCTGTCAGTCAGTGTATGTTGCATGGTACATAACCTCTGATTGTGATTCATTCCTCACATATGAGGTTAAACAGTGTTCTTGGCAGTGTTTAAACATGGCTGGTTGAACATCGGTTTTAGGCAGTGTCTAAGTCATAAGCAATGTCTTTGGAATGCAGCAGCCATACTTAGATATTGTTGAACCGTAGACATCGTCTGAACACCATTTCTGCAATTGTCCCATTGTGTTTAACAAGGAGGAAGAAGCGTGGCTAATGTGGGTATTTTGTAGCTATTATTACTGTTGTCGAAAGGGCCCTGTTACAACTCGCTATTCGGTATTCTACATGTAACAAGCTTTAACAGTTTCATTTCTAATAATAATAATAATAATAATAATCCCGTATTGACTATGTATCCAATAGAGAATATTTAAGATAAACTTAAATATTATAAACAAGTGCTCCGCCTATTCAGTACAATTTATAATTTATTATATTAGTACATGTTTCGTCCCCTAAGGGACATCATCAGCTATATATTGTTATAACCATACATGAATTACAGTACATTTATAATTAAGCATGAACACATTGCTTACACAAATAATTGTATTGAAATTGTCTCATGTTACATCTGAATAACCAACCTCAACAAATGGGAAGACTAAGAACTAAAACAGTCTCTATATAAATGCTGTGGTCGACATGCGCGCATTCTATTGGCATATAACAGTATAGTTGATGATGTCCCTTAGGGGACGAAACATGTACTAATGTAATAAATTATAAATTGTATTGAATAGGCGGACCACTTGTTATATTCTCTATTGGACTCGATATTCTGTTCTCTGCACATTGTTTCCTCATGGCTGCCAACGTGCACAATACATAGGGCACTAAAGCACAGTTTTACCTTGTGCTATGCCTCATTGGTAATTCTTCCGGAAGCACGCCGGGCATGGTGCGCCTCAGACGATGTAACAGAAGTTACACGAACAACATGGCGCGGGTCAGACGATATCTCAGTCAGCTGCACAAGGCTGCCAACCAACACATTTCTTTTAAGGACCGGCAAATTTAAAGCCCACTGTTCTTTATAAAAACCATTGGTCTGGATAGGTTAGGTCTGGCTGGTGACAAGACCATTGGTCTGGATAGGTTAGGTCTGGCTGGTGACAAGACCATTGGTCTGGATAGGTTAGGTCTGGCTGGTGACAAGACGATTGGTCTGGATAGGTTAAGTCTGGTTAGTGACAAGACCATTGGCCTGGGCGCAAGCGAAGGAGGTCTTGGGGGTGTAAGCTCCCAAGTTAGAGCTGCGAAGCAGCCTTAGGCTTATAGTATCTCACGTGTCACCACCATTGGTCTGGATTGTTTAGGTTAGGTTAGTGACAAAACCATTGGGCTGGATAGGTTAGGTTGGTGACAAACCCATTGGGCTGGATAGGTTTGGTCCGGCTAGGGACAAAACCATTGGTCTGATTTGACAATGTGCTCGCTGTGAGAAGAAAGTTATGGACATGTTCTTCGCGGGGGTGGCAGTATTTAAATACTGTAAATGTTCTGCCAAGTACCCAATGAAAAGGTCGTTCCTGTTTCCTGAGGTGTGTAGGTACTCACGAACAATCCGCCACTTCCTCTTGATAGCCTAGTGTTCGTGTGAATGGCAAGATCTTCTCCAGCGAGGCGTTCCCGGTTTTCTTCGTGGACAAGTCCGCTCCCATCTGTGTCCAGATATTTAGTGGAACGATTTACCTTCAGATGGAGAAAACCCTCGTCCTGAAGGCAGTCATAAGCCTGCCAATAGTCTGATACGTATGATGTCCGGGTAATATATGTTCCCGTATGACTTCCAATAAAGTAGCATTGCTGTGAGATTCAACGGGTACGAGAAAGAACTTTTTGTTGTTTTCTCTCTCAACACTGCCGAACACCCACTGCCCTTCCACTCTACGGCCTTGGTTATTCTTTCTTTTGCCGAATTTCGCCTCGTCAATCCCAACAGCAATGCCTGCTCCTCCAATTCATGTTGAATTACGTGTGGCCCAATCTTCACAATCTTCTCAGCAATAACTCGACCAGTCACACACTGTCTCCGAACTTCATTGGAGCTCGTGCTCAATTAATGAGTAATGTGGCCTGTTTGATAATATCCAGTACCCACCAAATTTTATGATTTTCATGTGCGAAAGACGAGCCTCCAATAATGTACCCCTTCTGGCAGATAACTTTTATGAGCACTCGCTTTTCCTGCACCTGAACAACAATTTTGTTTGATAAACTTTTACGTTCAACGTTTTGGTGTATACACCAAAAGGAACAGAACCTTTAATTATCTCGTGGCTGATTAAAAAGTCGTTCAGTTTAGCTTCGTCAGCACTCAAAAGACTTATGAAGTACTGAAATTACATACACCACAAGCCATTGCTACATTGAAAATTTACGCTTTTCTTATTTTCACCGAAAGTGAAGTGGCCACTGATCATGCGACCTCTAGTGGGATTAATGTTATGTAGACTTCTTCACAGACTGATCACAGCTGATCGCCACGAACCTACTACGCTGGCGTAGCAGTGGGAGAGGTGACACTCCCACGTGGCACGTCCCAGGTGACGGATAGGGGGGTCCTAACCGGCTTGCCGGCGGACGTGAGGGAAATAAAATACCTCTTGCGGACCAAACACACATCCCCTCTGCGTGGGGGAGGCAGACGAAGAATTCACCCACGGAATCCCCTGCCTGTCGTAAGAGGCGACTAAAAGGGGCAACCAAGGGATGATCCAATTAGAACCATGAAACGACTTGTAATTATTACCATCACACAGGGAACACCATGGGTCGCATTTATTTGCGCGTAGTACCACTATGGTAGGTACGCAATAGATTTGTGATTTGTAGCGACAGTGTGTGAATCAGGAGGTGGGTCCTACAGTACCTGTGATTCGTACCCCTATATGAGCGATTCCATGGGATTAGCGAGTTCATGGTTCTGCCTTACCTATGCTCAGTTCCCACTAAGTGAGGACTTCCACGGGATAGTATGAGCCGCTGTGGTAAGTTCGCTTGAGTGAGAAACGTCATAGGTTTGTGTTGCCTTCAAATAGCGCCGCAATGTGCGAAACACCATAGGTCTGTATTACATGTGCGCATTACACTACCTGTGAATAGTATCATAATGTGTGGAATACCGCGAGTCTCCGCTACTTTTGATTAGTACCGCAACATTACACATAGCATGGTTTTACTTTCCTAGCGATAAATAGCATTATGAGGGACCGATGACCTGAATTTTGAACCCGTTTCGACTATAAGCATAATCGATTCAGCATCGTGCTATAGAAGCAGTCCCTTGGTCAGTAATACTATTGTTTTGTGCCAGCTTCTGTGCATGTGAGGCACTGCGGGTCGTATTCACTGATCGTTTTAAATTCATGTCCGTCCATCCATTCATTCTTCATCATCATGCTTTGAATTCTGGTCAGTGGAGGATTTTGGACTTTTAAGTTGTCATTTCATTTCGTCTCATTTAGTACCATTAGGGGCCGATGACCTCGATGTTAGGCCCCTTTAAACAACAATCATCATGATCGTCATCATCACAGCTGATTGGAGCTGGCCAGTAGGAGTAAAGATAATGCTGGTAATTCCTTCTTTCATGCTGACTTTCTTACAATTTTCCTATATAAGAAAGAATACCTTTTGGGCGGGATGGTGGGTTTCTACCAAGCGTAGAGGATACCTGCTCTCTGATCACGGGAGCGCTTTCCAAAGGAATTTAGTGATTGCAATAAGTTTTAACCAAACAATTATTAGCTCATGTGTCCCCTATACCTGCTCAAACTGATTTTGTAAATAGTAGACAACGAACACAATAATGTACAATACTAGAGCTAATCGTCTCACAAGACTGTGGTTATTGCTAATAGGATTTTAGTGGCCACACTACGCTACTGAAATCCAATAAAGTATTCTGAGTTAAACAAAACTGAGCATTGAAAAGCAAACAGAAGAGCGAACAAACACCGTTCTATTATGATGAAGTGAATCCTACCTTAACTGGTTTCTTCATTTTCTTTATCTTCGTGACTTTCACCTCTATAACATTGACACGTTTGCTTCCACTTTTTCCTTTTTCTTCACGTTTGTTTAACACTTAAGCGTCGACGTGTAAATTTGCTTTTTTGTGGTAAACTGCTGAAATGCGATATACATTTTTCAGGTTGTTGTGGGCTACAGATGTTCGTAATTTCATTCGTAGATGATAATCAATGACATAATTTATGTTCAAAGTTACTATTTTTGTGTCCCCCCATTGGGGTGACATGGTTATTAGGTTGACTATGTTGTTGTTGTGGAACACTATGCTCTGTGTTGTGAGCTGTTGATTTACGCGCCTTTCAACGAGTTCCTTGTAATTTACAGTTTTGTGACAAGAATTTAATTCATGTTATGTGTTTCTGTGTCGAGTAAGCCATGACAGAACAACAACTTGAAAATGGTTCAAGTGTTGAATCAAGAGATGTTGACATTTAGGATTTGCAATGTGATGCCACCTTTTCTGAGTCAGAATTTGACAGTAGTTTGTGTAGTGAGGATACCAGCAAAGATTCCGGTGCTGCATCAGGCGATGATTCAACCAAATAACCAACCAGTGACAATTACTGGGGAACATTCTCAGGTTTGCAGAAACATTTTTTATTCACATGTAGCTCCGGTTTACAATTTCATCTGAGTACTAAATCTCAACCAGTATGTAAGAATAAAGCAATAACAAACTCCAATCCACATTATTTTCCTTGCCATTAATAATTGAATTCTTATGGTTGCATATGTCATCCTGGATGGGGTGACAAATGTGAGAGAAATTCCACTGTCTGTTGCACAATGCATAGCGTGCTGAGAAAGGAATGGGCACTGCGCTGCTCTCTATGAACACTTTACGGAACAAGCAATGCAATACAATAGCGACTGGTAGTGCTAGTTTCGTGCAACAGCCTAAAATTGAGAGGCCTGGACACACTACCGTGTGACATACTATATTTTGTATGAGGATCCGTCACCCCACATGGGGGATATCATCTTCGAAGTGTTAAAAATTTTATACATTTTCACAAATGTGGCTACCAGACCACTACTGAAATTAGGATCATTTGCACATATTAAAGAAACTAGGTTCTGTATTACTTCCAACCCTTTTTGGGCTGTAAGTCCGTGATAAGAACAGAAACGTTTCTCCATATCTTGTACAGTTTGTGACCACTCAGCTGTCGGCTCTGTAAGACCATCGTATGGCAGACTTCGTACACAGGACCCCAAACAGTACATACTGTCGTATGTTCCTCCTATGTCTGTTTGGGAACCTAAGTGTGGATGAGTGATTTTGTGTTTTTTAGCCATCCAACCTGCAATGTAATTCAAACCTTCATCCTCCATTTCAGTGTCAGTTTCACCAGCAAATGTTGGAGTATTATATTTGCCTTCTTCAAAATAGCTTTCTGCAGGAGAGTATTCAAACTCACGACATGTTATTCTGCACTTCCTCAGCATTTGTGATGAGAGATATTCATGAGAGATTTCTGTTTGTGTGTTCTTGTGTTTCTCTATTTTACTTGCATTATTTCTGATAATAATTATCCGAAGATGATAAAGAGTGTTCAGCGGTGTAGGGTGGTCGTATAATCCTCCTTGCGAACGGATCTGGAAAAACGAAGTCTCGAGTGAATCTTGGTTCAGTCAGTGGGTGAAAATGTACTTCATTCCTAGATTCTGAAACTATAAAATGAAACTATGAAACTGTAAAATCAAAACTGCAACTCACTTGCACATATTAAGGAAACTCGCACACTACTCACATGCAGTATTACTGCACAGACTTTTAGCGAGACTAGCGGTCAAGGTTACTAATCTTGGGGGTGGGTAACTGGCTGACGTCATAACCGAGCGTAGCCGAAGCCCTCCGAATGCAGAAACCCCTGTTCTGGGCAAACTGTTTTATACTAACCTTGGGTGTGTGTTTTTATTTTGCGCATGTTGGTTAATGGAATATATTTCTCTTGATTGCTGGGAATGATGTCATTTCTTTCTTTCTTTATTTATTTATTTATTATGACTTCTTTCATGTGGCGAAGTTAGGGCACACGGCCCTCTCTTACGCTTAATCACAATACAACAAATAATATTAAGGCTGCCTGTTACTAATTATACCAATTATACTACTTATACTATTTTCTAATTAAGCTTAAGTTACACGCCCACACAATATGCAGCTTATTAGCTCGTTAATTCAGTCCTCTTTTTCTCTCTCACACAGACCCTTGCACACACACTTATAATTTACACACTTATCAATTACCCTTACGTTTACATTATATAAAACTAACAGAAACAATTTTTAATTTTACAATTACCAATCACACGCACACAATACACACTTCAGTCGGTAACTCTCAACAGGAAATCTCGGCAAGATATTTTAAATTTGAGGAAAGAGTCAATGCCCCTGACACTTATGGCATAGAATTCCAAAGCCTAGAACTGGTTACAATACATACATACATACATACATACATACATTATCATTATGGACTGTTATGCCTTTCAGCATTCAGTCTGCAAGCCTCTGAGAAATTACTAAACGTCGCCACAATCCTCGATTTGCAACTAGTGTTGTGGCCTTATTTAGTTCTATAGCTCTTATCTTTAAATCGTTAGAAACCGAAACAGATTTATTATAAACAGAAGAGTGGTGAAGAGGAATAGGGAGACTAGAACCCGAGCAAGTGTAACGGTTATGGAAGGAAGAGAGGAAGTGAAGTTCAGATGAAATATACTGGGGGAGTTACTATGCAGGAGTTTGTGTATTAAGACAAGTATATGATATTCACGTCTCTTATCAGGTTTTAACCAGTGCAGTGCTTGATAGTAAGGAGTAATATGCACATCATACCTTGGGTTAAAAATGAATCTAAGTAACAATTCATAATATGCTGGAGTTTCCTAGTTTGTTCTTTAGTAGCGTCTACCAAGATAACATCACAGTAGTCAAGGATAGGAAGAATTAGGGTCTGTGTTAATCTTTGCTGCATATTTAGTCATTATATGTCAGGCAATGGCGATGCTAGTATCTGCTCAAGTAATGGAGAATGGCACGTTAGGTTAGGCCTATAAAAGTAAATGTTTCTAGGCACAGTCTGGTGGGTCCCTGGCTATTATAATGAACACATCTCTCATGTAAAAGGAATTGCATGTAAGATTTGTATCATGACTCCCTTATAATGTTATTAAGTAGCAGATAGTAAAATTGTACGTGGCCAAAAATGACCTGCTGTTAGCGCTAAAGACGGGAGGAGAATTGTAGGCCCTCCTAATGACTCTCAGTAATTACTATTAGTCACAGGTTAGATTCTGGGTCTACTGAAATCCATTGTTAGTGACAGGTTAGGCCATGGTGTACTGTAAACCACTGCAAGAGATTGAGGTAGGTTACAGTTCATTTAGATCATGCACACTGTTAAGGTTAAAATTAATCAATAATAATATATGGGTTCCATTTCAGGCTTGCAGGCTTTCTGAAATTGTGCTGTTTAGGCAGCTCATGGACCAGTTGTTATGCTCTAGTTGCTGCCATATAGCAGCGTTCGGGATAGTTCCTAAGGCTGTGTTAATTTTGTCTTGTGTTGCCTAGTGCTGGGCACATCTCTTGTTCGAGATACTCGATACTGATGTCACTACTCCCGATGCATCTCGACCTCAGCCAGGGCGAATATGGTAGAAACAGAAAAGATTAGTAAAGTTTCAACATGTGTTGTCAGCGTGGCTCAGTTGGCTAAATACTATACTTGGGTATTGTCCTTTGCTCTGTTCGGTGATGGTTCAAATCTTTTCTTCAAATATTTTTGTTTGTTTTTGTTTTGCAATCGGAGTTTCGGCTGCTGAACACACCATTTTGTGCAGAAACAACTAAATGGCTAATAGAAGTAACTCAAACATTATTGAATATAAAGAATAACCAATAACCACTCGAACACATGCAATATAGCCTAAACCAATCAAAATGTAAACAAACCCGATTACCTCGTGGCCATTTCATCAGATCAGTTATCTTTATATCTGTATTGCTCTGAAAATAATAATAATAATAATATTATTTGTTTCATGTCCGTCCTAAATGCTACTGGGAATTTTGTCCCACAGGAGTTCATTAACATGGAATTGTTGCCTTTAAAACAGCCTTTACTGTACAGTACACTGACAGAACATATTGAAGATGTGATAAATTTGTACATGTTTCATCTGAGGGTTATCACATGACTCTGTGTTTCGTGTTGTACATTTTGGTTATTGAATATATTCACAGAAATAAGGTCGATTGGGTTAATAAAACCAAATAAATCATAATTTCATTATTACTCTGTAATGAGCCACCGGAGACCACGAGTCACTTGTACCAATATACACAGGAGGTATCCCTGAACAATTTCATAAAGTTGGTGGAGTTCGGCTTCACCCTGTATATATGCCTTTAGGTCTGGTGATATTGTAGTTGGTCTTGAATGATCCTTTTCATGGAAACGATCTACCTGTTACCGTACTTACATAAAAGCATCGATAGTCCAGAAGGGGAGTTAACCTAACCCGAGAACGAGTCCCTTTTTATATACATGCACACTTATACTGGTATTGCCGGCACGGTGGTGTAGGGGTAGCGTGCCTGCATATACCCGGAGGCCCCGGGTTCGATTTTCGGCCAGGACAGGGATTTTTACCTGGACCTGAGGGTTGGTTCGAGATCCACTCAGCCTACGTGATTAGAATTGAGGAGCTATCTGACGGCGAGATAGCGGCTCCGGTCTAGAAAGCCAAGAATAACGGCCGAGAGGATCCGTCGTGCTGACCACACGACACCTCGTAATCTGCAGGCCTTTGGGCTGAGCAGCGGTCGCTTGGTAGGCCAAGGTCCTTCAAGGACTGGAGTGCCATGGGGTTTGTTTGGTTTGTTTTTGTTTTTTCTGCTCTCTTTATATCATTATATTTTCCATTTTGTTCAAATTATTGCAATATTAAATGTGTCTAAAAGAAATAGTTTCAATTACATCTTAAAAATATGTCACACTCTTCATTACTATTTCACATACCCATTCCCCGAAACACTGGAACTAACCAACGAAGTTTAAAATACCTGCCCCAGTCGGAAATCAAACCTGGTGACTCCTTGGACCGAAGTCCAGCATGCTAATAATTTAGCCATGGAAACAGACAGTGCGCAAGTAAACTGCAGGAAGTAGGTAAGTTGAGTGAGTAGATTATAAAGAAGTGGGTGTAATGTCGTTAGTTGATCAGCAGACAAAGTATGGTCAAGGGATAACACACCACATGCGCATGATGTCCCAATTCAAACTTTGAGATAGGATTACGTGGCATGGGCTGCATTGGTTGCTCAGAATGCATCAAGAACTCTCGATACGCTTCCCAGCATTGCCTCGAGGCAAAGACCGGAGTGGAAGAGTGGTTGGGGGGAGGAGTATTGTGAGGAGGTGGGGGAGTACGGTGGAGAGTCGTAGCGGAGAGGGCTGGGGCTTGATTGAGGTCTTTGTGGTGATGGTATGAGTTGTTGTAGGGCGCCAAATGATGATTCTAGGTGGGAATGAACTTCTGTTTGTCAGGTTTGTAAGCTGGCAGCTAATTCAGCTTGCCAGGTTTGTGATTGGTTCATGGTGGGTAGGTGTGGGTGTGTGATAGGTAAGGTGAAGCACTGGTAGGACTGGTCAAACTCCTTGAGGACTGTTTGAATTATTGGTGCTCACTTAGTGGGTGTGGTAGAGTCAGGTATAGTTTCACCGGATCTCTCCGTGACAAGGCTTGAACCAAGACCTCACTAACGGCCTGACAAATTGCTTTCTTCTGCTTTTTGACATGCTCTATTGGTGAAAAAAATATCTAATTCCCTCCTTGGGAACTTAGAATTTCCATTCTGCTGTAAGGTCGGCCAGCTTTTGATGTCTTGTGATGGTTGGTCCTGCCCTGTGATTGGCTGGCAGGCTGTCTGTATTTGGCTGGTAGGTGGATGGTGTGGTAGACGAGCGACGCTCGCTGTTGTGGTGGTGGCTGTGCGCTCCTGGTGATGGCGGGTGGTACTACTGTTACATGTTATAAACCTCATTATTGGTCCGTATTGAAAATTTACAGTTCGAAAATAATAAAGGTGTTCATTAATCCACCTATTCAATACTTTTATTTCCTCTTATAGTGGTTACATAAAAACAATAACACTTATTTGGGACATGTTTGCCCTTAATTTAAGGCATCTTCAGCCAAAAATAATCTTCAAAAGTACATATAATAATACAAATAGAAGCTAAAAGATTAGCTAGTTACTAAAATTTGGTACATATAATGTGGATATTATACCAACAGACGGGCAATTCCTAACACAACTTACAACAAACACTGAACATTATTCCAGAATCTACCGGCATCTCTCAACAAAGGTCTCTGACAATATTTCCTACCCGTACAAAGGGCCACTTCTTCTACAATAATTCAACTGATGTTTCAGTTTTGCCTTTACGTATATCTACCTTTGAATGTTTTGATACCTTCATGCTTAAGACTTTCACACGTTTTTGTGCTTATGTTAACGCCCTCATTTTGTTGGCAGTATACGCATTATCACATTGGTGAATCCACAAACAATTGTATTTGAACCGTTTTAATTAGAACTGCATATTTTTAATGGAGGAAGTTTTAGTCTCTGACAAGGTAGTTTTAGTATGATCATTGACAGTGTTCCATTAACATGTTTTTATTCATCATCATCATCATCATCATCATCATTTCCCTTTATCCAGCTGTAGCCGGGTAGGGGCAAATATGGTTCCTCTCCACTTTCTTCGGTCTTTCCACCACTCCTCTTCCAACACTGTGTCCCAGTCCAGGTTTCTTTCTATAATGCTGCGTTGGATGGTATCCTTCCATCTCAATCGTGGTCGTCCACGGCCTCTCCTTCCTTGAATTTGCATTTCCATCACCTTTTTTGGCATTCTTTCGTCGCTCATTCGCTTTATGTGCCCAAACCATCTTAGTCGGCTCTTCTCTATTCTATCATTCATTTTTTCCACTCCAATTTCTTCCCGGATTTTCTCATTCCTTATTTTGTCTCTTCTACTCTTCTGTATCATACTCCTCAAGAATTTCATTTCGGCTGCCTGTATTCGACTCTCATCCTTCTTTGTCATTGTCCAAGTTTCTGCTCCGTAAGTTGTTATGGGTACGTAATACATCTTGTACATAGTATCCTTTGCTTCCATTGGCACATCTTTGTCCCATAACATATTTCTTACACTATGATAGAAACAACTTCCAGCTTGAATCCTTTTACTAATCTCAGCATCCAGTCGAGCATTCTCCATTAATTCACTCCCCAGGTATTTAAACGTTTCCACTACTTCCAGGGACTTGTCTGCAAGTCTAATCTGACCTTTCCCTTCTTTCTCCCCTCTAGTCATAACAAGAGTTTTACTCTTTTTTTACACTTATTTTCAATCCACATTCTTCGATCTTCCCATTCACCACATTCAGCTGTTGAACCTTCCTGTCGTCTTCTCCCCAAATCACAATATCATCTGCAAATAACATCATGTTCATTTCTCTTCCTCCATATGCTGCTTTTGCCATTCTCATGATGTCATCCATTACTATTGTAAACAGGATTGGTGATAGAACACTTCCCTGTCTCAGCCCACTAGTTATTTTGAACCAACTTGTCCTGCCAACTTGTGTTTGCACGCAACTACAACATTCCTTATACAATGCCATGATCATTTTTATTAATCCCTGTCCACTTCCTTTTTGCACCAGACTGTCCCAAACTTTTGTCCTAGGGACACTGTCATATGCCTTTTCAATATCAATGAATGTCGTCACCATATCCTTCCCGTACTCCCAATGCTTTTCCATTAGTTGTCTCATAATGAAAATGGGCTCTATTGTTGACCTTCCACTTCTGAAACCAAACTGATTTTCCTGTATCTGCTTCTCAACCCTCAACCTTATTCTACTTTCCAGTATCCTTTCCATTATCTTAGCAACATGGGATATTAGAGTAATTCCCCTGTAGTTCTTCAAAACTTTCTTATCACCTTTCTTGAAAATTGGGATGATTATTCGTTTTTGCCAATCCTCAGGGACCTCGTTATTCTCCCAGACATTCCTGAGAATCCGACATGTCCACTGCAGGCCTACAGCTCCAGCTGCCTTTGTCATCTCCACTGAAATTTCATCTATTCCAGCAGTTTTTCCATTTTTCATCTTTCTTACTGCCATTTCAATTTCATTCATTGTAATTTCTTTATCCATTTCTTCGTCAACTAATTGCCTTTCCTGGTCGTCCATTGAATGACTGTCATCTGTTCTTATGTTCAGCAGCTTCTGAAAATACTCTCTCCATCTATTTCTTATTTCTTCTGGCTTTGTTAAAATTATGCCACCTTCATCCTTCACAAATGTGGTGTTTACTTGATCTCTCTTTTTGTTTCTTAAGATACCATACAGTAATTTCTGGCTGCCCTGCGTATCATCTCTCAATGTCTGTGTGAATAAGGCCCAGCTTTTCCTCTTTTCTTCCTCCACTACTTTCTTGGCCAAATTCTTTGCCTCCACATATTTTCTTCTACTTTCTTCAGTCTTAGATGTTTTCCATGCCATTTTCTTTTCCTTCACTTTAATCTTTACCCTATCATTCCACCAGTGTGTTTCTTTGTCTTTCACATTTCCTGATGTTCTACCACACACCTTTTCTGCACATCCAACCAGTGCTTCCTTAAATCTTTTCCATTCCTCTTCAACATTCCCCACCTCTGTCCTGGGTACCAAGGGTATTATTTCCCTTTGAAATTCTTCTTGTATGGTTTTCTCCTTCAACTTCCATACTTTAATTCTTTTCTCTCTTCTTAATTGGGGTTTTTCAATCTTTCCAACTTTCAATTTTCCTATCACAACTCTATGATCTCCACCAAAGGCTTCTTCAGGCATGCCCGTTACATCTACAAGGTTCTTCCGGTGTTCTTTCTCTATGATTATATAATCAATCATGGTCTTTGTCCGTCTGTCTCCCCAGCCATACCTTGTAATCTTCTGACTGTTCTTCTTCCTAAACCAGGTGTTTCCAACAATCATTTGATTCCTCATGCAAAAATCCACCAACAACTCACCTTCTGGATTTACATTTCCATATCCAAAGGGCCCTACAACATCTTCCTTTCCTTGTCTTTCCATTCCAACTTGTGCATTTAGATCTCCCATCAATAGTACTTCCTTATCTTCTATCTGTCTCTCCACTTCCTCTAAGAAGTCCTCTAGATGTTCATCTATGCAACCAGTTTGTGGGGCATACAATTGAAATAGATCTTTCACGCCATTTTCAAACTGGAGTCTCATCATCATCATCCTATCGCTGACGTACTTTGTATATTCCAGATATTCTTGGATTTCTCTTCTAAGTATGATGGCCACTCCATTTTTTGCTTCAGGTCCTCCGCTGTAATACAGCCTGTATCCTTCTCTCTCTCTTCTTGGTCTCGCACAGTCCAAGTATGGCTATATCTTTTTCTATCATGAAGTCAACCAGTTCTTCTGTCTTTCCCGTCAGTGTCAGTACATTAACTGTTGCAATTTTGATGTAGTTTGGTGCTGGTTGCCCATTTTTCACAGTTCCCCCAGCACCTGAAGAGCTGCGCGTCGCTTTTAGCAGGGGACGCCCTAACCTTTTCCGAGGCACCATATTTGCTTTGTCCATATAGGCTATTGTTACGATGGGCTCGCCACACCCAAAGGCATTTTATACCTACTGCCAGGTTCAAAATTAGGCCGCCCCTAACATGGAGACAGACGCCTTTCGTAGCCGCTCCTCTGGAGTACAGACGCTACAGGTATGCCCCTTCCGCCATCCCCGCCGTACCGAAGTCCACCTTCTCCGTCGTAGATGCCGTTGAGGTCTTCACTCGTAACCCTGAGCTGGGACCCATACCAGATGTTACACACCGGGTCAGTGTGCTCTGGGACTCACATAGGCAGGGGCGCCACTCCCTCGGTAGGGCTGCCTCCGAAGAGGGTCCCTACCTGCTACCTGCATGTTTTCATTAATGTATCAATATTCATGTAGTAATCCCTTTCATTATCGGTGATGTCCACACCACCCATATGTCTTGTGTAATTTGTGACAGCACGAGGACATTGCCTTCATCGGATTTCCTTTCACAGAATTTGAATTTGTTGACAGTGTAAGAACAGTACGTTTATCTTGCCAAACTGTTGCTGTTACACCCTCATTGGAACAACGCAAGAATGCGCCGGCACATCTCTGACATCACTTGCGAGACTTCCCTGGGTAGTGGGGACTTTGGATGGGGGGGAAACCTAAATTAGTGAATAATTTTACCCATTTACATTTCTTTTAACTCTCCTCCTCCTGCCTTCACTCCATCTGTTTCTTGTTATCGTAAGTTACATTTATTTATCATATATATTTGCATTTTACACAAATTTAACTTACTTGTTATAAATTCCTGGTGATGGGTCGATTTGAACAACCAATCTTGAAGTCTGTAGTCTCGTAGCTGTACCACTTTGTTAACATGTCTCTTGTCAGTTAAAGATTTAAAAGTTGTGTGTGTGTATATATATACACTAACATCAGAAAGTGTAGATTCACCCCTGAAATTTTCATTTACCATGAAAGATATGGGCTATTTGTTGAAAATCAACATGGAATTACCTATGCTTTTAGAACTAACTAGTTTTATTACATATTTCACTAGATTTTCCTTTACACTGATAATTCACAGGGAGCTAGAAACAATCACAACATCTTAAGCAATCACTACCTGTTCATCAATGTGTCCACCCTTTCCTTTAATTACTGCTTTACAGATGCGTGGCATTCTAGCTGTTAATTTTTCCAAAGTCTCGGTATTTATACATCCCCAGGTTTCTAAGAGACATTGCCACAACCTGTTCACACTGCCTAGTGCCTTTTCTTTCACTTTCCTGTCAAGTTCTTCCCACAAAAATTCAATAGGTGACAGATCGGGTGATTGAGGAGGCCAGACCATTAATTCCAATTTTCGTTCAGCTTGTTTCCTTTCCAGATACTGCTTACACAAATGAGAGGTGTTTAGGATCATTGTCCTGCTGTAGAACAAATCCTTCACCAATCAGCTTCATTCCATATGGCACGGCATTGAGCGGAAGGATACGGTGATATTGTTTCCTTTCCAGTATTCCCTCTACTTTCACCAAATCACCAACCTGATTATTTCCAAAACATCCCCACAGCATCACCTTTCCTTCTCCATGCTTCACAGACAGAATTATGCAGGATTCCATAACCTTTTCGCCGGGGCGGCGACGAACGTATTGGTGACGAATGGAACCAAATTTTTCAAATTTAGATTCATCCGTGCAAAGCACCCTTTTCCATTGTTCAATGGTTCAGTTAGCATGCATTTTGGCCCATTGTAGCCCTTTCTGCTTGTGTACATATTTCAACAATGGATTCCGTGCTGCTACGCGACCAAACAACCCTGCCTCAAGCAGACGATTTTTCACTGTTGTCGCAGACACAGGTCGTTCTTGTTTTATTTATCTCTGAGCAAATATCTACCATTTTACGCCTTCTGTCATGCTTGCTGAGGATTAAAATACGGTTATCTTCAATTTTAGACATCTTCCTTGGACATCCACTGCATGGTCGATCCTCATGACTACCCGTTTCCACTCTGCATTTCACAGCTCTGCGAATTTTTCGGTTCGACCACCCAGTTTCTTTATAAGCACAAGCCTTGGCTCTGTTTTCTTGGGATATATTAGCCTTCTTCCCCATATTTGATTGTTTGATGTGTTTTGTTACCGTAGTTATGCCCAGATAACAACAATGTAGAAAACAAACAATCTGGTACAGAGATTAACATACAACTGCTCATGATAACTTCTGTAGGCTGTCGACTTCCAAGACAGCGAGGAAACAAGGACAACAAGTAATCATGTGAGAGAGGCATGTTTATTAACTGGGAAAGGGCCAGAAGTTATCCAGGTAGAAGCAGGCAGTAAGAGCTGGAGACCATAAATTTGTCAACTTATTTGAAAAGATAAAGTAAAATCTCGCCATATGCACTGAAATAGCTTTATGAAAGAGCTGAAAGCATCCATACATAAGTAACGGAACTAAAGTACCACTTATCATCACACAGAAAACAATTATTTAAGAAAATTATTAATTTTCGTAGGTGAGTCTAAACTTTCTGACACTAGTGTGTGTGTATGTGTATATATAGACTATACGGATACATGGTACATTACCATCAAGACAGATGGCATTGCAAAGTAATTCGTATTTACCATGGAAGGTGTTACTGTCGTATGTGACTGAATTGCTATCAGCTTAACTTTGAGAAACTATAAAAAGTACATAAAATTCAAATTATGAGTTTCATTACCACGACACATTCCTCCTATAAAAAGGTGACTTTGTAACTTATCCGCCTTCATTTCACCAACATACTGTGTATATTGAGCAAAAATTGCAGAATCACAGTAGGGGACAAATTCAATGTTTCTTAAAAAAATAGTCTGGAACATAAATTGCCCATCATCGTACATGAGATAATGAGTTGCTGTTTAACATTTTTCTGTGTGTGTTTGTGTGACGGGATAATTTGCTAGTTAAAAATTAGTACAATAATTGTAAAAAATATAAGTTCACTGCAAATGATGTGTAGTTGACTGGATATTTCTTTTCCTTAAGGAACAGTGAGTACCATAATACCATAAATTAATATCATATTTTACTGATTTGAGTATTGGAAGGAAGACTGAGGAGGAAGCTAGAAGGAGAAATGGAAGAAGAACAGTATGGTTGTAGGAAAGACAGATCAATGTTTGACCTGATCTTTACATTAAGACATATGATGGAGAAAAGATGGGAGTTTGGAAAAGACATAGTGATGACATTTGTTGACATTGAGAAAGCTTATTATAGTGTGCTCAGACAGTTGGTATGGGCCACAAAAAGGAGAAAAAAAGTTAACAGAGTGGAAGTGCAAATGATAAAAGCTATGTACAAAAATTGTGTTAGTACTGTGAAGACTAGTATAGGAAAAACAAAATGGTTTAACATTATGATAATTATTTGGGGATATTAGGTTGTGTAATAATAAATAAACACCAGCTGACGCGTTTCAATCCTGCGACCAGGATCGTCTTCAGAGCAACAACAAAGCAAAATGGCTACGGTCACTCCATAGTAACCAGACTCAAGATAGAGAAACCCTGTTAGAAATGTAGTTCATTCCAGGGCCTCCAGAGTCACGGAGAAAGATGTTGACGAGTTAACTATGGAGGGTAGCCATGATCTACTCAGTATATAGCCGTCTCCTTTGTTGAAATTATTCGGGCGTTTAGCAATTTCTAATCGCCTCACAAATGATTCTGGGAATAAAATGTTTCTCTTTACAAATGACAGAAGTTGCATCAAAATTTATTTGATGGTCATTATGTATGGCATGTTCTGCCACAGCAGACTTCTCTGGCTGGCAAAGACGTAAGTGCCTGTGATGTTCTTTAACCCTTGTTGCTACTTTCCTACATGTTTGGCCTACATAAACCGATCCACAGGAGCAAGGAATCATATATATTCCAGCGCAGTTTAAACCAATAGAATCTTTGACAGATCGCAAACAATTGCCTATGGTGATATTAGGCTTAAAAATGGTCTTGATATTGTGCTTTCTGAGAATATTGCCAATCCTATCCGTGACAGATTGCACGTATGGCAAGAAGGCCAGACTCAAAGGACGAGAATCACGCGACAATCTGTCTTTTGGCTTAGGATGTAGCACTTCGTCAATCTGTCTCCCTGAATAGCCATTGCTCAGAAATGTTCCGGTTAGGAACTCAAGTTCACCGTTTAATTTATCCTCCTCACAAACCTCCCTTGCTCGGCTGATAAGAGTGTTAAGCATAGCACGCTTTTGGCAAGGATGGTGATGAGAGGACCCATGAAGGTATCTATTAGTATGGGTAGGTTTACGGTAAACCGAATGACCTAAAGTTCCATCTGATTTCTTAGAAACCAAAACATCCAAGAACGGCAAACAACCTCCACATTCAGTCTCCATGGTAAATTTAATGTTTGGGTGTATGCTGTTCAAGTGATCCAAAAATATGGATAATTCGTGTTCACCATGGGGCCAGATAACAAATGTGTCATCGACATATCTCAACCAGATGGACGGCTTGAGCATGGAAGATTGAAGGCAACGCTCTTTAAAGTTGAAACTGGTCTCAGACAGGGAAATGTACTGTCCCCCATACTATTCATCATAGTCATGGATGAAATTCATAAGAACATCAAACAGTGATTGGGAAGACAGGCAACAAAAGCCATGTTCTTTGCAGATGATATAGTGATATGGGGTGAGGATGAAACGGAACTGCAAAACCAAGTAGATGTATGGAATCAAGAGATAGAAAAATTGGGGGTGAAAGTAAGCACAGAGAAAAATAAAATTATAGTGATGACAAGGGGAAGGAAGGAAGAGGAAAGATAAAACTGAATGGTAAAATGATAATCACATTTCTGTATATCAAAACGATATCAATGATGCCGTCGCATAATGAAGAATACGTCTAAAAATATTCGCCTAACAGATTACCCCAAAAATAATCAGATTCACTAAAAAGGAGGACTTTCTTTTAATAATCCACCTGGATCCTGGACAATGGTCTAAAAAGGAGGACATGTCCAGATAAATGAGAACTGCTGGTCACCCTACTCTCTCAGCCATTCATCTATCTCTTCAAGGAAATGTGAAATAATATGGGAATAGCAACAGAAATAACAGCATATTCTGTGAATATAAGTAGGTATATACTGGTATTACAGTGACACTTCCACGAACCTACTACGCTGGCGTAGAAGGGGGAGATCTGATACTCCCACGTGGTGCGTCCCAGGTGGCGGATAGGGGGGTCCTAACTGGTTTGCCGGCAGACTTGAGGGAAATAAAAAACCTCTCGCGGACCAAACACATGACCCCCTGTGGGTGGGGGATGCAGACGGAGAATACACCCACGGTATCCCCTGCCTGTCGTGAGAGGCGACTAAAAGGGGCTACCAAGGGATGATTGTATTAGAACCATGAAACTACTTGTGATTAGTACCATCATGCGGTGAGCAACATGGGTCGCTTTTACTTGCGCGTAGTATCACTACGTTAGGTACCAAATAGGTTTTGTGAATAGTAGCAACAGAGTGCGTTGCCGGCTTCTACAGTACCTGTGATTAGTACCACTTTAGGAGCGATACCATGGCTCTGGCTTGCCTGTGATTAGTACCCACTATATGAGGAACACCACGGGAATTGTGTGGGTCCATGTGGTTAGTACACGTATGTGATGAACACCATAGGTTTGCATTGCCTGTGAATGACGCCGCAGTGTGCGAAACACCATAGGTCTGTATTCCATGTGCAAATTTCATTATCTGTGAGTAGTATATACTGTATGGAATGCCGCGAGTGTACACTACTTTTGTTTAGTACCGCAACATGACAAATACTATGGTTCTACTTTCCTAGTGATAAGTACCATTATGAGGGGCCGATGGCGTGGATTTTGGACCCCTTTAGACTAAGAGCATCACGATTCAGTATTATGCTATAGACGCAAGCAATCCCTTGGTCAGTAATACTATAGTTTTGCGTCAGTTTCTGTGAATGTGAGGCATTGCGGGTCGGATCCACTGATTGTTTTAAATTCATATCCATCCATTCATTTTTAGTCCTCACGTTTTGATTTCCCGTCAGTGCATTTCCAATTGTCTGCACCTGGAGTTGCGCTCAATCCACCATATTCGTTCCTACATTGTATTTTAAATAAGTTGTTTTAATGGTCATAGTTCGCAGATTTGTTGAAAACGCAGTTTGGTTGTGCTTTTGGCTGTACCAACAGGCCGGAGAAAGGATATTTCATTGATATTTAGATATTTCATGATCCGTATTGAAGTGGGATTACAATAATTGAAATTAATAGGGGTCCTATTCAATACACAGACATTTATTAATGTGAATCAATCACGTCGTTCACATGAGGTACTAGTTTCGGCACTAAACTTGTGCCATCATCAGCCAACGAGTCAAATCAGGCAAACACAATAACTAAAAACAACTTTAAAACACACTAACACCTGCATAGATGCATATTGAATAAAATATGGTACATGATGATATTGCACTTCGGTATAAAATCCTTTTAAAATGACGACACTGTTTTGTACATATGGTGGTTGTCCAGCTTGTATATGTCTTTAGTTCTTTGATCTTGTTGAAATGACGCTGCCAAGTTTAAAGTCATATGAAGTTAACACTTTGTTTGATCTGTGGTTTGGTTCCGAAAATAAACTTGCATATGATGGACTTGGTTAGACCCAAAGAATTAAATCTTTCTCACTTCAATATGGGGTTTGTGGAACCTGGAGAAGAAATTGAGAACCGAATTAGGCAAAAAATAGGGAGGAAAGAGTAGAAAGAAAAGTCTAGAAATAACAAGGAACGACTAGAAACGAACTCGCCTTGAGCAGCCTGTTTGATTGGTGGACAGAGCTGGACTGATGGATGGAATCATGAAGTTCAGGGCCAAGGCGGAGGGGAGGGGTAGAGGCGGAGCAACTGTCAGAGAGCTAAGGTGGAGCGGAGGTATTTGGTAGTAGGGGTAACTGATGAGGATATGTATTATGTATGGTTTGAAAGATCGAGTTGTTTTTAGGTGGTCTAATATTTTTTAACCATTTAAGAGATCAAAAAGAATATTAGATTTCTCGGAAATTTCATTTAAATTATAGTTAGGGTTGAAATATTGATCGCAATGAATGAAACAATTTTCGACAATATTCATAATTGGCCCTTTGTTTCCTATTTGAAGTACCTCGAAGTCATGTTCTATGTCAGTGAACTTATGGTTAGCGTCGTGAATGTGTTGGCCTATAGCCGAAAACTTGTTATATCTTAATGCGTTGACGTGCTCTGAATATCTGGTAGTGATGCTGCGTCCTGTTTGTCCCACGTAAGAGGCGCTGCAGTCATTACACTTGAATCTATAGATTCCGGATTTAGAAAATCTGTTGGAGGTATTTACAGATGCTGAATTGTGTATAATTTCTGAAGTCCTGTTCTTAGTTTTGAAGAAAATTTTTACGTTATGTTTTCGAAAGAGATTGGTGATTTGATGGACATCATCATTGTATGTAAAAATGGATGAAATGCTAGTTTTAGGTTTTTCTTTTGTGAGAGTCGTCTTAGGCCGGTGTCTGAATTTATTGATTATCTGTTCTATAAATTATCTACCATACAGTGCAGTGACAGGTACAGAAGAGAACACTGTAATTTTAACTCAACATTTGCTTTGCCGAATGCAATAGCAAGTTGCAGCCTGCTTCATTAAAATTCAGACACAGTAAAATCTTTGAACGAGAAGTAGCAGCGGTATAAAAATCATTACACGAAGCTTGAGAAGCAAAATTGCAGACTGAAACACGTTCTAAATTTAAAAATATTATCAGGTAAAACAAATAATGTGTACAGTATAAAGAAAACCCTGAGAAAAGTGATCAGATTTCTTTATTAAGCGGGAAAAGGACATTTTGGTCAAATGTGACAATCGAAAACTCTCTCATTAAAATTTTCTCCTGGAAATACAGGCTATGAAGAGCTCTTGGAGCAAAATTATCCACTTCCTTCTGCAAGAACCCTTTTTAGGAAAGTTCAGAATATTCTTATTCAACCTGCATTCTAGTGTCCCTCAAAATGAAAGCTGATTGTTCAGCAGTGAAGAAAAACAGTGCGGTCTATTAACCCGTGAGAGGTCTAAAACAGAGTTTTCGTCCGGGCTCAAAATAATTATGAATATTTAATGTCATAAGATTGTGCTTAAGGGGTGTCCCTCTCAATACCTTTTCTTCAAACTGTTATTTAGTGGTGGGAGAAGTTTTAGCCTGGCAACAATCACATCGTCATTGCGAGCACACTTTTTGTGAACAACTGGAGCCTTCGTCTGTGTGCGACCCCGCATGTTTCTTAGTGAGTCAGAGTTTTCATCAGTGTGCGACCTCTTACCTTACAGAAATTATGCAAACATTTATGCTCAGTGTGTAAATATTTGAGTAATGCAGTTCTTTTTGACATTCTGGGTTGACATGGGAGAAGAAAACGAAATAATTAGGAGACTGTTGGGCAGTGTACGTCGTGAGGAGCAGCAAGAACTGCTAAATGCAAATAGGGAAAGTTCATTTCGAAGATAGTTATTTGCTGAAGAGATAGAAGAGATGCAAATTATTGGAGTAAATGATGATGATTATGCCAATATGTTGGAAGACTACTCCCTTTCCGAAATTTCTGTTTGTGAATTCCAGGCACTAGGTGAACTAGACGAGGGAATAAATGCAATTAACCAACTCATGTACGAGTATACATGAAGAGATGGGACAATACAATAGAATGTTCAGGCACCGCCTAAAAATATTACGGCTCTTTTGCTCACAGTAAAATACAAACTCATTTACCTCAAGTGCAGAGAAAAGTCGTTGAAGCATCCACTCCACTAGGTGGGTGGAAACTGTTTTTCACTGATGATATGACGAGTGACAGCGCCAAATTTACAAATATATGGATATCGAAAAATTGACGTAATTACTCTTGGGTAAAAGACGCTTTCAACACGACGACAGCAACAGAAATTCAAGCTGACAAGGTGCTCTTGGTATGTTCAGAGCTATCAGTGGAGAGATGGTGTGGAATGACATCAGTAGACGAATAAGTTTGAGTGGTGTCTTAAAAAGTAGGAAAGATCACAATATGAAGATAAAGTTGGAATTCAAGAGGACAAATTGGGGCAAATATTTGTTTATAGGAAGGGGAGTTAGGGATTGGAATAACTTAACAAGGGAGATATTCAATAAATTTCCAATTTCTTTGCAATCATTTAAGAAAAGGCTAGGAAAATAACAGATAGGGAATCTGCTACCTGGGCAACTGCCCTAAATGCGGATCAGTAGTGATTGATTTGATTGATTCTTTGATCTTTTGTATATGTCAGGAATTCTGAAAGCTTCCCATCTGAATTTGGAAGATCTTTGGCATCAGATGACACTGGTGAGGAATTCTTTCGAAATTGTATGGCTCTTAAGCGTTTCAAGTACTTACTGCGAGCTCCTATGTTTGACAATATAAATAGCAGACGAGCAAAAATCACTTGATAAACTAGCACCAATCCTGAGAGTGTTCAAGAAATAATTATGTAATTAGTTACGTCACTGTTGTAGTAGGCTATTATTGTATTTTCTTGGTGTTTTAATTAGTCTTAACTACTTATGTAAAATATATATCCCTTTATAAAAATTATGTTGCCATTAGAATAAATTTTCCTCCAACTCCTAGGCCTTTCCCATCCCATCGTCGCCATAAGACCTATCTGTGTCGGTGCGACGTAAAGCCCCTAGCAAAAAAAAAAAAAAAAAAAAAAAAAAGAATAAATTTTAACAATTCTGGGCTTAATTCTTGAAAAAGGTACGAAAACATTGATTTTATGCAGACGTATGAAGCCTATGAATATTTATTTATATTACTGTAATATTTGCTTAGGTGGCAGCCCGCCGGCCTCTCACCTGTGGGTTCCGTGGTTCATATCCTGGTCACTCCATGTGAAATTTGTTTTGGACAAAGCAAAGGTGGGACAGGTTTTTCTCTGGGCTCTCTGGTTTTCCCTGTCATAATTCATTCCAGCAACACTCTCCAATATCATTTCATTCATTAATCATTGCCCCAGAGGAGTGTGACAGGCTTTGGCAGCTGTCACAATTCCTATGCTTGCCGCTAGATGGGGGCTTCATTCATTTCATTCCTGACCCGGTTGAATGACTGGAAACAGGCTGTGGATTTTCATTTTCCAGCTATAGAGAAATATCAGTTGTAACACAAAGGTACGAAAACATTGATTTTATGCAGACGTATGAAGCCTATGAATATTTATTTATATTACTGTAATATTTTTCTTATCATGATCACGGAAAAAACTCTGTGAGCGACCTCTGACGTTCCAACATTCTATGCACCCTCTCTTGGGTTAATGAATGGAATGTCCATTACTTCAGGGAATTGATATGACAATTCATGCAATGCATTGACTAGAAAAATCCCCTTACCTGGTCACTGAGGGCCAGTTACACAGGCTTGAAGTTTTTATGTTGGGTGTATTATTAAGAAAATTGAAACAAACCATTGCATCTGTTTTCACTGGAGACAGTACCAGTGGTTCTGTGTATGGAAATATTATTTCAGACATTATTGTATAATGAAAACCCAAGAAATAGTTCTTATTATTTAAGCAGTTGTGTCAGATATGGGTACACCAAATCAAGGGTTTTGGAGGATGTCACAGGATGGTAGTTAATTATTTCTTACATCCTTGTGATGAAAACATGAAAATCTATGTCATTCCAGATCCAGTTCACCTTTTCAAGAATATTAAAGGCATGCTCAGTATTAACAAAATTAATCACTATCCCACAATCAATTGTTAACGAATTTGGCTTAACCCTCTGTTCAGGTTGAGGTATCCCATGTACAGGAACTAATTGCATACCAACAGAAATTCAATTTCAAGTTAGCACTGTTAGTTAGTTAGTTACTGTAGAAGGTACGGACCCATATCACTTCCATAAGATCCAGGGTTGTCAACCTCAACCAAGGTAGACAAAAATATTTAGACATAATTTGCTTAGAATAGCATCTTAAACCAGTTTATGGACTTCATTTATTTCAGTTTCATCCTATGTATTAATTTCCTGCTCCAGTTGCACAACAATATACGAGTGCAGGCTGTACTGTGCTCTTATTCAACATACTGCACCACACACCTCTGGTAGTTTGCTTGAATCCCGACAGCAAAGCCTTGTTCAGTGGGTAGTGTGATCACACTACAAACCACCACACACATTTGCAGTAGTGAATACATCCCTCAGCATATTTATTTATTTATTTATTTATTTATTCGTATCAGAAGCATACATTTTACATAGCATAATAATGACATACATATCAAATATTATCTGCCCAGAATTTTGCCAAATCACGGGCATTAGGTGTTGCAGGCATCAAGTCCTCTATTGTGCAATTTAAAGGACATTTCCTACAGTTCATGAAGTGGGCTGTGGTTTGGTCTTCACCACATTCACATTGTCTGGATGTGCCAGGAAAGCCCCACTTTACCATATTGATTCTTGATCTACCAACCCCAGTGCGAAGCCTGTTCAACGATTTCCACGTAGACCAATGTTCCTCGTGCCCTGGAGGGAGATATTCAAATGGTAGCATCCAACCAGCAAGTTGAGGATTTCTAGTTCTCCATAATCACAACCTTGTGGATTGAGCAGATTCGTTCAAATCTTCGGTTGTATTCAGGAAACTCCTTCTAGACCTCAGTCTTCGGTGGGCAGGTTCATATCCATTCAATGGGTGTGCACATGAGGCAAGTGCTTTAGTTCTCTCATTCATGGATGCAACTTCTCTTCTTATATCTGGTGCGGTGATTCCAGCCAAACAGTAGATTCTATCTCGTGGAGTTTGTTTCAAACAGCCAGTAATGAGTCGACATGTTTCATTTAGAGAAATGTCAACTTGTTTAGCATGACTTGATCTGTACCAAACAGGGCAAGCGTATTCTGCAGTGGAGTAACACAGAGCCAGGGCTGTAGTTCTCAACGTCTTTGGATATGTACCCCAATTGGTTCCAGAAACTTGCGAAGGATGTTGTTTCTAGCTGACACTTTCTGCTTGATGTTCATGCAGTGTTGTTTGTAAGTGAGAGCACGATCCAATGTTACACCTAGATATTTAGGTGTTGGGCAGTGATCTAGTTGAGTATCTTCCCATACTACCTGCAATTTCCTTGACACCTGTCTGTTCTTTAAATGGAAGGCACATACCTGAGTTTTAGATGGGTTAGGCTTCAATTGGTTTCCTCTGTAGTAGTAGGATAGTTCAGAAAGAGCCTCTGATAACTTTTCTTCTACAACCTCAAAGCAGTTTGCTTGAGTAGCAATAGCTCGATCATCCGCATATATGAAGCTTCTGGTGCCAACTGGAAGAGGTTGGTCATTCGTATAGATATTAAAGAGCATGGGGGCGAGAACACTGCCTTGTGGCAAACCATTCTTTTGTTTCCTCCATCGACTTTTCTGATCCTGAAATTCAACGAAGAACCTACGATTTTGGAGAAGATTGCAAATTACTTGAGTCATCTTGTAATCTTTTGTCATGTTGTATAATTTGCGCAACAGTATACGATGATTAACTGTATCATATGCAACAGATAAGTCGATAAAAGCCACCCCTGTGATTTTATGATTTTCATATCCATCTTCGATATACTGTGTCAGATGGAGGACCTGTGAAGTACAACTTTTTCGTTTACGGAATCCTGCTTGCTCTGGGATAAGAACTGGTTCAATGATCACAGTAAGTGTTTCCAGGATCATCCGTTCTAGGATCTTGTACAGATCACAATAACAGTGAGATAGGTCTATAATTTTTCGGATCATTTGGGTCTTTTCCTGGTTTGAGAATTGCGATTACTCTGGCTTTCCTCCACACACGTGATAACTTGCAGGTGTTTATACAGTTGTTGTACAGTTCTAGTAACCATTGTTTAGCAACAGGTCCAAATTGCTTAATTTGCTCAACACATATCGTTCCCACTCTGGCAAACTAGCGAAACTGACAAACTAAGGAATCTGTAGTTCTGAAGTTCTGGTCTAGATTTTGTTATTTATATATTGTCTACCCTCTGACAAAGTCTCACATCTGCAGCTCGTTCTGTATGCCTAACACATAAAACCAATAATTAAACATAAAAATTGATTTGAGATGAGTAATCACAACTTCTTTCAGCTCTCCTAACCTTTTGACAATTTGCAGATTTGTTAGTTTGCCAGAGCAGGGACGATATTTCATCCAGGCCGGCAGCCTTACCATTCTTACACTGATTTATTCCGCTGTTCAGCACAGTGTATGGTTGGTGTTAGGAGGGATGTTGACATGTCGTCTATAAAAATGGGCTAAATCCATACAAAGTACTGGCCCCAGGAAATTGGGAAAAGGCCAAAAGTGGAAGAAGAATTGACTCATATGGAGATACTTGATCTCTTAATATACACCTACATTGACTATTAGCTATCTTATGAAATCCTGAGAGACCGGGAAATGATTCTGCTGAAGACATTTTTGCTTAATGAAATTTTACTAGAAAACACATTATTTATTTATTCACACTCAACACTTGAAAACATGTTAACAGACCGAGCTCAATACCTGCAGTCGCCTAAGTGCGGCCAGTATCCAGTATTCGGGAGATAGTAGGTTCGAACCCCGCTGTCGGCAGCCCTGAAGATGGTTTTCCATTTTCACACCAGTCAAATCTTAATTAAAGCCATGGTTGCTTCCTTCCTACTCCTAGCACTTTCCTATCCCATCCTATCGTCGCTACAAGACCTATCTGTGTTGGAGATTTGTAAAGCAAATGTTTTAAGATTTATTTTTTATTATAACTGTCAGGTTCTTCAGTCTGCCGAAAGTAATTTTGAGCAATAAATTTATGAACTACCTGAAAAAAGAAAACATATGGTATCAGTATTATTCTTGAAGAAAAGAAAAAACTTAATTCAAAACCACTATCTCCCAAATGCAAGCTGATTTAATTGCGTTGTTTTTTTTTTTAAAAGTATAATACTATTACCATATGTTTCGTTTTTCAGGTAGTTTATAAATTTCTTATTGAAAATTAGTTTAGGCAGACTAAAGAACCTAACAGTTATAAATGAACAGAGTTGAAACTGAAAAGAGATGGCTTCGGATATTACAAAAAGAAAAAAGAAAAGCAAATTGAAAGAAAAAAATTGTGGTGATGTGAATCCGTTCACTAACTAATATTGCATATAAGAATGTAATCAATCTACCAATGTGTGAATCCGATCACTATTTTGAGTGTTTAAAAATATGTTAAATATTTATAATATTATATCAAATTTTATGTCTTAATTTGTAAAAACAAAGTGCTATACAAAGTATTTGAATTATGAATGATTCCCAAACAAATCTAAATTACACAAGTTCAAAATGGTAAAATTATATGATGTTGTCAACATTAAGGATACGCATTACTTTGACGTGGCGCCTCCCAGATGGCGGATTGGGGGTTCCTTATGGTTTGTTGGCGGACTTGAGCAAAATAAAATACCCTTGGCAGGCCAAAACGCACCATCATACTTCTACAGTTAACTCTTCGCTGTTCCAAACGCTCCAGAGCGCTAGAATATTATCACCCGCCTTCCGTGCTGAACGCTCGAAAGTGCTTGTCACACTCATGTTCATTGGATGTGTGTTGAGAGAAATATTGAAGGGGCTTGTGAAACCATACTGCAATCCATTGACTCAGTAAGGTGTTAGGACCTTGTTGACAGCATTTCCTGTGTATATTTCCCAAGCAGATGTCTCTTTAGAAACATAGTCTTAGTTAGAGATTCAAGTTGTTGTACCCACAATGAAGCACACAAAATGCTGTCAGTAGGTACACTTATTTATTTGACTTTAACTTCACATAAACATAGACATAACCTATTCAACTGTTATCGCAAACAGAATACATCAACGAACCGCCATTTTTAACAAATGCCTACCACTAAGCACATGCCACACGGAGATCACAGGAGCATTCTTCAATTAAAAGGCGTTACTGCAAACTGGTACAATCCTCTCGGTGTCATGAAGGCGGTCAGTGGTCTAGAACTTTCCTCAACCTCCACTTACCAGTATCCGGAGTTTAGATCCAGCGTGCTGAAAACTTTAGACCCACTTACTTGTTTCAGCGAGTCTTTCGGGACAGGCATGGGGTAGGCATCGCTAACGGTCTTCTCTTTCAACCTGCGGAAGTCTACACACAGTCGATACTCCACATTCTTCTTCTTCAATAGGACGATAGGTGGAGCCCAACAGGATGTAGAGGTTTCAATGAGACCTTGCCCTTCCATCTCTTGAATCTTCTGGATGACAAGTAGCGCTTATCTGCGTTGATGGGATATGGACGTTGCTTGATGGGTGAGGAAGCGCTGCATTCAATGATATGTGTTACCGTGGTAGTCCGTCGTATTTTTGTTGGTAATGACTTCCGGAAAGTCATTTAGGGTGTGTCTCAGCTCCTCATCTTCCCTCGGTCGAAGATGTGTTAACTGGATATCTCCCAGGTCTACGTCGACTTCTATATCCTTGCGAGTCCGGAGATTTCCATCGTGCCAGACTTCATGAGCTGCATAGTCTAGGATCACCTTGTATTCCACCAGAAAGTCATGACCTAATATAATGTCAGGTATCAGGTTCTGTAACGTCAGTTACAATAGGCATGCTCATACATTTAGCGGATAGGTTGGTCTGTCCTTGGATGGAATAGGTTACCCCGTCCGCAGCTCCCATTACCCTTCCGAGGTGGTGAGACTTCATAGGTGGTAGTAATCTGGCAACAGTCACGTTGACAAATGAATGGCTTGCTTGACTGTCGAGTATGGCTGAAAAATTCTCGTTGCCAATCCTTAAGATGATAGCTGCTCTCTTCCGTGGCTCTGCTCTTGTGTTCTTCCTCCAGCTGGGCGTAGATCATCAAAGGATCTCTGCTGTGATACTTTCACTAGGGGTCGAATCTTATCCTGGAGCACCTCTGTGATGTCTGGTAAGATCTCGTTTTCGCTTCCATCCGAGTGCAGGCGCTTGAAGAGTTGGTACTTCTGTAGGACAAAAGCGCTAGCTCTCATGCCAGTGGGTTGTGCCTCAGTCAGTAACTCCCTTCTCACGGAGCTCTTCACCCCTTCGGAATTAAGCCTAGCAAGGAATTCCCTCTTGAAGTCCGTCCAGTTTAAATTTAAACCCTTCAAGTTATTCCACCAAGTAGCGGCTTGCCCCTTTAATCGCGGTGTGATGAGTTGCACGAAGATGTTCTCTGGTAGATTAGTCCTTCCTAACAGACTGACCAATCCCTCGATGAAGCTAGTCGGGTTCTCTTCTAGTCACCTGTGGAATTCCGGAAGACTCTCTGTAATCACCTTCGGGTCTAAGTGCCCTCTATTGCCAGTTGGGTTTGAGGGGTTAGAGGTGTGGCGGTGCGTCCTGTTTATGTTAATATATTTTCTACTGCATGAAGGATTCTTTCCCTTATATTTTGTACATCTCCCTTGATGGTCGAAAACCGGTTTTCTAACCTTCCTTCAACAGCAGAAATAGGGCTCCCGAAATTTCCCTTGACGACAGAGATACGGCTTTCCACCTGTTGCATTGTGCTGGAAACATGGATTTCCACCTCCTCCTTGAGGTTCGAGATATCTCCTTCCAGCTGGCGTACCCTACTATGGATTGGTTCAACCTGTCCCATTTTTGACCTGATGTCTGATATCGGCTGTGTTAATCAGTTGGTGATGTCGCTAATTTGCGATGAAATTTTGTCTTCTACTTTTAAAACTGTCGATTCTAGGCCCTGTTCAACTTTGAAAACCTGCATGTACATTTGTGATATTTCTCCAGTTAAAACTGAGTTAGCTTTGTCATTTAGTTACAAAATTTGATTTGCAATTGTCCTCTTAGGCTGGAATTGACATCCGAAATATTATTTACTTTCAAAATTTGATCTGTTAAGGTGGAAAACAAATTTTGGTCATATTTACCTCATTTTCCATAGTTTCGTCTGGATCTTCGTCGACTTCGATGAAAAGCTTTTCGGGATTCTCCTCAGTGAAGTAAAATCAGGGAATGCATATTGTTCTTGAAACATGTATGATAGAATAAATAATTTTCAATCATTAAACATGTATTGACAAGGTTATTCCAACATAAACTATTTTAAATAGTTTCTTTGATAGATTTGGACAAGTCAATACAGGATTAAATAAATACCTATTATGTTTATCAACAGATGTTTCGTACGTCGGAAATTGCAAAGAAGTATGGTTGTGGGCGCAGAAAATGGCTCATACTGCAACGCAGGACATTGTTACTTGTTTACAGAATAGTCCATTTTCTTTTCAACAGATGGAAGCAATGATACAGATTCCAAAATGTATCCCATAGTGGTTACTTTTTATGATGCTGCTCGAGAAGGTATTATAAGTTCGTTTTTATTTGTCACATCATTGGAAAGGGATTCAGCTTGGCGCAACATATGACAGCTGCTATTGTCACAGCTGGAATTAAATAAAGTGCCAATTAAGAGCAGTCTAGCATTCTGTTCCGACAATTTCTCCTCTACCAAGCTCGATAGCTGCAGTCGCTTTAGTGTGGCCAGTATCCAGTATTCGGGAGATAGTAGGTTCGAACCCCACTGTCGACAGCCCTGAAAATGGTTTTCCGTGGTTTCCCATTTTCACACCAGGCAAATGCTGGGGCTGTACCTTAATTAAGGCCACGGCCGCTTCCTTCCCATTCCTAGCCCTTCCCTGTCCCCTCGTCGCCATAAGACCTATCTGTGTCGGTGCGATGTAAAGCAGCTAGCAAAAAAAAAAAAATTCTCATTATGATTGTACAAAAGAATGTAGTTATAGCAGTTTTGAAAGATGCTTTTTTGGGATATGTGTGGTATTGGTTGCAGCTGCCATCTAATTAACTTAGCTGCTGGAGAAGCTGCTGCAATTTTTCCAATTACAGTTGATGAGATTTTTGTTGATATTTTCTATTACTTAGAGAAGAGCGCCAGAAGAAATGAACGGCTTCAGAATCATACCCCCGACAGTCAGAGTGGGCAACTTCCAAGGCAGAAATGACCCTGACTGAGGATCCAACCAGCCTACGGGCTGAGAACTAAACATACATACACATTTAGTAGATGTTGCCTGAAGGAGAGTGTCTGATCTAATGTTATACCTAAGTACTTTGGGTAGTTATTTGTCTGAGGACCTTACCATTAAAAGACACTTGGAGAGTACAGTTTGCTATTTTGTTATTTAGATGAAAGCAGGGCACCTCAGTTTTGCTGGTGTTTGGTTGGAGTCTCCATTTCCAGAAATAGTCACTAAGAATGGAAAGGTCATCAGTTAATATGTTCTCCGTTTCATTGGGATTACTATAATTTGTAGCTAAAGCTATATCATCATCATAGCAAAATTTTCTAGATTTCGTTGGTGGCAAATCTGATACATACAGATTGAACAGGAGACGAACCAAGACTGATCCTTGAGGGAGACCATTATTCTGAAAGAGTCTATTATTAAGCATGTTCCAATTAATTGTACCTTGATTTTGCATGGTAATAACTGAAGTTTATACAGCAGCCCTTCTCTCCAAACCATGTCATAAGCAGCAGAAAGATAAAATAAAAAACAGCAGCGGTTTTCAACTGTTGCTGAAAGCCTGCTTCAATGAATGTTGTGAATGCAAGGACTTGGTCACAACAGCTACGATTCTGCCTAAAACCTGCTTGGTTAATAGGAATATGTTGATTAATTACAATGCTAATTCTGTTGTATAGTAGTCTTTCAAGGAGTTTATAGCAACAACTGAGGAGAGCGATTGGTCTGTAGCTTTGTGGGTATATCTTTTGGTTTGCCAGGTTTCAATATGGCAAGGGTTTTAGCCTTCTTAAACTCCTTAGGAGGAATACCTGTTTGGAGTATGTGGATGTGGAAGCACGTCAACCTTTTCGCATTCCGTCCCATATTTACGATAAATTCAGGATGTATTCCATCAAAACCTGGTGCCTTACCAACTTTCATGTCCTTTAATGTTGTATCAACCTCATCAATTTAGAAGGCTTCATAGTACTTGGAAGAGGTTGGAGAGGTACGTTTAAGCATCCTTAGGTTCTTTTTCACCGTTTTTGTAGTTTTTTTAATTAGTAACCCTTGAAGTTAAAACTATATGGGAGGCTATTTTGTTTGGTGAGATAGTTGACTTCTCTCTAACTCCTTTTGAGCTTCCTCCAAGTTTTCTCAGTAGGCTCCAGGCTTCTCTGCTGGAATGAGAGAAACCCAAGTTACTAACTGTTTCTGCCCATTTCTGTCTACGATTTTCATCCAGACTCCATAATAGCCCCTCCCCAGTTGTATGGGCACCTTGTTTCAAGAAAATGTTTGTATAGGGCATCACTCTGTTCGCTCCATCCAGGAACGTATTCTTTCCTGTAGTCTCTTGCGGTGTGCTTTTTGGCTACAGATTTCATGAGCCCTACAAATCTCTGATAATCCATCTGATGCATTTGTCCATCTCTTCAGAGAATTTTGTCCAGTTTGCCTTTTTAAGGTTCCAGCGAGGGCATGTTGACTAATTGTGAAGTCCCCCAAAACTTCTCTCATCCTGGGTAGAGGGTTGCCTGCAGAGTCACATGTGACGGAACAGAGGTCTGGGTTGGACTCTTGCTTCCAAGCAGCAGATCTAAACGTGCCTTTGTCTTTTGCATCAAATATAAGACGTTCATTTTGGTCTTCTGACCATTCTACTAAAGCTATGCCGCAATCATCGTTTCTTGCATATTTCCAAGTTTCAAGATGGCTGTTGAAGTCACCAGCATAGATAGTTGGATGACTTGCATCTGGAAGAGCTGGTGTTGGCCAGCAGATGGCTGGAGGTTTGTAGATATTTACAATGATTACATCTTGCAGTTTTATTGTTACAGTATGAATATTATTAATTGTACTAGATGAGATGAATTCAACCTGCTCCAAGTTGTTACGGGCATATGTAGCAATACCATATACATTGTCAAAGATAGCACCAATAATACTATAACCATAAATCTTCCCTCTCTTGCTTAGCTCATCTTCTGTAGCAGCATTTGTTTCTTAAATGAGTACCAGATCAATGTCATTATTACATAGCTATTTTGACAAAACGTCACACTTAGATCTACTGATACCTTCAATATTCAGTTGGCAAATTTTAATACCATGTCCAAGCTTTCGTGTCAATTGGCTCTTAAAAGAGCCGTTGAGTGGATTACTTCGTACATTTTGCATATTTGCTGGGAAATCTTTAGAAGCTAGGTCCAGCAGCCAGTGTTGTTGCTTCCTTAGCACCACCCAGGGGTCACGTGTAGGGCTTTTTAAGGTTTAACCTACGGACATAAAGCAAACTAGCTTAATCTGAATTAGCTGTACTTGTTTACATCCAAAGCTGATTGACATATTGGCACAAATGTATTGCTAAGCCATCCGAAGCTCCTTATCACTAAATGAAACCTCACAAGTTGGAAAAGAAAGTGACCTGCATTTCAAAGTAAGTTGTCTTATCTGTAGTATATTTCAAAGTTTATAGCTTTGTCATGTATCTTGTCCGTAATATAGATGTGGTTAAGAACTGTGTATGTAATATGCAAATTTTTAAGACATTTTATCGAAGTACTTGTAGATTTCTTAACAAGCCCATTCTATTTACAAAGAACTCGTAACGTCATCATTTGGTTCAGGTACTTATAGTCTGCTATTCTGTAGTTTTTGCTGTGTCTAGATATTGGGGAATGAAAAATAACTTTTGCACACTCATGGCTGTAGATTTGACTAGTAAAGTGATTCCCCTGTACAAGTTTGTTACCGGGCGAGTTGGTCCTGTGGTTGGAGGCGTGCATCTGTGAACTTGCATCCGGGAGATAACCCCTGAAGATGGTTTTCCATGGTTTCCCATTTTCACACCAGGCAAATGCTGGGGCTGTACCTTAATTAAGGCCACGGCCGCTTCCTTCCATCTCCTAGACCTTTCCTATCCCATCGTCGCCATAAGACCTATCTGTGTCGGTGTGACGTAAACCCACTAGCAAAAAATACCAAACAAGTTTATGTTGCATTGATACCAACCAAACACTAGCTCGATAACATGATCAGAAGCTTACTAGGACTCAAACTGATAACATTCACTTTTAAACCTGCTCTATGCAGGGTATTTCTCATAAATAATAATAATAATGAACTGCTGTAGCACCCAAGTGGCATCTACAGCTTTCTGGACTCCCCAATACATTTACACTTAATTAATACAATGTTATGGAACACAACTAACAAAAGAAGAAAACTGATTGGGTGCCAGTATACTTGATGATACACAGTATGAAATTAGCATGAGAATGTTATCCAGGGTGGGGTCATAGGCTTGACGATATCCTGACTTGCTTACCTAACTTGATAACTTCTTGAACGGAAAAAGGCATGAGGATGTACTTGCTAGGTTATACTCTTTTGTGAAATGACACATAGTCCATTAAAATACATAAATATACTTTAAAAATTAGCCACCTCAGTATTGTTCATAACAGAAGACAACAAAACGACAATGCAAGAAATATACACTTAAAATTAACCATATCGATATACCTATAGCATACCACCTCCATAACACAACACAAATTACAATGTCAGAAATACCAAGCTCGATAGCTGCAGTCGCTTAAGTGCGGCCAGTATCCAGTATTCGGGAGATAGTAGGTTCGAACCCCACTGTCGGCAGCCCTGAAAATGGTTTTCCGTGGTTTCCCATTTTCACACCAGGCAAATGCTGGGGCTGTACCTTAATTAAGGCCACGGCCGCTTCCTTCCCACTCCTAGCCCTTCCCTGTCCCATCGTCGCCAGAAGACCTATATGTGTCGGTGCGACATAATGCAACTAGCAAAAAAATGTCAGAAATACACTGTTTTCTCTTATTATTCACAATAAACACCAAATTTACGTGACATAATAACTGAATTAGATTAGCTGGTACGATGACTTTGCTATGGAACATTATATTCAGACTTTCTCTGTCCCTTGACACGCTAAACTCATCTCTACATACATACACAAAATCTTATTAGCTTGAATTTATATATATAGTTTTGGATGAAGTGGTGAAGCAGTGGAGACAGTTGAATAGAACCATGGGAATTGAAGGTGTATAGTTTGGATATAAGATCAAACACAATGTCATAGTGGATTGCCTTGCCTTCGCAAATGATATGGTATTGTTACATGAGAAGGAAGAAGACGGGAAGTTGGCACTAGCAAATCTAGCCGAGACTGCAGCAAAGGTTGGTCTAAAAATGGCCTGCAACAAGACAAAGGTACTGAATACGAAGACCGATTGGAATGTAAAAGACCAAGTGGTAGAGTGTGTCGACAGCTTCCGGTACCTAGGTGAGAACGTCAGGGTAAAGTACAAAGCAACAGAAGTACCACAGACAGAGCTCAACTGCTACTGAAGCTACTATATGCAGCCATGACTACATATGGAAAGAAGAACCTCTCGAGAAACACCGAATTACGACACTACATGATAATCATCAGGAATGCTGCCTTATATGCAACTGAAACGCTGACATTGGGCAAGAGAGCATGCATACAATTGGAGAAGGAGAAAAGAATAATCTTGAGACACATGGGGCACCAAAAAGCAATGTGAAATCTGGGTACACAGATCAAGGCAGGAACTATATGAGAGTATAGAACCAATCTCGAGTGTGATAAGAAAGAGAAAAGAGAAAGAGAAGTCAGAGAAGGTTGGGAGACTGTTGGCATAAAGGAAAAACATCCACTGATGACGGTACAGGATAGGTCCAAATACAGAAAGCTCGTGATATCTAAGCCTGTCGTATGTCCCACCCGGACGTCCATCGATGAGAGACATAACCTATAACTTGGCATAAATATTTCCTTAAATACAAAAATTGACTTAATGTGGGGTTGGGATTCTGTACGGTTACAATGTGGATACATCTATGCACCTTGCAAATGGTGGAAGATTCTGGTACCTTTTACTATTGTAATTGATTATATTCTTTCAAATATACTATCCATAAATTAAGTAGACTGTTATGCATTTCAGTTTACAAGTGTAGTTATTTGTTCAGAATGAAATGTATGAACTTTTGCTACTTATAGGAGTATCTTTACTTCCTGGAACTGTGGAGTGTGGCGTTTGTGGTGCCGTCAGATTCTACAGGTTTGTCAAACAAGCACGTAAATTTGGCATCTTCAGTTGTGAATCCTGCCGCAAGTTCATATCAAAGATGATAAAGAGACAAGTCTCCTCTGGAACTACAAATATTTCAGCTCTGGATTGCCATAAAGGTGGAGGTAAGTAATGGCTGTTTAAATAATTTTCTTAAGGTTTCATTGGATGGTTTAAGGTATGCCTATTATTTTCAAGTTGAAGAAATTTGATGAAACGAATATAAGTTATATTCTGTGCAATATCTATTTCGATACTGCCGAATGTACGAGTAAGGAGAGTATAAAGTATTCTTCTGTACCTACTCGTTAATTGAGTTTAATAGGCAAGTACTTGCTACTCTTGTGCAATTTGTATGTCAGCTGTTACGTTCTGTACTGGAAGCAGCCAAATCAGCACAGTTCAGGAAAAGAGGCTGGTATAACCAATATATGTTAACTTATCAATTATGGAATTAATTTTGCCATTGTTACAAGTGCCCAGTATATAATTTCATTTTGTTATGATTTGAAAGGCTTTCAATTTAAAAATAGTTGAGCTTCATCTCGAAAGAAAGAAATCATACATGAGACGTTATATCATGGGAACGTATTTTAATTCTGCTGTTTTAAGGATCCAATCATTTGGTGTTTATATAGGATGGAGATATCTTTTTGTTACGACTAGATTTCTTATCAGTAGTTTCCATGTTATTTAATAAGATAGCAGTATTTAGTGAGTAATTTTAATCCATGTAAGGCTAGAGCTTTGTAATGCTATTCTACTACGTACTGAAGATTCTTGTTGAAGGTCTGTATGCCTGTTAAGTTGAATCACATTGCAGTCTGAAAGACATAGTAGTTTTCAAAAGCAACTTTTGATCTAATAAAAGGTACCTTTCCTTTCTATTCTGTTATGTGTAAGTATTGCCTTCTGTGTACTTCCGTCACTCTCCCCTGTTTACCCCCTGAATCCTGTAAAGAATGTTAGGAGCCAGATAGAGGACTCTTTCATGAACTGACACAGTGAGAGAAAAAGGTAAAAGAATAGAAGAAATTTTGGAGGGAATATAAATAAAATATACTTTAACACATGAGAGGAGGTTCATGTGCAAGGGATAATTGCCGAAGAAAGACGTGTGTTTATTCTTAGAGATGATGTGGCTGGTAGAAGGAAAATTATTATACTGAATTATAAAACACAAGCAGAGAAATATGACTTATGAAGAATAGAGCTACAGTAGTACTGAAAACTTAGACATTTCAGAAGTGTTAAGGAAAATATTTTAATGAATTACGAAATGTTAAAATGTACAGTAATCACATAAATATCAAGAAGCGGGCAGAATATCAATTGACTGGAGAAGTAGTTGAAATAGACATTGCAATGGCAATCATGGAATTGTCTGTAAAAGATACGAAAATGAGGAAAGCTGTAAGGAGTAGAACTGATGTAGGTAACTAGACTTTTTGAAACTGCAATGGACATTTAGACTGCTCAAGGTATAGGGAAGAGAAGTATCAAGATTAAGATTGACAAAAGAAAGTGATTTTCAACAATAACTTGCCATGTTCCCAAAGGAAATTATACCAGAAAGAATTGTTATAAATATGGAAAGGTTTTTTTCAGAAGACGAGTTCAGTTTGAGAGGTCATCAATAGTAGTTCCCTATGAGCAAGAATTTGGAGAAGTTTAATACTAAAGATGTTCTTTATCTTAGAACTGGAAATGTTAAATCTTGTGGTGACAGCCATATTTGGCAGCTTTTACTTTTCTGAATAAAATACAAAATATCCACATTTATGATATAAATCTACCAAGTTTTATATAACTATGTAAAGCTAATACATTGAGGATTGTCATGTTGACATGAAATTGCTTAAATGTTTTGACTAGAAAAAATGTACATTATCAGTGTTTTCTGGACTTGTCCAGTTGCATGTGATGGTCCCGACATTTCACCGAAGGCTGTGTTCGGCATTGTCAAGAGTTCGACTGACTTCAATAGCAGTGAAGCTCTGGGTGGAAGGAAGTGGTGTTGTAATTCCACCTCATTATATAGTGCTCATCTATTGGTCCACCATGCTGGAGGGGTGGTTGCTGATTGGCTGTTCTTCGGCCAATGGTTGAAGCATTAAGGAGACCGATGTACATTGACCTGCCTTGGCAGAGACAGGCAACTGATCACCTGTTACTTTTTCTCTTCTGCCTCGGCCATCATGTCCTTCAAAATTTAAGGCTATCAGGATGAAACCAGGCTTTGTTTACCCGTTCAGATTCCTCCTAACGGTCAAATCTGTTGGTGTGCTTCAGGATTTCAATGGCTCTCCTCTGTAGCCAGGCATGATAAGACACAGCAGTTGATAGTACTTTGGTGTTGCTGTACTGTATGTCATGGCCTGATAGCAGTGAGTGTTCAGCGACTGATGATCTATCTGCCTGTTCCAGCCGGCTATGTCTGTTGTGCTCCTTCAATTGTGTGGTGATGCTGCGTTTAGTAATGTCTATGTACACTTGGCCGCAGCTGCACGGGTCTTGTAGACATCTGCTGTGGAGAGAGGATGGCGCTTGTCTTTGATAGGCCTAAGTAATTCCTGGATTTTCTTTGTTGGCCTATACAGTAAAACTTCTTTTATACGTTTCACACTTACACGTTTTTTTTTCACAGGTCCCGACAAAATCCTATACATATTACGGCATGTTACTTCATTTATACGTGTTTCACTTATACGATTTTTATGTTTATATGCCTTTATCCTAATTCCTTGAAGGCAAAATGCTTCGTTTATGCGTTTACGATGGTTTTTGTCTTCAAAATCGTAAGAAATATTCTAAACACAAACTTATGACACACACTGTACTTTTCTTGGAAATCATACCTCTACGCACATGTTTGGTAGCGTGAATGACCTGGAAGCTATTTTTGAGCTTACACTTTGGTGTTCTGTGCTTCCGGTGTAACCGAGTTGTGATTAACATCATGAGATTTGTGAGTAGTGAACATGGGTGAAAGAAAGAGAACGAGCATTATGATTGCTGAGAATTCATGCATTTTGAGTGTAGTGAAGGAAAGTGGTAACACGAAACGAGTTGAAATTGCTAAGAAATTTGGGATTGCTCCGTGTACCTTAAATACTATTGTAGCTAAGGCTACAGAAATTGAAGAAAGCGTACGTGTGTTCTGTGTTACGACAAATAAGCTGACCTGCATTCAGGGCGGAAAATACAAACGCCTGGAAGATTGTTTATTACAGTGGTTCAGGCAACATAGGGCAGAAGGCATTCCAATCAACGGACCAATGCTTTGCGAAAAGGCAAGTGAACTAGCGATCACACTTGGTGTAGAAGATTTTAGTGTTTCGTCGGGCTGGCTACACAAATTTAAGGTTAGACATGGTATCGGCAATCTTAATGTGTGTGGGGAAAATAGAGGTGTCGATGCCGAGACTGTGCAAGATTGGAAGGAAAATCGTTTGAAAGAACTGACATCCTAAGGACATTTTCAATGCGGACGAGACAAGCCTCTTTTTTAATATAATGCCTGGACGTACAGTGGCATTCAAAGAGGAAAAATGTCATGGCGGGAAACAAAGCAAACAACGCATAACAGTTCTGTTATGTGCCAATAGTGACAAAAGTGAAAAACTGCCTGCACTGATAATCTGCAAATTTTGAAAGCCGTGTTGTTTTAAAAACGTTGCTACGCTCCCCACGAAATTCGCCAACAATAAGAAACCCTGGGTCACTACGAAAGTTTTCGAAGACTGGCTTCAAAGTGTGGACGCCAAAATGGGAGCAATGGGTCGTAAGATCTTATTGTTCATGGTTCGATGCCCAGCATATCATATCTGAAGAATGTGACTGTGGAATTTTTTTCCACGTATTGCACGAGTGAGCTGCAGCCATTTAAAGATAAAAATTTCATTGTTCTGTATTGAAAGTATTAACGTTAAAAATTAAATAATTGAAAAAGAGGTTCAACCTATTCAGTACATATGTATTTAATTTTTAATGAGCTGCAGCCACTCGATTTTGGAGTGATACACAACTTCAAATTGCATTATCGTAGGGTGCTGGTGCAGCACTCAATCAGGTGTGTAAACGTCGGAAAGAAGGACGAAATGATGATTAACATATTAAAGGTAAGATTTCTCCCACTTATTTCCTCTTTTTATATGTTTATTCATATTTATGTTAAATATTTGCCCTAGGACTTTGCGCAGTACCATGCATTGAGGGCGTTTCACAGTAGGCGACAAAAATCGGCTACCAGCCGCCTGTGCTTGTGGAACATTATTTTAAAAGGAGCTCTTCACCCAGGGCTACTCTGTCTTGGTGACCGACCTTGAAAAAGTTAACACCTGCTACTAGCAGCCAAAGCAGATTTCACAACCCCGACTAACGACAGCTGGTAAACTATAGCTGTGCACTGGGGTCTTCACATTCTTCAGTTGTATTCCGTTCAGAACTCCCTTCAGTGATGTTCCTTCATGGTCCTTCACGTTATGGTGATATTAATTAACAGACCAGAGACAAAGCACACCATTTCCCTTTACAGAATATGCGTACAATTTTCATTCTCTTAGTGGAAAACAACTTCATACATTGAACATACACAACACTAGGCGTTCATTGATTAAATATCGTTAAAGGAATTTCCAGTAAAAAAAGTAACAGAATGAAAGAAGAAAAGTTCCTTATAGTATCAGAGTTGTGAACATTACATTTAAAATTTTCATTGAAGTAAAATTTTTATAAGGTTTTACTTTTCACCAAGAAGAATAATAACATTGTTAAAATAGTTCTACTTGTTCCTCTTGAATTGTATATAAAAGCAGTTTCTGGTATAGTATATTCACATCTAGATTGTCCTTAATTTTTATATTTTTGATGGTTCAACTAATTTCTTACTCAGAGATGGTCCTCTGCTTATTTTCCAGTAAATTGGGTGGGGTATTACATACTTATGACAGCCAAAATTTGTTTTTCTTTAAATTGTTCTATGACAAACACTAAGGTAGTGTTTTACAGTTTTTTTAAACTTAAGGATTTGAATACTAAATATGCTATCATACTGGGAAATACATGATTTAACCCATGGGGTCAATATTGAATGCGACTTGAAGGAAATTACATCAAAAATCTAGTTTATTGCAGTAATTTTATAGCCTTAAATTCCAAACAATAGAATGTTTATTTCTCTTTTTCAAATCAAGAGTTTACTTGTCACAGTCAGTAGATTTTCATAGTTGTAATTGGTTTCTGTTCAGGCACCTATTGGAGGAGAATTGTCTGTAATACATTGTCCTATCCCTGCCAATCCCTTCCAGTGGCATCCCATTTTGGAAAGGGAAGAATTTGGGTATTTTTCCATATGCATGTTCTGGCTTACAAGTATACCCTTGGTAAGTGAGACTTCTGTATATTCAGTGATATTTGTTTGTTAGTTCTGGCATAAGAATGTAAAGTATTATTAGTTCAGTAGAGGTAATGGTTCATTTATACAGGATACAGCAATAATAGTTTAAAGGCTACTAACAAGAGGACCTTGATAATCTGTTGAATTTGTATTCAGCCTAAGATATATACTGACATATACCTGGTGGTCTACCTGCCCCTTATGATCAAGTTTCATGCAACATGCCACATTTACTACAGTTCTGAAATACATCGATCTTTCTCCCTAAACTGGGGTAATATAACAAGATGTGTGGTTACGGATATGCAGACAGTAGCAATTGCAAGTGTGACTATTAATTCATTATGGGTACCCCAAATGAACCCATAAAACGAGCACAGATACGAAGAACACATATCTTATGCAGGAGGTGCAGACACAGACCAAGAACAGGTATTGTATTGGCTGGGAACTGCCTGCTGCATGTCAAGCCTCACAACAGCTCACTTGGCAAGGGCAGAGTCACGTGTGATATTGGGCAGTGTGTGAGGTTAGGGAGTTTCAAATCCCACTCAACTAGTATTTTCTTACTGCCAATTGCCTGGAATGTGCCAAGGTTGTGTACTTAATAATTTCCACAGACTGATTTGTTTATTTGGTCCAGTAAAGGGCTGTTGCTATTGTGGCATAGTGTATGGAGCTGGGTTGAAGAAGGATGAGGAAGTGATGGTTTGTGGCTAGGACACAGGCAACCAGTTAGCTACAACGTACATGTTTCAAGCTTTGTGGAATGCAGGTAGGGCAAATTGTGCCCCGTTGGAATGATAACAGCATGCAATGGCAAGTCAAACACAACGCAAAGCTTATTCACTACCTCTTGATTTATTCCAGTGACGAGTGTGTGGATGTGTTGGTCATCTATGGAGAAGCTAGACAGAATGCATATCAGGCATAACACCTGTATCAAGAACAAACACTATTTGGATAGACGACAACCATTACACATGACCTTTCAGAGTGTGGAAAGATGTCTGCGGGCTGCTATCCCTGGGAAGGACGCAGCCTGTTCGAGATCATCCCATGATGTCTGCTCACAATGAAGAGTTTGTGTTGGATGCTATCCAGAATAACTCTCACACTAGCATTCAGGCCATTGCACAGAAGACGAACATTAGCTTGGTGTCTGCCATGCGGATATTGCATACTCAGCTCTTTCACACGTATCATCGGCACTTACCACGGAAGCTTCATGGTCATGATTTTGATGCCCGGGTGGCGTTCTGTCAATGGACCCTACAGCCTGCCTTTCTAGTGACCATCTTATTTAGGGACGAAGTGTGGTTCCATGACAATGAAACCGTTAAATCGCCTCACAAATGCTCACTGGAGTGCCTACCTGCCATCGCATGTTATCGTACCCGATTGGGTACGACAAGCAGCTTTTCAGGTACAGTGGGGTGTGAACGTATGGAGTGGCATCGTGGGTGATCACCTCATTTGTCGCCATTTCTTTGAGGGCCATCTGACAGGAGAATTTAATCTGTGATTTCTCCAAGATGAACTACAACCGTTGTTGGAAGATGTGCCACGCCTTGACCACTGCAGAATGTGGTTTCAACATTACGGAGCTCCACCGCATGCGGCGGTGGTCATACGGAACTATCTCCGTGCCACGTTTCCTCATAAAGGGGTAGGAAGGGGAAGCCCCTGGATTTTTTCCTGTGGGGTCATGTAAAATAGCTGTTGTATGCACATGAGCTGGCCATTCTTGGTTACCTTAGACAGCTCATCACCGATGCATGTCGATCTGTTGTACTGGAGATGTTGCAACATGCCAGATGGTCCTTACAACATTACATGCAGGTCTGTGTTGACCACAGAGGTCATCATTTCAAGCAGGTGCTGCGTTAAATGACGTTACTGAAATCCTGTCACATGTTTTTTAGCCTCTTCCAACCCATCTCCATACAGTATGTCACAATACTAATAGCCCTTTTGAGGGCCAAGTAAACAACTCAGTCAGTGAAAGCAACCTTGCCACATACCAGGCAATTGGCAGTAAAAAATAAAAAGTAAAATACTTGCATAGGATTTGATCCTTCGTACCCTCGAGCACTCTTTATGAGCTCATTTGGATTACCCATTACCCATTCTCAGTTCAATACGTACAAAAATGAAATTCTTAGATTTAAATACCCATAATGAATTAATAGGGGCGCTCTCGATTTGTGCTGTCTTCTAATCCATAGCCACACAGCACATTATATTACCCTGGAGAATTGTAGGAAAAGCAGACTAAACTGATGTGTTATTTTGGGAGGATCCTTAACTGTTGAAGTTAGGGGACTGTGTTCTGGTAAGAGGCTGATGAACTCAATATTAGGCCTCTTAAAATGGTGATCATTATCATGAATTCTGGTACATTTCTAAACGGACTAAAATCTTGTTGTTCTTTACTTCTTAGTTGATTACCTTGCACAATTTCATTGATGGAATTTTTATCATACACACCCTCTGTGTCTGTCTGTATAGAACAGTACTACTGACCAGTGTTACAATTGCTTGCTTCCACACTATTCACTAACCTTGTTACAAGTAAGAATATTTCTCAGAGCAGGAGATTCTTATAAAAGTTTGAAGTGATGAGGAGGAAATTAGATGTAAGATGACTATGGCAGACATACGGTGCCATTTCTCAAACAATAGCAGTCCTATCATCTGGTGAGTAATCCTGAAATGAAATGTATTATTTTTCTTCCTGCTTTCCCTTTTTAGGTTTTAAAAGACAGAGATTAATTTGGGAGTTTGAAGCATACAGAAGATTTCATTGTATTGTCACAGCTAAATTATGCTTGTTGGAAATGCAAATATTTTTGGGTTCACGATCCGTTAATGAAAAGTTTGATTTATGTTACTTGATTTTTTTGAGCATTCAGTCTTCTTGTAAAGCTTACATTTATAAGAATTAATTGTACAGTATTTACATGTGACATACACCATGATTCTTCTTGAAGGTACAAACATAACTAATTGGCTAAAATATTCTGTTCATTTGTCCATAAGATGCCAACATCAAATCTGCATTTCTTGTTGATATTATTTGGATGAATACTGCAAAAATTTGAGTTGCTGAGCATGACAAAGTATACTATATCAACAGCGTTGAACATTTTCATTGTTGAAAGCTCTATCGACCACACCCTCTCTGTTCGTTCGTTTAGATCAGTACCACTGAGCATGTATCTTGTGCATATATTTTCTAAAGTATCTCCAGAAGTGTGCATTGAACAAAACCACAATTAATGCTTTCTAGATTCTTTTGTAGGAAAGGTTTGAGTGCAAAGTCAACAATCAAAAATGTATGCAAGATAGAAGATGAAGTGGATAATGTTACAAGAGCATCAATTCAAAATATTAAAATCAGAGAAGAGCTAAATATAGAACCGTTAGTACAGAACATACAGAAAGCAAGACTGAGATGGTTCGAACATGTAAAACTAATGAGAAGGGAACGGGTAGCAAGAAGGGAATTGGAAAGAGAAGTTAAGGGAAAGAGACCAGTTGGAAGACCGAGAAGAAGGTGAATGGATCAGATTTGGAAGGACATTAGAGAAGCTGGATTGGATGTAGCAGAAGTAATGGAGCAGGAAATGTGAAAGGACAGAAAGGAGTGGAGGAGGCTTGTTAACCACACCCAGGCGACTGGAGTGGGACATTGATGATGATGATGATGATGATGATTATGATGATGATGATGGTGGTGATGATGATGAGTTAGAATGCTACTGAGCATGGTTCAGGACAAAGTAATGGACCTTGAAATGATTCTCCACTTTCTGGATACGAGCATTGTTAATAGTTGGCTACAGTACCGGGAGGACTGCCGAGCAAACAAAGTTCCCAAAAGTAAGATTCTCTATCTTCTAATTTTCGAATGACAGTGAGGCAAGCATTGGTTGCAACTCCAGACAGAGAGAGAAGACAACATGAGGATGATGAAGTTGAAGACAAACCTGCAAACGAAAATCTACACGCCATCTCCTAAGCCTGTCTACGAAAAGAGATGACGGGAACGACCACTGGCCCAGTGTTGATAAAATAGCTTTACCACGTTCTTATCAGTACGAAGCTTGTAAAAGTAAAACCAGAACCCGTTGCATTAAATATGATTTATATTTGTGCATTTCAAAGGATATACATAAGGTAAAAGTTGAAGAATGTTGAAAAGATTTTGTGTGTCAGTTTGTGTGTAGGTGGGTGGTGGGAGCGGGGGGTAATAGTCACCACTGCTGCATATTTTTAATGAAAGTTTTGATTTTTAATCATTTCTATACTTGTGAGTAATGTTATTGCTTGTATTTTGACTGTAAAGATTGTAAATATGATATAACACCTAACTAGGCTAAGCAGGTTAAGTAGTATTAAATAAAGCCTAATCAGTACAAACGTGCTAGTCAAGTTTTAAAAGAAGTATCAATTTTGGAATTTTTAAAATTATTTTCCCGTGATTCTGCATGTCAAACAATGGGTATAAACATGCATTGCACAGAAAAATTCAGAAAAAAATCTCTCAGGGCTGAAAGGGCTAACACGTTTTTTGATGTCTGCAGTATCTTACAGAACTCACTGAACCGTTAAAATATAAAATCCAGGTCTTTTAACAATATTCCTTTCCTCAGAAAATCAACATTTATGCAAATTTCATGTAAACAAATTCCAAGCATGCTCAGGGTCTATCTCCTATTAAAATCCATCGCTCTCGGTCGGGATCAATCTCACAAACCCAGGATTCAACAAACAGATTACCGAGGATGACTCTAGGAGATGTATTGTGTGATTTTAGCCTTGTTTATAACATAACCTAGTTCGCGTTATGTAGTACTGTATACATAATACTCTTCTCCCTACAGTATTAATATATTTATTGCTGATATGCTGATAATAGTTACGATGAAACATTCTTAACTATAATTTATTTTATTGCTAATTTACTTGCAAGTATGGAACATTTTATTATTTTCCTGATCCCATAAATATTTATTGAGTATAGTTTATATTTCCTTACAAGCAGTTGCCTTAAACATGACAAAACCTACACATTATTTAAATTGTATAGTATTTAATCGGATTTAGAAAATCGTGATCACTCGGAAATAAATCTGTGGTACTGTAATTAACCTTCAGCAATGTAGTTTTCATCATTTCAGTATTTCTCCACAGAGTGGAAATCCTTTAGTCTACAGCATCACAGTTATTCAACATTTTCCGAGTGTAATTGTCAAGAATTGGTTGGAAGAACTTGGAAAGTATCATTAGTTATCTGAGCATGATCACAGTTGGTTTTGTCATGTTTAAGACAACTGCTTGTAAGGAAATATAAACTATACTCAATAAATATTTATGGGATCAGGAAAATAATAACATGTTCCATACTTGCAAGTAAATTAGCAATAAAATAAATTATAGTTAAGAATGTTTCATCGTAACTATTATCAGCATATCAGCAATAAATATATTAATACTGTATTAGAAATGGCCATGTCAAAAATCAACTGGCAAAGCACAGGAATCAAAATCAATGGGAAAAGGCTGAACAATTTAAGGTTTGCAGACGACATTACACTTTTGGCTAACGACATCGATGAACTACAAACTCTAATACAAGATCTTGTCTCAGCCTGTCAAAAAGTGGGACTATCCATGAACCTTTCTAAAACCAAAGTGATGCTTAACAAATGGGCCCCAGCAGGAAAGCTGCATGTGGGAAACACCACATTACAACAGGTCAATGAATTTGTCTATCTTGGGCAACTTGTAAACATGAAAGGGGACTTAAGACCGGAAATCTTCCGACGTATCAAACTAGGATGGCAAGCCTACGAAAGAAATTCTTCAATCTTCAAATCCAACATGCCACCCCACCTAAAGAAGATAGTCTTTGACCAGAGTGTTCTCCCCGTACTGACTTACGGTTGTGAAACCTGGACATTGAGCGAGTTTGTTAAGCAAAAACTCAGAACAACCCAGAGAGCTATGGAACGGTTCATGGTAGGCTTGACGAAGAAAGACAGGAAGAGAGCGGATTACATCAGGTCAGTCACAAAGGTCAGTGACATTTTAGAAAGGGTATTTACCCTAAAATGGCAGTGGGCAGGCCATGTTGCTCGGAGAACTGATGGTAGGTGGACAAAGCTTGTGCTTGAGTGGTGTCCGAAAGATCATCTCAGACCAAGGGGAAGACCACCGGACAGATGGGATAAAGACATCCGGAAGACTACTGGGATCAATTGGCAGAACATCGCTCAAGACCGTCCCAGATGGAGAGACCTCATGAAAACCTACCTTGCTTCGGACTTAAAGAGGCCACATCATAAAAACGATTGAATATGGCTGATAGTGATAGTGATAGATGCTGCAAATGGCAAGGATGTTTCTGCAATATTTTCACTGCACAGTTTATTTTGTTGCCATTGGGTCATGATATCATGTTGCAAGATGCTTGAGCTCTTACCCACACTAGACACTACAGGTCCAGGATTATACGGGAGTCTGTGGAAATACGTAGAAATCCTAACAATTTCAACAGGGACACTGGCTATCAATTAAGTAATACCTGGTTGCCAGCCATTAAGAATTTACGTAGGTAGTTCCCTTCCCTGTCCCTTCACTATTGTTATTTCGTCTCAGTGTTTTCCAAATTCGTACGTTCCTCGTCGCCATATGTTTCATTCCAGGTTTGTGTCTATATCAGGGCCTCTCAGTGTGCATGCGCCTGTGCACTGCACTGCGCAAGGTGCAGGACACGACTTCACCAGTTTGACCAGAGTGCATACCCCCACTCCACTTCCCCTACACCTATCTCACCCATTCGGTCTGTCTTCGCCTTCTCCACCTTCCCCGCTGATTCTCCCCTCACTGCGAAATGTTTGTGTGCAGTGAGTGGTGATACTGTTGTATGGGACAATGTTACTGGTTTTAAAACACTCTTCTTCCAATTTGGTTTGAGCGGACAATTTATCTTCTCTAGCTCTTCTTTTCCTTTATCTTTGCAATGATACCAGTTATGCCTGGAGCAAGGGACCGTCTGACAGCAATTCTGAGAGCCTTCTTTACAATCAGAAATAGACGTACTCGCACGCAATCTAGTTTTCGTACGTCAAAACAGGAAAAAATACCTTTCACATATGCATGTGCTTCACGATGCAGCTTAAGAAAATCTTCCTTCGACAAATTCTCGTAGAATTTGCAAAGCCTTTGTATTGGAAAGTAGACCTTTTTGACTAACTTATCACATAATTACTGTCCCATGGATTAAGCATTTGGGTTTATTGTCACGACTAACAAAAATATACGAAAGTTCCCAGTTCGATTGAAATGGACTTTCGGAAATCTTTGCTTTCTACGAAACTGGTTACTCGATTGTTATGTTGTTATCTTGTGCTTATCTATTTCACTGATAAACAAGCTGTCTATCAGCGAACGCTTCGTTGCTCTCAGCACACTTCACCATACGAGTCGAACCGAGTTGAGCCGAGTTGGACCGATGCACAGTGCACTGAGTTTCTGCTCCTCGATTTGCACACGTGTGATTTTGGGCATTTGAGAAGCCCTGGTCTATATCATACACCTGTCTATGTCATATGTTACGCAAACACGTTATGTGAACTGTTTAGCCTGATTGTGATGGTTCGGTCAGCTTCCGCTTCGAACGCTAGTGTTGTGCCACGTCCTGGGGGCCATCTGGTGGCAAATGAACGTACCATTTCCACTTCTATTATAACATCCAAATTTCAGAGTGTCATTGTTTAAGAAGCCTTTCTCGTGGTCAGTCGAGATTTCTTCTGAGGATGCAGAGCACACAGTTTTCTGCAAAACGTTAAGAATTTCACTTTATGTACTTGACACGGCATAAGCCCAAAAGTCTATACAGTATCATGTCTATCAGTTTATTGTGTGTTTTGTCTGTGTGTTAGGTCGTCAGCCCAGAAGCTGGTTGTATCCTTAAATAGCACTCCCAAAGGCTATGCGGTTGCGGGGAAACCACAACAACTGATGGAGACTCCAAAATTAAGTGTACTAGGCAAGATGAGGAGTGGGGTAATAAATGTATTGTAAATGTAAGGAATTTCCTGAAGGGAAAGGTAACGTTTCTTGAGAGATACCGTAAAGCTCCCCCGATTTTGATGCTTCATTAAACATAGTAAAGCGCTGTCGCTAGCTCATGAAAATACATCTTCCAAGCAGGATGTAGGCCCTACATGTGATCTAGATTTCATTAGTGCGTTCTTTATTACCTTATGTCCTTCCTGATGTCAACCACATCAGGGGAGATAATGAGATGAAATGGATGACGTGATATGTGATAGTAAGAAGGAGGACGCCGTGCAAAGTGGCTCAGATGGTCAAGGCGCTGGCCTTCTGACCCCAACTTGGCAGGTTTGATCCTGGCTTAGTCTGGTGATATTTGAAGGTACTCACATACGTCAGCTTCGTGTCGGTAGATTTACTGGCACGTAAAAGAATTCCTGCGGGACAAAATTCAGGCACCTTAGCATCTCCAAATCTGTCAAAAGTAGTTAGTGGGATGTAAAAACAATATTATTATTGTTATTATTATTATTCACGTAAATGAGCGAATGATGTGGGTAGATTTGTCAGTGGGAGGAATTAGGATAAGAATTGTGTCCGTGTATTCACCATGTGAGGGTGCAGATGAGGATGAAGTTGACAAGTTTTATGAAGCATTGAGTGACATCGTGGTCAGGGTCAACAGCAAGGATAGAATAGTGCTAATATGGGCGATTTCAATGCGAGAGTTGGGAATAGAACTCAAGGATACGAAAGGGTGATTGGTAAATGTGGGGAAGATATGGAAGCTAATGGGAATGGGAAGCGTTTTCTGGACTTCTGTGCTAGTATGGGTTTAGCTGTTACGAATACATTCTTCAAGCATAAGGCTATTCACCGCTACACATGGGAGGCTAGGGGTACCAGATCCATAATAGACTATATCTTAACAGACTTTGAATTCAGGAAATCTGTTAGGAATGTACGACTTTTCCGGGGATTTTTCGATGATACAGACCACTATCTGATCTGTAGTGAACTAAGTATCTCTAGGCCTAGGGTAGAGAAAGTGAAATCTGTCTGCAAAAGAATAAGGGTTGAAAATCTCCAGGATGAGGAAATTAGACAGAAGTACATGGATATGATTAGTGAGAAGTTTCGCACAGTAAACAGTAAGCAGGTTCAGGATATAGAAAGTGAATATGTGGCATACAGGGATGCTGTAGTAGAAACAGCAGGGAATGCCTAGGAACAACTGTGTGTAAAGATGGGAAAAGGCGAACATCTTGGTGGAATGATGAAGTGAGAGCAGCTTGTAAACGTAAAAAGAACGCTTATCAGAAATGGCTCCAACCAAGGGCCAAGGCAGGCAGGGATTGGTACGTAGATGAAAGAAACAGAGCGAAACAAATAGTTGTTGAATCCGAAAAGAAGTCATGGGCAGATTTTGGTAATAACCTGGAAAGGCTAGGTCAAGCAACAGGGAAACCTTTCTGGACAGTAATAAAGAATGTTAGGAAGGGAGGGAAAAAGGAAATTAACAGTTTTTTGAGTAATTCAGGTGAACTCATAATAGATCCCAGGGAAGCACTGGAGAGGTGGAGGGAATATTTTGAACATCTTCTCAATGTAAAAGGAAATCATCCTGGTGGTGTTGCAAACAGCCAAGCTCCTGGGGAGGAGGAAAGTGATGTTGGTGAAATTATGCTTGAGGAAATGGAAAGGATAGTTTCATTGTCATAAGGCAGCAGGAATAGATGAAATTAGACCTGAAATGGTGAAGTATAGTGGGAAGGCAGGGATGAAATGGCTTCATAGAGTAGTAAAATTAGCGTGGAGTGTTGGTAAGGTACCTTCAGATTGGACAAAAGCAGTAATTGCACCTATCTATAAGCAAGGGAACAGGAAGGATTGCAACAACTATTGAGGTATCTCATTGATTAGTGTACCAGGCAAAGTATTCACTGGCATCTTGGAAGGGAGGGTGCGGTCAGTCGTTGAGAGGAAGTTGGATGAAAACCAGCGTAGTTTCAGACCACAGAGAGGCTGTCAGGATCAGATTTTCAGTATGTGCCAGGTAATTGAAAAATGCAACGAGAGGAATAGGCAGTTGTGTTTATGTTTCGTAGATCTAGAGAAAGCATATGACAGGGTACCGAGGGAAAAGATGTTCGCCATACTGGGGGACTATGGAATTAAAGGTAGATTATGAAAATCAATCGAAGGCATTTATGTTGACAATTGGGCTTTAGTGAGAATTGATGGTAGAATGAGTTCTTGGTTCAGGGTACTTACAGGGGTTAGACAAGGCTGTAATCTTTCACCTTTGCTGTTCGTAGTTTACATGGATCATCTGCTGAAAGGTATAAAATGGCAGGGAGGGATTCAGTTAGGTGGAAATGTAGTAAGCAGTTTGGTCTATGCTGACGACTTGGTCTTAATGGCAGACTGTGCCGAAAGCCTGCAGTCTAATATCTTGGAACTTGAAAATAGGTGCAATGAGTATGGTATGAAAATTAGCCTCTCAAAGACTAAATTGATGTCAGTAGGTAAGAAATTCAACAGAATTGAATGTCAGATTGGTGATACAAAGCTAGAACAGGTCGATAATTTCAAGTATTTAGGTTGTGTGTTCTCCCAGGATGGTAATATGGTAAGTGAGATTAAATCAAGGTGTAGTAAAGCTAATGCAGTGAGCTCGCAGTTGCGATCAGCAGTATTCTGTAAGAAGGAAGTCAGCTCCCAGACGAAACTATCTTTACATCGGTCTGTTTTCAGACCAACTTGCTTTACGGGAGCGAAAGCTGGGTGGACTCAGGATATCTTATTCATAGGTTAGAAGTAACAGACATGAAAGTAGCAAGAATGATTGTTGGTACAAATAGGTGGGAACAATGTCAGGAGGGTACTCGGAATGAGGAGATAAAGGCTAATTTAGGAATGAACTCGATGGATGAAGCTGTACGCATAAGCTGGCTTCGGTGGTGGGGTCATGTGAGGCGAATGGAGGAGGATAGGTTACCTAGGAGAATAATGGACTCTGTTATGGAGGGTAAGAGAAGTAGAGGGAGACCAAGACGACGATGGTTAGACTCGGTTTCTAACGATTTAAAGATAAGAGGTATAGAACTAAATGAGGCCACAACACTAGTTGCAAATCGAGGATTGTTGCCACGTTTAGTAAATTCTCAGAGGCTTGCAGACTGAACTCTGAAAGGCATAACAGTCTATAATGATAATGTATGTCGGTAATGTTGTTGTTATTATTATTATTATTATTATTATTATTATTATTATTATTATTATTATTATTATTATTATTATTTCCGATGGGGCCTGCTGAGGACCACGTGCCAATTTCAATTCAGTTCTTCATACTTTGTTGTTTTCTCTTCTGTTCCTTCCAATATTATTCATCCTTTCGCTATGCCGTATCTTTCTGTCCTCAGACCACTTTGCAGCAGGTTTCTTGTTCAGTATTCCCTGGAATCCTTCCATACTTACTACCCTATTTCTAAAAATCTCTCTGTCTATAGTTTCTTCTTCTCTTATATTATTTCTTTCTAAATCTTTCTTTATTTCTTGAATCCAGCTAGTTGTTGCCTTTTTGTCCCAAAAGTACTTGAAAATCCTTTTTGTTAATCTGGAATAATCCATTCTGTAAATATGTCCAAAAAATACTTCATACTTCTGTTGTTTTTGCAGAGCCTAAGATTTTTCTCATGATTCTCCTTTGTAGTACATCAAGTTTATCTAATCTATGGTTTAGTACTAGGCATTCACTTGCATATAGGCATTCCGGTTTCACCACTGTTATGTAGTGCCTTATTTTAAGATTTTTCGATAGACACCTTTTGTTATAAAAATTCTTTGTGGTACCATATGTATGCTCTTTCCATGTTGTGTACCCTTTCTTCTACTGCAGATTTGTCTAAACCATTTTCTTGAATTATTTCTCCCAGATATTTGAATTTCGTTACTCTTTCCTCTGGACCAATCTCTGTCTGTCTCTCTCTATTCGTTTAGTTGATTCTGACTCTCCGTGACCCCATGAACTAAAATACGCCAGTTTTTTCTGTCCTGCACTGCCTCCCGAAGATTTTCCACTCTGGAATTTAGTATTTCTGTGATGCCATCAATCCATCTCATTCTTTGCCACACTATTCTCCTTGTGCCTTCGATCTTCCCCAGCATTAAGTCTTTTCTAATGAATTGTGTCTTCTCATGATGTGTCCAAAGTAGCTTAGTTTTTGTTTCAGGATTAGGCCATCCAAGGAACACTCTGGTTTTATTTGCTGTAAAACGGACTTATTTGTTCTCTTCGCAGTCCAGGGGACTCTAAGAATTTTCCTCTCAACACCACAATTCAAAGGAGTCAATTCTGTGGCGTTCACCTTTTCTTATGGTCCAGGTCTCACATCCGTACATCACAACTGGAAAAAAAAACCCATAGCCCTTACTATACGAATCTTTGTTGTTAATGTTATGTGTTTACTCCTTAAGATATTGTCAAGATTGGTCATTGCCTTTCCACCAAGTAGCAATCGTCTTTTGATTTCCTGGCTACAGTCACCACCAGCAGAAATCCTTGAGCTAAGATAGTTGAAAACAGAGACTACCTCCATTTTTCTCTTCCTACATGCCATGAATTGACAGGTGTAGTTGCCATAATTTTTGTTTTCTTAACATTCAACATTAGTCCAGCCTTTGAACTTTCTTCTTTCACTTTCAGTAAGAGGGTTTTTAAGTCTTATTCATTTTCTGCCATCAGGATAGTATCATCTGCATATCTCAGGTTGTTTACATTTAACCCAGCTATTTTTATTCCTCTTTCTTCTTCATCTAACCCCACATTCCTCATAATGTGTACCACATACAGATTGAAAAGGTAAGGTGACACTATACAGCCTTGCCGTACTACTTGCTGAATCTTGACCCATTTAGTTGCTCCATATATGGTTCTCACTGTAGCTTCTTGGTCAGAGTATAAGTTCCGTATGAGGTTAATGATATGATCTGGTACTCCCATGTGTTTTAGTACTTTCCATAATTCATTATTATTGACACAGTCAAAGGCTTTAGCATAATCAATAAAGCAGAGTTACACATCTTTCTGGAATTCTCTACTATCCATCGAATATTGGCAATTTGATCTCTGGTCCCACTTCCTTTACAAAATCCAGCTTGTTCTTCAGGTAGCTCTCGGTCTACATACTGGAAAAGTCTGTTTTGTAAGATTTTAAGAATGACTTCTGGCATGTGAGATAAGTGCAATTGTTCGGTGATTCGAGCATTCTTTAGAATTTCCTTTGTTTGGAATTGGGATGAATACTGACTTCTCTAGTCTTTTACCCACTCTTGGGTTTTCCATATTTGCTGGCATACGGAATGCAAAACTTTCACTGCACTATCTCCGATTACTTGGAACATTTCTGCTCACTTGCTTTGTTTTTAGCAGTATTCTCTAGGGCTCATTTGACTTCACTTTCTAAAATTTCTGGTTCTGGACCAATACCTGTTGCCAAAAAGTTTGGAGCATTCTTGATGTTTGTAATACATTTTGTTTTTTTCTATGGTGATTCTCAAACCTGTCTCGTTGGCTATTTCTTCCAAGAGATTCATTTGTGTTGTTGCACTTGCTAGGTTTTCTGACAATATAACAAAATCGTCTGCAGATGCTAGGCAATTTATTTCAATGTCTTTGTTTTTTCCCTAAAGTTATGTTCTTTAAGCTTTTTCATTCCAAATTCTTACAATTTTCTCTAGAACACAATTGAATAGAAGGGGTGAGAAATCATCACCTTGCCGTACCCCTGTATTTATCTTAATAGGTTTTGTTATCTCACCCATAAATTTCACCTTTGAAATTATGTCAGTAATTAAGTTTGCCAATTTAGTTTTCACTCCAAATTCACGAATTGTTTTATCTATGGTTTCTCTATCAACCGAGTCAAAAGCCTTTTTGAAATATACAGAAGTCACAACAATGTCCTTTGAATTCAATATCCTATGGCGAATAATGGATTTTAAGTTAAATATTTGTTCTGAACAAGATCTACCTTTTCGAAATCCAGCTTGATACCCAGTTGCTTGTCAGGTGATGTTTCTACTCTATTCAGCAATATTTTTGAGAATACCTTGTATACAATTTGCAGAAGAGAGATGCCTCTATATTTATCAACCTTTTGTTTGTCCCCCTTTTTATGCATTGGGTGTATTAGAGCCACTTTCCATTCTTCTTTAATCCTCTCTGTTCTCCAAATATCTTCAAAAATTAACTGCAGCTCTTCAATAATTTTTGATTGAGACCATTTCAAAAGTTCAGCTGTTATAGAGTCTTATCCACTAGCTTTATTAATTTTCAGATTGTTAATTACTTCTTTAATTTCTTCAGCAGTGGTTGGTATATCTTCTTCCAGATTTTCAGTTGTTGGAGAGAATTTCAACTTATGATCGGGTTCAGGGCAGTTTAAAAGTTGATCAAAGTGCTTTGCAAGTATTTCACAGTTCTCAGCATTGCTTAGGCCAAGTCTGCCATTTTCGTCTTTGAAGCATATGCTAGGCGCTTGATACTCCTTTAATTGACTCTTAAAAGTCTGGTAGAAGTTTCGAGAGTTATTTTTAACAGAGCGTCTTGCAGGTCAATAAGTTGTAGTTTTTCAAAAGATCTTTCAACTCCTCTTATTATTCTAGCAGTGTCTTTTCTTTGCTGTTTGAATTGGTCATAGTGCTCAGTGTTTCTAGAGAATTTCCACTTTTTCCATTGTTTTATTCTCTCTTGTAACACATCTTCACATATTTGATTCCACCAAGGTTTCTTTTTAGGTCTGACTAGCCCAAATGTTTTCTGGGCTGCATTGGTTATTTCTTTAGATAAATTTTGCCACTTCCCATGATGAGATACTTTTATTTCTTCCTGAAATGTTTCCAATGTTTCTTGTGTAATTTGAAGTTATTTGTGTTATATTTGTTTACTCTTTCCCTTATTATTATTATTATTATTAGGAGGGGGGGGGGTTAAAGCTTAGTGTCGACATAGCCTACTGCTATCCGAATGGCACCAAGGGACCTACTCAGGGCTTTCCTTTAGCACCGCAATTCGACGGACGATTCACCATCAACAGCATTATTTCCCCCCACTCCATATAAGCACAGCAGTGAGGTTCGGGATTGAATCCAGGCTTTTGGCACGCAATCCAGTGATTTGAAATTGTATACCATCACCACTTTTACCATGCCAGCCAACATTCTGATAGTAAAAATATTTTCAACCAACGGGATTTGAAGCGACTAATCATGGTGTTGGACAATATAGACCTCACGCTTTCGCGATCACAGCCATCAGACAGCGCACTAGCACCGATAAGACCATTTTTTAGGAATATTTTTATGCTCCGCAGTTGCAGTATTCATGCCACCAACAGTATTTTATATAATATTATAAGGAGACTCTTGATGTATATTTAACTCCTCAATCTTTTAGGATTAGTTTGGTTCGGGAAAGCAATTTAAGGCCTGTAGTCTCCGATGTTAATGACAAAAATGCCTGTAGCATAATATCTTAAAGCAACCAGAATCATCTCTTCTGGTGAAATAGTATTATTTCGTGCAATTGGCGTTTTAATTGAATCCTTATTTGATGCAAGACAATCCTTGCTGTTTGCTTGTGAATTATAAATCCATCAAAAACACTGTTACATCCAATTTTCCAAAATGATAAACTTTTGTTGGAATGTGTCTTCTTAACCTCACTTGCACATCAAAAGCATTTCGTATTTAAACAAAGTCTTCAATAAATTCTTCCATTTTTCTAATGCTAATACTACATTCTAATTTTAGAACGCTTTCCATTTAAAGAAATGCTGCAGTACTGGTAGTCAAAACTAACCCTTCTAGGAAAATCACAGATACAGAATGTTTAATATAAATAGCAGTTCCTACAATATAATAGGTTACATTTTGAATTAAGTTTAAATTTGATACAAAGTTTAAGCCAATGTGGGGAAAATGGATGTTTGTTTAATCTGACTTAAACCAGATTAAAATAAACCTAGTGTAAACTCATTTGGAGAAAGTGGGTCTCAGAGCGTTACTTTAACCAAATACGTGTGTATTTCAATGCATTGCAAAATCTGGCATTGTGCTCTTAGTTATATTAATTTGGAAAGGGACTGTTTTAGACATGACTTAATACCTTGTCCAGTACTCGTCTTGAACAACTTATCAGAACCGACATGGCATTGACTCAACAAGCTTACAAAGTATTCCTCATGGAGGACGATCTCTTCCCATGCGTTCGACAAAATACGCCATTAAGTATCATGTGAACGTGGCGGAGGGTGAGGCAGTTTATTTACTGTATAAGGCGTTTTCACCTTGCCCACACATGTTCAGTGGGGTTCAAATGTGAAGCTCTAGGGATCCAGTTAATCAATTCAGTGGAGTTCTGCTCAGAAAACCAGCCCTGAATATGACAGACTGCTCATGTGGATTGGGAGTTGTCTTGCATGTCCAAGTATTGGTCTGATGTGAGGCTGTCGTCTATCCGATAAAGCACTTCAGGTCTATCAGACTATCGTATGAGTTGGGAGTTGTCTTACATGTCCAAACATTGGTCTGATGTGAGACAGCCATCTATCCGATGAAACACAACGCAACTCAGATCTGCAGCCATTGCGTGAAACACTCGGATTTTGACGTATCAGGCTTCCCGAGGCTTGTAAACATGAACCGGCCCGACCTCCACCAAACTGAAAGAAGTCTCATCAGAAATCACATGATCCCAGTTACGATTTAACTCCATCTCAGCATAGGTGCACCAGTCGATCATCATTTCACCAGAGAAAGAGAGATTTTTCGGGGGGCAGCTTTTCTGAAGTGGAGTTTGGTTTCTAATAATCGTTTATGAACTGTGTATGGACATCCAGGAAAAATGGTCTCTTGCATGATCTCTGCCGAGTTTATGAACTCCTGTGAAGTTTCAACTAACCTGTTGTCTTCTTCCCTAGTAGAAACCCACTTTAAACCAGTGTCCAGTAGATGTCCAATGTCTCCTGACACCTGCCACAACCATATCCATCTCTGAGCTGCCCTAGACGAACGGTTGCACTGAATCTCTGCCTGACGAATGCTAAAATTGCTGTGTCAGACGTGAGCCAGCATTTGGTCTCTTGATGCTTATGAATAAAGTGTCATGTCAGAATGGAGTGAAGTATTGAGTTAGCTCTGCCAAATTTACTGTTTTTATTGCCTGATAGCATTGCAGTATATTCATTAAGGAATCATAAAAAATAATAAAAAAATAAAAAAATCAAGCTGGGATTCGAACCTCAGCTTGTATTCTAGGTATGAATTTTGTAGTCCACAACTGAACCTCTGCACTGTACAGGAGTGTGCCATGTGCTTATAATTTCATAGTGCTATATGCATAAGCAGGAGAGAGAAGGGAGAGGATAGAGTGAGAGCATCTGACACAGTAATTGTGAAGTATATGCTTTGTAGCAAAACTCATCCTGCTGACTGTACAAAGCCAAAGATAACCAAAGTGGACTTTCTTATATTTCGTGCCTCCCGAGATACGACAATTTTTTATTGTTCATCTGTACATAATGAATGAACATATACTGTAATATGCGTTATGTTTTTCTGACTTATAAGAAAAATCTTGTGACAGAACTTGATCTGTAATATTTCTTTCAGATGCAAAATAAAAGAACTTAATATTTGTTGCAGTTGTTACATTTCTTCACACGAAAAATAGTTTTAATTTTTGTTACAGGTATGTGCATGGTGCCTCCTATAGTACGTAGCCAGCAGTGGAAAGCAGGTCGCGGAACTCTTGCCCGATGTTCTTACAAAGCCCGTTGTCCTGCTTGTTGGCTTAAACTGTGCCTTCGTTCGTTTAACATCCCCGAGCAGTTACGTTCAAATTTAGTAGCAATGCTTCCTCTAGAGATGAGGAGTGGATTAATACCAGAGAAACAGGCAGCTTTGCCTCCAAGTTGCTTGGCAGCAGGCAGTCCGGCTACGCCTGTTGTAATTGACAAGACTTGGCCTACCAAGGTAACAGCTCTGTTTCAAAACGACAGTTTTACTGAGAATACAGTGACATCACATAGGAACAAAAAGAAGACTGAACAAATAGTGGAGAAGCTCCAAAGTAAGCGGGAAGGAAGGAGTCGGAGGAACATAAAGATTTCACAGCGTGAAACCCGAAAAATCCTCAGAAAGGCCTCTAAAAGTGTATCTGCTTCAAAAGGTGAGCATTGCAATTGAAAATCTAATGTTCTATTCAGATCTTTCTTCCATTTGGTGCTATTTTCATTGTGTGAAGATCTAGAACATAACTGAGAAACAGTTTGTTTTGTAGTGGATGGTAAGCTCTTTCTCTTTATGGAAATCTATCAGTACAACATTGGGTGCCCTAAAAGTTCAGTCATTTCATATGCTTTTCTTGCTGTTATTTTTATTTCTGTTTCCGTATGTCTTTGATGTGTAGTTTTAAGATTGAAAGCTCCTGTATTGTTCGTTCATACATCATTGGCTGATTGCTTTTCACTGTATGATTTAATGGTATGGTATTGTATTGTGAATTTACAACTCCTTCACTGTAAAATGCGTAGCTGTTGAATTTTAGTTTACCAGTGAATATACTGGGTCTAATTACACTGCCCTCCAAGAAAAGCATATTTTGGTGGAAAACTCAGTTAAATGTATACTGCATATGATTACCATATTTTTTCCAATATTTATTGATTGGCTAGGGTTCCATGATTATTACTGAAGGAGAAGCAAGAATGAATAACATAACTTTTTATACAGTATTGTAATCCATTCAACCTTGGTGAGTGCTCCCGCAAGTTTCTTATTTATTTCATGCCATTATTTCTGGATTGTAGTTGCCCTTATTCCTTTGATGCTTATTGACCCTATCTGATCTTTACCTGAGGGGTTTCTGAGCCATAAATAACTCATCAGCATGCCTCTAAGTCCCGCGAACTTGGTGGAATTGTTGAATGATAGCCGTAGCTACCACTGTGTAGCAGAGTTTTGCGTACATCTCCTACAATGTCAAGAATTTCATTTTGGTCTGTATTGAAACAAAATTCACAATGAAAGATAAAGATAGGGTTTTCCACCTGTTCAGTACTACAAAATAGTGAAATTATTAAAACATAACATTTTTACTGTCATTTTTGGTACCAGTTTCAGCAACAACCTCCTAGGCTGATGATGGCAAATAAAGTTGCCGAAACCGGTACCAAAAATGACAGTAAAAATGTGATGTTTTAATAATTTCACTATTTTGTAGTATTGAACAGGTGGAAAACCCTACCTTTATCTTTGATTGTATACATCTCCTACAAGCATTCACCAGGCTGTGAAACGTTTTCAAAATATTTATACCTACCATAGAAAACTCGGTTCAGGCTTTCGCAGATTCACTTTTACCTTGCAAGATCGCTTTGTGAGGCTACAAATGTTGAAGAACTGATGTCTTACAGGGGTTGAGGCTTGGAGTAGTCTAATTCAGGTCCACAACGTATCTGTGAGTGAGAACACAGCCAGAGATTGAGCACTGCTGGTGAATGAACATTGGATTGAGGATCAGTATGGCGACATACTCTACAGTGATGAGTCCAGATTTAACCTGAGGTAGCCTGAGAAAAGCACTAGGGTGTGGAGGATGGCAGGTGAACTATTTGCCCCCTGTACCTTTGTCGAGTTTACCTGTTTAGAAGAGGTTGCGAGATAGTATTGGGGGGGGGAGAGGAGCAAACTTCATATAATCATACTGATCTTTTACTCATTGAGAACGGTGCCCTCACAGCACACAGGTACATTGAGTAGATTCTCATTAATCGCATAATGCCATTTCCATTCGCTTTCAACAAAAACTTTGTGCTTTTGCATAATAATGCAAGATCCCGTGCTACTCAGTGTTACCAAGTTTCTTTCGGAGGTCAACATTAGCACTTTGAACTGGCCAGCCAGGAGTCCAGACCTCAACCCTATTGTATCTATGTGGGACATAATTGGTCGTCAGATTCGGCATCAAGTTTTTAAGAATCTGGCTGAACCAAAGGCAGCGGTGTGAGAAGAATGGGAGAACGTACCAGAATGGGACATCCGGGGCTTAATCAAGAGCTTGACCAGAAAATTCATGGCGGTAATTGCAGCCAGAGGTGTCAGTTTATCCTATTGATCATTTAATCAACATCCAACAAGTTCCCAGACCATTTCCCTAATACTTTCAGCATTACCATATTTTAACATGGACCCTGGCAGTGAATTGGATCTTTTTCCTGAAGGTGTCAGCCATCCAAAAATGAAAATGTTAATCAGCAAGTATATATTTAAAGTAATTTAATTATACTCATCTTATGAGAAACATTTTTTAAAATGTATGGAAAAAACTTTCACCTTCAAGTTATACTAATATGCCTGCTCAGACAATAAAAATGAATAATTTAATGTGGCTACTTAAGCCTCAAATAAACACAATTACATTTGAAATACAAAATTTACCTATTTAGGAATAGTTCGTTTTGGTTTAGTAGCCCTGAAAAGATTGGGCTATGCACAGTCCAACCTTGCACTCCTTGCACCACCATCTACTTTCTTACTTTCTTTTCGCAGTGATTCATCAGCCTGTGTCTCTTTGTCTAAACAAAAAAATAAGTCCAAATTTTTGGAGGGGCAATGTATTTCTATTGTTTGCATTCAGAGTAAAATAATCCAGCTATAAACTTACGTTTGAAAGTGACTGTAACAAGATAAAAATCTTGCCCAAACTATCACTTGATACGTGATCTGGTTTGTAAGCAGAGTCTTCATCTATTTCTGAACCCTTTTCTCCCAATAAAATGTCAAAGATATCGCTATCGTTGACCTGGCGTGATTACATGTCTGTACAGTAATGTTTGTACAGTAACACAGCTGACAGCGCAAAATATTTGGCATGCTCAGCACCTGCCCCATCAAGTGCTTCAGTAGAGGTCACAGACAGGAGAAACTACCTTTTTATAGTTTCAGTTTGAACTTCCCGATAACTGCAGCATTCTAGTGGACACCAGATAAACTACTACCTCCAAGCAAGGAATGGGAACCGTATGGGATACGTGCAGCTGACTGTAATCCGCGAAAATGATGCCCGTATGGCATATGGGCTCTGTCCACAACCAGGAAAGCAGTGAACCCATATCCTGTTCAGGCTTAGTGTTAAAAGTGTTCAGACTTATGTCATTTAAATCAGTAATTTTGATAAGCAGACAGTCTGTCAGATTCTGCTTCTTTTAATTAAAAAACCATTTCTTCTCAGATCGAAATGTTTTGAGCATTGTTGTTTTTGGATTAGGTATGAAAATATTCTTATTTTAATTCTGTAATTATGTTTTGAAAATAAAAGTAAATTTTGCTACCTTAAACTGAGATTATTTTTTAAATGTCAAGTATTACTCTTTTTTGGAGGGCAGTGTATTTCCATTATTGAGAATAAAAGTTGTTTACCTAGTATTTTCTCAAATGATTTCATAGAATTTGGAAATTTATTTAACATTTCCCTTGATAAATTGTTCCACTTCATCTTCATATTATGATCTTTCTTACCTTTAAAAGCTCCTCTCAAGTTTGTCTACTCATGTCATTCCATTCTATCCCTCTCCCCAATCCTAAGTTTGTACCATTTTCATAACACTGCTCTTTTGTCGGAAATCACCCAGAACCCATCGTACTGCAATTGAATGTCACTATTTCACCACCTGACGATAGAGTACCAGCTCTGAAACATGTTGTGGAATTCCAAGTTAATACAAATTGTGACTGGTAACAGTATTAATTATTTCATAATGAGCTCCTTAGTTGTTTTCACATATGCTGTGTGGACCTCGAACCAGCCTTCAAATCGAGGTGAATGAACCTGGAACCTCAGGTAAAAGGCAGCATTGCTACCTCTAGATTACAGAGCCATCTATGCAATATCATTAATGAAATGAAACTGCAAGCTTGCTTCTCTCATTTTCCCTTGTCTCCTTCCCTCCCTTGCATGACAAGTTTTCTGTTTTCTCCTTGAGTGTCTGTGCGTTTAGAAGTGTACAATAACATACTCATTACAAGTGATTAATCTCATTATGTCAACCATATTGAATCTCAGTAAATTAAAATTTTACAATTGATTTACTGTATTGATATCACTTTTGCAATACTTTACAATCTTTGTGACTAGGAAACTGCTATGTATAATATTTTTGAAGAAATACTGACCTGCAGCACATACTGTATATTATGAAGAGTGAGAATTCCTGGACAATATTCACACAATATTGAACCTTAGGTGACAAACCCATACCGACCAAAGTTCTAAACTAAAATAGTCTACGTAGTAGCTTTTGCAGGCTACGGCGATGGAATGAGAAGGATATGATTGAATTCACTGCTTATTTTGTTTGGGTTATAATTCCACAGAGCTGTGTGATGCAGTTCACAATGGCACATTATTCCATGAAAACATATATGTCTTCATCTACATGATTCTTCAGTTCTTTCTCCCTCATATTGCTCTAAAACTGAATAAGTCCTGTATGTCTTAAGATATGTCTTGGTCTGTGCTAGTTATTTTCCATGCTTCATACCTGTATAGTGCCAAACTTCTCATTAACATCTCTTGAAACACTTGTCTCAGTTCAAAGTGGACACATTCCATTTTCCCAATATATTTCCCACACCACGGTTCATGTTTGTGGGTTACTGTAGTCACGTCCTAGTTCGTGAACCATGGGCAACGGCTGAGTGGCCTAGTAAGTGGTCCTGAGAGTCGAGATACCAGTTGCTATGGAATGGGAGTGGGCATCTCGGACATATTCTGAGTCATGGCCCTCCTTGTGCTCAGGCGGCTAGGACTATACAATTCACCGGGGTCCATAACCCGTTAGAGGAGAGATCCTCACTTGGACTATGTGCAAGTAGGACAGCATCCTGCTTCATGAATTTACCGAACTCAGAACATTTTAAGCAAGCCTCGGACCTATGGGAGTAATGGAGTCCCACTCCCATTTGACAGGCGAGGGACTCCTTGGAAACAACTTGGCGAACAAAATGGAATTCGATGGGGAGCTATCAATATTAATTGGGGCTTATGGAAGAAAGAAGGTAGAACTGGCTGAGGCAGCAAGCTAGGAGTAAGTGATATTCGGGTAAGGGGAGATAACTAGGAAGAGATAGGAGATTATAAAGTGTACTTGACGGGTGTTAGAAAGGGAAGGGCAGAGTCTGGGGTAGGGCTCTTTATCAGGAATACCATTGCACGCAACATAGTTTCTGTTAGGCACGTAAATGAGCGAATGATGTGGGTAGATTTGTCAGTTGGAGGAATTAGGACAAGAATTGTGTCCGTGTATTCACCATGTGAGGGTGCAGATGAGGGTGAAGTTCACAAGTTTTATGAAGCATTGAGTGACATCGTGATCAGGGTCAACAGCAAGGATAGAATAGTGCTAATATGGGCGATTTCAATGCGAGAGTTGGGAATAGAACTGAAGGATAAGAAAGGGTGATTGGTAAATGTGGAGAAGATATGGAAGCTAATGGGAATGGGAAACGGTTGCTGGACTTCTGTGCTAGTATGGGTTTAGCTGTTACGAGTACATTCTTGAAGCATAAGGCTATTCACCGCTACACATGGGAGACTGGGGGTACCAGATCCATAATAGACTATATCTTAACAGACTTTGAATTCAGGAAATCTGTTAGGAATGTATGAGTTTTTTGTGGATTTTTTGATGATACAGACCACTATTTGATCTGTAGTGAACTAAGTATCTCTAGGCCTAGGGTAGAGAAAGTGAAATATGTCTGCAAATGAATAAGGTTAGAAAATCTCCAGGACGAGGAAATGGACATGGATATGATTAGTGAGAAATTTCGAACAGTAGACAGCAAGCAGGTTCAGGATATAGAAAGTGAATGTGTGGCATACAGGGATGCTGTAGTAGAAACAGCAAGGGAATGCCTCGGAACAACTGTGTGTAAAGATGGGAAAAGGCAAATAACTTTGTGGAATGATGAAGTGAGAGCTGCTTGTAAACGTAAAAAGAAGGCTTATCAGAAATGGCTCCAAACAAGGGCCGAGGCAGACAGGGATTTGTACGTAGATGAAAGAAACAGAGCGAAACAAATAGTTGTTGAATCCAAAAATAAGTCATGGGAAGATTTTGGTAATAACCTGGAAAAGCTAGGTCAAGCAACAGGGAAACCTTTCTGGACAGTAATAAAGAATGTTAGGAAGGGAGGGAAAAAGGAAATGAACAGTGTTTTGAGTAATTCAGGTGAACTCATAATAGATCCCAGGGAAGCACTGGAGAGGTGGAGGGAATATTTTGAATATCTTCTCAATGTAAAAGGAAATCATCCTGGTGGTGTTGCAAACAGCCAAGCTCATGGGGAGGAGGAAAATGATGTTGGTGAAATTATGCTTGGAGAAATGGAAAGGATAGTAAATAAACTCCATTGTCATAAGGCAGCAGGAATAGATGAAATTAGACCTGAAATGGTGAAGTATAGTGGGAAGGCAGGGATGAAATGGCTTCATAGAGTAGTAAAATTAGCGTGGAGTGTTGGTAAGGTACCTTCAGATTGGACAAAAGCAGTAATTACACCTATCTATAAGCAAGGGAACAGGAAGGATTGCAACAACTATCGAGGTATCTCATTGATTAGTATACCAGGCAAAGTATTCACTGGCATCTTGGAAGGGAGGGTGCGATCAGTCATTGAGAGGAAGTTGGATGAAAACCAGTGTGGTTTCAGACCACAGAGAGGCTGTCAGGATCAGATTTTCAGTATGTGCCAGGTAATTGAAAAATGCAACAAGAGGAATAGGCAGTTGTGTTTATGTTTCGTAGATCTAGAGAAAGTATATGACAGGGTACCGAGGGAAAAGATGTTCGCCATACTGGGAGACTATGGAATGAAAGGTAGATTATTAAAATCAATCAAGGGCATTTATGTTGACAATTGGGCTTCAGTGAGAATTGATGGTAGAATGAGTTCTTGGTTCAGGGTACTTACAGGGGTTAGACAAGGCTGTAATCTTTCACCTTTGCTATTCGTAGTTTACATGGATCATCTGCTGAAAGGTATAAAATGGCAAGGAGGGATTCAGTTAGGTGGAAATGTAGTAAGCAGTTTGGCCTATGCTGACGACTTGGTCTTAATGGCAGACTGTGCCGAAAGCCTGCAGTCTAATATCTTGGAACTTGAAAATAGGTGCAATGAGTATGGTATGAAAATTAGTCTCTCGAAGACTAAATTGATGTCAGTAGGTAAGAAATTCAATAGAATTGAATGTCAGATTGGTGATACAAAGCTAGAACAGGTCGATAATTTCAAGTATTTAGGTTGTGTGTTCTCCCAATATTCCACTGCAGAGTAGAAAAGACTGATACGCATTAATCATAAGTCAGTCGAGGCTCTCCAGGAACTGCGACAAAGCAGGATGTTATTCCAAATCAAACATTCTGAGAGATTTCGGAAAATATTATGTGCCCGGTTGGAATCCGGAATGTGAGGCCTTGTATGAAGAATATGAAACAACAGGCAACCATGAAGTAGGTTCACAGCTTCTATGGTCAATAGACAATACTAGGAGAGAAAAGTGGGAGGCAACTATGAAAGACATGGATTTTGCAAAATCGAGTAGAAAAGCTTGGAGAGTCTTAAATTGACTTGCCGGAAAACATTATTCTAAAAAGCAGTGCACTAACTTGTGCCCTGATGCCATTGCAAATAGGATGGTAATATAGTAAGTGAGATTGAATCAAGGTGTAGTAAAGCTAATGCAGTGGGGTTAGAATGATTCTCCTATGTGTGAATGCAGTGAAGAATAGCAGACCATGGAGCATGTCATCCTGCGCTGCCCTCTTCATGCCTACTCCGGAAGCCCCAGCGACCTGTTTCATCTTTCAGAATATGCTGTAGAGTGGCTGAAACACTTGGACCTGGACCTATAAATTTGTAGTTATAATTACCATACGATTGAATAAAGTCTTCTGGCACATGTTCCTGTTTCAATATTCACTTTAACGATCTATACACCCATTTTAGTCCAATAGGCCCAAAAGCCGTCATCATTTCCACCTAATTTCATCCACCCCTGGTGCCTTCCCCATTTTCATTTTAGAGATTGCTAATTCCACAAGACCAGCTACAATGCAAATTATTAAAGAGAGATGAAAATTGCTCTGTGTGCCCATCTCCAAGTGGGTTTACAGTATTATGAGCCTGTACAATATCACCACAATTTTTTAAATTTTTTACAACTGCTTTACGTCGCACCGACACAGATAGGTCTGATATAGATGTTGATTCCCATAGGGAACCTGAAATATTTGTCTCAAATGAGTAAATTTATAATACCAATACAAATGGTCCGTTATTGGACATGATAAATTTTCCTGGTAACACATTCCTGGTTGCCAGCGTTTCGCCCCAGTGCGCTAAGTTGGGCTCATCAGTGGGCTTATCAGTTGGTAAGCTGATGAGCCCAACTTAGCACACTGGGACAAAACGGCAACTAGGAATGAGTTAGCTTGAAAATTTATGATGTCCAATAATGGACCATTTATATTGGTATTATGAATTTACTTATTCTGGACAAATATTTCAAGTTCCGTATGGGAATCAACATCTATATCATTTGATGGCCAGGCAGGCATTAATTTCTTGGTAATGAGACAAAGAGTATTGGCACTGCCGGTGGCTCCAAGTAGCCTATGCAGTGGCCTCCATGGTATGCACTGGCCATGCGTCTTGGTGGGTGTGCTATTTACCCACTGATGAGCACAGCTTAGTATACTGGGGCAAAACGCTGGCAACCAAGAATGAGTTAGCTGGAAAATTTATAATATCCAATAACGGACCATTTATATTGGTATTACAGATAGGTCTTATGGTGATGATGGGATAGGAAAGGCGTAGGGGGGGGGGGAATGGCTGTGGCCTTAACTAAGGGTACAGCCCCAGCATAATGGGAAGCCATGGAAAACCATCTTCAGGGCTGCAGTTAGTGGGGTTCTAACCCACTATCTTCCGGATGCAAGCTCACAGCTGCGCACCCGTAACCGCATGGCCAACCCACCCGGTGAATGCTACCTGTAAGGAAGAAAAGACTCCAGAAGATTGGACAAAGGGCATTATAGTTCCCCTCTTCCTAAAGGGAAGCATGTATAAATGTGGCAACTACAGAGGAATCACTGTCCTGCATCATGGATTAAAGCTGATGGAGAAAATCATTAATAACATCAGCTACTAGAAGAACGATATGGATTCAGGGGTTATAGAACAACCACAGATCTCACATTTGCTGATAGGATGATTATAGAGAAATACTGGGAAAAAGGCAGACATATCATCTTTGTTTTCTTGGATATAGGAAAGGCTTATGACAGCTTGCCTTGGGACAAGACATGGGAATGTCTAACAAGAAGAAAAGTACGAAAATCTCTTATGAAAGTGCTCTGTTTTATAACCATTGTCAGAGCTGTGTACAAAATAGGAAGTGGAGATTCCCATTGGTTTGTCACAACTAAGGCAGTTCGTCAGAACAAGGCAGTGAATTGTCAACATTATTATTCATCACTGTAATGGATTAAATCATAAAGAGGGTGAAACAACAGAAATACAGAAATGATTTTAAGACATTTGCTTTTGCATAGGATGTAGTTGTATGGGGTTGCACAGACGATGAAGTACAGTAGACAGTAAACATATGGAGCTACCAATTTAAGGTGTTTCACCTCAAAATCAGTCCTACAAAAACAGTAACAATGAAGGTGAACAGGCAAGGAAGACATACAAACATTATGCTAGATGGAAAGAAATTAGAAGTTGATCGTTTCCAATACCTTGGCAGCAGTGTAATTCGAGATTGCCGAAGCTCAGCTGAAATCACTAACAGCGTTCTGAATGGAGCCTATTTTTACCACCAAGTCAGGAACCTCCTTTGCGACAGTGAATTAGCTTTGATATCTAAGACGACTTTGTATCAGGCCTACTTCGTACCAATAAAAACTTACGGACTCCTCTAAAATTGCACCATCAGCAGAAGGGTTAATAGCAGACTCCTGGCTGCAGAAATGAAATTTCTGAGATCAATTCTTCAGAAATCAAGACTAGATAAGATCAGAAATGAAATGATCTGAAAATACATCCAAATGAAAACACTTCGTGAAATTCTAGTAACATCAAGATTGAAATGGTTTGGTCACTTGAGGAAATTGGATACAAACAGAGTAGCAAGGGAATGGTTTGATAGGGACCTGGAGGGCAAGCGATCTTGAGGCAGGCCAAGTACAAGATGAATATCCCAAATAAAAGATCTGCAAGTACGAGGTGTAGAATGGTGTGAAATTGAAAGGAATATATCTGTGCAGACAGAAATGGAGAGCGCTCTTACACCAAATCTGGGAAACTGGAGATGGCTAAATTATATGACTTTTATTTATTTAGTTAGGTCTGTAGCAGTGGTCCTCTCTGCACTTAACCGCATAATTACAATATGATAAATAATATAATATATATATAATAATAAATATAATTAGATATGTAAAAATAATTAACAACGTGCATCAAACAAAGAAAAATATAAATCAATTATAAGAAACAATACATCATAAAGGATACATTCTAGGCCTGTCCATATTATGCCATAAAACAAATGTAGTGGTAAACGGTGACTACTTACATTCTATATATAGAGAATGGAAAGATTAAATATTACATACATGCTCTTATTTGTAGTAATAATAATAATAATAATAATAATAATAGGTGACAGTATTAGTTTTAGGAAATAACTGTGTATTTTAATTTCAAAATCACAGTCACCTACATACCATAAGGGCCTAACCATGCATTCTATCATACATCACCATTCAGATGAAACAGTCAGGGGTGTTTAGAAGGAAATCTCTGCAAGCAGCCTTAAATTTTTTTTATACGTCTTACAGTTCCTCACATCAGCTGGAAGTGTATTCCAAAGTTGTAACCCAGTCTTAATGAAGGATTTATTGTACATAGAAGAGCAGTTAATAGGAATAGCGAGAGAAGAACCAGCCAAATCTAGTAATAAGATTATGGAATGAGACAGGAAATGAAATTTTGAAGAAACGTATAGAGAGAGATTTCATCTAGAGTCTGATACACCGATGTCAGTATGTGTAACTTTCGCCGCCCTTCAGGTTTCAGCCAGAAAAGAGATTCTTAGCTGGTAGTTACTTAAGAATCGTAACTCAAATTGAAAGCAAACTGAAGACTAGAGTTCAATGCTCTTTGCAGTTTTATAGTTTGTTCGCTAGTTGCATCAATGAGGACCACGCCTCAGTAGTCAAGTTACAATATCAGTGTTTAATGGATCCTCCTGTTCAGTACAATCTAATATATTTCATCTGTAAAGATGATGTTTCTATATTAAACATGTATGTTACATTAAACAATATAATGCTTAAAATATTTTAACATCTGGTACATTAAAATCATATTGTGACGTCCTAGTAGCTTCTTCTTCTTCTTCTTCTTCTTCTTCTTCTTCTTCTTTTGAGACCACATTGGATCACTTTAATCAACCCTTTGGTTTGTCGATTTCTTGGTAGGAACTGTCCGAGCCTTGCGGTCCTCCCAGTACTTCTTCATATGGTGTTGATATTCTTGCCCTTTCTTTTGTAGATAATATGCTAGTTAGGATTTTTCTAGTAGCATATTATAATAATCCATAGCCTATTTTCAGTCATTTGACCGGGTCAGAAGGGAATGAATGAAGCCCCATCTAGCGACGAGGATAGGAATTGTGCTGGCTGCCGAAATCAGTCGCACTCCTCTGGGGTAATGATTAATGAATGATAGATGAAATGAAATGATTTTGGAGAGTGTTGCTGGAATGAAATATGACGGGAAAACCAGAGTACCCGGAAAAAAACCTGTCCCGCCTCGCTTTGTCCAGCACAAATCTCACATCGAGTGACCAGGATTTACACCACGGAACGCAGTGTTGAGAGGCCGGCGCGCTGCCGCCTGACCCACGGAGGCTTTTAGTAGCATATTAATAAAACATAATTAAAATCACTGTCTTGAGATAGAATCTCTGGTCTTCATTTAAAATCTTGATATGTAAATAAAATCCATACAATTAAAGGAAACTTAACTTGAATCTCTACACCCATAACTAGAAACATGTTATATTACCTTAATGAAATATTACAAGCTTAACAAGATAAGATGGTTTTGAAACAGGGAACAAGAGTTTCTGGATTTCACCCTTCACTCATCAGAATTTAATATCTGTAAAATTGCCTGTGTTAATTGCAGGTAGTTCTAATTTCCGTATATACAGTACAGATTACGATCTGAAGTAGGTATTTAAATGCTCCTCCAAATTTCAAAAATTGCATTGTAAATAATGTTTAAAACTCTATTTGCAAATTTGTTCCTATTATTAGTTCAGCTCGCTAACAGTAAGTCTGTGACGTACCCACTCGGCCCACAGATGTTTGACAAAATTATAACGTGGCGGGTCACTTTAATATTAATATAAATAAATGATATTTCATTGTTTCTCCATAATCAATATCCCATGGGCGCCAGCCTTCAAGCTTATGGCTTGAAAACAAAAGTTGATAAATAATAATAATAATACATAATGAGACTCAAAAAACTCCCAGGGCTGGGGTGACGGAACACAAATCATTAAGTACACTAACTTGGAATTTAATAATAATAATGTTATTTGCTTTACGTCCCACTAACTACTTTTTAAGGTCTTCAGAGACGTCGAGGTGCCAGAATTTAGTCCCGCAGGAGTTCTTTTATGTGCCAGTAAATCTACCAACATGGGGCTGTCGTATTTGAGCACCTTCAAATACCACCGGACTGAGCCAGGATCGAACCTGCCAAGTTGGGGTTAGAAGGCCAGCGCCTTAACTGTCTGAGCCACTCAGTCCGGCTAACTTGGAATTTAAGGATCATTAATAATCATTTCATAAAATACAAATTAAAACAGCTATTTATTAGGATGAAAAACTTGACGTAACGGCGTATTGACGAAATCTGAACTTACGAAAGCAAAAGAAAAATTGAATTAAATTAACTCTAAGAAAATGAACTGTTGTGCGAAGACTTGCAGTAACTTATGCCTTTAGCTTACCATATGTAGATCTGTTATCTTGAAGCTGATGATGGGTGGATCTCTCGTACCGGCTGCCTCATCTGTTGTTGGATTCCAGTCCTACTTATGCTTTTCCTGCCTTTAACACTTCCTACTTTACTCCTTACATAAAGTCGTAATGAGTCCTAATTTTAAATGCAAAACCACCATGGCTTATGTTCATGGAGAGAATACACTTGTATTCTTCCGTATTATGGAACAGTAGCATAGCTAAATTCATAATAAAAGCTCTCCTTATCTGTACTAGTCAAAACTGGTCTCCCGTTGACTATACCTCTCGTCATTGAGATAAGTCCTAATGAGAGTAACTTTTGGGTAGTATCCTACGGTACTACTCAGATGCGAAGTGAACTAAGTTAAAATCTTCTCCGATGTGCAGACGTAGAATCGTAGTAAGAGTGTCTTCCAAGAGTGTCTCAGTGTCTAAGAGTGAGAATAAGAATGTCCTCTCCAGCTCTTTTCTTCGAGGTATATCGGTTCAAAAGACTCCCTCCATCAACCATATCACATGGTCCAGTAAAATTCGAGGTCTCATCCCTTCTCCTTTCTATTGCTGTGAATCCATCACGTTGCTTCATTACGTTCATTCACATAGGCTGAACTTTCCCGCTGAAATAAAGCGTCAGGTAGCAAAGTTCGAAAAGTGGCGTTCATAATGTTACAACTGTCTCTTCAAGAGGTGGAGGGTAAGATCTCTCGTAATCTTGATGACTTACTTTTCCTGGAAATGGGCTGAAATTAGTCTGCTGACTCTGGTCACCTCACAACGGCTATTGGAAAATTTACTGCAAGCTATGATGTTGAAATGACGTTGAAATGACGTTGAAATACTTTACCCAATATGTGGTTCGTTCAGAATACGTTATAGCCGCGATACAAAGAAATGAAATGATGATTGACATGGATGATAAAAACCCTATATATATATATTAAATTAAAAATGACCTATCAGTGATTAAATATATACATCTTATCAATTAATTATATAGTTCAATAATTGAAAACATGCAGTGATGTCCCAAACATCACAAGTCTAACACTATTTAAAAAGTTAAATTTTCAAGGGCTATGACAGGATGGTGCATCCGATCTTACAGGTCCATCACTCCACGGTTAGACCAGCAACTCGTGTTGCTCTTGTTGACCCCAGAACTTCCATACAGAGCTCACAAATCTTCTAATATTCACAATGATTTTCTTTTCTACTGGAATTCATTATCAGCTCATTATAATATGAATCATTTATGAAAGTCATTTTCTTGTATTACTACAGCTGTAGGTAGAAAACCTCCGTGGCTCAGGTGGCAGCATGTCGGCCTCTCACCGCTGGGTTCCGTGGTTCAGATCCCGGTCACTTCATGTGAGATTTGTGCTGGACAAAGAGGAGGGGGGGACAGGTGTTTTTCCGGGTACTCCGGTTTTCCCAGTCATCTTTCATTCCAGCAACACACTCCACTATCATTTCATTTCATCTGTCATTCATTAATCATTGCCCCTGAGGAGTGGGACAGGCTTCGGCAGCCGGCACAATTCCTATCCTCGCCGCAAGATAGGGGCTCCATTCATTCCACCCCTGACCCGGTCACCGATTGGAAAACAGGTTGTAGGTTTTCATTCACTACAGCTGTAGCTACTCTATGCGAACATGAAACTCCTTTCACAGGCATGGGAAGCTTAGGGGTTACAGCATGCAGAATTGCCTCTTCTTATGTTTTAACATTTACTCTGAAGGAAGAAAGATGTGCCTTACAGTTTGAGCAACAGTAGTTAGTTAGATTTGGATTGAACAGCATACATTTTCAATAAAATATTGGAGTAGGAGTAGTAGTAGTAGTATTTTGTGTTAAAAATATTGTTATGGGTGTCATATAATTGCTCGTAAAAGAACTGATGGCTGGTAATAATTTAAGGGGAAAAGAAAATTATTTTGACAAAGATGTAGTAGGCCATAAGAGGTGTGAGGTATTGTATTTTTTCTCTTCATGGTGTGTGAATTTCTTCAGGCACTGCTGATTGTGATGAACATCCAAAAAAGAGAAAAAGGAATTCAAGCCTTAAAGTTCACAAGAAAGGAGAGATTAAGTCTTCTAGTCGGAATGTTGGTGCAGACAGTGCACGGCGACAACGACTGGATCTTAAGGGTCCACGAGTGAAGCATGTATGTCGAAGTGCATCCATAGTTCTTGGACAACCTGCAGCAACCTTTGCCATTGAATCTCCTATTCGTGAAAAAGGTCCTTCAAAAGTCAAGCAAGGTATGTACTAAGTATTTATTACTTAATGTCATTTTTTAACTATTTCGTGTACATCATGATTAATACACTATGCTATCTTTTTAGATATTCCTAAGACTCCGGTCAAGCCAACTATTTGTTCACACTGCAAGAAAGAACACGAGATTACATCTTCAAAGTGTCCGAACTCGGAAAAGTACGTATGAATCATATGCATGTGTTTGTATTTCCATCATCATCTTCATTTCCCGTTTCCAGCTTCCCGGGTTGGGTCGTGAATCAAGGACCTCCATCGCTACCTTCTCTCCACCACTCTTCTCCTTTTTAAGTACATCTTCTGGTTTTCCTCCCCTTTTCTATATGCACTCCCACACTGAATACCTTCTCTCCACCACTCTTCTCCTTTTTAAGTACATCTTCTGGTTTTCCTCCCCTTTTCTATATGCACTCCCACACTGAATCTGTCGATCCTTTCGGGGTCTTCCTCGTGGTCTCTTTCCGGCTAACTTCTCTGAAAAAGCTTTTTTTTTTGCCCTCTGTCTTCTCCCATTCTCATCATATGCCCATACCATTTTAGCTTTGTTGTTTCTATCCTGTCTTGAAGTTTCAAGATTCCTGTCCATTTCCTTATCTCTTTATTTCTAATTCTATCCTTTCTGGTCTTCCCTCGATACCTCTTAGGAATTTAATCTCCGCTGCCTGTATTCTACTCTCCTCTTGTTTTGTTGTAGTCCACGATCCAGCTGCATATGTTAGTATGGGTTTATAATAGGTTGAATAGAATACTTTCTTACATTTCTTCAGGACATCTTGGTTCATTTAAAGATGAAAGTTTCATGATGTTCCGTATTGAACTGTATCACAATTAAATTGAAATAACAAGTAACGTGGTTCAACCTATTCAATACAAGTAAATAAGAAATGTAGTGGTACATTCTTATTTAATTATAAGTGGAAGTGGTACGGGTTTCGACCACCAATCTGGGTCATCATCAGCCAAATAAAAATACAAAAACAATGCATAGGAAAATAAGAAATTAAAGGATGAGTTTTTCACAAAAACAGTTGATGAAGCAATATAAGATAATGGGGATTAGCACTGCACGATTTTAAATCGTAAAATGTTGAAGAAGTAGAAGATCAGTCACTTACATGAAGTAAGGCGCAATATTCTGAAGAGTAGCACAACACACGCAAATGTTTACGAGAAGAGATGAACAGTTAAGTGAGCCAGCCTGCATATACTATGAGGCGCAAAGTCACAACACAATTTAATAAGTATGAAGTCCCAAAATTGTGTAGAAGTCGAAGACGAGTCGCTTGATTGAAGCAAGTTGCTAGCTCATGAAGATCAGCGCAACATACTCAATGTCCGGCACTGTGCTTTCAGATGTCAATGAAACTCGGTGAATAGCTTAATGATCAAGCCTGTAATTGTTTCGGTTGCAAAAAAATATATATAATACACTTTAATGTAATTTAATATAATTGAAGTATGTAACTAGGATCTTGTAGATTCTTAAAACTGTTGTTTTTTACGTCAACAGTCAGCTCCGTTCGCTGATCAAACAGGTTGTCAAGGTTCCAAAAAGCCCATATTGAAGTGTTTGAATCTTCGTGTCTAACCAAGTCCACCCTATGCACATTTATATTCGGAACCAAACCACATATCACACAAAGTGTTAACTCCATATGACTTTAAACTCTGTAGCGTAATTTCAACAAGATCAAAGAACTAAAGACATACACAAGCTGGACAAACCACCATATGTACAAAACAACGGAGTCATGTCGTTTAAAAAGATTTTATACTAAAATGCACTATCATCATGTACCATATTTTATTTAATTACCATCTATGCAGGTGTTAGTGTGTTTTAAAGTTGTTTTTTAGTTATTGTGTTTGCCTGATTTGACTCGTTGGCTGATGATGGCACAAGTGTAGTGCCGAAACTAGTACCTCATGTGAACGACATGTGATTGATTCACATTAATAAATGTCTATGTATTGAATAGGAGGACCCCTATTAATTTCAATTATTGTAGGAATACTATTTCACGCAACATAGTTTCTGTTAGGCGTGTAAACGATCGAATGATGTGGGTAGATTTTGCAGTTGGAGGAATTAGGATGAGAATTGTCTCAGTGTATTCACCATTGAGGGTGCAGATGAGGATGAAATTGACAAGTTTTATGAAGCATAGAGTGAAATCGTAGTCATGGTCAATGACCCCTCTTGCCTTGCAAACATTTCTTGCCGAATATCTGAAGGAGCAATACCAGCCAAGCAGTAAACTTAGGTTTAAATGGGAGTTGGTTTCGGACACCCAGTAACTATTCTGCATGTTTCATTAAGGGCTGAATCCACCTGCTTTGTGTGGGCTGAGCTGAACCAGACAGGACATGCATAGTTGCAGGCATGAAGAGGCTAAACGACATCATCATCATCATCATCATCATCATCATCATCATCATCGACCAACTCCAGTTTCCCAGGTGTGGTATACGAGCCCCTTCCATTTTGTTCGGTCCATGAACCATTCTTCATTCACAATCCCCTTCCAATCCTGACCTCTCTCCTCTACATTCTTCTTCACTAAGTCTGTCCATTGTTCTCTAGGTCTGCCCACTGGTCTCCTTCCCCTTATTTCTCTTTCATGCTCCTTTCTTGCAGACCTGTTGGCACTCGTTCTTTTCACATGACCAAACCACTTCAGTCATGTGCCTTTTGGATATTCTGGAGTAAGGAATCTTCTAGTCCTACGTCTTCTCTGATTTTTCATTCCTGATTTTATCCTTCCTGGTCTTCTGGATCATTGTGTATAGGAACTTAATTTCTGCTGCTTGGAGTTTCAAGTTGTCCTTTCTTGTTAATGTAGCGGTTTCCAGGCTGTATGTGAGGATAGAGGTGTAGTATGATTTATACAGTGTCATCTTGGTTTTGAGTGATACTTGTTATCCCATAGTAGCTGTTTTACTTGGAGGTAAAAATGTATTGCTTTGCTGATTTGACTGTTTACTTCATATTTAGCTAAGTTATTCTAGGACATTATACTACCCAAGTACTTAAATTCTATGACACTGTCCAGCTTAGTGTCATTTAGCATTATTTCTGGCTGATTGTAACCCTTCTGTACCTTCAACACCACTGTTTTAGCCATTGTTGATGTTTAATCCATATCTTTCAAACTCCTGACTCCACACCTGCAGTCTCTCTTCCACATCTTTCTCTGAGTTACCCCAAATTACTACATCATCTGCAAATGCAAGTGCTTTTAAGTCTTGTTGCCTCTTTTCTTTTAGCACCTTTAATACAGTATCCTTTACAATGATAAATAATAGGGGCGACAAAGCACTACCTTGTTGTACTCCCCTTTTTGTCTCAAACCAGTCTGACAGTCCATAACCGACTTGTACACAGCTTCTGGTTTTCTCGTAAAACACCTTAACTTTTGAAATTAGACTGTCTCGAACTTTGAGCATTCTCAGGCACTCCCAAATAAGCTCCCTTAGTATGCTGTCATAAGCCTTTTCGATGTCAAGGAGTAGTAGATGTAAAGGCTTCTCTTTTTCCCAATGTTTTAAGATCTGTTGTTGAGCTTCCAGGCCTAAAGCCATATTGTTCATCTTCTAAAAGTGGTTCTACAATTTCTCGTAATCTATCCTCTTATCATTTTTTCCAGAATTTTTAGTCCGTGGGAGAGTAGAGTGATGCCACGGTAGTTGGTACATTTCCGTCTGCTGCCTTGCTGTGGGTACGATTATACCTTTCTTCCACTCTTCTGGGATGGTATATCACAATATTCACTTTTTATCCTAAAGCTGCAAGTGAGAACAGGATTTCTAGCCACACAGCACCTAATAACAAATGAACCTTCATCCACTCACAGCGACCAGCAAGAGAAGCACTATCAGTTAAACAACAACCAATAGAAGGTCCTTCAGTCATTAAAGCAACATCCTGAAATGGCAGATATGTTTGGAATTTAAAAATATTTTTTAAGTTCTGCAGTCACTAACTAAAGTCAGGACAAGCAATTAACTGGTGAGGTCAAGAAGCAGTGTAAAAATTGGGGAGACTTTTGCCTAAATTAGGAGAGTTAGCAGTTAGGAGAGTTAGCCTCCGTGGCTCAGACGGCAGCGTGTCGGCTTCTCACCGCTGGATACCATGGTTCAAATCCTGGTCACTCCTTGTGAGATTTGTGCTGGACAAAGCAGAGGTGGGATAGGTTTTCCTCCGGGTACTCCGGTTTACCTCTGTCATCTTTCATTCCAGCAACACTCTCCATTATTATTTCATAGCATTTATGTTATTAATAAATCACCTTGGGAGTGGTGACCCCATTGTAATAATAGCCTATAAATGGTTCATTCATTACATCCCTGAACTGGTCAAAAGACTCGAAAACAAGTTTTAGATTTCCATTTTCATATTATGTGTATACTCCGTCGGGTGCAGCCTTATCCTTCCCAATCCACTGACGATGGAACACATACATGTGTTACACTTGGATTCGGTTGAAGTTTGGTAGGAATATTCTTGGGGGGCAGTAGAATGTTAAGGTGAAAACTGCTTGTGCCCAGCGCAAGTTTAAACACCAAAAGTGAACAAATAAATAGTCGTAAAATTAGAAGTGCCGCGGGAATATCGGGATGTGGTGGAGAGCTAGGGAGGAGCGAAGCAGCGGACGTGAAGCAACTGGGCTGCGTCAAGCTGTGCCGGCAGCTGGGCAGCGTATAGTTAGCACGTTCCCCGTAACTACGAGTAACAAGAACTCGGGCATGAATTTTTCAAACCTTATTGGCATCATTCAAACATCGTCCTTTGTATACATGTTTCATGTGCTGTTTTCATATTTACGTTTTGCACATCTGTTTGGGAAGTTAAGTGGAACGCGCTAACTATACGCTGCCTGGCTGTGGGCGCAGCTCGTTAAAGCCTGGTTGGTTCACGTCCGCTGCTTCGCTCCTCCCTACCTCTCCGCCACACCCCGATACTCCCGCGGCACTTCTAATTTTACAACTATTTATTTGTTCAGTTTTGGCGTTTAAACTTGCGCTGGCACATGCGGTTTTCACCTTAGCATTCTACTGCCTCCCGCGAATATTCCTACCAAATTTCAACCGAATCAGAGTGTAACACATGTATGTGTTCCCTTGTGAGTGTAATCTGTGTGGGTGCATGTTTCACAATAGAATTGGCTTGTTTAGTGATCAGAAGTTCAAGCAGAAACAGAATTGAGTGTATGTGGATTGTAAGAAGGAAAAATTTTCATACCTGCCAACTCTCCTAATTTAGGCAAAAGACTCCCCAATTTTTTACATTGCTTCTTGACCTCCTCACTAGTTTATTGCTTCTCGTGACTATTAGTTAGTGATTGCAGACTTAAAATAAATTTCAAAATTTCTGCCATTTCAGGATGTTGTTTTAATGACTGATGGTCCTTCTATTGGTTGCTGTTAAACTGTTAGTCTTTCTCTTGCTGGTCACTGGGAGTGGATTCATTTGTTATTAGGTGCTGTGTGGCTAGAAATACTGTTCTTACTGGCAGCTTTAGGATGAGAAGCGAATATTGCGATATTCAAATTTGGTGTTTCAGTTTGCTGTTGTCGTAATTCTGGTGTCCACAAGGTTGATCAGTGTGTCTTGAATCAGTTCAGTTGTAATCAAATTAGCAGAACAGTTTTTTAAATTGTTAATTGTTTGTTCATTGTGATAGAGGCAGAAACAATGCTGCCTTTCATGTAGAGGTAATTCAGTTTACCATATTGGTAATCATTACAGTACATTATAGCGTGTTCATTCAAGGTTTGATTTTTTTGTGGTAAAGAAATATAATTCTTTTTTTCTGGAACAATTTTCAGAATTACTTATACATACATACATACATTATCATTATAGACTGTTATGCCTTTCAGCATTCGGTCTGCAAGCCTCTGTGAATGTACTAAATGTCGCCACACCCCTCTATTTGCATCTAGTTCTGTGGCCTAATTTAGTTCTATACCTCTTATCTTTAAATCGTTAGAAACTGAGTCTAACCATCATCGTCTTGGTCTCCCTCTACTTCTCTTACCCTCCATAACAGAGTCCATTACTCTCCTAGGTAACTTATCCTCCTCCATTCGCTTCACACGACCCCATCACCGAAGCCGGTTTATGCATACAGCTTCATCCATCGAGTTCATTCCTAAATTAGCCATTAGTTCCTCATTCCAAGTACCCTCCCGCCATTGTTCTCACCTTTTTGTACCAGCAATCATTCTCGCTACTTTCATGTCTGCCATTAAGACCAAGTCGCCAGCATAGGCCAGACTGCGTACTACATTTCAACCTAACTGAATCCCTCCCTGCCATTTTATACCTTTCAGCAGATGATCCATGTAAACTGCGAACAGCAAAGGTGAAAGATTACAGCCTTGTCTAACCCCTGTAAGTACCCTGAACCAAGAACTCATTCTACCATCAATTCTCACTGAAGCCCGATTGATTTTAATAACCTACCTTTAATTCCATAGTCCCCCAGTGTGGCGAACATCTTTTCCCTTGGTAACCTGTCATATGCTTTCTCTAGATCTACAAAACATAAGCACAACTGCCTATTTCTCTGGTAGCATTTTTCAATTACCTTGCGCATGCTGAAAATTTGACCCTGACAGCCTCTCTGTGGTCTGAAACCACACTTGATTTCATCCAACTTCCTCTCAATGACTGATCGCACCCTCCCTTCCAAGATGCCAGTGAATACTTTGCCTGGTACACTAATCAGTGAGATACCTCGATAGTTGTTGCAATCGTTCCTGTTCCCTTGCTTCTAGATAGGTGCAATTACTGCTTTTGTCCAATCTGAAGGTATCTTGCCAACACTCCATGCTAATCTTACTACTCTATGAAGCCATTTCATCCCTGCCTTCCCACTATAGTTCACCATTTCAGGTCTAATTTCATCTATTCCTGCTGCCTTATGACAATGGAGTTTATTTACTATCCTTTCCATTTCCCCAAGCATAATTTCACCAACATCATTTTCCTCCCCTCCATGAGCTTGGCTGTTTGCAACACCACCAGGAAGATTTCCTTTTACGTTGCGAAGATGTTCAAAATATTCCCTCCACCTCTCCAGTGATTCTGTGAGATCTAGTATGAGTTCACCTGAATTACTCAAAACACTGTTCATTTCCTTTTTACCTCCCTTCTTAAGATTTTTTATTACTGTCCAGAAAGGTTTCCCTGCTGCTTGACCTAGCTTTTCCAGGTTATTACCAAAATCTTCCCATGACTTCTTTTTGGATTCAACAACTATTTGTTTCACTCTGTTTCTTTCATCTACGTACAAATCCCTGTCTGCCTCGGCCCTTGTTTGGAGCCATTTCTGATAAGCCTTCTTTTTACGTTAACAAGCAGCTCTCACTTCATCATTCCACAAAGTTATTTGCCTTTTCCCATCTTTACACACAGTTTTTCCTAGGCATTCCCTTGTTGTTTCTACTACAGCATCCCTGTATGCCACCCATTCTCTTTCTATATCCTGAATCTGCTTACTGTCTACTGTACAAAACTTCTCACTAATCATATCCATGTACTTCTGTTTAATTTCCTCGTCTTGGAGATTTTCTACCCTTATTGGTTTGCTGAGAGATTTCACTTTCTCTACCGTAGGTCTAGAGATACTTAGTTCACTACAGATCAGATAGTGGTCTGTATCATCGAAAAATCCCCGGAAAACTCATACATTCCTAACAGATTTTCTGAATTCGAAATCGGTTAAGATATAGTCTATTATGCATCTGGTGCCTCTAGCCTCCCATGTGTAGCGGTGAATAGCCTTATGCTTGAAGAATGTATTCATAAATGCTAATCCCATACTAGCACAGAAGTCCAGCAAACGCTTCCCATTCCCATTAGCTTCCATATCTTCCCCACATTTACCAATCACCCTTTCGTATCCTGCAGTTCTATTTCCAACTCTTGTGTTGAAATCGCCCATTGGCACTTTTCTATCCTTGCTGTTGACCCTGACCACTATGTCACTCAATGCTGCATAAAACTTGTCAACTTCATCCTCATCTGCACTGAGACAATTCTCGTCCTAATTCTTCCAACTGACAAATCTACTCACATCATTCGCTCATTTGCATGCCTAACAGAAACTATGTTGCGTGCAAAGGTATTCCTGATAAACAGCCCTACGCCATACTCTGCCCTTCCCTTTCTAACATCCGTCAAGTACACTTTATAATCTCCTATCTCTTCCTCGTTATCTCCCCTTACCCGAATATCACTTACTCCTAGCACATCCAGATGCATCCTCTTTGCTGACTCAGCCAGTTCTACTTTCTTCCGTAAGCCCCATTAATATCGATAGCTCCCGAACGAATTCCATTTCGTTCGCTAAGTTGTTCCCAGGAAGTCCCTCGCCTGTCAAATGGGAGTAGGACTCCATTACTCCCATAGGACCAGGGCTTGCTTAAAATGTTCTGAGCTCAGTAAATTCATGAAGCAGGATGCTACTCTACTTACACATAGTCCAAGTGAGGATCGCTCCTCTAACGGGTTATGGACCACCGGTGGATTGTATAGTCTTAGCCACCTGAGCACAAGGAGGGCCATGACTCAGAATATGTCCGAGATGCCCACTCCCATTCCATAGCAACTGGTATTCCGTCTCTGAGGACCACTTACTAGGCCACTCAGCTGTTGCCCATGCTTCACGAACTGGGACGTGACTACAGTAACTCACACCATGAATCATAGAATTATTTATTTAATTAATTAATTAATTTATTTATTTATTTATTTATTTATTTATTTATTTATTTATTTATTTATTTATTTATTTATCGCATGGCACTTATCACTTACGTTACATACAAGCAAGAAATGAAGATTTTGTACGTAAAGTACTTCTTCATTTGTAATGTGCAGAAAATGGGCAAGCACTCCCATACACACACTTGGGGCATTTGCTCACCATATGCCTTTTCAGCTCAACACCTGCACCCTGGTGACAGCAGTTTTCTTGAGTTAGGAATGGATCAACACATCTACCATAACCAGAGCATATTCTGTTGATGATCGTCCAGATGACTGAAGGCTGTCTAATCTAGCCAGTTTCTTGGAGATACAGGGGACATCTTGGCATTGTGGAGGGCAATTCTTCAGCCACTCTTCTTTTCACTCGGTGAGGATGCTGAATACACCTGTCAAAAGTTCTTTTGCTGCAGAGATAAGCTGAGTGTCTCAACTTCAATCTTTGCCATTCCTTATGAGATAAATCTCTGAGGAGAGTCAACTGAGAGTTGAGCAAGATCTTCTGATGTTCATGAAGTAGGGCACTCATTCATTGTACGTTCGGAGGTGGGATGGGCTCAAAGAGGTGGCCGGTGGACAGGAGTAGATTGCATTGTCCCACTAATAATGCACATGGTCTCTTTTAGTTGCACGTCAACTCTTTTGGTGTTTGGACTGTTGAACGACCCTGGAGCGCTAAACTCTGTCGTGGAGTGGACCTAGTATGTAGGTTGATCTCTAGGTACTTGCGATGTGTGTTATAACTGACTTGCTTTCCTTTAAAATAAACATTGAGCTTTCTACCTGCTGATCTATTATAGAGATGGAAACATCTCTCTTCTGTCTTGGTGAGCCGCAGTATTTTGATTGTTCAAAGGCAGCAAAATCATTACCGGTAGTCTTTTAATTAAAGACTGGAATGAATGGTCTGACAAAACATTAAGTGTCCTTGTATAATAAGTAGAGTCAAAGGCTTAAACAAATGTAAAAGACGGGAAGACCCTTGGCTCCACATCCGACAGTATCTGTCCAGAATGCTTAGATCAAAAGTCAGGACCTTAAGTTGCCGTGAAGGTTCCGTGATGGTTAGCTGTAGCGCAAACATCCTCGTAGCCAAACTTTCTAGATTTAGTGGCTAGAATGTCGGCTGCATGAAGATTAAAAAGCAGTGGTGCAAGAACCAAGCCCTGTGGTAAACTGTTTTTCAGTATTTTAAGCGTGCTGTTGTCATCTTGAATAGTGACTTTCAGCAAGCATATTGTTAATGAGATGAATGGTCTAGATTGCCTGAATTAGTTTATAAATCAGCCCATGCCTCCAAACTGTTTCATATGCTGCACTTAGATCTCCTAAGGCCACTGATGTCTTTTGATTCATTTGATACACTGCTTTTATGCGAGTTGTTAAGGGCATCACCTGATTGACACAGCTTCGTGCTGGATGAAACCTTGTTGTTGTTTTTTTTTTTCTACTAGGATCTCCTGAAGTATCTTTGTGCTGATTTCAAGGAGTTTGTAAACAGTCCTCAGCAGTGAGATTGGTTGGTAACTTTGGATGATTATTTGGCTTCCCATATTTCAGTAATGTAATAAATTTTGCTTTCTTCATTCGTTGCGATATACATCTTTTTCCATGATGTCAAAAAAGAAGTCTGCCGTCCATCTTTTTGCATATTTCCCACAGTGTAGGAGGAATTCTGGATTTACACCATCTAATTCAGGTGTCTTCCCAGTTTTTATAACTTCATCAGTAATTTCAGAAGCATTGAGGGGTGAGAGTAGTAAAACTGTTCAGGGCACAATGTTTTGAGAACTCTGAGCTTATGCCTGATTTGTCTCTTTGGACTCTGTGTCTTAGTTTGGAACAATTTTCCATGTATTACTGAATTGAGGAAAGGTTCATATTTTGTACTGTTTGCTGGTGTGATTTTTTGGCATTACATGATGTGAAAAACAAAGTTTCCATAATCTCTCAATTTTTTTGTTTTCTCATGTTCTTACTCCCACTCCTACCTCTTATATTGTAGAAAGTCAAATCGGCAAGAAAGGCGTGCATTTCAGAGGATGCTACTCAGCAGCTGCGCTTGCTGTAGCTGGGCTATCTCCTTTACAAAGCCATCTCCTGGCAGGAAAGGAATTGTATTGTTAAACAGTTCTCACTCATTACAAGAGATGCTACAAGGGCTGTCCCTTAGCTTGTTAACACCATTGATGGCTGTGGATAAAGTTTTTGCTGACTGTCCGCTGATAGTCACTAGGGTTGGAGTTTGGGAAGCAAAGCTGGCCTTAACGTTATCTAATAACAGTATCTAGAAGCTTTTCAAATTAAACTGTCTTATACTTTCACAGCCCAGAATAATAGATATGATATTCTGTTTGGTTTATGGCATGCGTAAGAGAGAAACTGCTGGTAAACTTCATGTTTCATAAAGACTTTCACTCCTCTTCCTCAGAAGTGAACTGTCACTGGCCATGACCTAATAATTCTTAATTATTACTACAGATATGGTCATGGAGCAAAGTTTTAATTTTAAATTTCGTGTGGCTATTTCTAACCGTGTGCAGCCCGTGTAAGGCAGACCTCCTGATGAGGGTGGGCGGCATCTGCCATGTGTAGGTAACTGCGTGTTATTGTGGTGGAGGATAGTGTTATGTGTGGTGTGTGAGTTGCAGGGATGTTGGGGACAGCACAAACACCCATCCCCTGAGCCACTGGAATTAACCAATGACGGTTAAAATCCCCGACCCGGCCGAGAATCGAACCCGGGACCCTCTGGACCAAAGGCCAGTACGCTGACCATTCAGCCAATGAGTCGGACTTGGACCAAAGTTAAAGGCTCAGTTTATATTTCAATTACATTCTGTCCTTGTTCGACCACATTGTTTGGTATAAAAGTCAGAGAAATAAAGTTATAGTTGCTACTAACGTGATTAAACAAAACGTATATGTATGACATCTGAAACTAACTCAGTCTTAACAAACCTCTATTCAACAAGAAAATTGTTACGGGCAGAAGTGTGGAAAATACTGAAAACCTTTTCTGTTCTGGCTTTTGTGTCTGATATTAAGTAACTTGTACTGTCATTCTTCATGTGTAAGGAAGTTCACTATCCTAATAAAGCTGAAGATTGTTGGTTTTCATAATGCATGATAAGCTCATAGAAATGATGTTGAAATTCCAAGAATGTAAACTATGTAATGCATATTCTAACTTTTTTTAAAAATACACTTGTGTGTGTTGCTGCTCAGTTTTGATTTTCTCTTGTGCTTTCTTTGGTATTTCTAAACACAAATCATGTGACCTTGCAGAAATGTTGCTACAAGCCACATCAGCAATATTATTGAAGTTCCATCTGTTCCTCCTCCTGCTGTTCCAACCGCAGTGGAAACCAAGCCTGAACAGTCACAAGTTGCATCTAGTGTAGAGGAGCCATCTTCTGCGCATGAAGAACAACCTGCTGTAACTGTTCCACAGTCGTATAGGAAGGTCAATAAACTTCCTCCTCTGGTAGGTAGTAAGATATAATATACTATAGTAAGTTATATAAGAATAATCTATATTTCAGTGCAAAGAATTTTGTTATGTAGAGACAATATTTCACTTTCCCCTCCCTCATATTCTCCTTTAAAAAACATTATGTCCCCGCTATTCTACGCGTAGTGAAGTAGAGAGATCTTTTAATATTTTAATTGTTCTACACTCGAAGGATCAATAATCCCACCGATAAAAACAAACACTGAACAAATCAAGTATTTAGGAATTGACTTCAACAATTAAATTTCTCTTGACAGACAAACTAATAAGCACAATAACTTCTGACTTAAATAATCTGGTCAAGACAAAATTTCTGAAACCAGAGCAAAAGATCGAGATTATTAACGAGTTTGTTTGGCCGGGTTTGATCCGTCCTCTACAATGTGCCCCTGTGACACAATTGTCCAACACTTTTCTTAAAGATCTGGACAAAATTATAAGAAGTTCTGTAAAAGAAATAATGATGCTGCCAGATGATATTCCAAATTCGATGCTGTCTAGTGCCAGAAAGGTCAGAGGGATGGGATTAATTTGTGCAGAATGGGAAGCCAGTATACTGCATTACAATATTTGTAATCACTTACTCCATATTCAGGACGTTGGTCTACCATACGTAAGGAAGTTACCTGACGAACAAGATATGGCACTCCACAGACTTGACATACAAAAAGAAAGTTTTCCCCCAAGGATTGATGGAAGAAAACTATGTGAAATTATGAGAAATCGATCCTTTTAGTCGTGGTGCCAGCTAGTACATATTACATAAAGTGTTATATTCAGACTGCCTGAAAGCAAACTCCTGGATGACTCATAAATCACCTCTGTCCTCTTCTGAATACATAATCGCAATGAAGATGTCATGCAACCTCACTGCAGTCAGGTCAGTTCCTGATAGGTCATTCAATACAACCCGTTGCCGCCAAAATGGCTGCAACGAGACAAAAACCCTTGGACGTGTGCTGGCATTCTGCCAGAGCACTGAGCTAATGTGCAACCATCGCCACCATCGTGTAAGAACATTGATTGCACGAGGAGGTTCACTGCATCTCTACCGATGACGCTAATCAGAGGGCTGACATCATAGCCATCAATAGAAAGGACATTAATGCAATGTCTTAGATCCCACCATTCGCTTTGAAAGAGACCGAGACCTAGAAAAGCAAGCTATTTATGTTATGTGCTTGACTTACCTGTCATCCAAGTACAAAATACCTATCAATCAGTGGATTGTCAGAGACCTGCTATTCGGAGCAAGAGGCACCCTCCCTAGTCAGACTTCGACCTTCCTAAAAAATTTGAATAAATAGTAACGCAGATACTGGGGGACTCTCTGCAAATCATTCATTTCCATCTATACCTGAGACCGTGATTAACATTCCTGCCCCACTAACCCTGGGATAAAGAAGATAACATTAACGATTAAATTTTCATTTTTTAAAATATTTTTAAACTCCATTGAAATTGAAACTGTATTCCGTATCCAAATGGTCACCCTCATTGGAGGATGGATGATTTATTTCTTCGCCGGGCTGAGTGGCTCAGATGGTTAACCCCAACTTGGCAGGTTCGATCCTGGCTCAATCCGGTGGTATTTGAAGGTGCTCAAATACGACAGCCTGGTGTCGGTAGATTTACTGGCACGTAAAAGAACTCCTGCAGGACTAAATTCCGGCACCTCGACGTCTCTGAAGACCGTAAAAGTAGTTAGTGGGACGTAAAACAAATAACATTATTATTATTATTATTATTTCTTTAATAAATATCTCTCTCTCTCTCTCTCTCTCTCTCTCTCTCTCTCTCTCTCATATTGTTGACAGCAGTATCTTCATGGAAAAAAATTGTACAGCTATACGTACATCTTTCCTATTCATTGTAGTAATCATAGATATTATACTCAAAATATATTTATTTTGTTTGTTTGTTTATGATGCACAAGTTACAGCTACACTGTGCAAATTTCCCTTGTACTGTCAACGGACTAATTAACAAATGTACACTTTCATTATAAAACATTACAAACAAAACAAAAGATAACGAGATCAGGTACATAGTCTACTTATAACTGTCCAGATCGAAAGCCATGAGAATGTCCATGTTCATAGCCAAGTCGTCGTGGGGTCAAGATGGCGGTATAACCACTTCACATCTACTTATCCTTAAGAGATCATTTACACCTCTCTCAGATATACTTTTACTTGATTCTATATTAAGCTCTTGTCTCCTATTAATGGTGTTAAGAGTTCTGAGGCAGATTAGGAAAGATTGTTGAAGTATTGAGTGTTGAGTGTGGGGAACACCTCTCCAAGCATCTCTCATTCAATGCAACCTTCTTAGCTTTCGGATTGGTTACCAAGCAACTGATATGAAAGTTATAGATGTTAATTCCCATAGGAAATCTGAAATATTTGTCCTGAATGAGCAAATTTATAATACCAATATAAATGGTCCGTTATTGGACATTATAAATTTTCCAGCTAGCTCATTCTTGGTTGCCAGCGTTTCGCCCTCGTGTGCTAGGGCGGGCTCATCAGTTGGTACCTAGCACACCTACCAATACGCTGGCTAGTGCATACTGTGGAGGCCACTGCGTAGGCTAACTGGAGCCACCGGCAGTGCCAATGCACTAAGAGACTTTGTCTCATCACTAAAAATTGATGCCTGCTTGGCCATCAGATGTTATAGATGTTAATTCCCATAGGAAATCTCAAATATTTGTCCTGAATGAGCAAATTTATAATACCAATATAAATGGTCCGTTATTGGACATTATAAATTTTCCAGCTAGCTCATTCTTGGTTGCCAGCGTTTCGCCCTCGTGTGCTAGGGCGGGCTCATCAGTTGGTACCTAGCACACCTACCAATACGCTGGCTAGTGCATACTGTGGAGGCCACTGCGTAGGCTAACTGGAGCCACCGGCAGTGCCAATGCACTAAGAGACTTTGTCTCATCACTAAAAATTGATGCCTGCTTGGCCATCAGATGTTATAGATGTTAATTCCCATAGGAAATCTGAAATATTTGTCCTGAATGAGCAAATTTATAATACCAATATAAATGGTCCGTTATTGGACATTATAAATTTTCCAGCTAGCTCATTCTTGGTTGCCAGCGTTTCGCCCTCGTGTGCTAGGGCGGGCTCATCAGTTGGTACCTAGCACACCTACCAATACGCTGGCTAGTGCATACTGTGGAGGCCACTGCCGGTGGCTCCAGTTAGCCTACGCTAGCTGGAAAATTTATAATGTCCAATAACGGACCATTTATATTGGTATGATATGAAAGTTAGCGATCTCTAGTGTTAATCCACATTGATGAATAAACATCTCCAGCCTACACTTCTCGTCTGTACTTTGGGTTTCCCAGCCTCTTGTTGCAACACTTTCAACCGACTTAAACAGTCTTTACCAAAGTCACTGTTTCCCCTGTTGCACAATCTTCACTGCTAGGCCATGTGTACAGACTCTTACTCAAATTAAAAGTCATACAAATATAAATATATACATGTTCAGTATTCATCAGCTACAAATAATGCTTACTATGTTCTTACATCTTAATGTAACTTACAGGATATTCACTATTTTATATTACAAATTATTTTGCAAAACTTTCATAACCTAAAATCAGGAGGTCATACTTGTGTAGGGTTACAATTTTTTTTTTTTTAGTAGAGAATGAGTGTCGTGCAGACTTGGAAAGGGTTAAAAAGATTAGCGGGTCACAATTTGACTCTTAATACCTCAGAAGCATTATAACTGGACATACCTGCATGATTACTCAATTCTGCTGGTTTATGAAACTTGCATCCTATCTTAATACTGTAAATAATATTGTTATTCCATACAATAGTTTGGTAAAAGACCTGGTAATGATAATGGATTGCACTCTATCTTGGACTGAACACAGAAGGATTATTAACCCTAGAACTGCGGACCGTCTTTCTGGAAGACGGTGCACTGTTTCGTCAAATGCGATCGTCTTTCTGACAGACGGTGTCTTTCTTCTGCTACAGATTTATAACTGGACGCCAGATGGTACTAATGTAGATACCAGTTTAATACTGATACTTTTATCTTCACATTTGAAAGTCTTTGAAAAACAAGCAACAGTATGGAGAAGATTATTTACCTGTAGGAGTGAAAGTACTTTCATGTGTTGTTAGAATCAGGATGGCAGCATGCTTTGATGACTAATCTGAAATCAAGCGCTTGATTTCTGAAGACCTTATACTCCGTACGGCTCTACTTCTAAATTGACGTTTTAGCAGATTTTGGCTCTGTCTGGTGGTTATGCGCTGAAGCATAGACATCCAACCAATCCCAAGCTGCCATTCATATCGATTTATATCGGCAGAGCACGATCTCGAAACTTAGTTGCCAACTCTAATATTTACATTCGCCACGTGGTTAACCTATCTCGCTCAGCGTGTTTGGTATTCGGTACGGTTCGCGATCTTTTGCATTTTCCTTCAATATTTAGAGTGTTTTTCATATTGTTGGAGGGTTCCAGTGACTCTTGAGATCAGTAGTGTGTTCCCTTTGTAGGCCATAACCTCCTTTCTGGGCCAGCCATTAGCCGTTAATGATGTGTTATTTCCGCATTCTCTTTTATTGTTAATAATATATTCTTTCATAGTGCCAGATATTGTTAGAAAGTGTAGTTCTTGTGAATTTGTTTTCAATCCATATTCTTTCGTTTTTCTGAGTACTGTATTACAATTTAAAAGGGCTGTTTACCGCGGTCATATTGCATCAGCTGTTCTCGCAGGCGTAGCGCGCTGGCAACAGAGGGAAGGTGATGCTCATTTGTTTTGCGAAACTTCAATTTAGAAGTAAGGCCGTGCGGAGTATAGTGACAGTACTGATGGTGACAGTGATTATTATGTTAATTCCGACGAGGAAATTATTCCTGAAAGTATTGAAAGTGACAGCAAAGTACGAGGTGCCTCGGAAGTTGATGTTCAAATCGGTGCAGGTTAGTTATATTATTATTGGCAGTACGTGAATATTTTAAGAAACCAGTGAAGGGATAGGTGTGAACTGTTGATATTTGTGTATATTTTTATAAATACTTTGATCGAAACACACACACACAAAAAAACCTGCCCTAAGGAAACTAAAATAAGCTGTAGGTTCACAAGTCGTGGAAAGAACTCAAAATCAGTTTCGAGAAAAAAAAAAAAGAAAAAAAGTGTTTTACTTACTGTAGCTTTTGAAATATAGAAGTGAGGAATTTTGTCGGGAAAATGTCAGAACATACCTGTGTATATTATAATATCATGATTCAGGAATAGATTATCTATCAAAAATTATTTTCTTAGAGCAAAATATTTCGACAATTCCCTTTGTTCAAAAAAATTTTAATTGTATATTTCGATAGTTGGAAATCATAACAATTTTTTAAATTATTTCTGACATCTTCATGGAGATCAATCTTTTAGGTTTCTATTTGTGTATAAAATGGTTTTATTGGGATTAATATGAGCTTACAGGCATGATTTTATTTTTATAGTGTATATTGAGGAAAATAACTGCAGCATTTGACAAATAAACCTGCAGCAGTTCTAGGGTTAATAAAGCTTGTCTCTGTTGTTCATCAGCTTAGAAGAAACATCTCATGCATGCCAATAAATATACAAAAACTACTTGTACAATTCCTTGTATTGCCTATATTGGAGTATGGCTCAACAGTATACTGGGTGGTATATCCGGCCCTTGTGATTTAGTTTTATGCAACCCTCCATGTTTATTACTATTCTGAATGTAACGAGATATGTGGTTATGAATAGAAGACGGCAGAAATCGTGAGCGCCACTATTAATTCATTACATTACCTCAAATTAAGCCGTAAAATAACCACAAATGTGAAGAACATGTGACATTAGAAGGTGCACACACAAACCAGGAGCAGGTATTGTATAGGCTGGGAACTGCCCGCTGCATGTCAAGCCTCGCAATAACTCACTTGGCAGGGGCATGTGATAAGAGATGTGATAGTGGACAGTGCTGAAGGTCACAGGGGTTCAAATTTCATGCATGTATTTTTTTTTTAATGGCCAATTGCCTGAGATGTGACAAGGTTGCATTCCTGAGAGTTTCCACAGACTAATTTTTATTTTGGCCATGAAAAGGGCCGTTGGTATCGTGACATGGTATGGAGCTGGTGATAGAGGCTAGGAATCATGCTACAGGATTTCAGTTACCTATGTTGTTTAACACAGTTCATGCTTGAACTGATGACCTCCATGGTCAATAAAGAGCTGCAGGTGATGTTGCAAGGACCCTCTGGCACATTGCAACATCTCCGGCATAACAAATCTGCATTACCTCAGTCACGAGCTGATGACGGCAACTAGAATTGGCTGGCTCCTGTGCATACATCAGTAGTTTACATGGCCCACAGGAAGATATTGATGGGCATAAGATCTGGCAGTCCAGGGGACATGCCCTCCCCTTCCTATCCAGTTATCAGGAACCTTCACATGGTGATTGTTCCGGACACCCACCACTGCATGTGCTGGAGCTCTTTCATATTAAAACCACATCCTGTAGTTGTCAAAAAGTGGCACATTTTCCAACAACGGGGGTAGTTCATCTAGGAAAAACCGCAGCTTGTGTTCTCCTGTCAGATGGCCTTCAAACAAATAGGGACCAATGAGGTGATCACCCACAATGCCACACCATGCGTTCATGCCCTGATGTATCTGAAAACTGCCCATCATACCCAATGGGGATTATCCACACTCCAGTAGTGCATAGTATGGAAATGAATATTTCCATTGTTGTGGAACTGCGTTGCATCCGTTAAAAGATTGTTGCTAAAAAGACACAATCGTTGTTGTAAGCAATAATTTTAATTTTTTGCCCTATTGATGGATGTAACTCACTTTTAACAATCCTAGTTTGTTGTTTTATTCCACCTAATGAATACATACAAATAGGACTAGTTTTGACCGTATGACTCAGTCATCTTCAGCTATTCATTTTAAAAAAATAAACTAAAATGAGGACACAATCATCAAATAAAATGAAGTTTGTATACCCTGAGCTAAAAGAATAAATACATTGTAAAACACTTTAGTCCACATCAAAATTCTTGAATTTTCACTTGACACTTGTCTTCTGTAATAATGAGAATAGACTAATTTACAGACTTGATAGGAATGTTCCAATTGAGTACAGGTTGTGTCATACGAATTAACAATGTTTTAAAATATTCAAAGGATTATGTACAAATTACAGGCAAATGGTTGATAATGGTTGTTGAAATGTTTGAAACAAATAGTTTAATTTGGGCCGCAAAGAAATTATTTCATCTGGAACATACTGAGTCCTATGAGAGTAACATGTACTGTACATCACTGTTGATTGATGATCCATAGTATGAATTTGATGAATGTAGTTCATAAAACAACTAAGTAGCCAAAATGATCAATCATCAAAGATGGAATATTTGAAGGATAATATTCCATCTCTCCCCTGGCAACATTTTTCCTTCGATTGGTCCTCTCAAGCCAGTCTTAAGCCACTTGCAGATTTAGCAACACTGCCTCGCATAACCCATTTGAATTCGCCTGCGTAGCGATCTCATTGGCTAATGAGTAGGGGTCGTATTTTTTGGTAATAGTGATACGCACCAAATTTTACAAATCTTCATTCTAGCCTATATATGACCTTGTAGGTACTGTACCGTAACGTATTTTAGCGAAATGAACTTGTGAAATATCGCGAAATCTGATTTATTACACGAATCGCGCAAATAATCGTGAAATATACCCCACTTGGTACGAAAAATGCGAAATCGTATCGGAAAAAGTCTCCAATAAACGTTTAAATGCTTCTGAGAACTTGACTATAGTAGTTTCTTTCTCAGTTGATTGATAGCGCTGTATATTCTCTATCTCTACACAAATGCACACAAAGCGATGAGCCCTGTGTATCGGAGGTATGTGCATTCAGTTCCGCGATCTCTACGGCAATCATTAAAAATCGATATCTGTTATCGATTACAGCAAATGGCGTTGTGTTCATAGCAAGATCGGTTGTAGATACAGCAGTGGGCATTATACTCTTTCGCAGTGAGAATTCGCCACTTATGAAACTTTATCAGCAAATGTCCAGCATTTAAGTACAAAAATGCTGAAAACTAAAGTCACAACAGTTTTTCCGGGGGCCGAGGAATACAACAGTGAGGCCTTCTATGTATTTGATGCTGCAAGAAAGATTCTAATGTGTAAGTACTGTAATGTTCGCATTACGTGAAAACGAAGAGACATGTGCGATAAATACTGTAGAGAATCAGAAACGCACAAAAAGAAGAAGAATGAAGCAAATGAAGATAATTTTGAGCGGCAAATAACAATCGGCGATACTTTACAAATCGCAAAGGAGCTGAAAAGTGGTAGAGAGCAATTTGTAATAGACACAACAAAAGCATTCATGTAAACCAGCATTTCTATAGAAAAACTGGATAATCCTGGCATGAGGACATGGATGAATATAAAAGGAAAGATAAATAATACCGACTTTATTATAAAATATGACGATATTAGTAGGCCTATCGTAAATAAATCGCACCGAGCTCAATAGCTGCAGTCGCTTAAGTGCAGCCAGTATCCAGTAATCGGGAGATAGTGGGTTCGAGCCCCACTGTCGGCAGCCCTGAAGATGGTTTTCCGTGGTTTCCCATTTTCACACCAGGCAAATGCCAGGGCTGTACCTTAATTAAGCCCACGGCCGTTTCCTTCCAATTCCTAGGCCTTTCCTATGCCATCGTTGCCGTAAGACGTATCTGTGCCGGTGCGACGTAAAGCAAATAGCAAAAAAAAAAAAATAGCCTGGTTGAGTTGTAATAATGTTATTGTTTTTACGTCCCACTAACTACTTTTACGGTTTTCGGAGACGCCGAGATGTTAGAATGTTGTCCCACAGGAGTTCTTTACGCGCCAATAAAACTAGTAACACGGGGCTGACATATTTGAGCAGCGGACTGAGCCATGATTGAACCTACCAACTTGGGCTCAGAGAGCCAATGCCTTAACTGTCTGAGTTACTCATCCCCGGCCGGGCAGCACCAGCATATCCATAAATATCCTCCAGGGGTATATGGCTGTGCAAAATGCAGTGAAAGCACGTCTGATAGAAGAGAAGAAAGGAGACATTGTTAGTGGAGTTTTAGGAGGTTCGATAGAAGACCACAGTAAATTTGCACCAAGTGTTCGCAAGCATTATGGTTTCTGACGTCTAATGTGGTCAGTGAAAGGGGCTGCTTTGTTTACAAAAATATACTTTCTGACCGTCGTACAACTCTGAATCCTGATAATGTTGAAACCATGCGTAGTTTTTACTTTGGAGACAAGTCATTCAAGATGTAAAAACGTGTAGAACCAAACCAAACCCCACGGCACTTAACGCTCTGAAAGGGCCTTGGCCTGCCCAATGACCGCTGGTCAGCCTGAAGGCCTGCAGATTACGAGGGGTCGTGCGGTCAGCACGATGCATCCTCTCGGCCGTTATTCTGGTCTTTCGAGACCGGGGCCGCCATCTCACCGTCAGATAGCTCCTCAATTCTAATCAGGTAGGCTGAGTGGACCTCGAACCAGCCCTCAGGTCGAGAGAAAAATCCCTGACCTGGCCGCAAATCATACCCGGGGCCTCCTGGCGAGAGGCAAGCACGCAACCCCTACACCACATGACCGGCAAAAAATTGTGTAGGCTATGTATAAATTCCTAACTTCGTTTCGAGGTTTCAGTGATTTATATAGGCCTACCGGTATTTATTTCTATAACATTTTGTATATTTGGTTGTTCTAAGGTTCAATAACGATTTAATACGTTTCAAGTGTTCACTTTAAAACCCCTAATCACAAAATTAATTAGATTTACCCCATACCATAAGAAATATTTCACAAGAAACATTGATCAGTATGACAATTTATTTCACGAAATACCTACCGAAATAGTGTTAGTTTTAACACCGAAATCAACAGTTTTATTTCACCAAAAAGTAAGGCCCTTACTAATGAGCTTGTTAAATCACAGAAAAGACCCACATATACAAGTTCACAATGTTTATTTTTCAATATCGGTGTACTATAAGAATATTTTAACTTTTGTATATATCTTGTCTATAATAGTACCTTGATTCAAACTCTATCAATGATTGAGCTTTAAGCAGATGGTCTTTTCCAACAAGAACGAAACATGTACTTTTAATATATCAAATAAACATTGTGAACTTGTATAGGTTGGACTTTTCTGTGATTAAGGTTGACAATATAGATCAAATATGAAGTTTATATTCTAATTGACTAACTTCAGCAGTTGATAAAATGACAACGGCGCGAGTTAACAGATTATATTTTCAAGTTATTCTTCGGTATGACCAATCAAGGTATGTGAAATTATGTGAAACTTTACTATGCACCAGACTATCATACATTATGTATGATACCTTTCCTTCCTTTCCCCTGCATGGTTGGATGTACGTGTTTGTTTACAATGCTAACTAATAGTGCATCATGGAGTATATGGATGGTGTTATGCATCACTTGACCAAGCGCCAAAAGTAGATTTTGTGATATTAACACAAACGCAAAATCCTTTGTATTAATTCATATTTCTTCTTAAATGTAATGTATTATATACCACAATCAAGATAAGATCATAAATTTTCTTCTTAATGTATCAAATTTAGGAATATTTGAAGTATATTGTCGTAATCTGAGATAATGGCCCTTAGTCACTTGATGCTTTATTGTGGTTACCTTAGTTTTTTGTTTTACATCACATGACTAACAAATAAAATTGTTATTTAGTGATCGATTTGACTTTTAAAATTTCAGTGCAGTGTAAAATATGTTACTTGTTAACTAATTTTATTGCTTATTTAAGTACAGGATTAAATTATACATAGCAGCATAGAACACGAAATAGAAAAATCATTAATTTTAGAATATAGTATAAAAATTACACTGTTAGATCATAGCATTATGGCATCATAAACACACAGTTTTCTCCAAGTGTAATATAATGCAGGACGTTAAGAATTCCTGAGTTCAAAATCCATATTTCCACAATCAAACCCATCTATATCATTGTCTATTCCAGAATCACTATACAAGCCCTTATAGAAAGGCTTGGCATCATTGAGAATTAGCTCCATGAGGGAGCGCAGGTCGTGAAGCTTCGCTTCTGAAACTGGTTTTCCACTGGGCCATAACGGAGTGAGCAGACCATGTAGAACTGATCCTTTTTCATTCTGAAGCCGGCAACCAACTCTAGATTTCTTAATGTCCACTTCAACAGTGCATTCTGCATCAAAATGTTATGAAGAAAATGCTAAAAGGTTTATCTTTCTTTAACTCTACTTCTCTCACATGCAGCCAGTTTTGCTAAACAGTTATTACCACAATGGGGGATTTCGGTAAATAAAGAAAGAGTACATTAACTACAATGATGACACATTGCAGAGAAATAATGTGAACTCGAAAGTTGTGTAACACGGAAAAAAACCTGCCCGGGAATCTGCTACATGGGAATCTACATTTACCATCACACGACCAAGCGACTGCAGCTTGTCGTGTGATCATTTGATGCGTGATTCAGACTCAGAAATGGTGGTTGGTCACTTGATGCAAAACTTCAATTTAATGATTGAGAGGTTGGCGTTTGGTCAAAATTCATTTCCCGCGAAATCATATTGAGAATAAAAGTCCGAACAATAACCTAAGTAAAGTTTACACCTTTAGCTACCAGATGGTGCAATAATCTTTAAAAAATCCATTTTGGCGCTTGGTCAGTTGATGCATAACAACATCCATATCATCTTCATAGTTGGTCTGTTTGCTCCAATCTAAAATGTTTCGTTAAGCTATACAGAAATAATGATATTACTTCAGTTATTATACATATGTTGTATTTTGATGCTTAATATTTTACCATGTAGAATTTGAGAGGAGATTATGTACATTAAATGGGGCTTCATAGCCCTACGTATGTTATCTTTAAATAAATAATTAATTAATCAGTGAATCAATCTCTCATATGTGGCTTTTTATATGATCATATTCATAGATTCTGTTTATTGAAACATAATATATCTGTTTGGAATGTATTCACAAAATTATGAGATTCAGCATTTTATACTTGGGTAATATGTTTTAACAGTAACACTTGTTCTAGATTGGTTGATTTATTTAAGCTTTTACTGTGGGTAAACTATGGTATATTATGAGCCAAAATAAACAGTACTGTACTTGTATTTGAACAGTGAATTTATGTACATTTACAGTATTACAGTGGTTCAAAATTTTCACCATTGTGTTGCAAACGCACTTCATGACGATTGCAGGGATTCTTGAACACATTCATATCAGGCTTTATTCCTCAAGGAGTGGATATATAAATCAAACAACCATTAAATTTGTAGTAGTAGTAGTAGTAGTAGTATAGAGGACTCAACCATCTGCTTGTATTATGCAATTTCTGTTGGGAGTTAAGAAGTCAGCAGTATGTGCTGTGTCAGCAGGATGATGAAGGAAGGCTTTTATCATGGTATCACGTGAATGATTTGAAGAAATTGTTTAACATATTGCAAAGTATGTTCGGTAGCATTGTCAGAATGTGAGCAGGCAATTTTGCTGGAATATGCATTGACTTCCTGTTGCAGGACCGTTTGGTGTGTCTCTGTATTAGTCAGCATTCTTTCAGAAACACTGAATAGCATGGAGAGTTATACTTTCAGCATTCACACATAATTTCCAGGCATGTATATCATGGTTGGCCTCGTTTAGTTTTGATAGCAATTCCAAATTATTCAGAATCCAGAATCCAGGCAGCAGAAATGAAATGAAATTTGTCCGTAGCATGATCGGCAAAATACGGAGGGACAGAGTCCGTAATGAGGAAATCCGCAAGCAGGCTCAAGTTGTAAGACTGCAGGACAAAATAACAGTGCAGCAACTGAGATGGTATGGACATATGTGACCCATGGGTGATAACAGATTACCAAAAAAATGTACGATCTAAAACTTGAAGACAAAAGACCAAGAGGGTGACCAAGACTCAGGTACAAGAACATGGTGAAGATTGACATTCAACTTTGGAAAGCATTGAAGAAGGAGAGAAGTTCAGGGACCGCAACTGGTGGAGAAGCCTCGTTTGCCGACCCATCGCTTAAGATAGAACGACGTGGGATATGTATGTATCTATGTATGTATGTATGTATGTATGTATGTATGTATGTATGTATGTATGCATGTATGTATGTATGTATGTATGCATGTATATCGTGGTTCAATACTCTGTGGGCGATCACTGAACCATCGACTACCATTAAATCCCTGAGACATCAAGATGGAATCGTGATATACGTGGATGTCTGGTTGGCAGCCTAGATTCTCACAGTTTTGCTGCCAATTAATGGTTGGTACATGTTCATGTTGAAACTTCTGGAGCCAGATCTGTGCTGCCATCTTGTGGAAATTATATGCTCTACCATCACAATCCTTCAAAAGGTACTTTTCTTATCAGGGGTGCACGATCATTCTGAAGCAGGGATATTCCATTGTCACAGCCCCTCCAATATATCACATCCAACTTGTGCAACACTTCCCCAGTGGGATCATCCAACCTTTCAAAGGCTCAGAGGAACAAGTTCTCACATATGGTGCTTAACACTGACATCCTTTGTACTGTAATGTTATCATATTGGTATTTTAGAATTTGATATTGGTTGTAAAAGGTTCAATACTAAAATGTTCATTTTGTCACTCATTGAAATTAGATTTTTCTCAACCCAGTTCTGCTTTTAGTCACCTCAGGTTGTTGCATACTATAGCACTGTAACACGGTGCTCAGAATTTTTATCTACTTAACAGCATTTATTGTTCATTTGTCATTTGACATGCATAATGTATTGTACTTGTCTTAGTAACATATTAGTTATATTAGGAAGAAATGTGAAATTATTCTGTTATTCTAGGCAAGAACTTTACCAATGCCTGCTAAGCGGCCCACTCCAAGCTTGCAGAACATGGTATCTATAGACTTCTGGGAAAGTTATGATCCAGAGGAAGTGTGCAATTCTGGCTTTGGGCTGATTGGTTCTGAACCCTTCCATATTCGGGCCATCTGTTTTCTTTGTGGGAGTGCTGGTCATGAACAAGTAAGAGAATTAATATTATATCTGAATACTGTGTTCAGATTTAAAGGTTTCTACATATAGAGGTATTGGTAAATGTTAAGCTGTAATAAATATTCTGATTACAGATACCTCGTTTTTGAATATTGCTTGTAGAATGTTACTCAATTATAGTTTTCAGTTATTGGGTGCATGTCCCCTTCTGTTCTTCACTTTGGACTGCAGCAACAGTGACATACTTTGTCATCAAAAGATGATGCATTGCCTCAAGCTCAATAAGAAAATACAGATAACTCTTTACCTTGGGAAGGGTGTAAAAAACACACATTTTCCCATGATACTTCCTATTTTTATCTTTAAAACTTTTGAATATTACTTGGTAAATCATTTTTTAGTTTAAAAAAATTGTTTCAAGAACCTTACAGTAGAACTGCATTGAGAAACGTGTATTTGGTGATCATAGTATCACTTTCTTCTTTTTCTGTACTGAGATGTTCAGCACTTGATAAAACCTAGGACTGAACATTAGTGAAAAGTTCTTTGGTTAACTTTCAATTTGCGGTTCACATACTGTTCTTTCTGTGTCGTACTGTGTCATTTTCACATGACGTTGAGATGGAATAATCACAGTAAATCAGTACAAGTACTGGTGCATGGAAGGAAGATCGGAACGATTCACAAACATGGCGCCGGAGTAGCCTTAATATATCAATATGTATACACGTCACGATTAGAAAATGTCAGTCGCGAGAAATGGACTTTATTAACATCTTAAAATTTAATATTGTATAATATTAGTTATGTAGTTGTAATTTTAAATGTTATATGTATTGTAATCCGTGTATTTCGTAAGATGAAACCAAAGGAAGTGTACGTAAATAGACATTACATATGGTAAGGTATCGATGTCATGAATACACAATGGTGGCGATATCTGTGTCGTAATTAGCGAAGTTATATTCATTGAAATAGTAATATATGCTATGAAGTTAAAAGATTCCGTTGCAGGTCACTGTTAGGATGAAAAATTGTAACGCAGATGATTATTGGGAGGTTAGTGAGACAGAGAAAAGCTTTTAGGTTGGAAAGGCAAAAGATATTTGTGACAAGCAAAAGATTTGGAATTGTATAGTGCACCCTATGGGTCAGGGTGACCACAGTATTTTTCCCAACTAGTCAGTTACATATCTCAGGATATTCATGCCTCCAGAAAAATGGTTAATTTTTCTATGTTTTGGTTTAACGTGCGTTCAAAGAGAAAATAATGACACCATATGCGGTCCAGCATTACGTAATTTAACGCTCAGTAGTGGATTTCGCGTACGCAAACTTCAGTTAACCTTTCGACAAACACATCTGCATAACGAGAACCTTACTCACTAAGTATAACTACAGACTACCATTACAAATGAAAACTCATTCCATTCTATAAAAAATCAGTCAAGAAACACATTTATTAAATTATCAGACTTGCGAAAGAAATGGTTAATGTCAAATATTGCTCATGATCTTCCAATTGTCAACCTAATAAATAAATATTCTAATCCCTAAATCAAATATTCTAAGTCAGCGCTGGCTTATTCCTAAACTAAGTTTTCATATCTTAACATTCTGGGTCGCGTATTCCTGAAATGAATTGTTGCTTTGTTTCATCTTCCTATTAAAATTTACATCTGGTCATTTAAGTATACAGTATATCATATTCTTCTGATCATGGTCAAAATTCGGTATATCAGTAAATTATTCCATCACTCACGGTGTTAATTATACACCCTCATCAAAAATACAATCATTACATTGTTCAAATTATCGTGGAAATGAACTGAATATGAATAAAAGTGTTCTGAATACTAATATCAGTGATCTAAGTTACATTGAAAATTATCTGAGTTCGTTGGTGCAGACTACAGTGAAGAAAATGAAATACTGAATGACGCACTAAGCTTCTCGGTCCAATTGCCACTTAAGTATGGCTCCTAGCTAAATATTCGCTCTAATAATATTTCAGATTAACAAAGCATCGATGATATCCTACGTAAATCTCAAATAATTTTCCTACTCTTAGCTATATAATTTCTTATGTAACGTATTCCAGTTCAATATGCACGTAGCCAATAAGCATTTTTTCATATATGGATTTGCAAGTGCCTACATTAAGATATTTTAACACTACATTACCATACTAGTTACATCCTAGTTTGATCTTCCACGCCATTAACATTCAATCAGAATACGACACAGTCATGCATTCATATACCCATCACCGGTTGTTATAATAGTCAAACCACTTTCACACTTCATTAAAATATGCGTAATTTTATTGTCCATACCTTGCTATAGTTCCTCCCTGGGGCATACTTATATTCCGTAGTCGCTTTACTTGTGCTCCTATATCGCACATTATATATATATATATATATATATATATATATATATATATATACACACACACATACGTTTTACTTCCTGTTAATCTGCACAATAATACATTTAAAGTATCATATATACTTCATTATTTCATTACTAACCTTCGTTTCAACCCATATTTAATTCATTTAACATCTATAATTATCGCGTTTAACCTCCAATATTAATTAAACACAACGATACGTATCACTCCAATAGCGCAGAATTCGTTCCTCAAAACACATTTTGTCATACAATTTAACATATAACCCCAAATTCAGTATCTATTTTTTTTTCAATATAATAACACAGCAAAGAGTATGGTAATTTAACTTAACCAATTCAAACATGCGTCCCTCTGTGATGTAAACTGGGTTTGACTGGTATTACATCATTCATGGATCTTTCTAACTAACCGGGATTCTATGAAACATATGTTACACTACGTCACACTTTTAAATCGTATTCTTACTTCCTTGGATAAGATGATATAGTAAATACGTTACCAATCTGTCACGAGATATCGTCTTAAATATTTCACCCTGCACTTTCTTGTATTCACTGCACACTTAATTATCTCACGTTTAGGCTATTCAGATCTATTGCATATACTGGTAATACTCTACATAAGAAATTATACTACTTAATACTATTACTTAGCTCGCCATTCAATATCTCGGGCCTTAGTTGCTCTTCGGTCTGGTCACAGGCCTTGGATTGGGAACTGGGCAGGTTCTCCATCACTGGTATCTCGGGTAGAGTGATCTCCTCCACACGGGTCGGGTGGTTTTAACTGCCAGGATGACATCTCTCTCCAGGTTGGTCTATGCCGATTTAGCAAGCCATTATCTGTTCAGGAACACAGTAGACAATATCCATCGATACTGGAAAATGTAAATTCATCATGGTTCTGCGAAGTACATATATATTTTTATAATGATTGCCTCTTTATTTAGGCTATCGTTGCTATTATTTCCACTTAATATAGCTCAATTTCAAGCTCTCGCGACTCAATCAACTTCTTGTTTCCAAACGATTTTGCGTCTAAGTATTTTGAAGACCTTTTCGAAATTTCTGGATTTTATTTCTTCTTTACTGTATTTCCACGTTTATCTCTTCGTTTTCTTCAATATTACCGACCTCTGAGCTTAAAATTCACGTTAGATACTGCAAATCTTGCTTATTTTTTTAGAGCGATGTTCAGGAAGTCTTATCCTTACGAGGTCAATTTTTTTAAGTCAGTTTTTATAATAATCCGATTGACCCTACTTATTTTTTTAAAACAATTCTATCGATTCTACACCATTGTACACCGCCTTCATAGTGGTAGGTTTAAGTTAGTCATGGCCTTCTGACATATATAAGTATCGATATCCTACTACACATTTCTTTGCCTTGGCTGGCCTCTATCTTCCGTAGGCGCCATTTTGTAATACGTCCAGTAAATGCATCGGGTACAATAGTAAAACATGCTGTTATATGTCTAATAATCTCAGTCCAGATTGTTTACAGGCTCATTCTGCTCAAGAAGAATGCATGTTTATTTGGTCCACAAGTCAGTTAATCTTTGTATGTTCATCATCGTCATCACCGTCATCGCTGACCAACTCCAGTTTCACAGGTGTGGTACATGAGCCCCTTCCATTTTGTTCGGTCCATGAACCATTCTTCGTTCACAATCCGCTCCCAATCCTGACCTCTCTCCTCTACATCCTTCTTCATTAAGTCTGTCCATTTTTCTCTAGGTCTGCCCACTGGTCTCTTTCCCCTTATTTCTCTTTCATACTCTTTTCTTGCAGACCTGTTGGCACTTGTTCCTTTCAAATGACCAAACCACTTCAGTCTTGCCTTTTGGATCTTCTGGAGAAAGGAGTCTTCTAGTCCTACATCTTCTGACTTTTTCATTCCTGATTTTATCCTTCCTGGTCTTCTGGATCATTGTGTATAAGAACTTAATTTCTGCTGCGTGGAGTTTCAAGTTGTCCTTTCTTGTTAATGTAGTGGTTTCCAGGCTGTGTGTGTGGATAGGGGTGTAGTATGATTTATACAGTGTCATCTTGGTTTTGAGTGGTACTTGTTTATCCCATAGTAGCTGTCTTACATGGAGGTAAAAATGTATTGCTTTGCTGATTTGACTGTTTACTTCATATTTAGCTAAGTTATCCTTGGACATTATACTACCCAAGTACTTAAATTCTATGACACTGTCCAGCTTAGTGCCATTTAGCATGATTTCTGGCTGATTGTAACCCTTCTGTACCTTCAACACCACCGTTTTAGCCTTGTTGGTGTTTAATCCATATCTCTCAAACTCCTGACTCCACCCCTGCAGTCTCTCTTCCACATCTTTCTCTGAGTTACCCCAAATTACTACATCATCTGCAAATGCAAATGCTTTTAAGGTTGTTGCCCCTTTTCTTTCAGCACCTTTAATATGGTATCCAATAACAATGATAAATAATAGGGGCGACAAAGCACTACCTTGTTGTACTCCCCTTTTTGTCTCAAACCAGTCTGACAGTCCATAACCGACTTGTACACAGCTTCTGGTTTTCTCGTAAAACACCTGAACTTTTGAAATTAGACTGCCTTAAGCTCCCTTAGTATGCTGTCATAAGCCTTTTCCATGTCAAGGAACAGTAGATATAAAGGCTTTTCTTTTTCCCAATGTTTTTCCATTAGCATCCTGACAGCAAATTTAAGATCTGTTGTTGATCTTCCAGTCCTAAAGCCATATTGTTCCTCTTCTAAAAGTGGTTCTACAATTTCTCGTAATCTATCCTCTATCATTTTTTCCAGAATTGTTAGTCCATGAGAGAGTAGAGTGATGGCATGGTAGTTGGTACATTTCCGTCTGCTGTCTTTCTTGAATATAGGTACAATTATACCTTTCTTCCAGTCTTCTGGGATGGTATTTTTCTGTCATACCACATTTAGGAGTTTATATAGCCATTGGATCGCTGGGGTTCCTCCTGCTCTCAACATGTCCACACTTAACTCATCTGTTTCTGCAGCTTTTCCTTTCTTCATCTTTTAAGGCTCTTCTCTATCTCCAACCATGTGATTGGTGGCTCCATATTTTTACTGGGCTCTTCACTTTTTCCAGATTCTTCTCTGTTTTGAATTACATTTGATGCCTCTCCATTCAGGAGCTTGTCAAAGAAGGTCTTGAATTCTCACCGGATTCCATCTTCCTCTCGTACTACTGATCCATTGTCCTGCTCTATTACCTTGATGTCTTCTAGGTGATTTCGCTTGTTTTTTAATTACAGTAGAAAATCCGTTATAGCGAGAATTCATAACCGCGAAAAATTTACTCGCTATAACGGATTGTCGTTATATCCGATTTTTGTATAAAACTCGGAAAACCCTTCATGCGCATTAAAATCAGCATGAAACGGCAATAATTTTGTTCAAAACTTGTGTTTCCGCAGATGATATCCACACTACAGCTTACTTGTTTGTTATTTTTCGTAATCCGATACTACGTGAAAGTGTACGTTTAATTTCATTCTGAAGTACTGTATTTCTCCGAATCCAAGATGAACCCCACTTTTCCTTCAAAAAATTTTAATCAGGCTCAAAAAGAAGTTTGTAAAATCATATGAATGCCTTGTTGTACATTAGGCCTATGCATTTTTAGATGCCGGACATTGACTTTCGTCACGCCGTATTTCTTTCTTTTTTTTTTTTTTTTGTGGCTGCACAATTATTCTTTATTTTCGCGGGTTTAAGGACCATTAACTTAACATCGGCATCATAATACCGAAAAGAACTCGTTGAAAATTTTCCGGCAATACCTATTCATTCCACCTATTCAACCTACAATACAACGATCCATCAGCAAATTATTCTTGCTGTCTATAAAACTGTTATTTTTACGCAGCGTCAGATATAACCGGCTACCGCTACACGCTCGTCTGGTTCGGCCAGATTCAGCAGCTAGCGATGTATAGGCCTAATTGCGAACGTTGAAAGTCAATGAACGAGTTTATTGCGCCACGGTATGGCCCTTCCGCTCTTGCATTTTTCGTGCACATACCTCACAATTTCATCGTCAACTTCTTTTAAGCGCCCTTGTTGCGGACCACTGAATGCATTTTTTGTACAGTACCGGTACGCATTTTTTAGCTCTTTGTCTTCACGCTAACGCCAAATAGTGGCTTTAGTTAGGCCTATGCCGTATTTTCTTGCGGCTGCACAATTATTTTACATTTTTCGAGTGTTTAATAAACATCAACTTAAAATTAGCATCATAATATCGACTAGAACCCGTTGTAAATTTGCCGGCAATAAGTTTTCCACGTATCTTTACAATACGACTATCCATCACGAAAATATTCCTGCTGTCTATAAACCTTAAGTTTACTAAGCGTCAAGTACAATAGACGTGTTATGACTCTGCCACTGAGTAGCCATGGCTTTTCTAAGAATTCGAAGGGTCGCATGTTTTGATGCCATTCTGCAGGTTTGAGAAACACACAGGCACTGCACAACCGGTTGTCGCGGCTAACGATGTGTAGTAAAGAGGCGGTCGTTTATATTGTCAACGAGTTCTGTGCGCGTGTGAAAAGAAGCAGCGTGGTTACCGCTGTAGTTGCCAGTGGTATCAATTAACTTACTGTTAGGCCTCGAATGCAACAACCCTTGAGTTTTCGCATGAGATTCTGAGAAAAAAGTCTTGGATTCGGAAAAATACGGTATCACTCCAGAGATTCCTGTGGCAAACACCTCAGCTTTCTTCTTCAAACAGCATCACCTAACCTAACCGTATATGTAGCCTATCATGAAAACATATTTGAAACGCATGTAGAGAAATAACCTCCACGCGAAAAACTTACATGTAAATAGCCGTAACTAGACGCGAGAAGATATGAAATATCCTCTGAAATCAGTGATGTACTCTGCCATATTTGGAGGTGTATCACATTCTTACTTAATTTCCGTATATTACATTAAAATGAAGATATCGTTTACTTCAGTCTTTATTTTTAACGAGTTAAGAACTGCTATCGGCCACGTTATTTACGCATTTATTACGAAAACGTGTTATCCTCTTTATCGGTGCTAGTTCTATACATCCCTATTGGCAGGACAAGTTGGTTCAAAATAACTAGTGGGCTGAGACAGGGAAGTGTTCTATCACCAATCCTGTTTACAATAGTAATGGATGACATCATGAGAACAGCAAAAGCAGCATATGGAGGAAGAGAAATGAACATGTTGTTATTTGCAGATGATATTGTGATTTGGGGAGAAGACGACATGAAGGTTCAAGAACAGTTGGATGTGGTGAATGGGAAGATCGAAGAATGTGGATTGAAAATAAGTGTAGAAGAAAGTAAAACTCTTGTTATGACTAGAGGGGAGAAGGAAGGTAAAGGTCAGATTAGACTTGCAGACAAGCTCCTGGAAGTAGTGGAAACATTCAAATACCTAGGGAGTGAATAAATGGAGAATGCTGGACTGGATGCTGAGATTAGTAAGAGGATTCAAGCTGGAAGTTGTTTCTATCATAGTATAAGAAACATGTTATGGGACAAAGATGTGCCAATGGAAACAAAGGAAACTATGTACAAGATGTATTACATACCCGTAACAACTTACGGAGCAGAAACTTGGACAGTGTCAAAGAAGGATGAGAGTCGAATACGGGCAGCCGAAATGAAGTTCTTGAAGAGTATGATACAGAAAAGTCGAAGAGACAAAATAAGGAATGAGAAAATCAGGGAAGGGATTGGAGTGGTAAAAATGAATGAAACAATAGAGAAGAGCCAACTACGATGGTTTGGGCACAAGCGAATGAGTGACAAAAGAATGCCAAAAAAAGTGATGGAAATGCAAATGCAAGGAAGGAGAGGCCGTGGACGACCACGATTGAGATGAAGGATACAATCCAACGCAGTATTATAGAAAGAAACCTGGACTGGGGCACAGTGTTGGAGGAGGAGTGGTGGAAAGACCGAAGAGAGTGGAGAGGAACCATATTTTCCCCTATCCAGCTAGAGCTGAATAAAGGGAAGTGATGATGATGATGATGATGATGATGATATCATGGATCTGTTTTCTCTTTCATAAAATACATAAGTGTGGATGGTGTGGATATTTATTCGTTCCTTTACACTGAGCTGTCGATAAGTACTCTATATTCTTCATAAATTATTCCTCGATCAGACAGAATGAAAATCAGTTACTAAGATAATTAAATGCACACTAATATATGGTGGCGTAATTTTAAGGAAAGCTGCCGACAAGAATATAAATAAACAAGGCAGCCAATGAGAATCAAATATAAACAAACGGCGGCCATGCTAGAAAAATAGCCAGTGACGATCAAATGAATAAGCGGCAGCCATGCTGGAAAAATAGCGAATGACAATCAAATAAATATGTGACAGCCATGCTAGAAAAATAGCCAACAGTAATCAAGTAATGACGATGATAATTAAGTAAACGAATGGCGGCCATGCTGAATTCCAAACCTCAACACTGTACAAGACACAAATATCAATGTCGTCTCGACCTGTAACGACCAATATGAAATGACAAATACACATAAATTTGGATATCAGTTGGCTCCATCTGAAATAAATAGACAGTAGCACACTACAAAATAACCAAGCTACTGGTCAAGCATCTCAAATCATGCGTTAAAATTCTGGAGATTTATTTCCGAATTACAACCCAAATTTCTAAATTCTTCTTTAGCATATGTAAATATGATCATATCCTCCGTTCCAAATATATTGTAACCAATCAAAATATGCAGTCGTGGAATATGTTGGCGGTCTCCGTACCTGTAATAAATAACTCGGGTGGAATATTTTCTGGATTATTTTGACGACCCTATTTAATCACGTGTCAATTCTTACTTATATATGACTGCTATTCAGTCTACCCTTCCAATATATCATTGACGACTCATAATTATACATTTAAAATTGTTAGGTATGGGGATCCGCCTATACAATACAAGAAATAGTGATAATTATAAAATCATAACATATTCATTTATTTGTGACTGGTTTCGGCAATAGGGTATGCCATCATCAGCCTAGGAAGTAAGACAAAGACATAGGAAATAGAGTACATTACATTTCTTAAAATTTATATCAATACTTTTTAAAATGTACGTGCTTGAACTGAATTACTTTAGTAACGTACAAAAGGATCTTTTATCATTAAAACTGAATATAGAAAGGTGTACACCAAAATATTTGTGTAGTTAAAATTACAAAAGTGGAATGAGCTTTATTCACATTTTAGGAACAATATAGGTCATTAACTACTTTGTAGTCATAGTGGTATATATGAAATTGGGTTTCTTTGTTCAGTATTAACATTTGTTATTTACAACCAGTTATTTACTTAATGTTCCTCGTAGATGTTCACTAATTAATTTCTAACAATGTGTGAAGTTTAAATAAATGTCTTTTATGGCTAAAATATAGTATGGCATCTGTGTCACAGCTTATTATATCCACAAAAGATCAGTAAATAAAAAAGATAAGTCCATTGTATAGCTTGGTTTGCGTGTGCACAAATTGTTAACTACTTTCCAGTTCTTGTGGTATTTTCATGGCTTATACAACAAGGACTTTCCTAGTTCAGTATCTATATCATTGATAATCACATTATAAAGGTCTATATCACATCTCACAATACCATTATCTGTCATGACTTTCGCTCTACTTCAATAGCTTATTTTAATATCAAAGAACCTACTGCTCTCACATAACCATAGCTTATTACTAATATACATGCCGTCATAATATGCACCTCGTAATTCATATCAGTAGAAGAGTGAGCTGCATTCAAATGATTACTATGTTCACATCCTGTTATTATCTCAAATATTCACACATCATCATTAAATATTATGAAGATCACATTCCATTCTCTTAGTTATCATAGAGGATCAAAATTCATATCCCAGTAAGGTACATTTACAATAAGACCAATAATCTGTTGAATGTAATTCAAATCAGACTCCTATTCACAGTTATCGTAAACAATCAATGCTCAGATATGACATCCCATATAGTATTCACGATATTAAAATTAAGACAATATGTGGGTTGGTTTTGATGAATTCAAAATACCACTGCCTCAATATCAAGTAGCTGAAATTATTTTATAGTTTCCTTAAAATTATTCCTCTATGTTTCATCTCTTGCCCAATAAATACTCTTTGTATGAATATAACTATCAAGAAAAATGAAGGGAATCTTATTAAATTATTATTTACAGGAGAAAAAAAAAAAAGAATGGAGAACACTTATATTAGCCGGAACTGTTGTCACATGATGAAATGGTTATTCAACCATGATCCTCGTAATGTCTGCGCCCCATGGTTTTATTTAGCAGGACACGTTGCAATCGGATCTTTTTCCACATATCAGTTGGTATGAATGGCATCCATGATGAAATTTTACCTGAAGCTGAGAGTCAATTTTAAAAACCATTGTTGACCCCAAATACATATCTCCAAATTAATTCATGAAATATAATAGAAAAATACTTGCTTCTTGAGAAATGATTACAATGAATTTTAAAATTTGAAATTCTTACAATTAATCCTTATTTCTAATACAATTATAGTTATACACTCCTTAATGTTCACTTCACTAGGCTGCACTATGGTATTCTATCTCACTTAGAGATAGTTCTTGAGAATTTATTTCAAATACTCTTCTTGTAGACACAATGCTAGGTAATTGCAATATTATTTCTGAACACAAAGTTGCGTTTATATGTATTCACTCCCTGCATATCTTCTAGAAATGTACTGCCTGTTAATAATGGCGAATTTGTAGAATGGCTTATATGTGTCGAATTCACCAGTAATTCTCATAATTTGAATTGCTATGAATTCACAGTTCACTTCACTTGTATGAACAACTTCCAATTGCACATTAGTATTACGCATTGTTCGGTCTAGGAAGCCAAGAATAACGGCCGAGAGGATTCGTCATGCTGACCACACGGCACCTCGTAATCTGCAGGCCTTCAGGCTGAGCAGTGGTCACTTGGTAGGCTAAGGCCCTTCAAGGGCTGTAGTGCCATGGGGTTTGGTTTTTTATTACGCATTGTTATAAACTTGTGTGTTGCTTTGCCGTCGAATTATCTCCACATATAGCAGGAACCTACTGGTAACCATCGTTGTCTTGGGCAGATACAAAAAATCAACTTCAGGAAAACACACTATACGAATGACAATGACTTGACTTCTGTCTGACGTGACTTGAGTAGCAGACGTACTACTTCAATTTTTCAGTGTCTTTACAACTGTAAATTCCTTGTGAAGTGGTGTTATGTGCAAATTCAATTTATATTAATGATATGTAATGCAGAATAAAATAATTTTATACTTTTTAGCTATGTTGAAGTTCTTTAGAAAAATATGACAATCATAATAGAATACAGTAACATAACTGTTTCAACAAACAAAGAATGTATGTCTTCTTACATTCAAATTTCCTCCTCAAGTCTCAATGAATAAAGACTAGGAAGATGCACATAGTCAAGAAAGTCTACAATATATATAAAACATAAAGGTCCAATTATACAGCCTTGAGGAATTCCCCTCAATGATTACAGGATCAAATAATGCTTCACCTACTCTAAATCTGAGTTCTATTTTCTAGAAATATAGCCATCCATTCAGCCACTCTTTTGTCTAGTGCAATTGCACTCATCTTTGCCTATAGTCTCCCCTGATGTCCACTATCAAATGCCTTAGATAAGTCAGTTGCAAATCCATGGTATCTGCTACATCTTGCTGGAATCCTACAAGTTGAGCTTCAGTGGAATAACATTTCCTAAACCCAAACTACCTTATATCGAACCAGTTATTAATTTTGCAGACATGTCTGGTATAATTAGAAAGAATGCTTTCCCAAAGTTTACATGCAACACATGTCAAACTGACCAGCCTGTAATTTTTGGCTATATGTTTATCATCCTTTCCTTTATACACTTACCGTCTTACTAATAAACGGTGTATAACTTTTATACAAGGTTTATACACCGATTATGTGAAATTCGTTACTAATAAACCGTATATAAGCCTCCTGTGTATACATCTGTTATAGTTATTCATTGTATTGCTTATACAGACCAGGACCCTTGTATAAGCGTTATATAGCAGCGAGTAGCGGAAAAAGAAACGAGTGAGCAATTTATTTTCGTGGTATTTATTGTCTACAGTAATATAATCGAGGTGAAATATTCGACTTATCCATTCAACATTGAAAGAATGGACGATAACGTTGATCTTCACGATATTTTAAACATAGAAGACATACACCATTCAGAGGTTATGAACGCTAGACATCTTCGTAAAGTAAAAACACTTTAAAGAGACGGAATGGCAATGAATAACTATAAAATAAATTATGGTTGGGCGTATTTTTGTGTAATAATGTGTTACTGCTTAATAGACTTTTGATATTGCGAGTTTATTATACATTATCTGCCCCTACAAAGATCTTTCTCAAACTTGAGTACCTATAAAATGGGACATATTCCTCGAGATAAAAAATGGCATGACTTGAAAACCATACGTAATATGATTTCGATACTTTGTAGTTGAATACCCAGAAATATAACGTACAAATGCCTAATAGAGACTTTTTTGATCAAACCTTTCTTTTAAGCTACAAAACAGTTTTTCCTTTCTCCTGAAAAGTAAGGATTTTGGAATATGTAGGCCTACCCTGTTCAACTCGCCGATTCAATTACAATTCCTTACGTTTTCCGTACTACCCCAGTTAGGAGCTTTTGATCTTAGCTTTTCCATTTCTTTTTTGGCGTTCATTACACAAGCAAGCTGAAGAAATGTTGATATCAATATGAGTCAATTTCCAGCTGTCTCATGGAATGACAATGAATAACTAAGTTATAAAAGAAATGATGGTTGGGCGTATGTTTGTGTAATAATGTATTACTGCTTAATAGACTTTTGAAATTGCGAGTTTATTATACATTATCTGCCCCTACAAAGATCTTTCTCAAACTTGAGTACCTATAAAATGGGACATATTCCTCGAGATAAAAAATGGCATAACTTGAAAACCATACGTAATATGATTTCCATACTTTGTAGTTGAATACACAGAAATATGATGTATAAATGCCTAATAGAAACTTTTTTGATCAAACCTTTCGTTTAGCTACAAAATAGGTTTTCCTTTCTCCTGAAAAGTAAGGATTTTGGAATGTGTACGGTACACTTTTCAACTCGCCAATTCAATTACAATTGCTTGCGTTTTCCGTACTATCCCAGTTAGGAGCTATTGATCTTTTCTTAAGCCATTCCATTTCTTTTTTTGGCGTTCATTACACAAGCAAGCTGAAGAAATGTTGATATCAGTATAAGCCAATTTCCAGCTGTCTCACTTAGCGTTGCAACTGCCTTTTCGATATGCCGTGCTACTGTGCGACTTTCCGGAAAGTTTTGCTCGTAGATAACCAGCAGAAGCGATCATAAAGGCGGTGAACGTGCGAAATACGTCAGTGAACTGCAGGAAGAGATTCCTACGTCTTGAAACGAGTGTATACGTGCTGTATAGTAATACAATGCGTATACCTCGTTTATTAGTAAGAAAAATGTAAAACGCTTATACAGGGTTTAGTCACTGTTTAACTAAACAAGAGTTAAACAACTGTATAAGGACTTTTTATTAGTAAGACGGAGGGACTACTATAGCAGCTCTCCATTCATTTGGTATAGCTCCTTCATGCAAACAGTAATCATATAAGTACTTTAGATATGGTACTATATCCCAACCCATTATTTTTAGTATCTCCCCAGAAATCTCATCAATTCCTGTTGCTTTTCTAGTTTTCAATTTTTGTATCATATTGTAAATGTTTTGTGTTATCGTAGGCAAATTTCAATACTTTATTAGTATTATTTCTGAACACAAAGTGCGTTTATATATATTCACTCCCTGCATATACATACTATGGTCGTCTGATGAGAAGTTGTGTGGATGCGTGGTAAGGGGTGAGGGGCAAGCATGGCTGCAGCAGCGTATGCGCCTATCTCAAGCCTCAAGGCCTAACAATAAACATTGGTTCCATCCACAGTGATTCTTGCAAACTGTCATGATGTTTCAAAGTGGTAGTGCAATTGTGCCTCAGTTGCACATTTACTGTAAGTCCTGCATAATGAACAGTTTGATAATGAATATGCAATGATTCAGAGAGCTCGCATTATCTGTCATGACTGATGTTTGTAGCTAAGAGTGTAGTATCTGTTACTCTTGTCATACCTACAAGCTGCCGCGATTTCTCGTCAGACGCAGATAGTACCCTTCCATTTTTCACTAAAATTTGTATGACTGCCAATTATGTTTGCCATCGTGTTATCCTTAGTTGCTAGTTGTTAGATTCAATTTCCTAATAAGTTCCTTCAATTTCTCCTTACTTCCACAGCCATTCTGACTCTATCTCTTTCCAACCTTCACCTCCTTCTTACAGTAGGCACTTTACTTCTGTTATAATATAGTGGGTCTATACCATCCCTTACCTTTAAAGGTACAAACCTGTTTTCACAGGTTCATTTAAATGGTTATGTACACAAGCGAAGTTCCTGACTCTGGACATCTGAAAATTCACATATAATTCATGAAACAAAACCTCATCATCATAAAATTGGCATGTGGATTGCAATTTCACGTTTATGAATTACTGGGCTGATATTTTTTAACAGCTGAGTAGATTCAGAAGTTTAATGTAATGAAATATTTCACCCGGTCATTGTGGAATTGAATGAAACAGAAATTATGGGTTCATTCTTCCAACAAGCCAGAGCTAGCTCATACCTTCAAATGCTCCAAGTAATTTTTAAATGATATATTCAGGGAATGAACGTTCTCATGAGTGCTCTGATTTTTCTTTTCTGGGGTGCTGCCAGGTCCTCAGTTTAGCAGTTTACTTCCAGAACAGTTGAGGAATTAAAGGTAGCCAAAACAGATTTTGTGAACTCTTTGTGTAGTGAAACATTGGGGGATAATAATAGTTAAAGTGCTTGGAACATGGTAAAAAGTTTCAACATCTGCTGTGAACTTGGTATTGTACAACAGTCATTAGGTGTACAGTTCACTCCTTTACAAGTTCCTTTTTTATTGGTTTTGTTAACATTCTATCTTTCTGTAATGCACTGAACTGTTGTGCCTTTAAACTCTCAATTCACTGTGTTGCTCAATCTTGAGCAGACCCTTAGCAGACTTTGCTGCCACCCAAACTATGCACTCAGATAGGCCGCAGCTGCACTGCTTGCTGTGGAGACTTATTTTGTAAGGCAGTGTACTTTTGAAGATATATTTTGTAGAGTGTTTGCATAGTCCCCTCAGTGTGTGTACAGTGTTGGTAGTTTTCTACATGCTAATCAAGTGTTGACTGCATTGTTTTGTTCAAAGTTTATTTTATGATTCCAATTCTTGCAACTGATAGTGAATCTCTTTCATTGTATTATCATAAGTGATTGCACATGAAGTATTACTGGGTATTCTTATATCTTTGGTAATTTTGACATTTATTATCCCTTTCAGCTTATCCACTGTGCATCATGCTGTGAACCATACCACCGGTTCTGTTTAGAAGATAATGTTCGTGATGCTTGGCGTTGCAATTGGGTGTGCCAGCGTTGTACTGTGTGTCACACATGTGGACGTGGTCAAGGCCAACAGCTTAGCTGTCAGCGGTGTCACAAAACCTACCACAGTGAATGTCTGGGTGCCGACCGCTCAAGCAGTCGCTTGCACAGTCCTGATCGTCCTTGGGTATGTACATCCTCCAGTTATTGCAGATGTTACGTTTCTTACAGCTAAACCTCATTGTATGATTCTTATGCCTTCTTTTACTTCTTTGTGAGTTAATGCTGTATATCCGGTGTACCTAGGGTTGGTCAGTATAATATACACTGTAGAAAGTTCATAATCTCCGTATATACTCTACCATGTAGTATGTGTTCGAGTCATTGACTGAATGGTGAGCATTGAGACCCTGCGGTTTAGAGGGTCCCAGGTTCGATTTCTGGCTGAGTCGGGTATTTTAATCGCATCTGATTCGTTCTTCTGGCTCGGGAACTGGGAGTTTGTGTCAACACTTTCCCCCTCATATTGTGACCTTACATTGGGCGGCAGAAATGTATGACCGTTCACGGATGGTTCTGACTAAAAGGTTCAAATAATATTATGGGTATGTCACGGCTAGTGTCAATGGAGATCCATGAAAATCTATTCACGCATGTGTAAGTTCGTTGAATACCGGTCACATATTGCGACGTTTACCAACAGGCTCTTATCGACATCACAAGAATGCATATCTTATAACTATATGAGACTATCCTAATTCTTAATCTATAAATAAGAACATTGAGAATTTATTTTTGTTTGGAAGGATATTCTGATTTAATTAAACCATCTTTTAATGAAACATAACTAACAATAATAATTAAAAATAACAACATGATCGGATAATAAAGCAAACTGAATATGATAATCAACGCAGTTGAATAAATATCTGTATGCTTTCGTTGGTTATTATGTTCTTCGCACATAAGGCATTATAATATTGTACAATTAAAGAAACATGTTGGTGATCAATTTAACGTTGAATTAATATCTCAAGGAATTCATCAAATCCAACAAGACAATCTGCTGAAGGTTTAAAATATCTGATTATTAATTTAATTATTCACATTATTTGTTTCCGTCCGCCGACAAGAGTAAAATAGGAAAACATTTATATCTGTCATTTGTTGGCCAAAATCTTGTCCTCCGGTATTCTATTAATATATCGTAAAAATCATCACGCAAATTAGTGTTTGTCAATGACCTGCATTCAATGTCGTGAAACGTAATAACGACATGATCATGGACATCAAAATGAAACCCGTATCCCATCTCCAATAAATAATGACCCAAATTGCAGAACAGGAACGGCATACTCATGGAATCCTAAAAATTGCTGCACCTAAATAAACAAATATCTAGCTAAACAACATCATCAAAGATAATCATGATTTGGAGTCATCATGGTCCCACAGCATCTGGAATAGTTGTAGATTCTCCTGTAAATATTTGAAATTCTAATACTGACTACAAGACATGCGTACTACATCAACAACTACTCAATAGGAAGTAGTTATGCATTACGTCATATGACACTAATATTATTTCCAGTTATACGATATTTCACATTTCTCATTGGTATTACTTGGCGTTGAAGATCTTCCAACCGCAATTATCTATCAAATGCATGAAATTCGTTTCATTATCGTATCATGGGTTAATATTCTGATGACCATTCACACGTTCAGTATGCCAGTATCCTTCGGGAAATATTATTTTGACTGAGCTCGATAGCTGAAGTCGCTTAAGTGCGGCCAGTATCCAGTATTCGGGAGATAGTAGGCTCGAACCCCACTGTCGGCAGCCCTGAAATTGGTTTTCCGTGGTTTCCCATTTTCATGCCAGGCAAATGCTGGGGCTGTACCTTAATTAAGGCCACGGCCGCTTCCTTCCCACTCCTAGCCCTTTCCCGTCGCATCATCGCCATAAGACCTATCTGTGTCGGTGCGATGTAAAACAACTAGCCAAAAAAAATATTATTTTGAAATACAACTGTCAGCCTTTAAATATTTGTCCATTTATCAATATCAATCAATATATTTTCATGATGAACACCTATTTTATTCCCCTCATTGGGATTCTCAAAGACTACATTACATTGCTCGTAATGCTTATTTCCCAACAACCGGGCGGGTTGGCCTTGCAGTTAGGAGCGTGCAGCTGTGAGCTTGCATCCGGAAGATAGTGAATTCGAACCCCACTCTCGGCAGCCCTGAAGATAGTTTTCCGTGGATTCCCATTTTCACACCAGGCAAATGCTGGGGCTGTACCATAAATAAGGTCACGGCTACTTTCTTTCCAATCCTAGCCCTTTTCTATCCCGTCGTCGTGATAAGACCTATCTGTGTCGTTGCGACGTAAAGCAACTAGCTATTTCCCAACAAACTGTTATACCATAATCATCGCACAGATTATCATTTCATTATATCGACGACCCTATCATTTTGCATATGCATCATGCTTACTCTTAATCCTTCACTCAAAACATACAAGCACATTATCACCGAAGAAAACTATCTCATTCCCAAATACATGTGAAATCCACTATTATGTCATCATGGTCCAATTCAAATATTTCTCTTATGAAGAGGTACATGCATAACATAAGCATTATTTTATAGGAGGATTTCCAATCTTGACACATATCAGTTGCATTATAATTACTCCAATGAGAATTATCTAAGCAATAACTGGCATGTTAAAAAAATCAGTTATTAAGACGCTGGCTCACGAAACATAATTGACGAATCCTTAGTAAAATCCCTATATAAAACTTTATAGTTCCGTGCTCGAAATCAGCTAAATAGTGCATGGTAAACTATGACTCCAATTATGCCATTATTTAGAAGATTAATGACACTCCACGGATGTCATGAAATACCTAGCGACGATCGTATCATATCACTCAAGTTGTATCCTATGAACACGTCACATTCTAATAACGTGAAAGAAAATCTACACTACTGTAACGCATGTACGTAATAGAATAAAGGAAAGGACAATCTTTTGGGTACTTATCGCGTTGATGGATTCTTGCAGACACAGCTCCATCATTTCGGCTGTTGTAACGTCATAGTTTAAATCATCTCAACATATTTCCAGACCCACCAGGATTCCAACCTGGCTTAGGCCTGCATATTCATGCTGGTTGATGGCTCGCAATAACAATCCTTCATATAGGTTGGCATCATGATATCTAAAACGTGTACAACAGGATTAGTATGATATTACACACTAAAAATAAATATATTAGCATTTCTTTGCGAAACTTCCCTTATTATCTTTATATTAAACGCTATATCTCGTAATTTTATAATTTACTTCTCGTATTATTATACAACAACTATTCAGATTCCTACAACTTATGACTAGCTTCGTTCTTAACATGTATAATGTCTTATGCGACGTTCAATCTCCTCCTTTTTAATTACATTGTTCTTCTAAAACAAAATCCTATTCTATTATATCAATAATATGTTGACTCACGTTTTTATAATTCATAATAAATCATTGGCATATAACTTCTTTTCCATATATTTTGGACATTTGAGGAATAGTCTCCTTGACATAAGACTCTCTTGTAATCGGGAGTTCAGAAAAAGGAACGTGCTTAACAATCCGTGTCGTCTTCTTCAACTATGTACCAATCGATTGCTTCATAACTGACTTCTCGATTACTCGAAAATATCCGTAACAGCTATATAATGCATAACCAGCGCAGATGAAATTGAACTTGACATGTATCATTCAATCCGTTCCATGGCCTTCGTCGTATAAATCGTTATTGAAACTAAACGTCACACACAGAGAATTATTTTATTCTTCTGTCGAAATATAACATTTTTATTTAACATCCATTAAACCCATTATTCAATTGAGCGGGTTATCTCGAATTATTAATGTGTCAGGGCGTAAAACGACTGGATGTATACCTTCACATGATTTCCGTTAGTTTCTTTATTATCATAAATGGTTCCTTTATCTTCGATCCGGAATCCGTTGGAAGGTTATAATATACAGACAACACACTACACTACCAATCATCATAGAAACACGTAATAGTGATATAGGCTTCGCGTCAGAAAGGACATCCGAACCACAAAACGGGGCCAAATCCACACGTGTGGCACAGTTCGCACCCTTGACCCCACGTACGTGGGAACAGTGGTAGAAGAAGAAGTGCAGGCTTGTCAAGGTCAAGAGCTGACTGACAGGTTTGAATGCACGAGAAATAGCTGTTGAGTGAGCGCTAGCCGAGGACATTATCAGATAGCGCAAGCCTTGGGAGGTGTATATTACACGTTCATAACTACAATACTTTGTACAATACATGCATATATCACAAGTGCCAATGATTACGGATTTCTTCTTACAATTACAGCATTACAATTAAAGGGGAAAATTATTGCTGAAAAACATCATCACGAAAAAAAAAAAATTTTCTACGAAAAATGTTCAATCCTTTGAAGCATTGCTGCTCAACTCTCTTCTTTTTAATGCTTATGAGTTAGCGACTGTACTTATTCGATCATCAATTCCCTTTACTATCTGTGAACTTTGTGAAATTTATTGTGAATGGAGGAGCTCTGATCTGCTCCCCTCCACTATAAAACCTTAAGTAATGTTGTATTTGCAGTATTAAGTTTACCTGGAACTACACCACAGAAAGAGTTTTTCAGTGTTGATAATGATGCAAGTGTGTAATGGACTAGTATAATTTGGAAACAGGTCTCTATATCCATGGGTAAATAGTGGAAATATCGAGCTCGATTAGTAGGTGTTGTTGTTGTTGTTGTTGTTATTGTTGTTATTATTATTATTATTATCATCATCATCATTATTATTATTATTATTATTATTATTATTATTATTATTATTTACATAGTTATGTACAACAGGTTGTCAGTACAGACTTTATTTGGTATAAATCATTTATTATTTGTGTGTTGTATGATCTGTCTTGTGCAACAGAACATGATGGAAGGTTATGTCATGATACTTCTGCAGTATGTTTATTAATACGTCTTTATTTAATGTAAGAACACCTAATTAATAGTATATAATTTATTATTACCTGTAAATATGATTTATAAAACTTCTGTAATGTTGTGCAACACAGGGTAGTAGTCTAGAATAATGCACCTTTATCACTCGAGTTTTACAGAATGTTGTATATAGGTTATTGGAGACACAAGTTGATACGAGAAAGCATGTTGTATCATACTTTTCAGGAAGCCTGGCCAGGCAAGGTATATAAAGGACGGTCTTGGGTTGTTGAGTTGTTAGTGAGAGTCGTTAGTCGAGTTAAGTATGTGAACTCGTGTGATCTTGTCAAGTGTTCCGTAGTTGGTTGACGTGCTAATGTTGCAGTCGATTGAGTGCAAGATGGGGGTTCACTTGATGTGCAACTATTAATGTGTGTATAATTTGCAAATAAAACAGTGTACACAGTTGACAGCATCTCGTGTGTGCGTCTTCGTGAATACAATAATAAGAAAAATCTGTCTGAATTCAAGTCTACATTAAGCATACCTGTACTGGAATCGCTTATAGTTCACATTCACAGATAATAAATTTCATATTAGTCCGTATTGAAGAGCAATATAATGTAAAACAGCAGCTAAAAGTTTCCACCTATTCGATACTATTAATTGTAACCTTAAATGTTCATGATGCTTGGCGTTGCAATTGGCTGTGTCAGCGTTGTACTGTGTGTCTCACCTGTGGACGTGGTAACTTTTTTAAGGTTACAATAATTAGTATTGAATAGGTAGAAACCTTTAGCTTTTGCTTTACATTACAGTTCCCAAAACAAAAATGTCATCACAAGGGAAGGGATGATTCAAGAAAACTTATATTGAAAGTCAGTTATTACAAATTCTTTTTTAACGACAGAAATAACAGGTAATATTCAAATTCTAAATGTGTAATATGATATACTTAAGAATAGACTGCTGTCGGGAAGGGCAAAGGGGGTATAATTGTCGAGAGGGAGGGAGCATGCTTTGGATGTGATTCATAAACAGAGTTCCGGGACTTTTGGGAAATTATATCGGAGGAATTAAGTGAAATGAAGAAGGAGGTAAGCCATCTACAGGAACATCTCGACCAGCAGGACCTTCTGATTGACGAGGCAGAGCAGTACAGCCCTGTGGTGTAGGGGGCAACGCGTCTGCCTGTCACCCGGTGGCCCCAGGTTCGTTCCCAGCTGGGTCAGTGGTTTTTAATTGTAATGATAATATCCCTGGCCTCGAGACTGGGTGTTTGTGACGTCCTTAATCTTCCTTTCCTCACACACAACATTCCACACTACTGCCATTCCAATTACACGCAGGTTCATACAATATGTTGCCAGTAGGGGCAAAAGATCCACATGGGTCGACACCCCAAACAAATAGCATTAAAAAAAAAAAAAACAGCAGAAGGAACTGCCTCCTCCTTCATGGTGTCTGTGAGACCCCCGGCAAGGACACCTACGCTGTGGTGCTGGGTTAGTTTGAACCTAGAATTGTCTAAGGACAGTATAGATGGATGTCATAGAGTGGGCTGTATGAAGAGGACAGCAGCTGGGGAGGTATCCGCAGGAAATAGACCTATTGTCATTAAATTCCTCAGGTAGCATGATCGCATCTGGTGCGCCAAGCGAGCTCTTAAAGGTACCAAACTACTAATCATCGAATCTCTAACGTCCACAAGGAAGGAAGTATTGTGTAAATCCCGGGACTTCTGGGGTATGTGGCGGGTTTCGACGCAGGACGGCCGCATTGTTGTTCATTTAGAAGACTTGAAAAACTCCACATTAGTTCACCTAATGAATTGCACTTGCATATGAGGTTGTTAGTTGGATTATCAGAGTGATATGACCATTGTTACCTGCTCATTGAATGTTGTTTATTATTGTTATTATTATTAGGTTTATGCGTGCGTTTGTATGTGGTTTTTTTTAAGCAGTCAGTGGTCTATTTATTCAGGAAATCCAGGTAAGATTTCTTTTGTCTCGGTTAAATCATGCCCATTAGTCAGGTAGCCACGATATTTTCCCATATGACCTCTCTAAGAATAGCTCTCTCCTCACTCTTTCCCAGAGCATAGATGTTAGCAGTGTTTTGAAAAAGGAACTTTCACTATATCCTTATACTCTCCAGTGTTAACACATGAACAGCCTAAGTTTGCCTGCATATTTTGATGAAATTCAGGCTATATTTAACAAAAATAGTGTCCATTTGATAGGTATTAGTGAAAGCTGGTTATCGCCTTCAATTCCAAACAACATGGTTCACGTTGAGGGCTGTAACCTCCATCGCCATGACCGTACAAATAAGAGGGGAGGAGGTAATGTTCTCTGCTGTAGAGATGACCTGAAGAGCAGTGTAATTTGTACATCATCAACCGGTGAATTGCCAAGGACAGAGTTTATGTTCATTGAAGTACTTGCTAGTGGACAGAAAATACTTACTGGAGTGGTTTACCGACCACCCAAAGTATCTTCTTTGACCGGGTTTGAAATGTACCTACTTAACGTGCTACCAGCGTATCAACATATCATTATATTAAGGGACTTTGATACTAATCTATTTATGAAGAAATATGATACAAAGAAACTAGATTTGTTTTCTTCATGTGACCTGACTGTTCTTCCCTCTGACCCTACTAACCACGTAAATACTTCCAACAACATATCCCACACCTTACTAGATCTGAAAGTGACTAACAACCCTCAGAAAGTGGTAACTCGTGGACAAATTTCAGTACTGGCCGTATCCAGCCACGATCTTATATTTCTTGCCTACTCACTTCACGTTCCAAAATATAAACCGAGGTATATAACATGCAGGAATATGAAAGATATTGACATTTATTTAAGACACGATGCCTACAATCTTCCATTAAATGACATTTTAAATCTGACAGATCTGACAAATATATACATTTAATTCGTTAATACACAATCCATACAACAAATATGCACCCAAAAGGCAGATCAGAATATCCCGCAAACCTAATCCATGGCTAACCTCTGCAGTTAAAAATATGACGTCTCAACGTGATACCTTTTACCGGCATTAAAAACGCACTCATGACCCAAGTGACTTCGAAAAGTATACAATAATTAGAAATAAAACTAAACAAATCAGTAAGTAACCTAAATACTGCTAGTGCCTCGAGGCATCTCCGAGCCATGGGCGTAGGAAAAACATGGGAACAGCTTCAGGTATCTGACATTCCACTCCTCGATTTAAATGCATATTTCACGGAAAAGAGAGCTCAATCTAATCCGCAACGTCACTAATGAAGTTAAGAATGTCTTGTATTAAATCCATAGCAAGTGTTGTTGATGAAATTCTTATTTCTTTCATACATAATATTATTGGAACTGTTTTGCCAATTCTCATCCATATTTTTAATTACTCTCTCAAAAACGGCACATTACTGGCAATTAGGAAGTACACTAATGTAATTCAACTTCCTAAAAACCCAGTTTCGAAACTCCTATTCGAATACCATCCCATTTCAATTCTCCCTGCTCTCTCCAGTGTGTTAGAACAGTTGGTACATGCGCAAATAAAATACTTGCATGCTCACTCCCTTCTGGACCCGCTTCAAGAAAAGCCATAGCCATCAACCTCCTTACTCAAAGTGACTGAGGATATCGGACGAGCAATTTACCAAAGACAGCTGACAATACTCACACTCCTTTAGTTCAGCAGTGCTTTTGACGCGCTAAACATCCAGGCATTGTTGAAGAAACTCTAATCTTTTTCGGTAATATTGCTTTAAAATTTTCACCGCATATCTTACAGATCTTATGCAACGTGTTATAGCATAAGATACTGCTTCACAGTGACGACTCCGGAAGTCAGGAACCCACGCAGGGTTCTGTTCTTGGTCCTCATTTGTTTGTTGTCTATACTAATGACATCTCCTCTAAAATAAAGTATAATAGATATCACTTCTTTGCCGATGACCTCCAAATTTACTGCCATGTTAATATAAATGATATATCGAACGCAGTAAGAGATATTAACTCCGACCTTCAACACCTCAGTGTGTACGCCAGTGAAAACTCTCTCCTCCTAAACACCAAAAAGACTCTGTCATAATCGGTTCTTAGGCATACAAGTAATAAATCTCATTGTAGACCGTATTGGACATCAGATATGAACATTAAAACAAGAATAATAGTTAACACCACCTTTCCATACTTATCTTTCCTATATTCAGGAAATAAACATTACAACAGGCGTTGTAAGATGGGACATGTTTCGCTTAACAGTAGTAAGCATCATCAGCCGAAAATAAATCTTAGCCTAAAGTTAGTTCAGGGCCCTGAACCTAGTGTTCTTAACATATAGTATCCGTGTTTTTTCTAACTCAGCCATGATGAACACTCTTATATATTTTCACGCTCGTTTTTATGTTTGAACATTCTGATTGACTGACTGGTAACATTGATATCCTAATGATTTTAATTATTTCACTACCAGCTCTGTATTATAGCCTACTTTCTGTTCTTAACCTCTGTCTCAACTCGATTGTGTTTTTTCTCTTAGCCATGTTGTAACATTCCATGTTTTTTCACACTAGTTTTAAGCCTATTTTCATTTTATAAATATAAATGTTGATTCTTAGGGTGCCATATATGTTAAGGACACTAGGTTCAGGGCCCTGACCTAACTTTAGGCTAAGATTTATTTTCGGCTGATGATGCTTACTACTGTTAAGCGAAACATGTCCCATCTTACAACGCCTGTTGTAATGTTTATTTCCTAAATATAGGAAAGATAAGTATTGGAAAGGTGGTGTTAACTATTATTCTTGTTTTAATGTTCATATCTTAGGCATACAGTGACCAGGTTTGCCGTACACGGGTTCCACCATAAGGTATGCAGAACCTTGGGATTTCACAAGCCGGGACCAGGCTACGTATGTGTCTTCTGCGACCAACGATGTCATATATACCATGCCATCGAATGTGTCCGTAGAAAAGGAAGCTTGACACAATTGTGTCAATACCTGATGATGTTTTGCACACATTGATGTATATTATTATTATTGATGTATATCTGAGTATATTTAAGTGTGTATATTATGACCATTTGGTTGCAATAAATTTATTATTATAATCCCATTCAGTAAGGAAGTGAAGAACCTAATTATGAGCCTGACTGAAACTCTTGATTGGTCTGCACATGTAAGAAATACATGTAGAAAGATGTACGTGACGCTACAGCCTCTGAAACAACAAGACATAAAGATAAAACTTCTCCAAACTTTCATACTACCAGTACTATCGTATTCACAAAGACGCACACACGAAATGCTGTCAATTGTGTACATGGTTTCAATTACAAATTATATACATCTTAACAGTTGCACATGAAATGAACCACCATCTTTAACATAATCGACTGCCACATTAGCATGTCAGCCAACTATGGAACACTTGTACCAACACAACATAACCACTTCAACTTTAAAACCACAACATAAGTTCATATACTTAACTTTACTAATGCCTCTTGGTAACAACTCGATTCCACTCAACTCGACTGTGCCCTTTTATATACCTTGCCTGGCCAGGCTTCCAGAAAAGTATGACACAACATGCTTTCTCGTATCTTCTCGTGTCTTAAATAACACTTGTATGTTTTATTATTCATCCACCTATTCAGTACAATACGATCAAAATTAGGACATTGTCCTTATAAAAATTGTTGACATTAAATTAAAATATTAGATGGTACATGTTTCGCCTATCAATAGTAGGCATCATCAGCCATATTTTTCATCTTAAGAATAGATCAGGTACCTGATTGGAAATAACTTATGAATGCTGTTAAAAACTATGTTGTGTAAAATGTATTAGAGAACGTTACACAACTATTACAATATAAAATGTAGTATGCTATTATTTGACAATATTTGTGATGATATTGAAGTCTAAAAACATGACAATTGTTTGAGGATTATGACATATTAAAAGATATTATATAAAGATAAAAATCAGAAAACACATTTTATCACATGTAATATCTTCTTGAGTCTCCAATAACCTATGTACAAATAAATAGAACATTTTGTAAACTCAAGTGACAAAGGTGCATTGTTTTAGAATCTTACCCTGTTTTGCACAACATCACATCGGATTTTTACATCATATTTACAGATAATAATGTGTTTTAGGAAAGACAGATGAACGTTTGACTTGACCTGATCTTTACATTAAGACATATGATGGAGAAAAGATGGGAGTTCGGAAAAGACATAGTGATGACATTTATTGACATTGAGAAAGCTTATGACAGTGTGTCCAACAGTTGATATGGGACACATTAAAGAAAAAACAAGTTAATAGAGTGGAAGTGCAAATGATAAAAGCTACATACAAAAATTGTGGTAGTAGTGTGAAGACTGGTATAGGAAAAACAAAATGGTTTAACGTTGAAATTGGTCTCCGATAGGGAAGTGTACTATCCCCCATACTATTCATCATAGTCATGGATGAAATTTATAAGAACATTAAACAGAAATTGGGAAGACAGGCAACAAAACCAATGTTGTTTGCAGACGATATAGTGACATGAGGTCAGGATGAACTGGAAGTGCAAAAACAAGTAGATGTATGGAATCAAGAGATAGAAAAATTTGGGATGAAAGTAAGCACAGAGAAAAGTAAAACAATAGTGATGACAAGGGGAAGGAAGGAAGGAAGGAAGGAAGGAAGGAAGGAAGATAAAACTAAATGGTAAAATTCTGGAAGTGGTTAAAAGTTTCAAGTATTTGGGAAGTGTGATCACAGAAGATGGGAAGATAACCGAGGAAATAGGGAAAAGAATACAAGCAAACAGCTTCTACCAGAGTGTAAGGGGTATTTTGTGGAAGTCCCGAAGAAATGAAAGAAAGTATTATATTCAACCTATTATGAACCCATACTAACCTATGCAGCTGGATCGTCGACTACAACAAAACAAGAGGAGAGTAGAATATAGGCAGCGGAGATGAAATTCCTGAGAGGTATCGAGGGCAAGATCAGAAAGGTTAGGTTAGAAATGAAGAGATAAGGAAAAGGACAGGAATCTTGAAACTTCAAGACAGGATAGAAACAACAAAGCTAAAGTGGTATGGGCATAAGATGTGTGAATGGGAGAAGAGAGTTTGCCAAAAAAAATTTTTTTTCAGAGAAGTTAACAGGAAAGAGACCACGATGAAGACCCCAAGAAAGGTGGACAGATTCAGTGTGGGAGTGCGTAGAGAAGAGGGGAGGAGGAAAACCAGAAGATATACTTAAAAAAGGAGAAGAGTGGTGGAGAGACAGGCAGCGATGGAGATCCTGGATTCACAACCCGACCCGGGAAGCTGAAAACGGGAAATGAAGATGATAATGATTAATTTATGTACTATTAATTATGTGTTCTTACATTAAATAAAGTTGTATAAATATGCAGCAGAAGTGTCGTGACATGACCTTGCATGTTCTGTTACACAAGACAGTTCATACAACACACAAATAAGAAATAATATGACCACAATTTATACCAAATAATGTCTGTACTGACAACCTGTAGCTTTCTTAAATTTATTTATTCATGTCAGGTGCACTTACAATGATTGAAGTTAATGTAGTAATAATGCATAATATGTACATGATACATGAACCATATAATATTGAAGTTTGTTTACACTGTGCCACACAGTTAACAATGTCGGTTGCATTTGGTGTAGCAAAAATCAGGTCTTTCATAGTACATGATGTGGGACACTGACTGCATTGGAGCAGGTGAGGGGACGTCTGCACTTCGCCACATTTTCATAGTGGCGACTCCTTTCGAAACCCCATTTCATTAAGTTATTCTTGCATATAGTAACATCTGACCATAATCTATTGAGCGATCGCCATGTGGTCCATTCCTCTGTGTATCCAGGGGGAAGTTTTTCACAAGGTGTGAGCCATCTTTCAGAGCTGTTAACCTTGCACACCAGAGATCAGTTTGGGAATGCTGTGGTGTCCCGATAAGAGAGACTGTTGTTTTGAGGAAGCTGTTTCTTGATTTTAGTCATGGAGTTTCTGGTTGTTATTCATGTAAAGGAGGTGCTTGAGAAGTTTGCACCTTGTACATCTCACATTTTGCCGCTACCTCTCTATGGTTGTCAGGAGGTGCAATACCAGCAATGCAATGCAATGCTTGTCAAGCGGAGTGGGCTTCAAGTACTCGGTGATGATCCGACAAGTATCGTTAAGAGCAGCATCTACTAATTTGGCATGACTAGATCGAGACTACACTGGGCTTGCATATTCCCTATCCGAGTAAGAAAGTGCAAGGGAAAATGTTCTTACAGTGGTAGAGTTAGCTCCCCATGTGGTGCCTGTTAACTTCCTTATAATGTTGTTTCTGGCTGCCACTTTTTGTTTGGTATTCAGAGAATGCCTCCTGTAAGTTAGAACATAATCGAGGGTGATTCCTAGATATTTTGGAGTTGTGCAGTGTTCTAGTGTAATTCTTTCGTGGGTAATATTAAGGGTTCTTGCTGCCTGTCTGTTTTTAAGGTGGAAATCGCATGTCTGAGTTTTACTGGGAATTGGTCTCAGGTGGTTCTCCCTATAATAGTCAGACAATTCTGTCAGTGCCTTAGTAAGTGTCTGTTCAACATTTTCAAAATAATGAGCTTGGGCAAGTATGCCACAATCATCTGCATAGATGAATCTTTGCGTTCCCTCAGGTAATGGTTGATCATTAGTATAAACATTGAACAGCGCTGGAGCAAGCATTTGTGAACTATGTAGATAAAAATAAGAATAATACCATCTACTAATCAACCTCTATATTTTCACTATTTACCCATGGGTTGCATATTCCTTATCCGAGTAACAGAGTGAAAGGGAAGATGTTCTTACAGTTGTAGAGTTAGCTCCCCATGTTGTGCCTGTTGACTTCCTTATAATGTTGTTTCTGACTGCCACTGTTCCCAAGTTATATGAGTCCATTACACATTTGCATCAGTACTTGACTACTGTGACCCTTGAACAAACTATGAAACTTTAACGAGCATTGAATTTTAGTCTTCAGTTTTATTTTAACTTGAGTTATGATGCTCACATAACCCCTAGCTACACATTTCTTTCCTAGCTGAAACCTGAGAGGCGACGGAAGTTCCACATATTTACGTCGATATAACGACCTCAGAAGGAAAATCTACCCAAATACATTTCTTCAAAATTCCACTTATTATCCTCATTCCATAATTGTAACACAGGATCTGACACTTTCCTAGCTATTCCCCTTCAACCACTCAGTGTATAATAGATCCTTCGTTGTAGCTGGAACACGACTTTGAAATTCACTTCCAGCTGCTGTCAGGAACTCTACCTCAATATCAAAATTTAAGACTGCATGTACAGATTACGTGTCGATACCGCTGATTGTTTTGTGTGATTGGTGACGTATGTTAGGTTATGTGATTGTGGTAGATAGGCAAGTAACTTTGCCATATTACTGTACAGCTGAAGAGCACTGTTGTTTCTTTTAATTAATATTTGGTTATTAATTATTATCATTATTATTATAGTATAAATGTACATAATATTTAGCCTTTTACTCATGTACTTGGATCACTTTTTATGGCCATACTTATATTCCCATTTACTTGATTACGTATTGTCACATTGTCTTTCATATCCTACTTTTTCATTATGACTTTGTCTCTTTCATTTTTACATTTATGCTCCAGATTTCTTTTATTTTATTCTGTTTTATTCGTTGAACTTTGGTATCATTCTTCATTATATGTTGTCCAAATCTGTAATTTTTAGCTTATCTTTTATACAGCGGAACCTCGATGATCCGTTCCCAGAAACTACGTTTTCCCATTCATTTGTTCAAATTACGTGGTCCCACAAGCGTCTTTATTTAATCACATTGTAAAAAACCTGCATTATCCGTTCCTCAAAGAAATGATATCCCACATCAACCATCCAGAAATTTCAGTCTCATCAACACCAATCCTCGATGAAGTGTTTTTCAATAAAGTGAATTTCATGAAAGGACAGCTACGGCATACCTATGCATCTTATCATTAACATCCGTCATTGCGATAGAGTAAGTGCCGTTACTGTACTGGAAATGGTATCGGCGGTGAAGTTACATAAGGGACCATCGCATTTGGGTGGTATTGTTTAGAGAATCCTTGGAAATCATAAAGCAGAGAATAGTCACGACAATTGGAAGGAAACAGAGCGTATTTCGACCACTGTACTTGAAGATGGAACGAGTTTCCTCATGTTCGTGCTTGTAAAACGTCATTATGTTCAGGTTATTTAATTTTTTACTTTTTTTGATTGTATCGCTGAACAAGTTTTCAGAACTTCCCTCAGAGCACTGTATAGTCACTGGGCTTTCAGGCAGGAATTAAAATTGCACCTTCTAAAATCAAATCCTGTATTTTAATATTATCTTGTTGCACCTTACATACATAAAACCATGGGAGGTCTTGGGATTGTCTATTACTGTTTCGGTCCCAATATGCGATTGGGAATTTTACGTTTTTATGTTAAAACTAGCTGATGTACCCGTGCTTCGCTACGGAATTTTACATTGTATACGGAATTCTAGATTAGGAAGTGTACATGTTGTGAGCAAGATTGTATGAAATTGTATAGCTCTTAACGGTACCCTAGAAACGCGACGGGGAAGTCTCCAAAAATCTTTTCTCATATGAAGACTGAGTTAGGAAATTTTCACTGTAATGGTAGACCCGCTTGCATACCATCAGTCACAATTAGTTTGGTGAGCTTTATTATAATGGTAGACACTCACTCTCCACATGCCTTTTTACATCCTCAAAAAGACAGTCTTAGTGGTTTTCCCAACTGAAATGAACATACATTACAATTACGTCAGTAGGAATGGCGCGATTAAAAGCAATACTTTCATATGAAATACTTGATTAAATGAAAAACCACACATTTTCTCACTTTTAACGAACAGGACTAAGCTGTCGATCTAACAGTCCAAAGTTCCGAGCTGGAATGACCAAGCAGCAGACTGCCATGAGCCGTCAACACTCTTCGTCCCTTTTCGGCGTGGAGGAGGTCGAATAGTGGAGACTCCCAGGGCAAAAACTATGCCCTTTTACTAATCTGTTTCCTAGGAGTACCGATGAGTCGGAAAGTATCAATTCACTACACTGGCGGTGGAAAAATCTATCTGACTTGGAGGCAAATTTTCCCTCAAGCCAGAGGAGAAACCCCCTCTTCACTGCTAATTTGGAATTGTATGAATGTAGTATATAATAAAAATGAAGAGGAAGAAGCTTTTCTTAAGAAACGGCTCTTTTCTGGACTGAATTTTGAGTTATTTAGTGAATTGTGGTGCTATAATTTGGAATAGCCCTAATTGTTATTCTAGACCAGCGCTAATACAACTCTACTAAGTGTGCATCTGCCTTAAGTGTGCCCACTGCTCATTCGAAACAGCGCATCAGAGTAGGGATCGGATAGCTGGAATACTATGATGAACCAGTGTGTTACGTATCAGCTGTATCAGAAAATGTATGAACCGGCATGCTAAAGAAGAAAGTTTTCTAACTCCCCGGCTATTTCCCGCCAATATTCAGGCAGGCTATTATACTGTACTCGGTACGCAGCAGTAATTCCATCTATCGGAATTGAGAGGCAGCATAAGAGACAAAGAACATCACAACAAACAATGGTCAATGTAATGTTATTCAATCAATCAATCAATCAATCAATACTGATCTGCATTTAGGGCAGTCGCCCAGGTGGCTTTCCTAGCCTTTTCCGAAATGATTTCAAAGAAATTGGAAATTTATTGAACATCTCCCTTGGTAAGTTATTCCAATCCCTAACTCCCCTTCCTATAAATGAATATTTGCCCCAGTTTGTCCTCTTGAATTCCGACTTTATCTTCATATCGTGATCTTTCCTACTTTTATTGTTGATCAGTGTTATTTCTCCGACTCTGTATACCGATTTTCACTAAATTCTGTTAACCCATTTTCTCGTGGCTCGGCGTTGATATGGACGTAGCAACAAAAATACAAATTCATGAATATCTATGTTACCATAGCCAGTACAGTAAAAATGTATAAGACATAAATGGTCGGAAATTTAATTCTATATAACTTTGGTTTTGTAGTATTTATCGATATGACCACTAATAATATAAATATTTGAGGTGTCTTTTTTGCTAGTTGCTTTACATCGCACCGACACAGATAGGTCTTATGGCGACGATGGGAGAGGAACAGCCTAGGAATTGGAAGAAGGCGGCCGTGGCCTTAATTAAGGTACAGCCCCGGCATTTGCCTGGTGTGAAAATGGGAAACCACGGAAAACCATCTTCAGGGCTGCCGACAGTGGGGCTCGAACCCACTATCTCCCGATTACTGGATACTGGCTGCAGCTATCGATCTCGAAAGAATTAAATTTTACGCCTTCCACTAAACTACCATTTCATTCAGCGTGAATTAAATAATTTATAGCCTAAATTGTAGCGGCTCATTCTCCGACTTCGCATACCAATTTTCAATGAGATAGAACCACTAATAATGTAAATATTTAAGAATTAAATTTTAGGCCTTCCCCTAAACTACCATTTCACTCAGCGCGAATAAACATTTTATAGCCTAGATTGTAGCGACTTATTCCTCGACTTTGCGTACCAATTTTTGTTAAGATAGTTACACTAATAACATAAATATTTGAAAATTAAATTTTAGGCCTTCCCCTAAACTCCCGTTTCAATCAGCATGAATAAAATTATTTATGGCCTAGATTGTAGCGACTTATTCCCTGACTTTGCATACCGATTTTCATTCAATTCTCTCTAGCCGTTTTCTAGTGATGCGTGTACATACATACAGACAGAAATTACGGAAAAGTAAAAAGTGCATTTCCTTGTTACTGTGGACATGACCGATACAGAAATACCATTCTTTTCAAATTCTGAGCAATGTACAGACAAAACTCTTATTTTATATATATAGATGTCATAAAAACCGCAGTCGTTTTATTTGCGCAACGTTACATTTAAAAAGTTTGTATCATTTCCCACTCTTACTGACTTGTGCAGCGAGTATGCTTTCCAGATGAGCTCAAGGTCACGAATAACCGTAATTTCTTAGGTTTTGATGATATTTCTCTCTTTCCAATTTAATTGTGATTGGTGACGGGCAGAATTGAATATATTTTAATGCATTCGAGAACTGAGAATCAATACTTACATTTGAAACCATATTCTCAGAGTTCAACATAACCATTAAAAATTGATGTAAGCTTAATTTATGTGGTACAAGATTTCCAGAAACTACCAAATTACAATGGAAGATAAAAATTAAAAGAAGGGCGTTCCCCATCATGTTGGGGATTTTTGTATGTATTCTCTTTATTTAATTAGGTTAGAAAACTAAAAACTACTTTTGGTCAATTGTTGTTTGCCTTGTCGTTACTAGATTTTTCGAAGAGTTTGGCTGATAGTTGCAGAACTGAAAGAAGTTTTCACGGGGAAACTGAATGTAAAGTATCAAGTATTTTAACTCGTGTACCAGTAATTAATGTTTGAAGCCGGCCCCGCAGTGTACCTTGCCTGCCTGCCTCTCACCCTGAGGGCCCGGGTTCGATTCCTGGCCAGGTGGCATTTTTACCTGGATATGAGGGCTGGTTCCAGGTCCACTGAGCCTATGTGATTACCTTTAACACTAGAACCGCCGGAATATATTGTATACCTCGAATCGCCGATGCGGTCATTGTGACTACTATTGAAATTATTAACTTTATGAGACACATTTAATAGTGGCCCAAGTACTGGTCCCATTAGAATGGAAATCATTCCAACAACACATAGATAACAAATTAATGCACTTGTTGAATAAGAAACAGGCGACACTGGATAAGAAACTAATGCAATTGGGAGCATCACAAACACAACATTCTAAACAAAGTACAGATAGACAGAGAATAAACCCTCTAGACACTATCACTCCTACGGTCGTAAATTTGACTAATACACAATTTTCAGGTAAAGAGATGGAGCTCTTAAATAAAGGCCCTAAATACAATTGGCCTAATAAGAAAAAAGGAGGTAGACATCATTAGCACAGTGGCCAAAATAGAGACCAACGTTTCTAAACTCCCGTATGAAATACAAAACATAAAAACGGAAATAAAGAAAAAACTTCCTAGGCTAGCCAAAGATTTGAATGCTAAATTTGATATCAGACAACATACACTAATACAAAATTTAAAAACTAAGATAGAAAACAACAACATTGTGGTAACTAAGGCTGACAAGGGGGAGATCAATAGTTCTCTTAGACAAAGAAACATATATTAAAAAACCAGAGGATTTCTTTATCAGTAATGGGTACACGGTTGTTAATAAAGATCCGCTGGTTAAGATACAACGTAATTTAAAGACAATAATAAATTCAACATTTCTGTTTAATGAACAAGATCAACAGAAACTCGTAAATATGAATCCGAATATTCCTGTGGCAAGAGCTCTTCCTAAGGTACATAAAAATGATATTCCAATGCGTCCTATTATTAACTCCCGCAACAGTCCTACTTATAAAGCCTCTAGGTACATCCATGGCTTCCTTAAGAGACATTACGTGTTTAATAACAAGCAGCCCTTAAGGAATTCAATAGATTTTTGTGAGATTTTAAGCAAATTTAATCTTCAGCCAAATCAAGCAATATGCTCTTTCGATGTGATTAATATGTACCCAAATATTCCGACTAGTGACACAGTTAACATCATGTATGATGACATCTGTAAACATAGTGGCCTCAGTAGAAAGGAGATCGATGAATTCATGAAACTATTGAATTTTGTTCTGGACAACAATTATTTTACATTTAACAAAAAAATTTATAAACAGAACTGTTTAGTAATGTGTGACCCAATATCGGGCATCCTAGCTGACATTTACATGGACTCAATTGAACACACAAAAATAAAAACTAATATTAAAGGGATTTGCTTATGGTTGAGATACGTGGCCGATACATTCGTAATAATTGATAAAGATGTTACCAATAGTAGCGAAATTTTGGAAAAATTAAACAATATCGACCCTAACCTGCGTTTTACTAAGGAAGATGAAGACAAGGGTTCCTTAAATTTTCTAGACATAACAGTTATACGAACCAATAACACTTTTGAATTTCAAATATGTAGAAAGCCTACACATTCGCCGATAACTATAAATAATTCCTCATTACACCCTGGCTTCCAGAAACAAGCATCTTTTCATAGTTTAATTTATAGAGCACTAAGAGTCCCTCTTTCCCCTACTAACTTAACCCTTTGGGAGTCAGGTTTCTTAGCCCACTGCACACCCCATAATTTAGGTTTTTGCACATGTTTGTAAAACAACCCTCAAGAGGCATTATATTTTAATGAAAAGAATGAATTTAACACAGTATGTTAACAAGACATCAAATAACTAGTTTAAGCACAAAAATTGTGAAACATCATATTTAGTAATGTTTTTTGGTATGATAATCCTCAAAATAAGGTAGAGGGCAAAGCGTTTTGTTGCATTCCTTACAATGGTAGATAGTCCTTGTGTTCTTTTTCTCCCTTCTTGGAAGGTGGTCTTCTTCCTGGTTCGTTTGGGGGGATAAGGGAAAGAAAATGTCGGTGAGTTAGCCTTGTCGGATTATCCCCGCTAGATGGACAACCACCAGAAATAGATGAAGTTCGTGTAGGCCCTGCTGCAGTTAGTAAACGAACAACTTCCAGTAGAAACGATTTTGGTGACCTCTTGTCTCCTTTCGGAATCCTCTCAACAAAGAAGCAATTCAGTATTATCACTTCCAATGGAAAAACAATTTCTTGTACCATTTGATCGACCTACGAGTGGACTGGACAGTAGTAATCATCTGGTCGGGTCGTATCAACAGGCCCCATTTGCTTGTTGTAAGCACCAACACACACTGGTATCTTTCATTGTTCTCCCGTGCTGTGATCTGTTTTTCCCGTATGAACCATTCCACTTGAATGTGTAGTTGTGAGCATGCCAACTTACCTCCTATCCATCCATCTGACAGAAAGAATGTTGGACGTATGCTTTTCCTCCATTTCCCCTCGTTTTAGTTTTCTAGAAGCAGTTGGCAGGCCTTTTCGATTTTTCCTTACTGTTCCACAAGCATATGTTTTTTTGCGAGTGTAGAGTCTCAAATAGCTCTGGGCTTGTGTAATAATTGTCAATATATAGGGTATGGCCCATATTCAAATAGGGATTCATCATTGTCATAACTACTGTCGAAGAAAACCCAAGTCTGCAATCAATTTCTGTAGTAGCTCCAGTGTACAAGATAATATCTAAGATATACCCGGTAGCACAGTCACGTAACACAAATAATTTCAGGCCAAATCTGTTGCGTTTTGAAGGTATGTATTGTTTGAAAGACAACCGGCCCTTGAACAAAACAAGACTTTCATCAATACAGATATCTTGAAATGGATGGAAAAGAGATGGGAAATTCTCTTTTTATATGTTCCATAACAGGCCTAAGTTTGTGTGGGATTGCTTTGTTGTGGTTACAAGATATCAACTGGGAAAAGATGGGTGTGAATAAGAGGATCGGTAGACCAGTGCTTGTCTATTTCATGCTTGTTTACATGGCCCATAAGCAAACTAATTCCTAGAAACAGATACATTTCATCAACCATGACATCATTCCATTTCTCTGCTCCGGACTTGGGGTGAAAAGCTGGTCTTATTATTCATAAATTGTGACTGATATAAATTAGTTTCTGCAGCTATTTTCTGTACTAATGTCATTGGGAATAATTTTTTGAAAATGTTAATTTCTGAAGAATGTTTCGTCAGTGAAACATCCTGAATTCCTGAATTACTGTCATCAAAGTTAAAAGCGGTTGGCGTGAATTGGTTAGTTGTCTTCCCAAACTCTGTGATTACTAGGCACTTTATTTACCTTTGTTCGCTTCGGATGTGGTGGCTCTAAGACCTCATCCTCACTTTCATTTAAGTCTTCACCACTTGAATTATTTCCAGTAATACGTCCTACATCGTCTTCATCACTGTCTTCAAATACTGAACAGTCACTTTCATCATTCATAAGAATTTCACGAACTGTATCGTCGCTTGTAAGCAAGTCAGCTCGACTTGGCGCAGCCATTTTCAGATGTTTGCAATTGACTCGCTAAACCTGAAGACATCCGCTTAAAAGCATTTCATTTCCAGCGCTCCCCGTAATGATAACAATAACCTAACGACGTCAGAGAATAGCCAGCAGATGTCGGGAGCTATCCGTTTTTGAATCATTGTCCAAAGACATACAGTTACGAAGATATATCACTTCAAATTCCGACACGCAATATATTGCGCTGCAACCACAGCGGCCCTTACCGCTACACGCAATATATTGCGCCATGACCTTCAAGGGGTTAAGGAATGAGTTGAACTACATAAGAAATCTAGCCAGACTTAATGGGTTTAAGGTCGAGATGGTAAACCGCTTAATTCACAAAATCAAAAATAAGTTATCCACGAATCTCATACCCGACAAACCAAAAAGAACTAAGTATGCCACTTTCACTTATAGTAGCCCAGTAGTCCACCAAATTGCGAATACTTTCAGTAAATATAATATGAACATAGCCTTTCGAACAATTAACACAACTCAAAACATATTTTTTAATCATAATAAGATTAATTACGACAGTAGATATTCAGGTTCAGGAGTTAATAGATTAACATGTTCCCAGTGTGGAAAATCTTATGTTGGACAGACTGAGCGTAGCTTTTATATAAGGTACATGGAACATTCCAATGCTGATAAAGATAATAAATACTCGGCAATGAGCACCCACATGAAGGAAACTGGACACCAGTTCACCACAATAGAAAAAGAACTCACAGTAATCAGGAATACAGGCAAAGGTAAACTTTTGAATGAATTAGAGAGTATTTACATATTCTTGGACAGGACATATAATAAAGATCATAATCTTAATGACGACACAACATATTTTAATGCCTATGTTATTAAATACGGTCAACCCAAACCATAGTAAAGTCCCTCAGATATTTAAATCCTTAGAATTAAAGACTCCCTCTGTTTTGTTAAATACCGACCCCATACTTGTTCCTTCAAATAACGCCCCTCCTATACTGACTACAACACGTGAGGCTCTGCCTACCGGTACCCCCTCTTTCCCTCAGGATTCCCCAGCTCCTCCACAGCGTCGATACTATACTAGAAGTAGGAACTTCAAACAGACTAACGCTGCAGATACATTAGGACATACGTTACATCTTGAGAATAAGTAAGTATACATTATTCAACATATAGTTTTCAGTGATATACTCTCGGCCTAATTTCCCGTCGTCAAGTTAGTTTTCCGTTTCATTCCAGATTGACAACATTGTTTACTACGGACATCCATGTCTCCATGAGGCATTTTCTGGTTACACAAAATTGTCGTCCAACCCACCTTCTTTTATTTGGATAATTTTAACAGTGTTTACGGCAAATTCTTCGATGTTTTTTAGCACTTCACGACATACTATGATTTTTATCCAACTTTCCGAGACGTCTTAATCTAAACCGCCTCCATATTTTCATTCTTACTTTAAATATTGGCCTCAGACATGAGCAAATAATGTATCTTTTAACCATCTTGTTCTTATCCTGTGACACCTTATTTTTGTTATTCTGTTTTCCTAATGTAATATATATTGTTCAAGCTTTTTATCAAAAAGATCCCTTTCAGTGTCAGACATGGATTATTTTTTAAAAACAATGTGTGACAATTACTTTTAGACGAACATTTCAATTTTTCAAATTGATTTTAGTATAAGTTCTGTTTTATTCAATATTTTTCTCCTGTAAACATTTTGCATCCACAGTATTAACACTTGTAAATATTTATCAATACGTTTTATGTATATTATTATGATTCCTTAGACCATTGTGTGTTTTTAAGATTGATTGAGGCTGATGATGCCCAATAAATAGCGGGCGAAACATGTACCCTTCAAATTTCTGGTAATTTCCATGTGTATTTAACCACACAATAGTGGAATAAATTGTATTGAATAGGTGGTATTAAAATTACTCTTTGCATAAACTTTGTGATTGACACTACAACCCAAACTGAAATAACATGAACTAATAAAAGTACAATTAATGTAAGTACATAATAATGACTTACCGACAAAAAAAAAAAAGAAAACTGTCCAACACAAGAAAAGGGCCGGTAATTGAAGGAGGGACTCCGCTAGATTTCCCCACACCGTTTGTATCTAGTTTTGTATGAGTGACGTTTCCATCCACCCTTTTTCTTGGATACATACATGGGTCCCTCGTGCAAATTTTACTTCAGGCATTGTTTTTCGTTTTAGAACAACGTAAGGTGCAAGCTTTCTGCCATCAGCTGTTACAGCAAGCAGTACATAGTTGTTTTTTGCTACCGGTAGTGTGTACGATAGCAGTGATGTCCCTTTCTTATCGATTGTTCGACTTTGCGGCGTATGGAAACTGATTGGCGCCTGACGTGCGGTTCCTATTTGTAATATCAAATATTCCTTCACTTTATGCTTCTCAACCACAAAGAGATGAAAATCAATTACTTTTTGGTTGAAATCATTCTGCATTTTTTGGCACAATGTTGTTCATCATCGAAGAGAAAGTCCATTTCTCTTAATAAAATTAATCATCCACCTGCGGCTACCTTCAAATCCGACACACTGATTCCATGTGCAGCAGCTATTTCTCGTGAGAAACCGCATATCAAATGTTACGTAACAAAATCATATATTTAAGCAGATCCTCCTCTACTTGCCGCTTTTTGGCCCGCAAAATGCTTTGCGAGACTTTTTGGTCGCTTGAAGTGCACTTCTCTGTTACCACGGCAACGCACTTCACATTTGGACACAGAATACTTGTGTCCCACTGCCCTATTCCCATATGCTTTGGCATAAGTGATCACTGCGAGTTTATATGATGCAGTATTACCATATTTTCTTGCGTAATTAACACACTTGTTTGGCGACATATACAGGTGAAAACTTTGGATGCGTAAATTATTCAACGAATTCAGATATTTAAAAATTATTTACAATTACTTTACATTTAAAAGGTATAAAATATAATATAAACACAATCGATTGAACTCATTTGCGGTTATCGTTATTTGGCGTAAAATTCCGGCATGCGATTTTTTCTGAAAAGTCAAATAGGGTAGGCCTACATCAGGTAAGTTGAACATGCGTGTATGAAGTACCAACAATGGAAAATATTCCTCCCATTACAAGCTGACAATATGACTTGAAGTGAATTAAACATGAACTAATAATAAAAGTACAATTCATGTAATGTCATAATAATGACATACCGGCAAAACAAAATAAAACTGTCCAACAGGAGAACGGTCGGGCATCGAAGGAGGGACCCTGCTGGATTTACCCAAACCGTTCGTATCCAATCTTGTACGAGTGATATGTCCATCCACCCCTTTTCTTGGATACGAAAGTGTATCCCTCGCGGAAATTTGACTTTAAACATTGTTTTTCGTTTTAGAACAACGTAAGATGTAAGCTTTCTGCCGTCAGCTTTTACAGCAAGAACTGCAGTACTTCATTGTTTTTTGCTTCCGGTAGGGCGTAGGATAACACTCAATGTCCCTTTATAGATTTTTCGTCTTTGTGGTATATGGAAACTGATCGGCGTCTAAGGTGTGGTTCTTATTTGGGAAATCAAATATTCCTTCACTTTACACTTCTCAATCACAAAGTGATGTAAATCAATTGCTGTTACACTTTGTCGAGAGAAAGTCCGTTTCTCTTCCTAAAATTATTCATCCAGCCGTGGCTAACCTTCAAGTCTGAGACACTGATTCCATATGCGCCGGCTATTTCTTGTCCTTTAAAATACAACATTTCGTAAGAAACAGCATATCAAACGTTGAGTAACTAAATCATATATTTAACCAGATCCTCCTCAACTTGCAGAAACTAGCTGCTTTTTGGTCCGCAAAATGCTTTGCGAGACTTGGTCGCTTGAAGTGCACTTCTGTTACTGCGGTAGCGCACGTTGCATTTGGACACTGAATACTTGGCAGCTACTCTATTCCCGTATATTTTGGTGTAACTGATCACCGCGAGTTTATGTGATGCAGTATTACTTGAATACTTGCTCACTGTGGACTAAGAAACAATTTTGAGGTCTCAGAATATGCGTGTCCCATACCCAAAACGCTTATAAAATATGTTTGTACCAGACTGGAATAGAGCATCACCTGTCACTTCCAGGCTGATTCTCTCACTGAACTAATGCAGTGGTATTTCCTACCGGCTGATAACAGCATGTTGCCTGGTATTTGGAATGCCCGGTTTTGCAATAGGAAGACTGCCACATGAGTAGCTGATATCTTTATTTTGAAATGCATCCGGAGCTTCGTGATGGATGTTCGAAGAAGTGCAAGAAAATACATAAAGCAATAAAGAACAAAATATGATTTTTTTTTTTTTTTTTTGGAACCTAACATGCTGAACTCTCCTGTGAACAAATATGAAGCAAAATAATACCTAATACTATACTGCTACACTTCTGTAGCAAAACAACATATTAAAACACATAAACAAAAAAAATAGGATACTATAAAAGTAGCGTATCTTCATGTAACCGTGTTGACATAAAAGTACACAAACACAAAAACTCACAAAACAATTACTCTGCCATTCTTTATGGCACAGCCTGTGTACCTGCCTGATTTCACATATTGCACAATCTGTACACCTTACAACTTCTTTCCAGCAATTATTTGTGCACTGTTCGGTTGGACACTCTTAGTGCACGCAAGTCTCAACTGATTGTAGGTGAGTGTCTGATAATCGGGATCGGAACCTAGTCTTGCTCAAGTTCATTTCCGAAAAAAATGCTCATGCCTAAAAGTGCTTCCAAACATTACTATTATTTTTCATGTGAAAATTTTCCAGTTATCGATAAAACTCAAGAAGCACCTGTTTTTTTTTTAGCCTTACATCGCACTGAAGATTTGTGATTTCTAGCTGTAAGTTGTGTGGTGCATCCTCTGGCTGTCCCTGAAATGGTACACTCAACAGTTGCAGCTTCTGTCGAATACCGTCAAGGTCTTCAAATTTATTATGAAGCTTATCTTGAAGCTCATCTAGAAGACTTAACATGTTTCTCCGGTTCAGTATCAAAGTTCAGAGATCCTATGCGCACAGAATGATATAAATCTGCTTATCTGATTTGGTTCTTCCCCAAGGTTAGCTTCAGTTTAAATCCCTCTATGGCAGTGTACATATCGATTATTAGTTTGTAATTCCCTTGCAGCTGTAGATTAAATTCGTTTAGATATGTTAAAATATCCGCAAGAAGCACAAAGTGTGAAATCTACTTTGGGTCACGATTGTGAAGAATGTCCTTGCCCTTTTCAATCAAGAAATCAGAGATGTGCTGCCGCACATCAAACAATCTTTGCACGGTTTTCTCCCTACTTAACCACCATACTTCAGAATAATGTGGTACATCGCTGTGCTCGCTATCGATCAAGTCCATGTAGTCTTTAAATTGGCGTTGGGTTAATCCGTTAACCCTAATATAATTAACAGTTTTCGCAGCACTGTCCATTACATGGCTCATTTTGAGCGATTTTGCGCAAAGGGCCTCCTGATCAATGAAACCGTGAACGGCCATAAAGGAATGAGTGTAGTCCAACGTCAATTTTGTCTAGTCGACCAATGCATCCCGATTTTGTACCCATCATAGTTGGAGCACCTTCATTTGCCATAGATACGAGTTTATCCCAACACAAATGCATTCTTTTGGAAGACTAAAAATCACCACTAAACATTCCTAGCCCGTTGTAGTTGTCTTCAGAGGAATTAAGTCAAAGAACTCTTTAGATATATTTCCAAGCTGCACCATGGTGTCTTCTGCAAGCTCATCGATTCTTGCAGCTATTGTGTTTCTTGACAGACTTGCTTATTTCTTATTTCTTTCTGTAGGAGACAAAATCTGCATGGTCACTATACGTTCTTTAATGAACTTCCCATCAGCGAATGGGCAATTTCCCAGTGCAATTTTATGGGCAAGTTCATAGCCAGCCTTCAGGATGTTGTCGTCTCTAACATTCTCAGAATTCTCTCCCCATGAAATAATGAATTCATGTATCAGCTCTATGCAAGCTACTTGCAGTATTCTGCACATTTTAACTTTTAATAACTCCAATAACTGAATTTTCCATCAAAAAGGAAGAAGGAAGCTATTAATATATACATATTGATTGAACACCATTTGATAATTCGCCTGCTAAGGCTTTTCTGTTCTCTCCTGTGATGCCCTTGTAGTCATGAGAATGATACACTTCATAGTGCCTCTGACGTTGAACTTCTTACTCCATCATGAGCATAGCTTAAATAAAGGAAAACCATTTCTTGTTGTATTTGGAAGGTGTCTTCCATTTAGAATCTATGCTTCCACTTGATATATTTTAACCATTACATGTAGACCAGAACAGGTATAACTGGAGCCTGTCGTTGGTAGGTGCACACTACACAGCCCTGAGTCAAAAACGTGGGGAGGTACAAGCAGACTGAGGGGAAGAGATTTGGGCTTGCGTGCACAGGTATTTCTAACACAGGCACTGCGCTTACGGCTGGCAGGGTTTGACACCCGTGTATTAGTGATTATTATGGCGATAACCTGCTGGGGGACTTTGACAATGGCTGCGGGTAAACAACATGTGGGTAACATCAAATCTAGAGAGATAACAAAATATAATCCAGTACTGTATTGCAACTGCTTGGCACAGTTGAAACGCGAAATGAATGATTAAAACGCAAAATGAATGGTAACTGGAATAAAATATGAATACCAAAATTGGGCGCCACCTGCAAAAGATTTACATGAATAATAGAGCAGGAATGGAACTCCTTCTCCCAAGGCGATGGTCATCAGGCTGACAAGGCTCCAAACTTGCTTCATTACCCTACCTGCTACTATTTAACTCTGAAAATAAATTTGGGTATCAGGCCAGGTTTGTCCTTACTCCACCAATAAAAGATTTGTTATAAGTTTCACTACTAGAATTTACTCCTGAAACAAAATAAAACAAAACAAACACCAACAATAATCATCACGTGATAAGACCAATATAAACTTCTACAAGCTATACACCTCAACTACACGAGGACGGTTTGAAAAGTTCTCGGAATCACCACTAGATGTCAGTGCTAGAGCAACAAGGTTCCCGTGCAATAATCACACATCCTTTGTGAGTGAACACGTGGCGCGTCAGTGCTCTAGCTGCAGGAGGGTGGTAGTGATGACTCTTTGTTGTTGTTCCCGCGTAGTGATTTGTGACAATGGAAAAAACTGAGATTCGAGCAGTGATGGTATGAAAAGTATGAAAGCGAAGGAAATTCATGCCAACTTTCAGAACACACTGGGGGACTCTGCTCCTTCATTTTCAACTGTTGCCAAGTGGACCAGCGAGTTTAAATTTGGTCGGGAGAGCTTGGATGATGATCCGCGTAGTGGACGGCCAAAAAGTGTTACGACCCCAGAATTTATCGCAAAAGTGCATAAAATGGTCATGGAGGATCGTCGACTGAAAGTGTGGGAGATTGCTGAAGCTGTAGGGATGTCTTCTGAACGGGTATATTGGGTATGGAAAAATTATCCGCAAGATGGGTGCCGCGGTTCTTGACATTGGACAATAAACGCACGAGATTGGAAATGTCCCAACAAAGTCTGGCCCGTTTTCAGTGCAACCAACAAGATTTTTTGCGCCGGTTTGTGACTACAGATGAAACTTGGGTCCACTACTATACGCCAGAGACAAACAGCAGTCAAGGCAGTGGAAACATGCTGATTCACCACCACCAAAGAAAGCAAAGGCAGTGCGTTCGGCCGGTAAGGTCATGACCTCAGTTTTCTGGGATGCAAAAGGCATTCTGCTTCCTACTGGCCAAACAATTATGGGGCAATACTATGCAAACCTCCTAGACCAACTACAGCAAAAGATACGCGAAACAAGGCCTGGTTTGGCAAGGAAAATGGTCATCTTTCATTAGGACAACGCTCCGCCGCATACAAGTGTTATTGCCATGGCAAAACTTCAGGAACTTGGGTACGAATTGTTGCCGCATCCACCTTATTCACCTGATTTGGCACCATCAGACTTTCATCTATTCTCCAAGCTGAAAATTTTCCTCGGTGTACGGAGATTTTCTACAAGGGAAGAACTGACAGCCGAATTGGATAGGTATTTTGCAGGCCTGGAGGAATCTCATTTTCGAGATGGGATCAAGGCATTGGAACATCGCTGGACCAAATGCATTAGTCTACAGGGAGACTATGTTGAAAAATAAAAGCAGTTCCACTGAGCTAAGATACTTAATTCTAGTACATTCCGAGAACCTTTCAAACCACCTACGTACATAGTTCTGAAGGCCACGCTCAGATTGATGATTTCCTACGGATAAGACTACTGTCCATTCGTAACTTTATCTTAAATTAGCACAGTAGCATCATCGTTGTGGAGCCTATTTATCCCGAGTTATAACTGTATGTTAAAACAAACCCAGTCACCTCACTATACTCTGTTAATCAAACAACTTCAATGTGTAATAACACTTCTGTTGACTAGATGCAGGACAAACGTCACATCAAATCAATCAAGCGCTGAACACTTAGCCTACAATAATTTTCTAGCAATAGTCGGTTCTGCGCACAACACATTATCTTCAGATTACACCAATAAAACATTACTGAGAGTATGCATTTCCTCGAAGAAGAATAATCCAGAGTCAGGCTTACAAAAGAACACGTGTAGTGTATTCCAACGACTGCTCACCAGGAACTTGTAATTACCAAGTAAAGCTCTCATCATGACTCCGTAATGGTACAGTAATGCAATTGTAAAGAACTCATGCAGCAAAGACTTTGTAATGGTAATTATCAACAGCAACCTCAATGGTCATGCATAGTAATAGTAATAAACTTGTTGCACACGCACACACGTATATATAGGCTGGTTGCATGTGGCGTAGCGTCTGCCAAAGGTCAACTACTAGAAACGCTTCAACTGAAACATCTTCAAGTATATTTCAGTCAACACAAGCTTGTTCAAAATCGGAGCTTTTGGATTGGTTACCGAGCGGCTGATGTACATATTAAGCGATTTCTAGTGTTCATCCACATTGATGAATAATAGCACACACTTCCGGGCCATAACCCCAGGTTTCTAAACCACTTGGTGCAACGCTTTTAACAGACAACCATCTATACAGATACAGTCACTGTTTTCCTTGTTGCACAATTTTCACTGCTAGGCCATGTGCACAGACTCTTACCCAAACAGAAATTTATAAAAAATATATTGATGCACATATGCATTATTCCCTAACTACAAATTCTTCTTACATCTTAATTTAACAAATTTGCATGGTATTCACTACAGTAGAAGTCCGTTATAGCGAAATTCATAATGGCGAAAAATTTACTCACTATAACGAATTGTTGTTATATCTGATTTTTCATAGAAGTCAGGAAAAACCCAGTACACATAAAAATCGGTATGAAACTGCAATCAGTTTGTTCAAACCTTGCGTTTTCACAGATGATATCTGCACTATGGCTTACTCGTTTGTTATTTTTCAAAATCCGATACCAGGTGAAAGTGTGTGCTTAATTTCATTTTGAAATAAGTATACTGTAGTATCACTCGAGAGGCCTCTGTAGCAAACGTTCCAGTTTTCTTCTTCAAACAGCGTCACCTATCCTAACTGTTTGTGTATCATGAAAACATATTTCAAGCGCACGTAGAGAAAAGATAACCTCCTCACTAAAAATGTACATGGGAACGGCCTTTCCGAAATTTAACCGGACGTGGGAAAATATAAACTGACCTCAGAAGTCAGTGATGTACTCTGCCATATCTTGAGGTGTATCACATTCTTATTTTCAGTATATAACATTAAAATTCTGCCTGCTGTCATTTCTTGATGGATACAGTACTTTTGCATCCATCTCTTAGCACAGGCCAGAGTAAAGTGTAGCTTCCACCGAGGTCCCAATCTCATCCATGGCTGTGGCAATATGGAAGTTGCTGGGGTATGGGTCGTGCTGAGTAATGACATTCAGAGCATGACTAGTGCATCTGAGTGTTATGAAAGGTGCTACTCATAGGGCCAGTTGTGCTGCAACAGTACTTTCTGACCCAGTGAGGAAAGCAATGGCAAACTACCTCACTCCTCATCTTGCCTAGTACGCCTCATTTTGGTGCTGCCATTGGTTTTGGGGTTTTCTTATAACCGCATAACCTTTCGTGGTGCTATTTGAGGATCCAACCAGCCTCTGGGCTGATGACCTAACAGACAGACAACATTAAAATTATGCGATCATTTACTTCAGCCTCTCTTTCTAACAAATTAGCAACTGCTACCGGCCACATTATTTATGCATTTATTACGAAAACATGTTATCATCTGTCATTTTAAATTTTCCTGTAGAGAACAGCAGTCGACGAGTATTACTAATCAACTCTGACATTGCCTTTCAATGCCTGTGAGAGAACTCGCAAGTGTACATAGCGGGAAAACGATACAGTACCAAAAAATGTTCAATCGCATTTTGTAGCAAATGTTTCAGTTTTCCTATTCAAGCAGGATCCTCTAACCTAACTTAAGCATACTATATGTATCGTGAAAACATACTCCAAGTTCCAGTAGAAAAATGACAACATTCTCGCTATAAATTTATATTGGAATAGCCTCTCCGAAATTTAACCAGATGCTAGAAAGTATAAACTATCGCGTACTTTCAAGGAGGTAGAGCACGATAGTTTTTGCACGACCCAGGGCAGTGAGAACAGGGAAGTACCCAATAGAAGGTCGTAGCAACACGTGGAAGATTAGTAGGGCCCACCGAGGTCAGGTGGATTAAGAACAAACAAATTACAACTAAGTAAAATAAGTTACTACTGACTAAAATAAAACAACGATTTGAAGGAAATACTGAATTTAATTGGAAAAGAAATGTTTAAGTCTTTCATTAAAATAATACTTTTGAAAAAATTAAGGATAAAATGCGGCGAGATCTCGTTTTAAAAAAAAAGATAAAAGGTAAAGAAAAACCCTTCAACAGACCTTGGGATACCAGAACTACAGCTAGTAAATTACAGTAAATTAATGCAGCAAAAGGTAAAACTTGACTGCAGCACGAGAGGAGAAAACGGTTCCTTAAGAAACAATTACTGGTTATAGAAGAGTAAACTCCAAGCAAAATCTCCTCAGAATAAGTTCCATCAAGGCCAAACAGAGAAAATGAATTAATTCAATAAATTAAGAATTAGCAAGAACGAAACGAGAAAGGAAATAAACATTAAACTCTTAACACGGATCCCGCGGTAGACTCAGCAGTCTTCACGATCCTCCAAATCAATCAACATCATATCCTTGACAACACCAAATAATACTCACGACAGACAACGAGAGTCAGCTGTTAGCTCGTAACAGAGAGCTCCCATCACAGTAATGTTTACAAGTGTCGTCATAGAAACCGGGTCACATGACCCCAGGCAATGGCTGCCCAATAACAACCGAGGAAGTCAAATGAACCGTTTTCTTCTCACTAACTAACCTTTTTCCAGAATGAACTGATAACTTACACAAAATCGAAAACAATAAGAATTAACCCACCCATAATATAATGCTTGATAAATACTTTTTAGATGCCACAGTCAATGAGTAACATCAGTTTTTAGCAGTTACATCTCATTTGAATTTTAAGATGAAAAGTACAACATAACTTGTTTTGAATTGATTAATAGGCATAACATAGCCAAAATTTTACATTAAAGAAACCCCACATGACTTAAGTCATATCGTTAATATGAAGTGATGATTAGTATTATAGCATCATGTCGAAACATATTCAAATGTAAATGCATTGATTATAGAAAGACCATGCACAAAATAATTTTGAAGGTTTCCGCATCGAAAGTCCAATACAGTTCCACTTTCAGTTAACAAACATTTCTTCGGTCTAATCCAGACCCCAGATCAAGATTTAGGGATATCAGCAATACTTACAGACTCGCCGAACATATAATAAGAAAATAAGGTAAACCCAGACATTTTGGCTCTCGCCGGTTGACGAGGGATTTATCCAGTATCGAACACCATGACTCCTGCTTCTTCTTTCCTAGATTTCAGTATATTTTTCACCAGCAGCGATGAGATCAAATCTTTTTTACGTCAACAAGCTTCAACAACCACTACAATAGTCAAAACAAAAACCGGTCGGCGTCATAGATATCCACGGAGGTCGTAGATCACGAGAACAAGTTGAGTACGGAGAATGCCGCTAGATGGCAGACCGATGCAGATAGCGGGTCTCACTCCAGGATACGGCTCCCGTGAATCACGCAGTTCCCAAGAGATAGCGGGCACATGCAAAATCTAAGGTGATGTTCCATTACAATCAACGGGGCATGACTTTGTTGGGAAGTTGATTTTGATAGATGAGTCAATTCCCCGGTACTCAGATACCCTTAAACTCTTCAAATACCGTCAGAAAACTAATCTCTGAAATCAATGATGTACTCTGCCATATCTTGAGGTGTATCGCATTCATACTTAATTACTGTAACTTACTGTAACATTAAAATTAAACGATTGTTTACTTCAGCCTTTATTTCTAACGAGTTAACAACTGCTATTGACCACGTTATTTACATATTTGTTACTAAAACATGTTCTCTTCTTTCATTTCTAATTTTCTTTACGGAACAGAGTCGACGGTTATTACTAATCGACTCCGATATCGCCTTCAGATATCAACGACAGAGTTTTGCAAGTGCACATAACGAGAACACGATACTGAAGGTGGCAAACGCTTCAGTTTTCTTATTCATACAGCATCGCCTAATCTAAATTGCACATGTACCATTAAAATATATCAAGTGCCAATAGAAAATTGATATTCGTCGCCATAAGACCTATCTGTGTCGGTGCGACGTAAAGCCCCTAGCAAAAAAAAAAAAAAAAAAAAAAAAAAAAAGAAAATTGATAACCTTCTTGCTATAAATTTAGATGGGAATAGCCTTACTGAAATTTAACCAGACGCGGGAAAATATAATCTAATCGCAGAAATCAGTGATGCGATCTGTCATATTTTGAGGTGTATTGCATACTGGTACTTAATTTCAGTGTAGAGTATTAAAATTATGTGATCATTTACTTCAGCCTTTTTTTCCCCCTGTAGATGGTGGCGGTAGAATAACACCCTGTCGTAAGAGATGACTAAAAGGGGCCTCGGGGGCTCTCAACTTGGGAGCATGGGTTGGCAACCACGGGTCCTTAGCTGAGTCCTGGCATTGCTTCGACTTACTTCTGCTTGGCTCCTCACTTTCATCTATCCTTTCTGACCTCTCGTGGTCAATCCTTGTTCTTTTCCGATCCTGACGGTATTAGAGCACTCGAGGCCGAGGGAGTCTTTCATTTTCACGCCATTCGTGGCCCTTGCCTTCCTTTGGCCGATATCTTCATTTTTCGTAGTGTCGGGTCCTTTCCATGTTTTCTCTCTGATTAGTGTTATATAGAGGATGGTTGCCTCGTTGTACTTCCTGTTAAAACAATAATCACCACCATCACCACCTTCAGCCTTTATTTCTAATGAGTTAACAACTTGTATTGACCACATTATTTACATATTTATTACAAAAACATGTTCTACTCTTTCCTTTCTAATTTTCTTAACGGAACAGCAGTTGACGGGTATTACTAATCAACTCCAGTGGATTTTCTTCTTTATATAAACCTCATACTATACATACTATGAAAATATCAGAATTCCAGTCTTATATGGTTTTTGGGGGAAGTACCCAAAATCCATAAAAAAGAAGTTCCCGTGCACCCTATTATAAACAGCAGAAACAGTCCCACATATAAAGTCCCAAGATTTTTACACTATTTTCTCAACAAACACTGGTCTCATATGGCATCACTAATATGTACTCAAGCATCCCTATTAATGATACTATAAATATTATCAAAATGAACCTTACCAAACCTTACCAAACACAGTAAATTAAGAAAATTTGAAATAAATGACTTTATCAAATTGTTGAGCTTTGTTTTGAACAACTACTTCACTTTCAACAACAAAATCTACCATCAAAAAGGACTGGTACTGGGAGATCCCGTTTCGGACATTTTAGCTAACATTTTTATGGATAATCTAGAGGCTAACAAAATTGTAAACAAAATTAACGGTCTCCACCTATGGATTTGTTGATGACACGTTTGCAATCACTGATAAACGAAAAAACAACAGCAACAACATTTTAGAATTTCTTAATGTACTCAAGAACAACATTACCTTCACAAAAGAGGATGAAACGAACAACTCTTAAAATTTTCTAGATGTAACCATAAATAGAACCCATAATAAATTCCAATTCCAAATCTATAGAAAACCCACTTTCGCCCCTCTGACTATAAAAAAAGAATCTATGCACCCGCATTCCCACAAATTAGCAACCTTCTACAGCTTAATCTATAGAGAGTTTAAAATTCCTCTTTCCAACGATAACCAAAAAAAAGAACTACAGTATATTAAAGAACTAGCGAAACTTAACGGCTACAAACCAAACACAGTTAATAAAATTATAAACAACATCAAATTAAAAACTGATACTTACCTAACCCCTGAAAGACCCAAAAAAATAATGTTGCTGCCTTCACCTACACAAATCCGGCCGGCTCTTTACTAAATCACTAACCCAATCAAGAAACACAGGACATCAATATTGCATTCAAAACCCACAATACGAACAGAAATATATTCTTTAACTCCCATACAGTAAATTCAACACAAGACCAATACTCCAATTCAAGAGTTTATAGACTCAAATGCACCCAATGTGAATTTTCTTATGTTGGGCAAACTGGACGCAGCTTTCATACAAGATATTTAGAACATTACAACGCATCTAAGCACAACAAACACTCCGCTATGAGTATCCATATGAAAGAAACGGGACATAACTTCACCACCATAGACCAGGACCTCCAAATCTTAAAGATCATCAATAAAGGTAGTCTAATGAATGAATTTGAAAACACCTACATCCTTTTTAGACCAACACTTCAATAATAACAAAAATCTAAATGACACCGTAGAAACAAAGAGCCTGGTCACGGAACAGATTCCTAATTTATTGTCATCTCTTAACATAAACGGCAATAATTTTTTTAAAATCTTCAACTATAAATCCAACAATAACCCAACTCGGTCCCTGCCAACAATGGCACATACCTACAATACGAGAAGCAGAGATAAAGCAACTGTTCAGACCACTTAACGCAAGAAATTTCATTTTTTGTCCGTATTGAACTGAGAATTACAATAAATAAACTTTTATCTATCCACCTTTTCAATACAATAATGTTGTTAAATAGATGTAATTACAATATATTAATGTTGCTACGAAAGATGCTGTTCATGTGTGAAAACTTACTGAGATGTATTTTAGAAAGAATACATGCAATGGTTTAAGCTCAGTCATGAAAGGGAACATACCTAATGAAGCCACAATTCATTTGTATGAAAGGAATTTGTTTTCAAGGTTAAGTTCACATGCTTGAGGTCTAAACCCAATGGACACGCATGTTTATCGCTTTATTAACATCATTTCATCGTTGCTTTTGAAAATACGTAAGAGAGTTGAATGGAAAGAGATATGAGCCTAGATCGGTCTTAAGAGAATGGCGACTTTTAAGCATTTGTAGATTGATATATCAATGCTTCTTTTTTTTTAACAGTAAAATAAAGGAGCTAATAGGTCTAATTTAATCAGTATTATTATTATTATTATTATTATTATTATTATTATTATTTCGATGTCATTTTAATTATTTTAATTATCTCCTGTCCAGTTTTCCCGTTTCGTGTACTATTTTACATTAATGCATCGGGATAGTGTAGTGACATAAGATGACGTGGGCCACGCGCTTCCGGCTTTAGAATCCTGCTGCTTATTGCTGGTCTATATCTGTATGTCTGTGGTGTTTGTATATTTGTGTATGATATTTTTGTTATGTTTGGTTTTACATTATGAAAAATAAAAATGTTCTTCTTTCACATGGACTTTTGGTGTAGTGTTTTTCTAGAGTATTCTATAAACTTCATATTTCTTTTTCAAGGCCGAAGAAGGCCCAATAGGGCCGAAACATGTACCTATAATGTTATGTTACTTAACATTTATTGTATTGACCAAGATGGACTAATTTCATATATTCTTCTTTACTATGAAGTCAATACAGAACAAATATGAGATTCTTAAATTGCAAAAACACTCGTGTAGTCCTCAGCACTCAACAGATCCACTGTCAGCTGTCATAAATAGCCTAGATGTCATTGAAGAGGCAAAAGTGAGAGGTGAGATAGTTTTCTGTTGGTTAGGGGCAAAATGGAGTGATATCAGTCAGTTGCATTAATCTCGCACAGGGTCGACTTTTAGAATCTGGTAGAAAATAACCTGAAAACAAAAATATGTAATAACTGGTCATTATAATTAATTTTCAGGTATAATCATTAAATGTTCTTTCATGAATTTTGAAAATACTTGAAAGTGAAAATAACAGATTATACCTGAAAACCAAATCCCATGGTGCAACAGCCCCAAAATCCATGGCCTACCAAACGACTATTGCTCAGCCCAAAGATGCATGGTGTTGTGCTGTTGGCACAAAAAAATCTTGGCTGTTATTCTTGGCATTCTAGATTGGGGCCGCTATCTCACTATCAGATAGCTCCTCAGTTTTAATAATGTAGGCTGAGTGGACCTCGAACCAGCCCTCAGATTCAGGTGAAAATCCCAGGCCTGCATGGGAATTGAACTTGGGGCCTCCAGGTAAGAGGCAGGCGCACTGCCCATAAAATCCTAGAGCCGACATACCTGAAAAATTATTAAATGTTCTTTGTCAGATGTTTTCTACATTTATTTTATCCTGATTTATTTTCAACAGTACCTCACAGTTATAGATTAACTTAATCGGAACTGGAAAAAATTGTTTTTGCTCTAACAAAATATTAGAACGTAGTCTTTGTTTTGTATATTTTTCTCTTGGAAACTTGTTCCTTGAAAGAGTTATTATATTTGTATCCATTTGATTTGTTTATCTGATTTATTCAGTTACACCTTAGGGTATAGGGTATTGTGCTGCACGCAATATATTTAGTCTTGATTTCCCTGCCTAAATTTCCTTATTGATATTCCATTAAATTCTGTAAGTAGGACCTCATTTGCATCCTTTTTGAACCCCAAACGTCAATAAATTATATTTCTTCAACAGTATAACACAAAACTTAACTAATCGTTTTTGTTTTTTTTTGCTAGGGGCTTTACGTCGCACCGACACAGATAGGTCTTATGGCGACGGTAGTTTAACTAATCGTGATATATGTTCAATAAAAATTCAGATTAGAAAACAGACATAACTTGTTTGTCTTGGCAATTGTCTCAGGTGTTTCTAATATTAAATATTACAGCCCTTGCCTTGTAACTCAAGTGATTATTGTTACTAATATCATGAAAAGTGGAAGTAAGTTTTTCTCACAGAGCAATATATTCCTTAAACTGTTCATTTGTCTTGTTTTTATTTCAGTCGTGATGTTTACAATGAATGAATTAAAAATTTGAGAGTAATACTGTTAAAAAGTGATATAACAAGGCATGATAAAAGTGATATCTATAGGTATGTCCATCATGTCTGCGCTGCAAGAGCTGTGGTGTCGCAGAAGTGACTGTGTTCGTGGGCAACCTGCCGCTCTGTAAGGGTTGCTTCAAGTTGCGGCAGAAGGGTAACTACTGCCCTCTGTGTCAGCGCTGTTATGAGGATCATGATTACGACACCAAGGTATATGAGCTAAATAGATATTGCTTCTGCTTAGCTGTATCCCATGTTATCGTTACAGCAAAATTAACTGTTTATATTAACCAATATTTTGTCTCTCCTGCTTGTTGTACTGAGGGCTTGAGTTCTTTACACATGTTTTGTCTTGACTTCAAGATTCTCGCACTTGTTATAATATTTTCACACTATGTTGGTTAACTTCTGCATTTTGATATGTGTGTGGGATTATTTTCTTAGGGACATGTATTATGTGTTGCATCCACCTTAGTTGTGTAATGCATGTTTCATTGCATTTTGCAGAATTTCTGTTTTATTTTGTTAAACTCTTGTCACTTGGTTACATTGCTTGTTTCCTAGCTCATAGTATTTGTTGATTTTTTATAGAGGAAGTGTTTTTATTAATTCCTTCAATTGCATGCTTGCATTGATTGTTTTCATTTATATCATCCTTACTTTTGTTTTGTTTTCCTTGTCACTGTTGTATATTCTATTATGTTTTATTTTGAGCTCATGAAATATAATTATTCTTATGTAGTAATCATATTCAGATTCTTAAATTATTATCTTCAGTGGATTTTCTTTGCATGCCAGCCTGGCAGTCTTACTGGCAAGCCCTGAGTTCATTTCCCAACCAGGTCAGGAATTTTTATCTTGATCTGAGGGCTGGTTCGAGGTCCATTCAGCCGGTGTGAGAATAGTTAAGGTTCCTTCTGATGGTAGGATAGCGGCTCTGGTCTGGACAGCCAAGAATAATGACAGAGAGGATTCGTTACGCTGACCATGCTCACCTTGTAATTTGCAGTCCTTTGGGCTGTGCCGTGGTTTCTTGGCATTCCAAGGCCGATCAGGGCTGTAGTGCCTTGTTCCCCCCTCCGCTGTATAAAATATAGTGTTTGAAATACATATGTTCATCTTCATCAGGAATGCTATTGGTAAAGGGTGTCAGTCATTATATTTGTTAGATGGGTGGCGTAAAAAGTGTTTAATACAATAATACAAGCCTTTTCTAATGCTATTTCTGATTTTTTAAATTGTTATTATATATTAATTTTCACTTAGCTTTCAGGATAGTTTGATGGAAGGCTCTATAATAAATTTAACACTGTGTTATCAGATTCCTTTGTTTGTAATAATTGCCTCCTACATAAACTCTTAATATCAAATCCCCCTATCATTCTTGCCTGTCACACAAGTTATTTTTAACTGTTTGAGCAAGTCGTGGAAGTTTTATAACTGTGTCATATCAGTCTGTCTCCTGTGCTATAAACTAATCTGCCTTTAGAGTTCCATGTGGCAGAGTCCTTATCAATTGTTTACCTGGTCTTTTCGTAAATAATTTCAAAGGAGTTAGAATTTTTACATTTTTTTCCCAACAATATTTTGTAATCATGAATGATGGAACATTCAAAAAATTATTTCAGTTCGTCTTGCATGGGGTTACCAGACATCCGAGGTTAGCCGGAAATGTCCTGAATTTTTGGCCTTCATCCTGCATCCTTTGTAAAAATGGTTTTTTGTCTTGCTTTTTTATTTTTATTTTCTCATCTGTGTCTTAAAAGGTACAGAAATTGTGATTTGCTGTATCTAAGTATTCACTAATGACTTTTAAGTTAATCCCTCTCAGAAGAGAAAAAAATACACTTCAACAAAAGTCTTCGGCTTTACTCTGAACTTGCTCTATATTCATTATTATTTGTAGAAAAGAGCATCATCATGTGAACCAAACTTCCTGCTCTGCTTCACATGTGGTGATTATTTAAATCAGTATCTTACATTGTGTCTTCGCGCTATCACACCATGGAAAAAGTAGGGGAAAATAGCAAAAGAATGTGAATGTTTTCCGACAATGTAAGAAGCATGTTTCCTTGTTTTCCTCAGGGAAGAAATTAAAACAAGGCAAAGTGTAATATTGGTGACTGCTTTGTAAATTTTGGACACAGAGGAGTGGAAGATTTATAGTGACATGTTGACACTGAAAAACACAAGAACAAAGTAAGGAGAGCATTATCAAAAAAGATCGGTACATTTCTTTTAGTTAAAAAGTTACTACTATGAACAAGACTTCAGAAAATTGAAAGGAGGATTGGAAGAACCTGCAAAAAATACCAGAAAGATGGACAGTGGCGGTTAATACCTAACAAAGTCATGTACAAAGAGCTAGAACCCATTACAGATACTATGCGTAAGAGGAGACTGGGATTCTTTGGACATATCATGAGGATGCAGGATTCGAGACTTCTGAAACAACTAGTACAACACAATCTCGTCTCAAAAAATACCACAACAGGATGTAAATGGATCAGAGAAGTAAGAGAGGATCTGAAGGAAATAGGCCTTACAACAGAAGACACCACAAATAAGATAAAATTGAATACAAAGTTCAAGAATACAAACCTCCACTTTACCCTTACACAAAACAAACCAACAACACGCATATTTTGAACTGAGGAAAGGACACGAAGATCGGAGCATCTGAAGAAGTACTGGGAGGACCGCAAAGCCCAAACAATCCCTTCAAAGAGACCTGAACGACGGAGTGACTAAAGTGATCCTATGTGGTCATAAAAGAAGAAGAAAAAGAAGAAGAACAAGAATGTTATGGTGATCGAACCAACACCTGCTTTTTACAGTGTGTTACATCATTTTTCATATAATTCGGTTGATTGTGCATCAAGGTTAGGCAAGGTAATTTACTCAGATTCACAAATTCCAAGGCATATAGAGTGTGGGAGGACTAAAATGGAAGCCATTGTCAATCGGGTTCTTGTATTCCATGCATTAGTTTTAATTACCAGTACCTTTACCTTTTGCTGTTCCTAATGCTCCAGAGCGCTAGAATTTTGACTCATCTGCCAAGCTGAATGCTCCAAAGTGCTCGTCACATGTGGTCATTAGAAGTGTGTTGACAGAAATATTGAAGGGTCTTCTGAAACCACACTGCATTCCCATGACTCCGTAAACTTTCAACACCTTATTGACAGTCTTTCCTGGGAGTGTTTCTCAAGCAGACCTAGTTTATAAACATTGTCTTCTAGTTAGAGATTACTCATGTTTGAGATCACACCATGTCATTTACTTCACAGAATATTGTCAAAAGGTTTGAAATAATATGAAATTGGAGATATGTTACAAATTAATGAAAATAGTGTACTTTGTAGTTGTGGTTCAGAATTGTATTCTGATGAATGTAGTAGTGTTTCATGATAATCATTTTGATGAACTGAAAATATGGGAACACAATGCTGGTCCTCATCACAATTTACCTTCCGGAAGTTCAGAAAAATATTTTTTAAATATTATTTGCAGGGTAGGGATTTTTATGAGTTTTTAGCAAAGCAGACAAATATTCATGCCAAATATTTACAAAGAAGAACTAGCATTATTGATGCTACCTGGCAGGATACTAACGCTGATGAAAAAATAAGGGCATAAATAGGTGTTCTAATTGTGTGTGTTTGGTTGTTTTTCATGCTGTTAACGATTACTTCCTAGGCGACTTTTGTGTGTGGCCGTTAATAAAGCAGGAATTTCCATATTTTAGAATTGGAACAGATGCTAGCTGCCATGATGCACTAAAATTATTTCCAGTAGTTGCTCAGTATTTTGATCAGAATGAAATTGTATAAGTTAAGCTGCAGAAAGTGGACACCTGTTCTAAGAAGTGTGTTAAGGCAGCCATCAGCAATCTTGGAGGCATAGCCCCTAGTCATGGTAAAAACACCTTTTCAAACATGAAACAGATGGTAAATTAAGAATTTATTGGTGTTGAGTGTCCTGCCCACATCATTGACAACTGGTTTCAACATGGCACAGACTGTCTTTCTTTGTTAAGTATTGTGTTAAAAATATTCAACTTCTTCCACATTTATGAAGTCAGAACTCAGCAGTTGGAAGAATTTTGTGACTTTTTGGAAGTCGCACATGAAGAACTCCTTGTCACGGTTAAACAAAATGGCTTGCTTGTTTCCCTAGGATTGAAAAAAATTCTGAAAATATATCTAGCAACGTACAAGAAATACTCTCATACTCATACAGAAATTCTTTGACCCTTAATTAGTCATGGACGGCCTTTTAGACCATGTGAATTATATTTTGCTTCTCATGAGCTTTCCAGGCAACAGAAATATCATGACATGTACCTTTCCTTCACTCGGGATGGTTACTTTCAGTTAGATAATGCTCTTTTATATATATAGCAAGAGCTTGTGTACATTTTAGTACTGCACCAGCATGGTCACAGCTTTCATGTGCGACTAGTTGCGGCTGTGAATTTTCTGCTGTCATTGTTGCAATTACAGATTGTGAATCTGTTTTTAACGTTTATATGTTTCTTCCATAACATCTTGACATAAGTATTAGATCTCACAGTCTGTACGTTTCCTAATACCTAACATTCAAATTCTACAGCTAAAGTCAAAAGCCTCCCTCAACAGCTTGTTGACATTTCTGACAGGCAAAAATCATCAAGGCCATAGGTGCACCTGGAAGATGCAGTTCCAGAACATGGCGGCAGAATAGGAAGACGACTGCTACATGCATGAACTGTCAGAACTACATTTGCGACAAGCATACTATAACGTACTGCAAAATGTGTGCTTATGACGGATGAGAACGACAGCCAGAGAAGAATTAGCAGAATTCTCTGAACAGTGGATTATGACCATTTTATATTTAAAAACTAAGAAGGAATATGATATTGTTCTCAAATGCAATTTTATTTGGCGGAAATAAATATGACACGAGAACACGTTCACTTCCTTGTGTAAATTACTTTATTGTCACTGTAAGTCACAACACACAATTATACACACTATCAATTGACACTAAAACACTTAATAGCGGAGTACCCTGGAGTCGATTCTGACAAGTACAGATATCAACAACACTGACCCGTGCACTATAACATGTGTTCTCTTGAACTTACTGACTTACTGACCGTCTAGAATTATTGATTTCTGGAAGGGTTCTTGCAACACTAATGGAACACACTCGAAACATCAATCGACCAGCTAGTCGAATGGAGTACTCCAGTAATGGATCCAGCTAGAACTTTCATTACTGTTTACCAATACACATGGAAATCTCTCCAACGTTCCTAATGTCTCTACATATATCTGGATAATAAACCTTACAGTAAATTTCCAGAACCTTTCATATATACCAAATTATAGTTGAATAAATCTAATATGCCAGGCTGAGTGGCTCAGACGGTTAAGGCGCTGGCGTTCTAACCCCAACTTGGCAGGTTCGATCCTGGCTCAGTCCGGTGGTATTTGAAGGTGCCCAGATATGACAGCCTGGTGTCGGTAGATTTACTGGCACGTAAAAAGAACTACTGCGGGACTAAATTCTGGCACCTCGGCGTCTCCGAAGACCGTAAAAGTAGTTAGTGGGACGTAAAGCAAACAACATTATTATTAATTAATCTAATATATGAACATTGTAGAGTTTTCTACCGCTTTTGACTATATAGATTTTGAGGTTAAACTTAAACGCAATACATTTTTGAGGTTATACAAATTTTATAATACATATTCGCTAGGAAACCATGTATTAGTCATATTTAACATTTAATAAAAGATAATTTAGCATTTAATAAAATATGACCAAAATATACCAACCACAATAATTGAAGGTTTTACACCAGTTACGACGTACCTATGACAGTGATCCAAACCAAACCCCAAACCAAGCCCTGATTGGCCTAGGCATATGAAGCGACCGCTGGTCATCCCGAAGGCCTGCGCATTTCGAGGTGACGTATGGTCAGTGTGATGAATCCTTTCCGACGTTATTCCTGATTTTCTTGCTCAGGGCTGCTATCCATACCGTCAGATAGCTCCTCAATTGTGATCACGCAGGCTGAGAGGACCTCGAACCACCAGACAGATCCAGATAAAATTTGTTGACCTGAACGGAAATTGAACCGGTGGCCTGTGGGTGAGAGGCAGGCACTCTACCCCTAAACCGTGGGGACGGCTGAACGAATATAGGATCCAAGCTTGGGAACTGAATATGTGGACAAAGAAATATATATAAGCTGGGTCAAGAAAATGAGAGTGCGCACGTACAAGCACGCACGAACGCTCATGAACACAGAATCGAAGTACGTTTAGTCATTTCAATTGATTGCATTCATCAAGTATGCTGTCTTTTTTTTTTTTTAGAAAGTGTATATTTCGTACCCGGTCTTTAAGACCGTGCACGACTAATTAAGAGTTAAAGATGAGTTATGAGAATCGTACTTACTCTTTCTTCATTCTGAAGTTTAAAATGAGGCATTCCCAATAATAGGAGCACTGCTTTTTGAGTCCTTTTTGTCAAATCCAACTGTATGGAGCAAGTAGTATTGTAAATAATTGACACCAAAGTAATCTTGAGGTCTTCTGAATGAGGCGACATGTAAGCGTAATTTCTCTGGCAGTTGAATATTACATTATATTTAATGTTAATAAATGTAGGGAACTTCTTTTTCTAAAAACAAGAACAAAAATTTGTCTCGTAAAGCGTTGAATTTTTAATGAGCGGAAGCGGCGTAGAAGTAACTTGAACTCTTTTAATCAATCACGACTGATCTGCATTTAGGGCAGTCACGCAGGTGGCAGATTCCCTATCTGTTGTTCAAGCAAAGTCAAATGGATGCTTATAGATGTAGTCTAGAAAGAAAAAAAGAAATGGCAGCAAATAGAACGGAAGTTGTAGAATGGGAAGGAATAGAGAAATAAATAATTGAGAGAGGCAGTTACTCCTCTGCTGGCCCCACTGTTCTGATGTGTGTGTTGGCTGTGTGAATCAAGAATCAAGATTTTGTCAGTGAAGAATGTAGGTGATGATAGCTCCTGGTTCTCTAGTGAAATAATAGGGAATAAATGTGGTGTAAACAAGAAGTGAGGGAAGAATGGTATTGCACCTGCCCCCTACCCATTGGGTCTCCGGCGATAAATCTTCAGAGTCGTTAACTGGGTTATAAACCAAGTGAGCAGTAAATATATAAAGGTAGGAGAATACGGGTGTCATATAACTAAAAACGAATGAGAACAATATCTAAAATTTTAAAATCACAGGGTTTATTATACTCCTGATGATTGTGGAAACTGATGCAAAATAACCATATTGAATGCTCACTCACTCACTTAATAGGCTGTCTACTAGAAAAAGACCTGCACCAGGCCTCTCCGGAGGCCTTACGCCATTATTATTACTCACTCACTCAGTAGGCTTCTGAAGGACATGAAGTTCCCGTGCCGATCTCACAGTCCTTTTCCATCCTTTTCAATCTTGAGCCTGCTCTTCCCAGTTATCGCATTTGGAGGATCCGGCATACCTTGTTGATCTCCTTCTTCCAGATACTTCGAGGTCTTCCTGAATGTTTGTTTGTTTATTTATTTATTTATTTATTTATTTATTTATTTATTTATTTATCTGTCTATCTATCTATCTATCTATCTATCTATCTTTCTTTTGGCTAGTACATGACTCTACATACGAACATTCAGAAATATAACAAACAATATAACCCTTCAAACAATCAACCAATCTCAAAAAGAGTTCATAAACTCAAATCTAAACTGTCCAACCATTGTACAACCCCATCAGAAACACACACAAACTCCTTCAGCTGACCGGAGTATGACCTCCTTGGACATTCAGTGACAATATGACGGATGGTCTGTTTCTCAGGGAAGGAGCGCATACCCCACTTATACAACAATGACCCACATCGTCCATGATTGGTACGGACTCTGTTGAGAAGAACCCAAGTTCTTCTGGGGAGATTAAAACCAGGTGGTGGATGTTGAAGACTAAAGAGGGTCTGCCATTCATTTGGAACTGTGTTGGTCCACTCCAATTGCCATTCATTAGAACCGAAAGTTCCTATTGATGAGTTCCCGTGCAGTCTGAATGGGTGGAGATCTAGATTTCAGATGTTCATACCTAACAACCCTGTCCCCTGTCTTTATGAATGCGAAGACTTGGGTTCATTGTTATCTTCCTGAACACGCGTATTAGGTTGTTTTGTCTGTGTATTCTTGGAGGTGTCGTGTGACTCAAGACTAGCAACCAAAAAAGAGGAGTAGATCTGACTGCGCTGCTGACAATGCACATTGTCTGATTCAGAACAACATCAATATTCTTAACATAAGGACTATTCAGCCAAACAGAAGAACAATACTCGGCTGTAGAGTATCCCAGTCCCAGTGCTGACGACCTAAGAGTGGATGCTGATGCTCCCCATGTAGAACCTACAAGTTTCTGAATGATGATGTTCCTGGTCTTCAGTTTAGCAGCGGTATTCATTAAATGTTTCCTGAAGGATAGTGTTCGATCAAGAGTTACTCCAAGGTACTTGGGGTTAGGATTGTGTGGTAGAGGAGAGTTGTTGAGGCAAACATTCAAAGTAATGTTTGCCTGCCTGCTATTAAGGTGAAAGAGACAGGTTTCTGTTTTACTGGTGCTAGGTATCAAATACCACTTATCAAAGTACTCGCTCAAAATGTCAAGGTCTCTGTTTAGAATTGCTTCTGTCTCATTCACATTGGATTGCTGAGTAACTATTGCTAGGTCATTCGCATAAGCAAATGGGCATGATGTAGTGCCAGGTATATTGACATTGTACATATTAAACAGCACTGGAGAGAGCACAGATCCTTGAGGGAGACCATTGTTGAGCTTTTTTACTATGTTTGTTATCCATAACTACCTGGATCATTCTATCTGATAGCATGTTGTTTATGAGTTGTGACATTACTCTGCATCCAACAAGTTTAAAAATCTTGTACACAACTCCCTCTGTCTAACGTCTATGAACACTGGACCACTCTTCAGTCGTTTTTCAAAACCTGTTTCAATATGGGTTGTTAACGCAAGAACTTGGTCTTCAGAACTATGGTTAGGTCTAAAACCGGCTTGGCATTAAAAAAACAAACAAGAATGCAGTTTCATCGGCATTGAAAATATTGGTGAGAGTGCACTTCTTTGCTTGAGACATTTTTTTGTATAAAATGTTTCAGAGTCACCACTCACCACTTGTACACTGCTTTTACTCTCATGATACAACATTTATCTTGTTAATTTTGGTACATTCCTTTTCAGTAGGCATTCCCATACAAGTTTTCTCTTAACTGTATCATAAGCTTTTTCCAAATTCAAAAATACAAATATGATTTCCTTGTTCCTTTCCAGATGTTTTTCCATTATCATTCGCACTGTAAATATTAAGTCTATTATTGATCTATTCGGTCTAAAGCCATATTGTTCTTCCTCTAACTGTGTTTCTATTATATCCGTCAGTCTTTTGTCTATGACTGTCTCCATTATTTTTAGCCCATGTGATAATAGGGTTATACCTCTGTAATTTTCACAATTCTTCCTATTTCCGTTTTTGAACAGTGGTACAATGCTTCCTTGTTGCCAATCTTCAGGTATCCTTTTATCCTTCCATATGGCATTGAAGGCTCTGTATAGCCACTGTAGTCCAATTCTTCCTGCTGCCTTAACCATATCAGCATTGAATTTGTCTTTTCCACTTGCTTTACCTTTGATCATTGCTTTCACTGCCCTTTCAAGTTCCAACCATGTTATCGGGTTCTCATCTTTTTCTCCATCTATTATTTCCATTTCCTTATCTCCTTCTTCCTCCGAGCAGTCATCCTCATTATAAAGTTTTTCAAAATACTTTGCCATCACCTTCTGAAGACCCTTTTCGTCATGTAATATGTATCCATCTTCTCTCTAATTCCTTGATTTTTTCTTGATTTATTCTTTTCGATTTTATTACTCTGTATAATAGTTTCTGATTTCCTCGACTACCTCGCTCAATTTTGTTGGTAAACTCCCCAACATTTCTCCTTTTCTTCCTTGATACTCCTCTTTACTTGTAATTTCAAACTTTTTTATTCCACTTGTAACCTTTCTATCTTCTCATCTCTCTGATACGTTTTTTTGCTTTTCCTTATCCATTTCTTTCTTCACCTTGTTCCTTTCTTTTATTTCTGTTTTTATTTTGTCTGTCCATCACCGTGTCTCCTTTTCCTTAACCTTTGGTTTTGTTTTCCTGCATACCTCAAGTGCTGTTTCCACAAATGTCTGTCTTAAATTGTCCCATTCTTCTTCTACACTTCATATTTCCATGTTAGGCAACTTCCTTTTTATACAATCTTGGAATGCCGTTCTTTTATCCTCCTCCAATTCCCAAATCCTGGTTTCTTCTTCAATACAATTTAAGGGAATTTTACTTGTTTTAATTCCACAATCAATAGTCTATGATCACCTTCCATACTTTCACTAGAGATTATCCTCGTATTCATGACGTATCTTCCCCATTCCCGGTCTGTTATTATAAAATCGATGAGTGTTCCATACTGTCCATCCCAACTATATCGGCTGATCTTATGGCTATTCCTCTTCATAAACCATGTGTTCTTTATTATCAAGTTATTTCTGATACCAAAGTCCAACAGTTTCTCTCCATCTTCATTTCTATCGCCATACCCATGTGGGCCCAGAACATTCTCATATCCCATTCTGTCAGTTCCCACATGATCATTCAGAACTCCTATTATCATGATCCCATCTTCAACAATATGTGTTTACAGTTCATTGGGGAACGCTACATCCTGTCTGTGGAGCATTAACCTGTATTTTCTTCAGTAGTTCCTTGTTTACATGTATGTGCATTATTATAATTCTTTCATTTATATACTCAACTTCAGCTATTGGTTCGACATTCTGATTCACTACAAATCCCATTTCTTTTCTGTTTACTGTTACCCATCCAGTACAAGGTGTACCCCTTTCTTAGTTTCTTCATTCCTTTCCCTGTCCATTTTACTTCACTTAATCCCAGGATGTTGAGTTTTCGTCCCTCCATTTGGTCAATTCATTTTCCTTCCCATTCATTGTTAAAATATTTATTGTTCTAAATTGGGTTTTGTTCTCTGATCTAACACTTGCACGAACATCACCATTACCATCATACTGTGCAACTGTAGTCAGAGACTTGTCAATTCCATTTCCATTTTTAGACTTCTATCCGAGGCTTGTATTGTAGTTGAAAGCAAGTACAATTTTACTCATCTGCTGGCCTGCTAAGCCTAACACATCTGAGGATTATCTTTCGGGGTTTACTCCCTTAGTCTTTGAAGATCCTTCTTCTCCACAGGGCAGTGGTTTCCTCTTCTAATTTTCTCCAGAGAGGATGGGTTGCCTCATCCACCATCTTTGCCATTCCAAAAGTCTCCTTCTCTGCCTAAAATGCTGTTAAGGTCTTCACCCGTAACCCTGGGCATGGGTTCCACGTTATATCCCGAAGGAGTGGATCTCTGCTGAACTTAGCTCTCCTTCATACCAGCCTACTGATGTGGAGGATCCTCCCCACCCGCATCGTGGATGCGCCAGACAAGAATTACTCAAGTGAAGGATAGGGAAGATGACCCTTTATCCCTTGAGCTGGGTTAATGGCTGTGTATGATGCCACAACCATGAGTATGAGGCCAAAATTTGAATTGTACAGACAAAAATATATTCTGTTTATACAGATTTGTTAAGTTCCCATAAGACCTTCAATTGTAGATGATTATTTTTCTTTCTCCAATGTCTGAAAAATACCAGTAGTTTAACATATTCCCTCTGTTCAGAACACATTGTGGACAACATTATGTATGTCAAAAGAGACCATCAATAAAACTTTCACATTTGACCTGACCTGCTGCACTTTCTTCAGTCTCATCTTAAAATGTCTTCTCATTTGGTACGTCTCCATAAATGTTTTATTCCAGTTTTAAGCAGAAGTAAACATTGATGAATTGCTTACAGTATTCATAAATCTCAACAGTCGCAACACTCACTACTTCACACACGTTCAAATGAACAGTTGCTAAGCAATAACTGTTTCAGAATGGCTAGTTATTTCAAAGCATACCACTGTACTGCGTCCCTTATTGGAAACCTCAGAGACTGTATTTTGTGCTGCATTTTTATGTTCAGACTTTTATTTTAACAGCTCCTGTACACTTGCATAAAATACTAAATTTAGGTGATGATTTATTTTTGTAAATACTATATTGTAAAATTCTGGAACCATGAAGTTCTTCTTTTGACTGAAACAGTAATATCTTCCACCCTCTCATTTACTGACCTGAAAATTTCTCCTTCCCATCCTTCTTTTTTTTCTTCTTGCTATCGGATAAACAGAGTTTGTATTTTTTATTTAATACTCTATATTTATATGGCTTGGTATATAAATCTTATGCAGAAAGTTGAAACAGTGTGAGCTAACCATGGAGAACTGTCTGCATTTTGTATTGATTTTGCAGATGATGGAATGTGGAAAGTGCAACTGCTGGGTACATGCAAAGTGTGAGGGCCTATCGGATGAAAAATATCAAGTACTTAGCCTGCTCCCAGAGTCTGTTGAGTTTGTTTGCAGGTATGATCATTGCTGTTTATAAATAATTGGTGGTTTTAATTATGAAGAGATGTTCAATCTGATGAACTGTAGCATTGTTGGGTTACTACCTTTTGATACGTAGTAATTTCTAATCCTGTTCAGCAAATAGCACTGCTGTAATATAAATCATAACATAAATATCACCCAATGTTTGAACTGAAATATAACCTATCTTGATTGGGCCAACTTTTATTTTATGATAGACTAGCAAGATACCCGTGCTTCGCTACGGTATTATACCGAAATTTATAATTGAATGCTTAACATTTCATATATTATAATCTGCCAAAATTCGCGATCTTACGGCAAAGTACCTCCCATTCTTCTATCTTTTTTTCCAGCAATCGATTTCGTACTTTCCGGGCTAGCTCCAGGTATTCTGCCCGGTCAGCCGGGTCCCTAAATCTTTGCCACCTTTTCCTATAAGCATTTTTAATATCGACAAATCCTTGAGCAAATCCAGCGTGGTGTCGTCTTCGGTGCCATGGCGCTACTGAAGCCGCGGCCGGACTCCATTCGTAGTCATTACCCAGTCAGGACCCGATCCCAGCGCGGTCCGCACATTTTGACGACATTCCAGAAAATTATTATTATTATTATTATTATTATTATTATTATTGTTGTTGTTGTTGTTGATGTTCTGGATGCCGCAGCAAGATGCAAGACCGCTACTTGGCGGTAAATTACATCTGCTGCCATTGTCATCGCTGAAAATGTGACCAGCATCATTGTCGCGCGTAGGCAAGTCCTCGGGATTTCTGGCGATACGAATTATATACTTCCGTGGATTATTGACCTTATTAAAGAGGTGAACAATTGCACAGTCAATATAATTCCTATCGTTTATTTCAAACGTGTTAAAATGTTTATCTATGTGCCAGGAGAATCTACTGGAATCGAAGTTCTCCAAAGGAAAAGACGGCTTTTGTAAACAAACTCAGAAAAGATTAAAAATTATTTTTTTATGATCAGAATCAAGTACATTATGAACAGTAAAATCAATTGGTCTCAACTCCTTTTCCACCCCACCGGCGTTAAGTTGATCCCCCCCCAAAGAAAGAAGGCGTGTATCTTTAAATACTAATGTTCACGTCTGTTACCTTTAGTTTTGATATATAAGTTACCCCATAAAAAGAATTAACTTTCTTCACTTCCCTTCACACTCCCCCCCACCCCATTTAAGTGAATTTTCTGGGGAAAAATACGTGTTTCATTATTAGTCAAGGATCTTCTAAATACCAATTATCACAACTGTAATATCTTCAGTTTTTGAGATATGTGTCCTCATAAAATGAATTCGACTCCTTTTAACCCCCGCCCCCCAAGATGACTTTACTCCCAAAAATGCGTTTTTCTTTGTTTTTAAAGGAGATCCAAATACCAATTTTCACGTCTGTAACACATTTAGTTTTTATTAGATGTAAGTATCCTCGTACAATTAATTAATTTTTCAAATCCATCACCACCCCTTCATTGGATTTTCCGAAATCAAAGGAATACGTGTTTCATTACTTTTAAAGCAGATACCAAATACCAATTCCCACGTCTGCAACATCTTTTGTTTTTGAGATAATAGTATCTACATACTAATAATTCAAATAATTTTTCAATTCTACCCCCCCCCCCCCATTTAAGTGGATTTTTGAAAACGAAAAATATGTATTTCTTTATTTTTAAAGGAGATTCCAAATACCAAATTTCATGTCTGTAACATCTTCAGTTTTGAGATATCATTATCCTAATAAAAATAATTCAACCACTATTTCAGTCATTTTTACACCCCACCCAAGTGGTTTATACGAAAAAATTGATGCTTCTTTAGTTTGATAGAGATAAAAAATACCATTTTTTTCACTTCTGCAACATTTTAAGTTTTTGAGATGTACTGTAGACTTGCTTATTTTAAAATTTCACCCCCTTTTTAGTTCCCCTTATGTGGAGTTTCTGAAAACAAATCACCTACGTTTCTTTACTTTTACAGGAGATTCCAAATACCAATTTTTACGTCTAAAACTTTACGTTTCTGAGATATACTGTAGATACTGTCTTTCAAAAAATTCACCCCATTTTTCACTCCTGTTTAACCCTTATTATTTGGATTTTCTGAAAACATAAAAATATGTGTTTCTTTATTTTTAATGGAGATTCTAAATACCAATTTTTACATTTGTAAACTTTTAAAGTTTTGAGATATAGATACTCTCGTTTTAAAAATTCACCCCCCTGCCTTTCACCCCATTAGCGATGGAATATCCAAAAATCCTTAGCGAACACCTACATTGTAGTACAAATGTGTCCTCAAAATTTCATTTCGTTATGTCCAGTAGTTTTGGCTCGGCCAGTAGGTTTGGCTTGGTGATGATGAATCAGTCAGTCAGTCAGTCAGTCAGTCAGTCAGTCAGTCAGTCAGGACATGTTCTTTTATATATAGAGATATGAGATTTGCTATATTGTATATTAATAGAACCTGTAAAATTTGAAAACAATCAGTCCTTTACTATTGAAACCAACTCATTAGCATCCACAATAATGCAACAAGTGAGCATAATAGTTAGAGGTATATCAATTTATTTAAATATCAGTTCACCTAGCAGTGAATGACCACCCAGATCTTGAAATCTAATTCTACACATGGTGGCAACCAAATGTGGATGAAAATGTTTGAATGACATTGATTCATCTTCAGTGATGAGGGAGATCAGTAGATTAGGGTAAATTACATATCGTCTTTATTGGCAGCGAAGTCAGGGCTCTTGGCCTTTTCTTACACTCACTCATGGTAAAACTGAGGGTGGAGAGTATACTGAATGAGTCATTATTACTATTACTATTATGTTGTTGTTTACGTGGATCAGAGGATAAAGAAACACCTGGGTTAAATAGCAGGACAAAGCGCGCGCACGCGCGCGCGCGCACACACACACACACACACAAAACATTAAATTCTAAAAGGTATATTAACTAAAAAATCTTTTCTTTTCTTTGGTAGATAATTGTTTCAGGCAACAACAATAGTGTGTTTTTAGCAAGAAATACATCTTTGAAAGAGATGCGAATAAAAGTTAAGTTTTGAAGCTTAGTACACGTATGGGGAAAAAAAGGCTCCCATTTTTCTATACAAGACATTGAGTCTTCACAGGACCAAAAAGGCATAAAAAGTATCTTCTATCTTTGCTTTGAGAGAGATCAGCGAGGCACTAGCCTTTGCAAATTAAGTTTCCCCACAGAGGGAATATCGAACCTTTACTTTGTTCAAAAAGAAAAAAATCAGGAGCTTACTGAACAAGGTTACCAAGAGGGGAATCTTACCCTCAACTACAAAAGTTACATGTCAGAAGGATCTCAAACCCTGAACTCTACAATACAGTTTGTTTTTGTGTCGACCAGACTCAGAATACACTTCAGAAAATCCACTTGCGAGGCGTAATAGCTTTCATATTACACATGCTGTCTTTACTCATTAGGGGAGCCGCACATAAATAGCAGATCGAAAGATCCATAAAACACAGGAGCCAAAGCTTCTACTATATGGCCAAGAAATGGGAAACAAAGGTTAATTGAAATGCTGAGAACAAAATGAAAGGTATGCTGAACACCTTTCATGACTTGTCATGAAACCTAATGGGGCTTAGAAGACCCAGTGGCACAGAAAATGAGCCATACTACCAGGTAACTAAGACCAGAAAGAAGTTGAAGTTCAAAACACAAGACAGAAATTTAGAGTTAGAAAACTTAGTCACCAGAAAGCAAAGTGAATAAGGAATACGATGGTACACACTCGTACGTTCTTAAATTTACATAGTCCCCATAAGGAGTTTCCACCATGTCCATAGACAGCCTGGAAAACATACATAATACGAACTAAAAACCCTACATTAAAATTATAGGTGATCGTAGCACACCATAACTGTTACATGCTAGAGGGGAATGCTGGTATCTATCCTGTGCCACACCTACATAAGTTTACATTTTAGGTGAGATTGCTTATCGCTGCCACTACGCCAGTCTCATCTGTCATCTCCTGGAGGAGGTGGTGGTGATTATTTTTTTAAGAGGAAGTACAACTAGGCAACCATCCTCTATATAATGCTAATCAGAGAGAAAAAATGGAAGGGATCTGACACTTTGACCTCTTTTTGTTACACTCTCCAGGATCATATCAAGGCTGCCATATTAGATTTAAACTCCCAGTAAATAAAGAGACAGGCTGGGTACTGATTGGTAGAAAATGACGTAAACAGGCAATAGGTAGGTAGGTAGGTAGGTAGGTAGGTAGGTAGGTAGGTAGGTAGGTAGGTAGGTAGGTAGGTAGGTAGGTAGGTAGGTAGGTAGGTAGGTAGGTAGGTAGGTAGGTAGGTAGGTAGGTAGGTAGGTAGGTAGGTAGGTAGGTAGGTAGGTAGGTAGGTAGGTAGGTAGGTAGGTAGGTAGGTAGGTAGGTAGGTAGGTAGGTAGGTAGGTAGGTAGGTAGGTAGGTAGGTAGGTAGGTAGGTAGGTAGGTAGGTAGGTAGGTAGGTAGGTAGGTAGGTAGGTAGGTAGGTAGGTAGGTAGGTAGGTAGGTAGGTAGGTAGGTAGGTAGGTAGGTAGGTAGGTAGGTAGGTAGGTAGGTAGGTAGGTAGGTAGGTAGGTAGGTAGGTAGGTAGGTAGGTAGGTAGGTAGGTAGGTAGGTAGGTAGGTAGGTAGGTAGGTAGGTAGGTAGGTAGGTAGGTAGGTAGGTAGGTAGGTAGGTAGGTAGGTAGGTAGGTAGGTAGGTAGGTAGGTAGGTAGGTAGGTAGGTAGGTAGGTAGGTAGGTAGGTAGGTAGGTAGGTAGGTAGGTAGGTAGGTAGGTAGGTAGGTAGGTAGGTAGGTAGGTAGGTAGGTAGGTAGGTAGGTAGGTAGGTAGGTAGGTAGGTAGGTAGGTAGGTAGGTAGGTAGGTAGGTAGGTAGGTAGGTAGGTAGGTAGGTAGGTAGGTAGGTAGGTAGGTAGGTAGGTAGGTAGGTAGGTAGGTAGGTAGGTAGGTAGGTAGGTAGGTAGGTAGGTAGGTAGGTAGGTAGGTAGGTAGGTAGGTAGGTAGGTAGGTAGGTAGGTAGGTAGGTAGGTAGGTAGGTAGGTAGGTAGGTAGGTAGGTAGGTAGGTAGGTAGGTAGGTAGGTAGGTAGGTAGGTAGGTAGGTAGGTAGGTAGGTAGGTAGGTAGGTAGGTAGGTAGGTAGGTAGGTAGGTAGGTTGTGACATCACAAGACAACAATGGCAACTTAGAAACAAAAGACCTATCACCCAGAATGGGCCACCTAATACAGAAACAACTCTCAACTAAATGAACACCTCATTGGTGACATCTTGTAATAAACTAGTAAGTTAAGTGGAGATAGTTGACTTCAGCTTGTCTGTGCGAGACTTCACCACTTTCAGGTATTAGAAGGTTTACCTACAACTAGGGAAAGGCATTACTACTGTTCTTATTATTATCTTCATCATCATCATCATCATTATCTATAGCATACCCTGGATCTTAAAGATTTTGATAATATTAAAATCCACAGCCGGTTTCCAGTAATTCGAGTGGGTCAGGAATGGAATGAACGAAGCCACCAATCTAGCGGTGAGGATAGGAACTGTGCCAGCTGCTGAAGCCTGTCACACTCTTCTGGGGAAATGATTGACAGATGAAATGATATTGGAGTATGTTGCTGGAATGAAAGATGACAGAGAAGACCGGTGTACCCGGAGAAAAACCTGTCCCACCTTCGCTTTGTACAGCCCAAATCTTACGTGGAGTTACTGGGATTTCAACCACGGAACCCAGCAGTGAGAGGCATGTGCACTGCCGCCTGAGCCACAGAGGATCTATTTTGATGATATTCCATGTACATTTCATTACGCTACCTCCAGTTCCAAATATTAAACCCAAGTTCTCATGGTAGATATTATACTTTTCACTTAAGCTCATATTTTATTCTTCTGATTATCAGTGTTTATGATCTGGGTTATGTCACTTACAGTACAGATATCAAGGGTGTAAGAGACTCTGTTTTCATTATTTTGTCTGCTCGCACGACCACTTTGCCTCCCTGATCAGATTGGCTGTGTTCCTGAAATCTTTATGGTTCCCTATGGGAATCAAAATTTATATCATATGATGCCCTAGCAGGCATCAAATTTTGTAAAAGAGATCAAGTCTCTTACAGCACATTGGCACTTCCTGAGGCTCCAAGTAGCCTATGCAGTGGCCTCCACTAAATACACTTGTCATGTGTCTTGATAGTTGTGTTTGTTACCAACGGATGAGCACAAATTGGTACACTGGAGTGAAATGCTGGCAACCAAGAATGAGTTACCTTGGCTGGAAGATTTATAATTTCCAATAATGGACCAATTATATTGGAATTATTATTCTCATGCTGATGATTACTAATTAGTATTGGCACAGTTTTTGAAATTATCTACCAACCAACTCCAAGTGCTGTAGGTCTGGACAGTCTTCACTGCCATCTTTCTCAGTAAAAACTATTTCTCATCCATTTATGAAAATGGTTTTGAATTATGGACAATGGATTCCCACACTAAAGCAACAGAGTCCATATTGTATCCAGTATACTCCACTCTCAGATAACCATGCCATGTGGTTGGTATGTTTCCAGATATCTCTCCAAATAAGAAGGGACCACTTTCTATCTTCAGATTTCACATTGAAGATAATATAGGGCATTCAGAACAGAGTGTCGTTCTTACTGGAGTGGACTGGGCTAGTATATAACGGTTGACCAACAAGGTGGGTGGTCTTTACCCCAAGCTATACCACACCATTTGTTAGCTGCATATGAGTGGAGTTATATTAAGGTGTCAGACATATAATGGTGATTTGTTGTTGTAGAAGCCACTTTTCTTTAGTTTCAACCTACTTAACCTACAACTGTTAACTTCTTCAGATTGTCAAAAACTAATTCAGTATAAAATAAATTTTGAAAATATCTGGAAAGGAAAACATAGATTATACTCGAGAAAGGTACCGTTAATCAAAAACAGAACGACATGTTTTATTCCTTAAAGAATATCATCAGATTCCATCAAATCAAATCACACTTTTAATTACCACGCAAGTTGGCCATGCAGTTATGGTTGCGCAGCTGTGAGGTTGCATTCAGGAGATAGTGGGTTCAATCCCCATTTGGCAGTCCCAAAGATGGTTTTCCTGAAATTTCCCATTTCCACACTTTAATTAAGGCCACGGCCATTTCCTTACCACTCCTAGTCCTTTCCTATCCCATTATCACCATAAGACATGCCTGTGTCACTGCAACATGAAGCAAATTATTTAAAAAAAACTTTTTAATTATTATTTTTATTATAAATGTTATTTTATGACTTGGTGAATATTGTTAAGAAGTGTAAAAGTGATGCTTGTTGTTTAAAGGGGCCTAACATCTAAGGTCATTGGCCCCAGAAGTGTAAAAGCATTTCTGTTAAAATTCTGTGTACATTCTTGCTTTTGTAGGGCTGTATTTGTAGTCTGTTGTTATTGTCGTTGTCATCATCAGTATCATATTTTAAATTGTTTTTGACCGAGCTCAATAGCTGCAGTAGCAGTATGCAGTATTTGGGAGATAGTAGGTTCGAACCCCACTGTTGGCAGCCCTGAAGATGGTTTTCCGTGGTTTCCCATTTTCACACCAGGCTGTACCTTAATTAAGGCCACGGCCACTTACTTCCCAGTCCTAGTCCTTTCCTGTCCCATCGTTGCCATAAGACCTATCTTTGTCGGTGCGACGTTAAGCCAATAGCAAAAAAAAATTTGGGGGGATGATTTAGGGGATGTTTAATGAGCATTAGTGAATTAATAAATTATATAGCTTATTGGAGTGTGAATTGTTACGCTTTATTGATAGGTGATTTAATTTATATAAAGAATGGGGAACCTCAATGATCTCTCTCTCTCTCACTCTCTCTCTCATATGACTTAACTGGAAGTTTCCAGTAAACAAGCCCGTTGGTGTAACACCAATGACATTGCATTGCATTACTGAGGAAATCCTAGAGAACAGATTGATTGCAGAAACAGGAATTATGAATCTCAAACAGCAATTCGGATTCACGAAGGGAAGAGGGACATTACACGCAGTCAAGGACGTCTTAAACAATGGACATGATACAATGAGAAGGCCAAGAGGGAGATTCTGAGGTCATCTTTGGGAATTTCAAGAAGGCATTTGACCTCTTAAATAGAGAAATACTCCTTAGAGAATTAGAGAATATGATTGGAAAAGACAGTCATCTAACCACGCCAAGGACAGAGCCAACGGTTTTTCAAAAACCTTGCAGTAAATGCTAGAGTAGAAACAAAGAAGGGCATCATTAAGATAAGTTCCAGATTTCAAGTTCTGAAGTATTAAACAGAAATAAAAGTAAATATTTGAGAGTGACTTGATAGAATTTGATGATGCTTTTTCCAAGAATGAAACGTGTCATTCTTTGTTTAATAATATGTACTTCTATTCCTTGTTTAACAATGTGATTTTTTACAGGTATTTTATAGTGTAATTACTATATTTAACTTGTGTGTTTGACAGGCTGAAAAGCTTTTGAGTTACATTCAAGTACTACAAGGATAACTTTTTAAAAACCAAATCCTAGAAAAATACGAGTCACACTGTTCCATCTTTGCAATCATGCTGCAAACTATAAACTAAATATCTTGTTGAGAAGGTAGACAAGTCATTAAGTACTTCGGAGTTCAGCTTGGTCATTCACTCACGTTTAAAGGACACTGCCACTGCTCCGGCCTAAAGATTAGAGCAATGAGCAATGAGGGTGTTAACAGAGTCCACTTGGGAAGTACATCCAGCATCTTGGCAAACTCGTTCTCTGCATCTGAGTATGCTTGCTCTGTGTAGGCCAAATCTGTGCAATCCAAGAAAATAGATACTGCCTTGAATGAAACATGCCGCATCGTCTCTAAATGCCTCAGACCAACTAATGTCGAAAAGACATGGCACCACCCCCTATTCGATAGCAAGTAGCAACTGAAAAAAAAAAAAAACGGACAGTTGTTATCCTTTGCACCTTCACCGAGCTGCAAGACAATGTCTCAGATCACAGAATTCATGAACAGCATTTGGCCTGAAACAGCTTAGCGCTTTCATGTTCCGATACTGGAAGCAACAGTCAAAATTACAGGACTGAAATAAGCCAATTGAGGAGAGTCTCAGCTCATGCCTCACAACAATGGCCAGTGTGGAGAACACTTAATAGGATAAGAACTGGTATGGCATGAACTAGGGCCACCCTAAAAAATAATAATAGGGCTGTACACAAAATTATGCCAGTGATTATGGTGCTTTTCAAGACCCAGGAGCTGACATCGCATCGGACCACAACCCGATGGTTGGGACTATTCACACAGGGCCAAAGACAACACTAATAAATATAAACAAGGTCAAAGAGGCAGAGGTTCACCACAGAGTCGAGGTTGATTTTGTGGAAGGGCTGAAGCAGGTGAAGAGAAAGGAGCACAGTGTGGTGGAATTGTGGGCAGGCATGAAGCTGGTGCTCATTATGACAAACAAAGCATTTGACAACAGGGATGAGGAGGAAGAAACAGCTATGGATAACAGATGAGATTCTGGACTTAATGGGCAAGAGATGGAAGTGGAAGAATTGCAACAAACACTGATAAGACCGGGTACATCGGGAAATAAAAGCCAAGATCAAGGCCGCTAAAGAAGAATAGTTGCCATCAAAGTGTGTGGAGATAGAACAACTACAAGAGGGACCTGACAACTTCGACCTGCACATGAAGATCAAAGATATGTTGGGAATGAATAGAACATGCAGCATCAGCATGCTGCTCAACAAGAACAATCAACTGATCAGGGACACAGTCCCAGCTATTTGAGCTGTTAATCTATTGGAGAACACAGGACCAGCCAGCACATTGTGGTTGAAGCAGGCACTGGTCCTGACATCTTGCAGGAGGAGATTCAGCATGTTGTTCGACAGTAGAAGAGTGGTATGGCTACTGGGTCAGATCAGGTGTACACCAAAATCCTAATGCTGGTAGACATTAGCACTAACATCCTAACAGACCTCTTCAATGCTGTGTGTGTGAAACTGGCCTAATTCCGAACAATTGGGTTAAGTCTACCTTTGTCATTCCACCAAAGAAGACTAATGCAAAGAGATTCTAGGAACACCGTACGATCATGTTGATGAGCTATGTTCTGAAGATCGCCCATGGCAGAATCTATGCCGCATGCGAGGGGACACTAGCAGAAATTCATTTTGGGTTCAGGAACAGGTTTGGGAGGAGGGATGCAGTGTACTGCATACAGGTCCTGGTGTGGTAAAGTACAACTTGATATGCTACTGGAAATGCTAAGGAATATCGGTCTTGACAGAAGAGACACCTGAATCATCACTTCTGTACTGGAACCAGAAAGCCACCATCCGCCTGAAAGACAGCCTGTCTGATGAGATCCAGCGAGGAGTCCTTCAGGGTTGCGCCTTACCTCCCCTGCTTTTTAACGTCTACTCACAGGCCATACTGGATGAAGCACTGGGACTGCCACAACAAAAGACATCTGCATCAACAGAGAACACATCAACCACAATTGCTATGTAGATGATAACATGCTCTTTTCGGGCAGTGTGCAAAAGATCTTCAAGCCTTGCTGAAGAGAGTCAGCGCTGCTTGCAGCAACTGGGGGCTCAAGATGAACGCGAATAAGACCAAGTTCTTGATTGTGAGCAAGCGAAGGTCCGTCCAGGCTAGACTTGTGAAATCTGTTGTAATTTTCACTTTAAACCTAGAATACTTACCAAAAGGATTGTCGCATGATGCCACTACACCTGAGAGACTAACATTATACGCTAGTTGCCCAGTACTAACATACATAAAATGTATGCGCATGTCCATATCTACGCTAAACAATAAGCAAACTCCACATTGTTGCCAGAAGTAATATATTATTTAGGAATTATGAAGTATATAGTTCGCATTACGTTGTTAGTAAAGAATAATTCAAAACACCTAAATGTATCAGATTCTGCGTTTGATGTCGATGTAGAACTATGTTCTTTTCTTTTTTTTTTTAGGTATTTTCCTGTGTTTGGACTAGTTGTTTCCCATATATGCTCATCCTGACCAAGGAGTTTATCCACTTCATAGCCATCAAAAAGGTTCTTTTATATGTTTAAAGGATGAAGCTGAGGTGTTTGAAGTTAGTCTCTTCGTAGGTCCTTTTTGAAATTTCCCTTTCGATGGCCGCTCAGTTTGCTGAATTTCGACAGAAGCTCATAAATCTGGATCACAGTCGAGATTATCTGTGCAACCACTGTCACTGGGTGAATACTTCGGATCGTCATCGGAGAGTATTCGTGCTCAGATTCACTTTCTGTACAGTTGTCTTCCCCATTCTCATCTTCATCCAGCTCGTCAAGAATGCAGCAAATGACCGACCTCCTCCTACTTCACTCTTTGTTTATTCATTGTGTCCTGGAAGGCCACATGCCATATAACTATAAAGCAACCATCCGGAATAAGGAATCTACCAGCATACGACAACATCTAAGTACCTGTTACATACTAACAATATGTCGATACTGCACCATCCTGAGGGGGTTTCTTTCTTGCACCATATTGGGCGACCCATCAATTGCTCCGGCTATTTTCCCCCCATCCAACCATCACTTCTACGGATCATTAAATGGACCAATGCATTTAATAAAAAACGATGCTAAGTGTCGGTAGCTATGCTCGCTTCTAACATTCATTGAATAAACAGTAACCGCATCATAAAATTTAAGCGATATCGCAATCTTCATTTCTCTTATCACATTTATCGATAGGATAATCCTTAAATTGCCACGCGACACCTCTCAGGGATAATTAAAATGCATCTGTGAATAGTATTATTTTTACGTGAGGTCAATTGGGAAACCGCATTTCCTTTTTAATAAATTACCATCGATACCATCCATCCACCGGAATCAATGTCAAGTTGTCCAAGTCCAATCATTCGAAGAAAAGAAAAAAAAGAAAAAAGAAAATAATTTTTTTAAATTAATTAATTAAAAATCATCTATACCATAATGATATTAGCCTATCTTCAATAATAACCTCTAAATTGAATAATCTATAGTTTATTTCATGATTCTAGAATCATAAAAGAAAATCTGATAACATTTATTTACATCAATTATCTTCCTCCTCTCTATATGGAAAAATTTAAATTTAATCTATCTACAATCTGATTCAACTGATCCTCTTGCACTTATTATCCGCATCATAAAAATAAAGAATAAATTCTCTTAATCACATAAATCATAGGTACATATTCTATCTGTTGTTTAATATTCTCTGAAATTAATTATCTCATAATAATAATAATGACAATTAATTGATAAGCAGAAAAAATTAATATGGGTTAAAAAAATCTAAGTCCCTAAGCCTTAGTAAACTTCATAATGAATATGCTTAATCTGAGTCCATCAGCTCTTGTTTCTTTCTAATAAAAAAAAGAAATGCTTATTTTCGTCGATATTAAATTGATATTCTGTCACTAACAAATGTATATCTTCCAATATTGTAACGTCAGCAGTTGCAAGTAAGTTCCAAGTATATAGCAGCTCAAAATGGCTATTTCAAATATATATCGATCATTAAATGAAAAATATTGGTCACTTTGACCATGTCATTTGGTTAAAATATTCAGATAACATCCTAAAATTAAATGTAGGTATCGTATAGAGATCCATTATTATCGTAGTTCAAATATAAATTATACCTATCATGATTTATGGTTTCACCAATATCCAATCAAGTATCATAAAATTTGTAGGAATGCATTTGGTAACCTATTTTATTTAATTGTGGTAGAGATTCAAATTATGAAGTTGCTCTATCAATTAAATACATTCTCGATACCAAACTTCAAATAATATTCAGTACAACGTTGACATATTCTCTATGAAGACAACAAGTTTCCCTTTTTTTATTTCTTATTTGGATATTTAATCTGAAGACAGTTTACGATAACCCACATACGTAATCTACGATGTATTTCATTGTATTCATGTACCACTAACCCAATATATCTCGCATTACCATTTTAATATCTTGCCGCATATGTCAAACATCACCATTGGCCAGTAATACGTCGTATTTACCACCAAAATTATCCATAAGCATATCTATCTCTCCATTTACCAATATTAATTATCATAATATCTCGTCATTCATTCCCATAAATATATCTCAGCGAATAATTATTCGTAAAACCACATCAACATGTCACTCAAATCCTAACTTCCCTACGTAAACATTTATCATTTCCAACTAGGCGGAAAATCATCTTAACATATCATTAATGTACTGCAACGGTACATTTCTGGGTTAAGTTTCATTTGTAATACACATGAACACGTTATTCTGTAAATGAAACACATGTATAAACTAAACAAGTTAATATTTACTCACTGTCATCGCGTCGTAATAGTAACCAGATCTAAGTTACTCAGAAATCAACTATAAAACATTACGTCTGGGATATGTCTCTTTGTATACGTGGTTTCAATCCCATAATGGTTGAAAACATCACTTTAAATCTCTCCTTGTTAAATTATAAACATTCCTATACTATGACATTGATTATAAACTCTGGAAGAAATACCTACTCCCATAATGATAAATCAACTAGGATAATCTCATTGCAAAGATAGTATCGACTGAGATTTCATCACGGAGAACTCCATAACAAGCAACATACCAATGTTCACTACAAATATTTAAATACTACGTCTACGACACATTAGTTTCAAGATAATAAAATAATTCTTTGGAACGTAGCTTGTGGCTGCTGATGTTAGATGACTGGGTTAGGCTCCGATGTTGTCATCTTAGGGCTGCGTAGAAAGTCCCCAACATCCGTTACGTTACCATCAGGTTGTAGTCTCAAAATTCGGGTTAGCAGGAACAGCTGGGCGGTCTACGTCGGAAAGTCGGCTCCATCTCCGATTTAGCCTCTCGTGTTGTAGCCGTTAGTCATATGTGAAAGAAACATTTCCAATATGGCAATTAATATCACGTCCATATCCTTCAGAATGTTCTACAAAGAATCTAGATTATATTTTTGTTTCAGGTTATTATGTCAGAAATTCAATGTCAATTCCTTGTGACAGATTTTAACAGGTAAATTATCAAATTAGCTTTTAATTTTTTTTATCCAGCCAATCAACCTATAATACGTTAAATTTGACTTGGTATTTCGTAACGGCCTTCGGTCTATATTCCGACTACTGTCCGGATACTATTCAACTTCTTCTGACTTTCCGCCTCGATGTTTGATCAGATATAGGCGTAATTCTAAAATTTCTTCACTGTGCAGGTTCTTCAGCTCTTATTAATTGAAATATCTCCCTTCTTCTTTCCGCGAGGATTATTTTTTTTCGTGGATAAACTTACTTCGAAGTTTTGCGTACCAAATTTTTTATTGTTCACCCACTTCCTCTTTTTTAACAATTTTAAAAACTTTCTATTATTTTTTTATCACGGCCGCATGGATCCTTTATAACTTTACGTCTAACTCCATGACCTAGGCATACTTAATTCGCCAAATGAACATCTTTGCCATCACATGCATGGCCTCCTTGATTTTATGCGTACGTATTATATATATTCTGAAATCACGGCCTATTTCACTTAATATATTCGTTCTTTTTAGATGTATGGCTCAATTACATAATCTTTGCGATCTCATTACCGTGCATGGCAAACTTTTAACATCGTATGACATCCTTTATTCCATTATCAGGACGATGAAAAAGGTACAATACTAACAATATGTTATTTAAAAAATACATTGACCATTGGAAGCACTGCATAGACGTGATCTGTTGGGGGTAACGTGGGAAGAAGCCATGCGCAGTTATGACGTATACATGTTAATTCTACCTGTGTTGGTATTCTAGGGTGCCGGCCTCTTACCCGGAGGCCCCGGGTTCGATTCCCGGCCAGGTCAGGGATTTTTACAGGGACCTGAGGGCTGGTTCGAGGTCAACTCAGCCTACATGCTTAGAATTGACTTATCTGACGGTGAGATAGCATCCCTGGTCTAGAAAGCCAAGAATAACGGCCGAGAGGATTCGTCGTGCTGACCACACCACCTACCATTTCCTCGACACACTTCGTAATGTTCAGGCTGAGCCGCGGTCGCTTGGTAAACCAAGGCCCTTCATGGGCTGTAGTGCCATGGGTTTTTAAATTATTTTTTTTAGTATTCTGGGGTTAAGGGTTAGTATATACCTTTGTTGTCACACTATTGATCAGAAGTTTGAAATGGAGTTGTTACTAACTCTCTAGGCCTACCTTGGAATGAAAGTCGAGGATGAAAATCATTCCCTCATTATTACCTACCTTAAATCTTAAATGAATCGGTTTTCCATTTATATTTACATGCATGACTTCTTGATTAAAATCATGGAACACTTCCCAGAAAATGGGTGGTTATTTTGTGTAATATTAGCAACCCACAAGTAATGCCGTGGCCTTAATTGAGGTTTAGCCCCACCCTTTGCCTGGTGTGAAAACGTGAAACCACAGAAGACCATTTTCAGGGCTGCCGACAGTGGGTTTCGAACTCACTATCTCCCGAATGCAAGCTGATAGCTATGTGACCCAAATTGCACAGCCACTTGCTCGGTGTAGAGCTTTATTTTTTTTGTATACTCGGCAATTCTTCCACACATGCTTCGGATCCATCGTAAATGATGTAGGCAGCATAAGCCAAGTAACGACTGTTTTTCTCTGTGACTCCTCTCTTGTTTTCTTATCACCTCAACTCAGCTCCCTTTTTCGTAGATTAATGTTTCATTGTCCTACCTAATCCTTCCTCGGTGCATAGGGTTGCCAGATTTCCGGATGGCAAATAAGGAACAATCGCTCGATTCCAGATAGCAAATAAGGAACACTTCCATTTTCTTGCCATATAGCGCTAAATTAAGACACCATAGCCATGATTAAGAGAAGATACCAGGGTTATATTAACAAATGAAATGAAATGGCGTATAGCTTTTAGTGCCGGGAGTGTCCGAGGACATGTTTGATTTGCCAGGTGCAGGTCTTTTGATTTGTCGCCCATAGGCGACCTGCGCGTTATGATGAGGATGAAATGATGATGAAGACGACACATACACCCAGTCCCCGTGCCAGCGAAATTAACCAATGATGGTTAAAATTTCTGACCCTGCCGGGAATCAAACCCTGGTCCCCTGTGACCAAAGGGCAGCACACTAACCATTTAGCCATGGAGCCGGACATATTAACAAATAAATACCGGTAATAATATAACAGCGTCAGCGTGATATATGTAGATACTTAATTTATTACAAACTAATAATGCGTTAGTCTTTACATTGAAATGAACATTTCACAAGTACTTGTCATTTGAAGAAGCAATTTGTAACAGTTATTTATTCAACAAAACTTTCTTGAGAAATTCCTTACAATTCTCATCATAGTTGAAGTACACTAGAAGTGCATTTTCATTTAATCTACTGAGCATCTGTTTGTCATCTCTCCATTTTATTGCCATTACTGAAAATACTCTTTCAGTACATGCATTTGATGGAAATATACTTAAGACAAACTTAAATACCATCAAATTAAACTTAAGTTTTCTGGGCCAATTAAATCGGTGATATAGACCCACCTATCTGGTATTGTTTTACTTAGAAGAGCTAGTTTTAGCTTTTCACCAGCACCACTCTCACCAGAAAACAAATTGACTGTTTCTACAACATCTGAACACATGTCATCAATATTCAGCTTTTCCTGTAAACCACTAACTTTAAAATCTTGCTGAACTGAGGTGAGTTTTCTAGAGTTACGTAGGTGGTTTGAAAAGTTCTCGGAATGTACTAGAATTATCTTACCTCGGTGGAACTGCTTTTATTTTTCAACATAGTCTCCCTGTAGACTAATGCATTTGGTCCAGCGATGTTCCAATGCCTTGATCCCATCTCAAAAATGAGATTGTTCCAGGCCTGCAAAATACCTCTCCAATTCGGCTGTCAGTTCTTCCCTTGTAGAAAATCTCCGTCCACCGAGGAAAATTTTCAGCTTGGAGAATAGATGAAAGTCTGATGGTGCCAAATCAGGTGAATAAGGTGGATGTGGCAACAATTCGTACCCGAGTTCAAGAAGTTTTGCCATGGCAATAACACTTGTGTGCGGCGGAGCGTTGTCCTAATGAAAGATGACCATTTTCCTTGCCAAACCAGGCCTTGTTTCGCGTATCTTTTCCTGTAGTTGGTCTAGGAAGTTTGCATAGTAATGCACCGTAATTGTTTGGCCAGTAGGAAGCAGAATGCCTTTTGCATCCCAGAAAACTGAGGTCATGACCTTTCCGGCCGAACGCACTGCCTTTGCTTTCTTTGGTGGTGGTGAATCAGCATGTTTCCACTGCTTTGACTGCTGTTTTGTCTCTGGGGTATAGAAGTGGACCCAAGTTTCATCTGCAGTCACAAACCGGCGCAAAAAATCTTGTTGGTTGCACTGAAAACGGGCCAGACTTTGTTCGGACATTTCGAATCTGGTGTGTTTATTGTCCAATGTCAAGAGCCGCGGCACCCACCTTGCGGATAATTTTTTCATACTCAATTCTTCGGTTAAAATATAATATACCCATTCAGAAGACATCCCTATAGCTTCGGCAATCTCCCGCACTTTCAGTCGACGATCCTGCATGACCATTCTATGCACTTTTGCAATAAATTCTGGGGTCGTAACACTTTTTGGCCGTCCACTACGCGGATCATCATCCAAGCTCTCCCGACCAAATTTAAACTTGCCGTTCCACTTGGCAACAGTTGAAAATGAAGGAGCAGAGTCCCCCAGTGTGTTCTGAAAGTCGGCATGAATTTCCTTCGCTTTCATACCTTTCATACCATCACGGCTCGAATCTCAGTTTTTTCCATTGTCACAAATCACTACGCGGGAACAACAACAAAGAGTCGTCACTACCACACTCCTGCAGCTAGAGCACTGACGCGCCACGTGTTCACTCACAAAGGATGTGTGATTATTGCACGGGAACCTTGTTGCTCTAGCACTGACATCTAGCGGTGATTCCGAGGTTCAACCTATTCGATACAAAAGAATAAGAAATGCAGTGATTACATTCTTATCTATATATATGAAATAAGAGTTTTGTATGTACATTGTTCAGAATATGAAAAGAATGGTATTTCTGTATCGGTCATGTCCATAGTAACAAGGAAATGTACTTTTTTCTTCTCCGTAATTTCTGTCTGTCTGTCTGTATGTATGTATGTATGTATGTATGTACACGCATCACTAGAAAACAGCTGATGATAATTTAATGAAAATTGGTATGTAAAGTCAGGGGATGAGCCGCTATAATCTAGGCTATAAATCATTTTACTCACAATGAGTGAATTGGTAGTTTAGGGGAAGGCGTAAAATTTATTTCTCAAATATTTATTTTATTAGTGGTCCTATCGATAATTACTACATAACGAAAGTTATATAGAATCAAATTTCCGATCATTTATGTCATACATTGTTACCGTACCGGCTTCGATAAGACAGATATTCATGAATTTGTATTTTTGCTGCCAAGTTCACATCAACGCCGAACCACGAGAAAATGTGTTAACAGAATTTAATGAAAATCGGTATATGGAGTCGAGGAATAAGAACTACAGTCTAAGTTATAAACAATTTTATTCACCCTGGATGAAATTGTAGTTATGGAGAAGACGCTTAAAATTTAATTTTAAAATACCCATGTTATTGGTCATACCGAAATGTACCACATTACAAAAGTTATAGAGAATACAATTTCCGATCATTTATGTTTTCAGTTTTAGCGTACCGACTATGATAAGAGTGGTATTTCAGAGGTGGAGGAAAACTAAATATGGAGGCCTACAATATTGAAGGTGCATAACAATGATCAACAATAACATTACATTGACCACTGTTTGTTGTGTTGTTCTTTGTCTCTTATGCTGCTGCGTAATGAGTATAACAGCCTGACCGAATATTGGCAGAAAATAGCTAGGGAGTTAGAAAACTTTCTTCTCTAGCATGCCATTCGTCTGGTTCATATATTTTCTGATACTGCTGGTAAGTTACAGACTGGTTCATCATAGTATTCCAGCTATTCGATCCCTACTCTGACATACTGTCTTGAATGAGCAGTGTGCTCATTTACAGCAGTCATTCACTTAGTAGTAGTATTAGTAGTAGTATGACCTGTCTAGGATTACAATTTAGAACTAATCCAAATTATAGCACCATAATTCACTAAATAACTCAAAATTCAACCCTGACAAGAGCCGTTTCTTAAGAAAAGCTTCTTCCTTTTCACTTTTATTAAATTCTACATGCATTTCATTCCAAAATTAGCATTGAGGTGGGGGTTTCTCCTCTGGCTTGGAGGAAAAGTTTGTCTCCAAGTCAGATAGATTTTTCCGCCACCTGCGTAATGAACTGAGATTTTCCGACTCATCGGGTACTCCTATTAAACAGATTAGTAAGAGGACATAGTTTTTGCCCTGGGAGTATCCACTATTCGACACCCCCACCTGACCGAAGGTAAGACGAAGTGTGTTCACGGATCACGCCTCTCTGCGGCTTGATCATTCCAGCTTTGGGCAGCGTAGTACTGTTCGTTAAAAGTGAGAAAATGTGTGGATTTTCATTTGATCGAGTATTTCATATAAAAGCATTGCTTTCAATCGTGCCATTCATACTGATGTCATTGTAATGATCTATGTTCATTTCAGTTGGGGAAACTACTAAGACAGTCGTTCTGAGGATGTAAGAAGGCAGGTGGAGAGCGAGTGTCTGTCATTAAAATGAAAACTCTCCAACCTGATTGTGACTGATGGTAGGCAAGGGTGCCTACCTTTACAATAAAAATTCCCTAACCCAGTCTTCATATGAGAAAAGACGTTTGGTGACTTCCCCGTCGTGTTTCTAGGGTAACGTTAAGTGCTACGCAATTTAATACAATCTTGCTCACAACATGTACACTATCTCACCTAGAATACTGTATACAATGTAGAATTCCGTAGCGAAGCACGGGTACAACAGCTAGTTTAATAATAAGTAGAAGTGGTACCGGTTTCGACCCTAGTCCAGGTCATCATCAGCCGATTAAAACATGAAAACAATGCATAGGAAAAAGAAAATAAAAGATCAAGTTCACTCCGGGTCAGTAGAAGAGGCAATATAAAAATGACAGGGGTAGACACTGTAAAATTCAGAAGTAAAATGTAAGTCACTTAAAGGAAACAGTGCGTAATTTTCTGAACGGCAGTATGGCACACGCAGTGTTAGGCAAAGTCTTATAATGTTTATGAAAAGTGGAGAACGGTTAAATGAGCTAGCTTGTATACACTGTCAGGCACAAAGTCATAACACAGTCGAACACATATGAAGATCCATAATCGAGCTGAAGATGAGTAGATCAATTGAAGTAACTTGCCAGCTCCCGGTGATCAGCGCGATATACTCAACATCAGGCACTGCGGTTTCAAACGCCAACGTAAAATGAAGAATAGCTGAATGATCCAGCATTTGCTTCGGTCGCGGGAATGTAAGTATATATAGATACATACAATATAATTCAATATAATTGAATAAGTAATTATGATCCTGTAGAATTTTTGGAACAGTTGATGTGAAAAAAAACAATTGTGAAGAGAAAAAAAATATTGTAAAAAGGGCAATACTGGAAACAAATGAAAACATATATGCACAGTGTGCTATTTTTAAAATGTAAAAAATTCAGGTCGTGATTGAAGTAGTCGAAGTTGGCGCAAGGCAAGAGTTAAGTTTGAATGAGAAGAACAGAAATGAAGGTGGCTCTTTTTTTTTTTTTTTTAGGTGAAAAGAAAAGATAGGATAAATTAATAGAGGAAGAGGAATAGTGGAATAAGAGAACAATAAAAGAGATTGAAGTTTAACGGTGTTGAGGAAGGATAAGATAGGGTGATGAAGGAGGGGTAGTTTAGAAATTGCTAATCTTCTCCCGAGTGCACAATGGAACCTCTTCCTAACTCAAGTAGATAATAAATTATTTCATGAATTGTCAATTGTCCGCCTCTGTGGTGTAGTGGTTAGCGTGATTAGCTGCCACCCCCGGAGGTCCGGGTTCGATTCCCGGCTCTGCCACGAAATTTGAAAAGTGGTACGAGGGCTGGAACGGGGTCCACTCAGCCTCGGGAGGTCAACTGAGTAGAGGTGGGTTCGATTCCCACCTCAGCCATCCTGGAAGTGGTTTTCCGTGGTTTCCCACTTCACCTCCAGGCGAATGCCGGGATGGTACCTAACGTAAGGCCACGGCCGCTTCCTTCCCTCATCCTTGCCTATCCCTTCCACACTTCCCATCCCCCTACAAGGCCCCTGTTCACCATAGCAGCAGGTGAGGCCGCCTGGGCGAGGTACTGGTCATACTCCCCAGTTGTATCCCCGACCAAGAGTCTGAAGCTCCAGGACACTGCCCTTGAGGCGGTAGAGGTGGGATCCCTCGCTGAGTCCGAGGGAAAAGCCGAACCTGGAGGGTAAACAGATGATGATGATGAATTGTCAATTAAGCAACAAACCCTGGAGAAGAAACTCATCATTCTTAAGAACAAAACTTCTTCACAAAAATTTCAGATTAAGAACATTAACACACCCTCCAAAACCATTTAACAATTCCATTCTCCCATTGTAAATTTATTTAAAACAACTCTGAGTGATGATGAAAACTTAATTCTTTCGAAGGGCCTCAAACACAATTGGCCCAACCTCAACACTTTCAGTGTAGCCACCAATTTAATTATTGAATCTGAAATAGCCATTAACAAAATGTCAACAGATGAACAAGATGAAATCAGATATGAAGTAAAAAGAAAACTCGAAAAAATCTTCATTAGCAATAACAAAAACACTTCTCTTAATAATTATAATAAAAATAATAGTAATAATATTAATAATTTAATTAATGATAATAAACTCATTTTAGATCTTAAAAAGAAAATCAATGACAATAATCTCATCATCACCAAATTTGATAAAGGCAACACTACTGTCATAATGGAATGAACTGACTACTGAGATAAAACTAAAAAAATTTTCAGTGACTCTTCTTTTTCTATAGTAAAAAAAGACCCAACCACGAAAATCCAACGCCTACTCAAACAAACTTTAAAAAACACTTCCTTTCTCCTCACAGATCAAGAAAAAACTAAATTAATAAACATGAACCCAGGCCTACCCACTGCCAAAGCCCTCCCAAAAATTAACAAAACTAACATTCCCATCCGTCCAATAATCAATTACAGACCCAGTCCCCTATACAATACTTCTAAATTCATCCAAACATTTTTACTAAAAAACTCGATTTTTATCCAACAAATCCTTCTGAACTAATCAACAAATTAAAGAACTTTTATATCCAACCAAATTTTTCTCTCCATTCTGTTGACATTGTAAACATGTACCCTAGTATTCCCCATAATAAACAACAACCTAAACAAATTCAGTAACCTGAGTAAACTTGAAATTCAAGACTGCATGTCTATTTTAAAATTGGTTCTCAACAATAATTATTTTACCTTGATAACACCATTTATCAACAAGATGGCTTGGCTATGGGCTCACCAGCTTCAGGCATTCTTGCTGAAATTTACCTTGACTTCTTAGAAAACACAAAAATTAATAATAATAATAATAATAATAATAATAATAATTTCTCTAACATCCTGTTTTGGGCCAGATATGTCGATGACACATTAGTAATTGTAAATTAAGAATCAACCAATGCAGCCTCTACACTTCTTCATCTCAACAACATAGACTCTAACATTAAATTCACCCTCGAATCAGAACACAACCAAACTCTTAATTTTCTAGACTTAACTATCACTAGACATCCTTCTTCTTTATCTTACAAAATATTCAGAAAACCAACCCAAACAGCAACCACAATACGACAAGATTCTTCACACCCCCAAGCACATAAACACGCTACTTATAACAGCTTAATTTTTCGTGCCTTCAACACCCCTATGTCTAAAAAAGATTTAAATAATGAATTGAACACCATCCGTAACATCGCTAAATTCAATGGCTTTAACAACTCCTTTATAAACCGTATCATCAACAAATTCAAACACCGTCCTAAAACCACGTTATCTAAAGACATAACAAAACCAACTGCATTTTCCACTTTCACTCAAGAAGCCTATAACATAACTAATGTTTTTAAAAAACACAACATGAAAATTTCTTTTAGAACTAACAATAGAAATTTTGATATTTTACACAACTCTAAATCACTGAATAAATCTAATGCTTTTTCTAAATCTGGAGTATACAGATTGAAATGTAACAACTGCAGCTCCTCCTATATCGGACAAACTGGCCGCAACTTCAATATCAGATACTCCGAACATATCAACGCCATTAAATACAACAGATTCTCCGCCATAGGACAACACATACAAGACTCCAAGCATAATTTCACCAGTATTGAAAAAGACATGAAAATACTTAAAATCATTAACAAAGGTCCCCTCTTAAACACTACTGAAAATTGCTTTATTCATTTTGACCAATACTTCAACCCTAATTTCAATTTAAATCTCATTTCTGAAAAACCCAACATCCTTTTCGACTTCCTAATTCTTCTTCTCAAAAATTCTAAATTTCAAAACCCCAATTCTATTTTCCATGCCTTACAAAGTTCCTACCCACATTTTCTACCTCCAATAACCCACCCTAAACTACCCCTCCTTCATCTCCCTATCTTATCCTTCCTCAACACCGTTAAACTTCAATCTCTTTTATTCTTCTCTTATTCCACTATTCCTCTTCCTCTATTAATTTATCCTATCTTTTCTTTTCACCTAAAAAAAAGAAAAGCCACCTTCATTTCAGTTCTTCTCATTCAAATTTAACTCTTGCCTTGCGCCAACTTCGACTACTTCAATCACGACCTGAATTTTTTACATTTTAAAAATAGCGCACTGTGCATATATGTTTTCATTTGTTTCTGGTATTGCGCTTTTTACTATATTTTTTTTCTCTTCACAATTGTTTTTTTTCACGTCAACTGTTCCAAAAATTCTACAGGATCATAATTACTTATTCAATTATATTGAATTATATTATATGTATCTATATATACTTACATTCCCGCGACCGAAGCAAATACTGGATCATTCAGCTATTCTTCATTTTACGTTGGCGTTTGAAACCGCAGTGCCTGATGTTGAATATATCGCGCTGATCACTGGGAGCTGGCAAGTTACTTCAATTGATCTACTCATCTTCAGCTTCAGCACGATTATGGATCTTCATGTGTTCGATTGTGTTATGACTTTGTGCCTGACAGTGTATACAAGCTAGCTCATTTAACCGTTCTCCACTTTTCATAAACATTATAAGACTTTGCCTAACACTGCGTGTGCCATACTGCCGTTCAGAAAATTACGCACTGTTTCTTTTAAGTGACTTACATTTTACTTCTTCTGAATTTTACAGTGTCTACCACCATCATTTTTATATCGCCTCTTCTACTGATCCGGAATGAACTTGATCTTTTATTTTCTTTTTCCTATGCATTGTTTTCATGTTTTAATCGGCTGATGATGACCTGGACTAGGGTCGAAACCGGTACCACTTCTACTTATTATTAAATAAGAATGTAATCACTGCATTTCTTATTCTTTTGTATTGAATAGGTTGAACCTCTTTATTTATTATTTCATTTTTAACTGTTAAGACATGCTGGTAAGCAGTCGAATGTTTTAAGGTTGCGATCTCCGTGTGGCTTAGTGATAGGCATTTTTTAAAGATGGTATTTTGTTGATGTGTGTATTTTGTTTGTGACAGCAGTTGATTAGGTTATTTGTATGTTTATGTGAAGTTAAGGTGAAATAAATATGTGTACCGACTGACAGCATTTTTCTTGCGCCTTTGTGGATACAACAATATACCTACCCAGGACTTTATTTTATAATATGTATAGATTGGTTATTCTTCATTATCTTCAAGCCCATGTCAATTGTATACTCCATTCAATGCATCATTTTCCTACATAGAACTTTATGCATTTTGTTACTGTATGTAGTGTTGCTCACCAGACAAGTGGCTATATTATTGATATTCTCTCAAATATGAAGATAACTCCTGCTCATAAATACACAGGGTTATTGCTCATGATGCTCCTATTTTGTAAGGCATTATGTGGCAGGTTTTGTCTAGAATCTGATATTAACAGTACATTTCTTACACTGTCTCTCTCTCTTTCTCTTACAGAATGTGCTGTGCAATGCCTCCTGCACCATGGTGGATTGCTGTTGAGGAAGAACTTAAAGCTGGTTATCTGGGTGTTCTGAAGTCTTTGAGCAAGAATCGTAAAGCATGTGCATTGCTTAAATGGAGTCCAAAGAAGCAGTGCTCATGCCGTATACAGTCCGTCGGCAAGCGACTCGACTTCTCAACTCCATCATTAGACCTGCAAAGCAGCAAAGAGTCTGAGTCAGATGCAGATAACATTGTTCCTGGCAAAGATATTAAACAGGCTGATTGCCTACTGGGTGAGAAACCTGTTGTAGATAGTGGAGTCAATGAAAAGCCATCTGGTGATGGTCTTGCCAAGGATAGTGCAACAACCACCATGCATGATGAACATCTCGATGTAATTCCTTTACTGTCCTCTGATAAGGCAGATGAAAAAATTCTGATGAAATATGAAGTTAAAAATGATCTAGAAAAATGTGGTAGTGTATCTAGTCTTTCATCTGCTTCTGAATCCTCTTTGGCTACTCCAGAACAAGAACTGTGTAGTTCTTTTATTACTTTCTCTGATAATAGCTGCAATATTTCCAGAGAAAATATTTCATCTTCTGATAATTCTGAGTTGGGAACAAAAGTTGATGATTCTTCACTAAAACTGTGGAGAGAGAAATACAAGATCAAGGAATGTTCAGTTCGTGTACAAGATTGTCTCCCTAAATCACCCACCATTATAAAATCCTTACCCCCAGTTAAGGTTGAAGTTCCGTGTTCAGAAATATTGTCAGAAGAGAGTGGGAAGTCTCCTGGTAAGGTAGCCCTAGCAACTCCTCGGAGTGATTCAGGAATCAGTAGCACTGATGAGGAACTAAAACCATGTGGCCTAGCAGATGAAGCTACAGAACATGCTTCTCTTGGATCAACAACACACGTTGAAGCTGGTGCAGAGGTAACTGAGGCAGGTTACAGTAGTAGTAATGGTGATGAAAATCCTGTTACATCAGAATCAGAATCCTCCAGTAAAGACTGTATGTGCCTGGAAGAGTGTGTGAGAACAAAACCATCCCTATCGTTACTGTATATTAAGAAGAAAGTGAATGCTGGTGAATATTCATCTTTATTGCAATTTCATCAGGAAATGGAGAACTTGATTAGCAGAGCTCAATGTGCAGATTTACAGGAAATGTATCACCACACTCTACAGGAAGTGTTTCCATGGTTTGATCCAAAATATGCTCGTGTATCTAGCCGACCTGTGCACGAGGATCATTTCTATGTTTCTTCTCCTTGTAAGCTAGGACACTCAAACGGTGAAAAACTTACTTTAGATGATGGTAAATTAGTTAGTGATTCTGATAATTTAGATGATCTCAGTGAAACAACCACTCCAAAGTTCTTATTAAATAAGAATCCAGATTATTATTACTGTGGTTTTAAACTGGAAGATGTTCGTACATGTGTGTTGTGCAAAGGTATTGGTGATGGCTCGCCAACAGAAGAAGGTCGCTTGCTATACTGTGGCCAAAATGAATGGGCACACACCAATTGTGCACTGTGGTCAGCAGAAGTTTTTGAGGAGATTGATGGATCTCTTCAGAATGTACAAAGTGCAATGTCCAGGGGCCGTCAGATTCGTTGCCCATGGTGTGGGAAGAGAGGTGCCAGTGTTGGTTGCTGTGCACGTAATTGTGCTGAAACCTACCATTTTCCATGCGCCCGAAAGGCTCGTTGCACTTTCATGGATGACAAGAATGTTTTCTGTCCCACCCATGCACCTGATGCTGTAGGAAAAGTACTACACCTTGATTCAGAATTTGATATCCGCCGTCCTATTTATGTTGAGCTTGACAGGAAGAAGAAGAAATTTTCAGAAGTTTCAAAAGTTAAATTTATGATTGGTTCACTGATAGTTGAAAGCCTAGGTGAATTTGTATCGGAAGCTTCTGATCACTCAGATATCATCATTCCCGTTAATTTTCGATGTACACGATTATTCTGGTCATCTGTGGAACCATGGCGAGTCGTTCAGTACCATGTTAAAACATCGTATCAAGCAGAGAAACCAAAGCCTGCAATGGACTTGGGAAAGAATCTCACTGTTGATCACACACTAGATCAAGAAGTATTGGAACGGAAATTAGATGAATTATCAAGGTGGCATCAGGAGCTAGATCAGATTTATGGAGAAAGGACTAATGAACCGTTACCAATTCCACATTTAGATACTGAAAAAAATAAATTGCCAGAAGAAACTAAATACTCTGAGGAGAATAAATCACCTGAAGAAAGTAAATCGCCAGAAGAAACTAAATTGCCTGACTTGCCTGTTCTTGATGTTCGTCAAGTTATTCATAAATATCCTAAGACAGAAGAAGACAAAATTGCTCGACAGGTGTTGAATTATCTGCTTGATACTATATGTAGTAAAGATGTAGATGACAATTGTTTAGCTGATCCTCAGAATGCTGCTGACATTCTCCCTCCTGAATTGAAAGATGCCATTTTTGAAGATTTGCCTCATGATTTGCTTGATGGAATTTCAATGCAAGATATCTTTCCTAAGCTTATGAGCTATGAAGATCCAGTTGCACTAGATATGAAAAATGATGTTGCCTTCCCATCAGAAAGCTTAAAAGACACGAAAGATGATTTGAATGAAGATGTTATTCTTAATTCAGATGTGGATGTATTGTCAGCTGTTAGTAGATCACAAGATTCATCATTAAAAGGGAAAAGAGTCGAACAGGTTGCTGTTGAATTGAATTCCCAAGCAGATGGATGGTTACCTGGAGGAGATACCAAAGATCAAGTGCAAAATATTGTAGATGATTTCTTTCAGAATGTATGCATTAAAACCATTGGGCAAAAGAACACAAACAAAGAATTGAAACGTAGCAAGTCAGAGATATCTCCACAGACAATAAATAAGAAAATTAGTGGAACTTCACGTAGCCAGCAGCGTTCGTGTAGTCTCGCATGGAGCTGTAAGTTAGATGGATCAGTCGGTTCCCAAATTAAGAGAAGAAAAGGGTCACGTGCCATTCAGCGTGGAAGTTCTGGTGAGGCTGCCAGTAGTTTAGTAACTTCTGATACTGATAGAGCACATATGCTACAAGAGCTTAGACTTGCAGATGGTGGAGGACTAGGGAGTTTAGCTCGTTCCAGTGCACCGAGTATTGCTTCAGCAGTTCCAGAGAGTGTTCGGGAACTGAAGTTTCGGTTAGAAGACGACGTAGCTACTTCACAGGGTGATGTAAGGCGCAAAGTGTCTCTTCCCAAGGAAGAAGGGAAAGAGAACAAATGTCTCTTATGGCATGGCAGAGCACCACCTCGGCTTCTACAGTTGGATGGGACTGTCGATTCATCTAGTAGTGGTAGTGAAGGTGGTACGTCACCTCGGCAAATTGATGAGGATGATGACAGTTCCTTCATGCCACAGAGGAAACTTCAGCACAGTCTTGTAACCAAGGACCAAAATGATGAAGAACCAGTGAGATGTACTCGGTGCCATCGAACATATCGCACACGGAGTAGCTTTGAACGCCATCTGCCAACTTGTAGTAGTGACTTTATCCTCTCAACTAGTGAGAGTGATTCGGAAAATACACGATCAAGTGAAGAAGAATCGAGCAAAAAGCAACGACCTCGTTCTGTTGATCTAACCGAGGATCAAGTTCCTATCGGAGATTGTATAAACACCATCGGGAATGATTTCAAGGTACAAAATGTCATTACCGATGTTAAGAGTAAATCTCCGTCACCTACATTTACTTCGCAACTAAATTCCATTCCCAGCACAGTTACACAGCCCCGTGCATGTGCACCAACTGTGAACACTAGAAACTGCAGACAGAGGGTCAGGCCTGCAGCAAGAACTAACAATCAGAGGTTCGCTATCAGAAATTTTAACACTATGATGAATCAGTCTGTGCCATCACAGTATCATCAGTCGCATTCTGTTGTGCATCCGCAGTCGAATCAGACATCAACAACACCTACTGTCATTGTGCAACAGGTTCCATCACCAAGTGTTGTGCCTGCATTTGTGGAAGCATTTCAGCAACAATCTGGTCAGAGTTTACAGTATATTGCTACTATAGATACTCACAGTAATGGCTACACAAAGCACCCTTTTCTCACCTCAGCTCCAAATTCTCTAATGTCTGGAGCATTTCAGTTGCAGACTTCACCTGATGGATTTACTGGACTACAGAATGGTGGAATACCAGTCATGCCTGGGGTCCAACTAGCAACTTCTCAACCTACAGTGTTGGGAACTATCATTCAGCAGCCACCGCCTGCTACAATTCAATGTGGTATGGTGACCGCAGAGCAGATGGTCCTTGGCTCAACTCCAGGCTTAGAAATGTACACTGATCAGAATGGGGGCATGTTCTTGGCTAGTCAGCCAATGTTTATTGGTTTGGAAACAGTTGTAAGCAACACTATCATGTCATCAAGCCAGTTTGTATCAGGGGTTGTTGCGGCAAGTAGTAGTTTCTCAGCCACAACTACACAGGTGTTTCAGGCAAGTAAGCTGGAACCACTTATGGATGTGCAGCCAGGTTTTGTTATTGTAAATCCACATGGACCTCTGTCAGACTCTACTGGTATCGGAAACCCACCGGATGTGATTACGTGTGCTCCTCCAGCCCCAGCACCCCCTCCCCCTCAGCCGCCACCCCCTCCCCCTCCACCACCCCCTCCACCGCCACAGCCTATACCAATGAGTCTTCCTCAACAGCCTCCTATAATACCTCAGTCTCCAGTATCAACAGTCCAAAGTGCTCCTTGGAGGTTTACTCCAAACTTCAGTAAGGTGGACACATTTGTACCCCCAAATTCTGAATGTGGACAGTTTTCTTCTCAGCTGAATTCAGGAGTTAGGCCGAGTAATTATCATTCAGAGAATTGCAGTTACAAGACTTCTATTACTAAGACAAGTGTATCAGTAAGTGCTCCGTCTGTTGTGTCAAATACAGTGTCTTCTCAAGTATGTGAACGTTCCTCTCCTAGCCTGGTAAAAGTTATTAAAACAAATGATGTGCCTAATTCAGCATGCTTGCCTGTCACTTGCAATGTACCTGTTAAACCTTTGACACCTCAGCAACAAACACTGCTACCTTGTCCAACCTCAAAAGTGGAAACAAAGGAAGCAGGGCCAACGAAAGTAGCCATCCTTCCAACTGTAGTGGAGGTGGATAAACGGACAGCCTCAGTACCTGTAGTACAAAATAAAAACTCTAACAGTAGTAAGCCTATTAAACTGGTGTTCCAAAAGCAGTCACAAGATGGTTTCTATAAAATCAGCAGTCAAAATCATGCTGTGAGATTTCCTGGTGCAACTAATTCGGTTCCAGTAACTGTGCAACCCCTTTCAAATCTGAAGTGTACAAAACCTAAACCTCGCCTCACCGCACCTTCTTTGGTTGAAAAACGTAAAGATGATGCTAGCCGTTACAGTCCTTTGGTGCTGCACAGTAACGGGAATTTGCTGAATGGCACCAGGCAACTCCAGCCACAAAATGGCAAAGTTACTCCTGTCTCTCGAACTGGCAATGGTTCTGGCAAAGATTCATCTCCGGGTATAACTTATGAAATCCGTTCACAAGATGGATTCTCATGTACATCTTCATCCATCACTGAAGTTTGGCAGAAAGTCTTTGAGGCTGTACAGCAAGCAAGGGCTGTCCACAAAATGCCTCCTCTTCCTCAGAACCCGTTTGGGACAGCTCAGGATGGTCTTCAGATGTTGGGTTTAAAGCATAATGCTCTACGATACCTTGTTGAACAGCTTCCTGGTGTTGGACGTTGCATTAAGTACAAACCACGATATCACAAGCCTCAAAAACCTTCACCTGAAGATGATCTGGATGCTCTACCTCGTGAGAATTCAACTGGAAGTGCTCGCTCTGAACCATTTTCTACACGGTCTCCTTATGATATGTTCAGCTGGCTGGCATCCAGACATCGTCAACCACCGAAGTTCATCCAACCTACTGATGGTGAATCTGTAATGAGCAACAGGTAATGGAATATTCAGTACCAAAGTATTTCCTTTTTATGTCAGCTTGCTTAACAATCAAACTAATGATTACATTTGCATAGTGGACTCTTTGAATTAAGAAATGTTATCATTTTAGGTCTGCCTGTTACCATTTCTTGATGGATACAGTACTTTTGCATCCATCTCCTGGCACAGGCCAGAGTTAAGTGCAACTTCCACTTAAGTCTCAGTCTTATCCATGGCTGTGACAATATAGAAGCTGCTGTGGTATGGGTAATGCTGTATAATGACATTCAGAGCACGACTAGTGTATCTGAGTGTAATGAAAGGCTTTACTCATAGGGTCAGTCGTGCTAAAATCATTTTCAGGTCCAGTGAGGAAAGCAATGGCAGCAAACAACCTCACTCCTCATATTGCTTAATCCGTGGCTGTGACAATATAGAAGCTGCTGTGGTATGGGTAATGCTGAGTAATGACATTCAGAGCACGACTAGTGTATCTGAGTGTAATGAAAGGCTTTACTCATAGGGTCAGTCGTGCTAAAATCATTTTCAGGTCCAGTGAGGAAAGCAATGGCAGCAAACAACCTCACTCCTCATATTGCTTAGTTCACCTCATTGTGGTGCTGGTATTGGTTTTTGCAGTTTCTCTATAACTGCATAGCCTTTGGTGGTGCTGTCTGAGGATCCAACCAGCCTCTGGGCTGATGACAGACAGACAGGCAGGTCATCTTAGGAGGCTTCTCTGCAGACATCATTATTAGAAAGCTCATTGAGGTTAAAACTAATCAGTCGTTTTAGTATTAATTGAGAATACAAAGAAGGCCTGCCTTGCCTAAATTTGTCATCCAGTCATATTGGTATTTTTTTCTCTACTCTCAGTTGTCCTTTATAGACATGAGGATGTGGTTTCTTAGCGACTTCCTCTCATATTATCCCATAGTCCTCATAGGTTTTGTCCTCTTTTACAAAGGGAAACTAGATATGTGGAACAGCTCCCTTGAAGAGATTTTATGTGTGTAGCTTCTGTAGACTTGTCGACCGAGCAAGTTGCCCATGAGGTTAGGGGCGTGTAGCTGTGAGCTTTAATTCGGGAGATAGTGGGGTTGAACCCCACCCACTGTCGGCAGCCCTGTAGATGGTGTCCCATGGGTTCCCAATTTTATACCATGCAAATGCTAGGGCTGTACCTTAATCAAGATCACGGTCACTTCCCTCTCCTAACCCAATGTCGCCGTAATGTTGGTGCAACGTAAAGCAAAATTGTAAAAATTAATAATAATTTTCACCTTGGGAGTGGCGACCCCAATGTAATAACAGCCTATATATGTTTCATTCATTACATCCCTGACCCGGTCAATGACTGGAAAACAGGTTGTAGGTTTTCATTTTCAATAATTTTAAAAAATGTAATTGAGGCTACAGCCTTCCTTCCCGCTCCTTGCCCTTTCCTATACCATCGTTGTCATAAGACGTAAAGCAACTTGTAAAAATAAACTGATGATATCCAGGTAAAAATTCCCAACCTGGCTGGGAATTGAACTCGGGGCCTCCAGGTGAGAGGCAGGCAAACTAGACTTCAGGGCCAGCTTCAGACATTAATTACATGAATTATAAATTTCTATACTTTACCATTCAGTTTCCCACGAAAACTTCTTTCAGGTCAGAAACTTCAATCCAAACTCAAAGGCAAACTAACAATGCAATATGAAACCATGTATACGGCACTCCTGTCGGTTTAAGGTCTACAACTTCCTCTCTTAATCTCCTCTCCCCATACACCTGTAGAAGGCAGAAGGGCAGTTCCATTTATTAATGGTTACTCCTCATATGTACATACAGATACATTAAATTCTTGCGGAAGGAACAGACTTGACTTATTTCCTTAAATTCCAGGTGGAACATAGGGCCTCGACGAAATTTCTCCAGCTTGCTCTATCTACCACCAATGCTTTCACCTCCCTCCATGTCTTGTTTACTCCAGCAATCTCCTTGTCTATGGTTCTCTTCTGTGTGATCCTCGGTCTGCCTTGCCTGCGACTGCTTTGTGGATTCCAACTCAGTGCCTGCCTTGTGATACTTTTTTGTGGTTTTCTCAGGATGTGCCCTGTCTATCTCCATTTTCTTCTCATTATCTGTTCCTATATGGGACTTTGACTTGTGGCCTCCCAAAGGTCTTTGTTTGAGATGGTCTTTGGCCACCATATTCTCATAACGTACCTCAGACACCAATTTATAAAAGTCTGTAACCTTGTGGTAATGTATTTGGTCACTTTCCAGGTCTCGCTTCCATACAGTAACACAGATTTAACATTTGAGTTGAATATCCTTGTTGTTGGATATTCAGCCCAAAGGCTGGTTTGATCCTCTATACCTCCACCAACAGCTGTTATAGATAGCCTAGGTGTCACTGAAGAGGCATACTAGGGAAATGAGAATTGAGGTACTTTCCCGTTGCTTTCCTCACCAAGTCAGACGTTGCTATTACATATCAGTCTTCCAAGCCCACTGAAATGCATGCACCAACCGAATCTGTGAGCAATATTTTCACACCATTCATAACGGGGACTGGCTGCATAAAGAACGGTGTTACTAGATTCGCTCATACCTCGGTCACTTTCATATTGTCAAAGCCAAGGATGGGACTGAGACAGGTCAATGGAAATGAGTCAATGAAAGTAACAAATTTACTCTATTCTAGCCCATACCAGAAGACATAGTGCACTGCGAACACTACTTCCTGCCAGCAAAGGCATAGCTTCATTTTTATACGAATGTGAGGGGATCTCCATATTGGTCGTAACTGTGCAAAAGCTCCTTTGGTTTTATTTATACGACTCACCACATCTCTAAAAGCACCTCCATTCTGGCTTACCAAGCTTCCTGAGTAGCAAAATTCCTCTACCCTTTCTATATCCATTTCATCTAGAGTCAAGCTACAATTGTTATGATGGTTTATGCGCATTGTATCTACTCCTACCACTACTCTTACTATTACTTTCCTTCACACAATATGCTTTAAATTTGTTGAGCGCCAGTTGCTGTAAGAAAACAAAATTCGGAGAGCATGCCTCTTATCTCACTTATTCTCAAGGCGTGAGGTAATAAACTCACATATCTGGCAATATACAGGAATATGGATCAGGACAATAGTACATTATGGTTGCATTTTCACAATTGAGGATTGTACTTCAAAATAGAGTAACTTATTATTATTTAAAGAAAACTGAATTTATGACTATACTTTACGTCACAATGAACTAGTATTGCCGTACTTTAATTTAACACAAGAAATATACCCTATGAGATTTGTTGTTACAGAAGCAGAAAATTTTATCTACATAAAACTATTGGCATGAATTTGAAGTGAAATATATCGCCGCTGATTACATTCTTCTTCATGTTATTAATGCATTACATGTCAGATGCTGTATTTACCTGATGGCTGCACACACCACTTTTGAATTTGAAATTCCTGTAAAAACCACTGAGTTGAAGTCCGATACCGTCTGCTGTAATCTTATCTTCTTATGTAACCTGGAGTTGACCTACATTTCCTTTCCGAGTGTAGTGACCTCCAATGCGGTTGCGTCCACTCATTATTTAAGTAGAAATTGGAAAGCTTTATTGAAACATCTGTAATATCCAGGCATACTATCTAGTTTCACACGTCCTGATTTCTAATATAGAGACTGTTGAAATAACTACAACAGTTCTATGCGGTATTAGATGTATCTAAGTTAAATTCCATTCTCGAACTATCTCCTGGATGCGAGCTCACAGCTGCGCGCCCCTAACCGCACGGCCAACTCGCCCGGTTCTCGAAAAATTGGGGTCGCAGTAAATTCATCTTTGCTCCAATATAATTGGATGCAAGGCTTACGAACCTGGAAGATCAGAATGCAGAGGGCAATGTAGATCTTAATTTCATCCTCATTTGTACTAAACCACTTGTCACCGTCTTAAAATCTGTTCTTCAATGTTATAATCACCAGCACTGTCCTCCGAACCTAAAACACGTTCAATTAATTCAGCAATACCATTGCTGTTACTTGCCTATACTACTCCTGGATCCATCGCTAGGAAAGTGATTGACACTTGAGATGTTTGTGCTTTCAGAGGCAACAATTAGGCAATAAATAACGGTGCAAGTTCTTAGACGGAGAACTGTAAACAAGCCACATTCCTGTTCTGTTCATAGAAGTTTGCAATAGGGAAACCCTTGCAGGGGTGATCAAAATATAAGCTAGTACATACAACTGTGTGGCAAGTTAATGTCTCGTCTTTTGAGTTTGAGGCCTGGCCAGTCACGTCAAATGAGTCGAGTGGGTTAAGGCGCTACGATATGAAGACAAATCTCTGTTCTTCTCGTCACTCAGAAACTATTTCTGTGTAGCCTGTGGCTATATGGTTAACAAGTTCCCTTTTAAGAATGACGTGCTAAAATATGCACAGATTGCTAAACTTGATGCCATTGGAGAAGCACAATTTTCTTCTGCTAATTTCTTTTGGAGAAGTTTCTTGTTATTTTGTATAAAAGAGAAAATGAAACAAGAGATGTCGCTGTGAATGAACTCCAAAGCCAGTTTGCGGCTCTTCAGATAATGATTTATCTAGTGTTGTAAGTAACCAAGCTAAATGATTCAAAATGGGCACAGTAGTTGAATATCCGTGGACCTGATGGACATTTATAAATATGACCTGATCTCTAGATTCATGCTGTCTGTTCTTACCATATCACATAGTAATACAGAGTGTGAATAAATTTTTAGCCTGATTAGGAAGAACAGAACACACTTTGGGTCATTGATGTTCAGTGGAACTCTGGAAGCCATTTGCATTTCGAAGACCAGAAGTACTGAAGCATGTTACACAAACACATTATTTCGACTTTCTGAAGAAAGCAAAGTAAGCCACAACTTTAGCTATTAAATCAGAATGAATATGTGCATGTGATGATGTAAATAATGTTAATGTCAGGTTCGATCCTGGCTCAGTCCGGTGGTATTTGAAAGTGTTCAGATACGTCGTCCTCATGTTGATAGATTTACTGGCACATAAAAGAACTCCTACGGGATAACATTCAAGCACCTCGGCGTTTCTGAAAACCGTAAAAATGTAGTTAGTGGCACGTAAAGCAAATATTATTATTATTATTTAAATAATGTAAATAACTTGTGTGTATATAATTATGTGCAGCAATGTACTCTTTACTTCAGAGTTTTAATTAACCATGTGCATAAACAAGTTATGTTGTGTAAGCAGATTTCATTGATGAATTTTGAAGATATTTTAAAGATAAACATATTTTTACCTAATCCATGGATTTTCACAAAACTGGGGAATATCACCTACATAAAAGCAGAGATATCACGAACATTTCTTTCATATACAGTTAATAGATTTTCTAAAATCATTTAAAAAAAATTTTTGTTGAAAATGTTTAATTCCATTTTTTCATGAAATTTAATTAATATGTTAATGGAAATTTGTAATTAGGTAGATAATACTTCTTTAAAGAGCACTACTTATTGATTTTCTGTACATAATTTATATAAGTTTGTGTAATGTTTTTCTAAAATTTTGGACTTAAAAATCCCTACCACTTGAAGAAATTCTGCGATCAAAAATTCCATACACAAGTTTCCTAATATTGCTGTGATACATATACCATACAAATTTTGTTACATTTGGCAGAGTATTATGGGGAAAAAATGGGATTTAAATGTAAAATTACAATTGGCGGGAAAATTAAATCAAAGTTCAAGTGACGTTTTCTTCCTGATTCATTACCTAGAAGTCACCAGAACCATATGTTTTTCCTTCCTTTTCTCTCTTAGCAGCTTCTGTACAAATACTGGTAACTCTTCAAGCTTGTGTCGCCTCTTCTTGCTCTCCTTCTCCCAAGAACCGAAAATGATTCACCTGCATTTTGTTTTTTCATAATGCAACTTTTCCTGAGTTGAAGTTATGGGGATTGTAGTTTCTGTCATGTCATGATTGTTGGCTACACGTCCGGGACTTACATAGCTTGAAGTTGATGCGACACTTTCCTGATGAGAACAATCTGATTCCGGTAACATTTCATGACTTTTTGTCCCTGGTTTCATCAGTGGAGACTCCTGTTCGGTAATAGTTGATCTCCTTCTCTTTCCTATCAAAAGTTCACCAATCCTTCGCTTCGCTAAGGCTGACTTATGTTTACACATATTGTTTATTCCCTTGGATGCAAGCTATCATTCATTATAGCACATTATATTTCAATAATAATTGTATCTTCATACGCAACTACAAGAGGTTACTTGCACGTATACTTCACTAAAGTAAACAGACTGGCTACCACCACAGAACTCTCAAAAAAGATTAAACATAAAAGAATACTGATCTGCATTTAGGGCAGTCACCCAGGTGGCAGAGTCCCTATCTGTTGTTTTTCTAGCCTTTTCTTAAATAATTTCAAAGAAATTGGAAGTGTATTGAACATCTCCCTTGGTAACTTATTCCAGTCCCTAACTCCCCTTCCTATAAATGAATATTTGCCCCAATTTCTCCTCTTGAATTCCAACTTTATCTTCATATTGTGATTTTTCCTACTTTTAAAGACGCCACTCAAACGTATTCATCTACTAATGTTATTCCACGCCATCTCTCCACTGACAGCTCGGAACATACCACTTATATCACAAATATTATAATAATATTTATAGATCCACCTGTTCAATACAATACAATACACTATTTCATGTGGTTAAAATTTATACATAATACTTAAAAGTCATAGGTACATGTTTCACCATTTTTTATGGGCATCATGGGCCTATATCAATCTTAAAACTATTGGATATCGGATCGTTCTAATCTTATAAACTATAGTATAAAATGTTGAACAATGATCTCATAAAATGTTATACTATAACATCTAAAATGATGACAATGCACAGAAAGTATGTTAAAAATACTGTAAATGAACAGTTTTGAAGATTATAACGTGGTTAATCTCGAATATTTGAGCGTTTAAAACCAAAATGGATCCTCTTCTTATTCACCATTAGGACTGGCCTTGATTGTGTAAGCACAATCATCCAAGGGGCATGTTTCTTCCACTCCTATAACATGAGTTCAAGATACTAAAATCAATGTCAAATATTTAAAATAGAAGTGTGAACGTATCAAGTGTGTTAAAATATATACGGTTGATTTGTCATAAAGTCGTAGAAAAGAAGATAGGACTTCTTGTAGGAGACGTTGCTGATGATAAAATGTTGAGGTGTCAAAGCTAGCTGTTGTCAATGTTTAGTTATGTTAATACGGTAATCGATTGGATCCGAAAGACAGTCACGTGTGTGTTGTTATCCCGGTTGAAATATTTATTTGAAGAAATGATCGAGTTTTACCTGAAACAAAATGTTAAAGAGAGCTGGTTAAATGGAATTGTGCACGAGACTTCCCATACGTCAAAAAGGCGGTACTTACTTGTACGGTGCGTGTTAAGTACGTCGGACTGTTTCAGCAACGCTAGCTTCGCTGACCTTCTACTTCTAGTATTATAACGATGTGGCTGAGGCGGTGAAGGACACGGAGGTGGGGGAAGGGTGGGTGGATCGTTGCGCGCAGGTGTTGTCGTTAGAGGGCTGTTAGGGGCAGGATGGACGGGCCTAACATTTGGCGAGGTGGTAGGAGCTTTAGAGCAAAAAGTTCTAAAAGTCTGCGGGATTGTGTTATGTTTTGAATTCACAATACCTAATAACTTAGGAGTTAGCTCATATAAAGGATTTTTTGCCTCAGTGGCATAATTAAGATTGTGGTCTTTGTTATAGGCTTGGTCTAAAAAGATGTAAAGACTTTCTAATTCATTCATTAGTTTTCCTTTGCCTTTACATTTTAGAATAGTGAGATCCTTTTCAATAGATGTAAACTGGTGTCCTGTTTCACTCATGTAAGCTCATCGCTGAATATTTGTTATGTTTGAAGGCATTTTAATGCTCCATATATCTCGTTTAGAAGCTCCGTCCAGTTTGACCAACATAACTAAATCCACACTGAGTGCAAGTTAGTCTGTAATTACCAGATCTGAACCCACAACCACTGGTGTCCGGTTGGCCATTTTTATTCTGTACTTAACATCTCTTCAACACGTACTAAATGTCCGTAACACGACCTAATAGGTTGAAAGTCGGTTTCAATCTTCATGGAATCTTTCACCTTTTTCTTCGCTAACGGTACAAAGATTTTCGGGAAAGAAATCCAAATGACAGTGTAGAAAATGTACCTTCAGTCTCATTGAACAGCCCATATATTTGAACTTCATTAACATGTTCCACACTTTGGATTGGGATGTTTATACTGTCCAAGAAAGTTCTGTGCAACATCTTTGAATATTGTCCAAACCTCTTTATTGACACTGTTCATATTTGTTTTGAATACTTCATCTCTGTAGAGTTTCTGAATATCTGAACCCACAAAAATACCTTTTACTTTTGCTTCTGAGAGTCCCTGAAATTTGCTGCACAAAATTGAAAACGCTCTACTTCGTGGTGCAAGGCCTTAACAAATTGTTTCATTAGTCTGAGCTTTATATGAAGTGATGGAAGGAGGACTTTCTTGTAAAATATTTTTGCTTCCAGGTTCTAAATTCTTCCTAAATGGCCACTCTTCTTTGATCCAGTGCTGAACCCTATCTCTACCAGACCATAAACACAGGAAGCACATTTCAGTTTGAAGTGGATTAACGCTAAGTTCTTACAGCATTCTTTAGTGTGCTCAGAATGCCCTACAGGCACTGAAGCATACTTGTTGCCATTGTGAAGTAGCACTGCTTTGAGGCTTTTTTTCGATGAATCAATAAAGAGCCTTCACTCTTCGATGTCATACTGTACTTGAAACTAATGAAGCATCTCATTATATCACTACAGTTAACTAGATCATTTCCTTGTGAAAAGTAAGGTATAAAATTTCTTTCTCTTTGTCTGAACCATGTGAAAGAATTACCAGGAACCAATAAGTTACTTTCTTTTAATCTAGAACTCAACAGTTCTGATGATTCTCGAAAAAGATCTAAGTCTCTAACCTAGTCATTGAGTTCAGATTGTGAAAAGATTTTGGGTTCTGCACCATCTGTAACTACAAATTCTTCATCAGAATTATCGGATTCATTGTTAGTGTCACCCGTATGTTTTCTGCCTTATCTGGGGGTGAAGATTCAAGGTATACATGGTCCATGAGGTGGACAGCATTACATGAACAAAAGTAAGTCACTACTATGATTTTTGGGTTTCATCCATAACATTAGATCTGCAAAACAGAACGATTTTGTCTTACATTGTGACCATTGTCCGAGTTCTTCCACACAGATGTTATGTAGAACCCATGGTTTACCATGATCGCCTAGTTTCGTCCCAAAGTATTTTCCCCTTACGTCGGCTAAATATATTGTTTGCGATATATTAGATTGTTTCTATTCAAATGGGACTTTATATTGTTCCAGAGTGCTGCCTGCATGTTTCTTATCCTGCACAGTTTTCTGTTTATAACAATTTACATCGTTGTGTTGTATGGGTGTCTCCTTATGTTAGCCTTTCATATGCTTCTATCATATTATTCTGTGTCTGTCCTTGATATTCCTTATAATAAAGCTTTGAGTTTGTTGTGTTATGTATACTTTTATATGTGCCATTCATATTCTCTACCTCATAGGCATTGTTTCCAAACACTCTTAATGACATACGGCCCGTCAAATAAATGCATAAATTTTGAAAATATCTGAGCGGATGTATTAGAAACTAGCTGATTTTCATATGATTACAAGATCATTTTTCTTCAAAAGTGAATGAAATTTCTTGTGCTGTGCTGTTTTCATTCTTCTTTGGGATTGCTTTTCCATATTTTCCCTGACCATCTGATTTACTTGTTCACTGTTGGGTCTTGGTTCATCTAATTCCCCTAGAATTGTATCCCACGGTCTCCTTGGGTATTTGTTATGGTGCACAACACTAGGTATTTTCCCCGTGGATTTATGTATTGTAGAATTGATGCTTTCTTCGATTATTTGGATAACATGTATCCAGAACTTCTACAGAACTTTGATATTTTTTCATATATCTCTCCACCAAGTTGGATGACGGCTGTCTAACTGAGCTAAATATATGCTTGATACCTTGTTCTTGCATTGCTTCACAGAATTACATCAATGTAAATTGGGTACCTCGGTCTGTTAAGATACTGCTTGGTTTTCCCATTCCTGGTAACGCCCCTTTCGCTATACACCACAGTACTTGTTTCAAGTTAGTCCTATGGATTAGCTGTAACATAATATACTTGGAAAACACGTCCATTACAACCACAATAAATTTTCGGCCTTTTCTTGCCGTTGGTAATTTGCCAAAGATATCTACAGCATATATACCCCTTGGCTTTGTCGGCAATATTGTGATGGGCTGATCTTTAGTTAAAAGGGTATTATATTTAGCTCTTTGGCAAATATCACATGTCTTAATTAAGTTCTTAACCATTCTTCTTAATCCTCTCCAAGTAAATCTCTTGAGTATCATCTGCGTTACTTTATCTATACCACCGTGTCCTGTGATCCTATGGGTATGCCATATAACTTCTTTCTGCAATTCCTGTGGTACCACAATACATGTTTTATCTTTGTTTTTGTCTATGTAGCTCGTCAGGATCCCGTTTCTCAATGCATACATTCGTGTCACATTTATTTCTCTGATATTGTCAGGGCTGTTTTCTTCTACCTCTCCTATAACGTGAGTTAATTGTCCATTCGATCTTTGTAATATATTTTGTAATCACTCTAATAATTAGTCTTGTTGCACCTATTCAGAATGTTGGATTATTTCTTCCTTCTCTGTTGGATTTCTACTTAATGCATCCGCCGGTATATTATCCTTTCCACTGCAATGCTCTATTTTTATTTGAAATTGTTGAGTGAATAACATCCACCTCGTAATTCTTTCACTTGTCATGGCAGCTTTTAGTCCGAACATTAATGCCCTGTGATCTCATAACTAGGTAGCCATATACAAGTTTTCTCCACTGTTGTAGAGCATAGACTATAGCCAAAAGTTCTTGCTCCATTGTGGTATAATGAGATTCATGACTTCCCAGTTTTCTACTAGTGAATGACAAATATGTACGTTTCTTTGGATTATCCTTTTCTTCCTTATATAAGTATGCACTTATTCCTATATTGGAAGCATCTGATTGTATTATAAACTCCTTTTCGTAATCCGGATAGCCTAATTTTTGCTGTTCACCATTAAATCTTTCATTTCCACGAATGCCCGTTCTGTTTCATCGTTCCATTTTCATCTGTTGTTCACCTTCAATAACTCTTGTAATGGTGCTGCTATCTTGGTATATCCTTTACAATGATCAGCAAGGAATAGCATCATTCCTAGAAATTGTCACACTTGTTTAATCCTATTTGGGTGAGGAAAGTCACATATTGCCTTTATTTTTACAGGATTAGGTCGTATCCCTTCTCCATCTATCACGTGTCCAACAAACAACGTTTGTTCTTGGCAAAATTTTGATTTCGTTAGGTTTATTTTGAAACCCATGTTCTTAAAATTTTCTAGCAACTTCATTAATTTATTGCAGTGTTCTTCAAATGTTGGTGTAGCAAATACCAAGTCATCCACATAGGTTATGAAAACTCTTACTTCTGGTGTTAAATTCCTATCCACGGCTCATATTAGCACTGCACAGCTATTTTTGATTCCGAACGGTAACCTGCAATACGCACACGTTTGTCAAACATGAATCCGGTAAACAATCTTGATGTCTCTTCTAGAACTATGTGATAGAATGACGACTTGAAATCCATGCTTGTAAAATATCTCATGTTTCCGAATTTCCTACATTCGACTACATAAACAATAATAATAATAATAATAATACTTTCATGACATAACCTCACACACAACACGGTCCTTAGGCTTCCGTTGCTTTTCCTCACGATTACTAAGTGATTGAGATATGGTGTAGTTGTCTTGGTTATTATATCATCATTTAGCATTCCTTGTATAAGTTCTTTAACTTATTGGAAGTGTTTCTCTGGGATATCATAATGTATCCACAAAGATGCACACAAGATTCTGTCAGTTGGTACAATTATTTTTATTTACATGTATTTACAAATTAAACCCACACATAACCTTGATCACTGTTGTCGCGAAAAAAACCTCACATCACCAAGCCGCTATTTTAAAGCAACTGAATAACACAGCACATAGAGGTTACATCGTTGGAACACAAATAAAACAGTTAACTGCTTTAAAAGCATGTCCACACGTGGTCACAAGCATAACCTTGCTACACCATGACTCTTCAACCAATACTTCCAACAACTTACTTAACAGTAACTCTCAATAACTAACTACACCGTCAAGATCGTCTCTTTATATATATCCTGACCAGGCTTCTAGAAAGATACGTTACAAGCAATACCTTCGTGAAAATTCTAGAGTGCCTGAAACAAAGATTATAATGTATGGAATATTCGCAATCTTCTTGTGTCTATTACCATTCTGGAAGTTACAGTGTGTTGCACAATTATGGATTACAATTTGTATATACTGGTAAGAATAAATTATAATATTAATTCACAGGTATTTACATTAACGGAACTGATATAAATGTCTATGTACAACACATGTTTCATGACATAATCTCACACACAATACGACCAATCAACTACATTAATAATATTACAAATACTAATTGGATGTAACACTTCGTCAACATACATACAAGTAATAATAATAATTGTAAAATAATAATCATGATCGTAAAGTAATAATAATTCAAGCTTGATATCTGCATTAGTTACCCATGGGAGGGAGAATATTGTTTTCAAGTTATATCTGTTTATCACACTTGTGTCAGTCAGTGTTTTCCCCTATAAAGAGTCCAGTTGTTCACTAACAGTTTATATTTAAAATTTGGAATTTGTCCCAGTTTCTTCTTGAATATTTCTGAGTATTGTCTTAAAATTTTGAATAATTTCATCTTTTTTATTGATGAAATCTTGGTTTCTGCAATACATTCCCATATATTTGAACCTTCTTCTTCTTCTTCTTCTTCTTCTTCTTCTTCTTCTTCTTCTATGCTCATAATCCTTTCAGTGCCATCCATCAATTCTCCTTCCATAATATTAATATCATTCTGCTTTCTATCTTGATTTAAGCGTTCTTTCATGTTGTTATTCACCTCCTGTCCTTCCATCCTCATATGTTTGTCATTGTATATGTCTTCATTTCATTTTTTATCTTATTTCTTAGTCATTATGTTCGTTAATAGGGAATCTAATCTCTTGTTTCTCCATATCAGTTGTCATTCCAGTAATTATCATGAAATCAATTCCCAATATTATGTTATACTTGATCTTGTTCATTACCATAAACGGGTGTTTGAAGCTTATTTTTCCAATCCCAATCTTTAAATATGTCTGTATCTTGCATTCAGCTGATTTATCTGGTATTATCCCTCTGATCTTGGTCCTCGATACTGGAATTGTTGGTAGCTTAACTTTTCTATCGATTTCATGAAATAAGGCTTGAGATATTACGCTAATACTCGCCCCAGAATCTATTACACATTGCGTTCTCATCTCGCTTATCTTCACTACAATTATGGGTAAATTAAACTGTTTCATCCTTGTGGTAGCTGTTAACATCTTCCATCAACTCATCTGGACCTGTTTCCCAAGACTCAATCTGCGCGATAACCCAACTTGATAATTTGTCGTCTTCTTTATCCATCCTATTTTCTACCTCCCCATCTATTCTAAAATTGATGTGGGTTTTTTCTTCTCATTCATCTCTGCACTAACATAAAAGATTGAGCAGTAGGATTCAGCCTCTGCTCTTCTCGTTCCTTGCGTTTATATCTCTGCAATTCGAAACTTTCAGCTCCTTCCAGGTCTGCATTAATATCTTGATCCTTGATTGCGCGTTCCCATCTTTCCTTCTGGGTGGCTTCCCATAGATCTTGTACATATTTCCTATTCCTGTATTCGATTTCCTTGTAACTTCCTTCCTGTCTAACTTCGTACATTGGTCTTCTCTTGTAATTGAGTCTGTTTCTACTCACTCTAAACTGATTACTAAGTCTGTAGTATGGTACAAATCTGTTATTCTCATATCTTTTGCAGACTTGATTACCACTTCTACATTGGCATCTAGCTTCTCTCCTCTCTTCTCTTTCAACCCATTCTTTCCATCCATAATTTCTTGGATTTCCCCTGTGTTCACCTGGTGTATTTTTATCAGTATCCTACTCGTTGGATGTACAGTTGTCATATCTAGCTGCCTCAAAATATTTTCCATCTCATTTGCCGATTCCACATTTGTAGCGCCAATAAACTCTGTAGATCTGGCGGAAATTGTATTTGGATTGTTTTAATTCCTTCCAACTCACTAGGTGCTGAATCTAGGTCTTGAACAGATGAAATTGATTAGCAAAATAATCGCTGAATCACGTGACCAGTCAGTGCATATTTCTTGGAATATAATTCTAATCTTAGGTTTTGTTGCACCTCTGAATTCCAAAATCTCCTTAGAAAAGCGACTTTAAACTCCTCGTAATCTTGAAAACTGTATTTAAACACCTGATACCACAGGTTAGGATTTGAGTCTAAAGTGCTTCTCTATCACTCGCAACTTTTTATCCTCTGGCATCCTATTTTCTCTAAAGTACTCTTCCATTTTTCTAAGGAATCTTTTCAGTGATATGCTCGTCGTGTTATTGAAATGTTTCAGCAAGTCGTCATATGTCTTGGTGAAGTTAATTATTGCTGGATTTCCGTTACTATTTCCCCTTACCATATCGGTATTACTCTGATTGGTTTCGGCTGTCATTGTAGGCACTGCTTCTCTCTCATTTATATGTAATTCCATTGCCCTCTGTCTCTCGTCATAATTTGACATAATCGATTTTTTTGCCTGTGTCTCATTTCTTATCCCTTGAATTTCTTTCTGAATTCGCCTCAATCCCTGTTCTTTTATCCTCTCGTTAGCTTTGTTCTTATTTCGTTCTATGTCCTCTTTCATAATGTCTAGTTTATCTCCTTTTTGGCCATGAGCTACTATGAAATTTACCTCCATTGACCTATTTGTTATCTCTACTCATTTATTTCATCTATCCTTTCTTGACATTGATCCCATTTTTCTTGAGAGTCAGTCTTCAATGCATCTACATTTCTGATTAGCCTCTTAATTTCTTCCTCCTTCAAACTTTGAATATAATTCCAATTTTCTGATAACTCTTCTCTTATCTTATTAACTTCATGTATCTCCTTGTTTTTATTCTCTCATCATTTTGATCATTTCGCTGTGTAGATTTAGTATATCATTCTTGATCTCTACAATTTCTGATCTGATTTTTCCAACTTCTTTCCTCATGATTTCTCTTTGTCTTTCTTCCATATTTCTTATTTCTTCCCTTTGTCTTTGTTGTACTTCTTGTTTCTGTTGTCCTCTTATATTTCTGCTCATCTCTTCAATCATTTCCCGTTGTTTATCATCCTGTTTTCTAATCATTTCTTTCAAAACCTCCAATATTTCTCCGTGTTCTTCTTTCGCTTTCTCTATTTCTTTATTATTTTTTATTGCCTTGTCCCTCTTCTGCAGTTTCTCTTCTTGCTCCTTTTGATACTACTCAAATTGCATTCTCATCTGGCTTAAATTTGCTCTTTTTGATTTTTCAATTCTCTAATTATTTTCAAATGCTCTAAAATTCCTATCATTACTCTATAAATCTTATGTTAACTTATCTACATTTTTTAACCACTAAATATTATTTGATTTAAGTATCTTGTGTAATTGGGTTGACTGTCCACCTCACTGATTGACATTTATCATCCCGGTTCTTGTGATATTTTCTGTCCAAAGTATCTCATGCAACTTTATTTCATTTTTGTAAAATATAAAAAAATTATATTACCTCCTCCATCAATTCACCTTATAAAATCATAAAATTAAAGTATTATATTATCATATTCATTCAAAATTTTTCAATGATTATGCGTAGCTGCTGTAAGAAATCTTTTTCTTCTTTTACGCGTTATCTTTTGTTTCACTGTTGGGCGTCAAATTCTCTTATTTTCTTCCATTATAGCTCTTCCATTCTTTTCTGGCTACGTTGGTGCACTAATTTTCTTTTTATAGTCTGGCCCGTCTTCTTTTCTCTGTTTATAGCCTCACGTTTGGGAATCAATTTTCTTTTTAATACTCCCCGTTGTCTTTTGAGCTCCTTTTCTTGCCTTTTTTGCCCCACGTTTTGGAGCCAACTTTCTTTTTGCGCCCTTCCTGCTTCCAGCACGGGTCACGTAAGAGAAACTCCAGCTATCATCTCAGGATAATCTATGCATATTTTTGTTTTATGTGGGATCCAAGGCAATGTTGATTCACTGATAAATATCTCATCTGCCATTTAATAGTGATGAACATCTCCATCTTATGTATCGTTATAACGCAGGAGTATTAATTAACAAACGCCTTAATTCTAATTTGTCTTATTGTTTTGGAAGCTATGGATAACGCCTCAAGTATGTCTTAACTATGATCATTTATTCAGAAAAATATAATGGATAAAGAAATAAAATCAATGAATTGAAATTATGAAATCAATCAATTAATTAAACCTGCTTTGATAGCTTGAATCATTGTCATTGTTAGATCTGTTGCATATTTTACTAAGTATCAACATTCAAATGAACTAGTATTTCATTTATGCATAATATTAAAAAATAACAAAAATATAATAAATGCAAACTTGCATGGGAAATTTTTAGGGCTAAATTAAGCTGTATTCTTATTTATGTACATTATTTTGCATCAATATCGTAGTTCTTCTCTTCTTAGGACAGGTACTACATATTGCATCTATCTCCGAAGTATCACTGAATTTGAGCTTAAGGATAAAGATAAGTTTCTTATTCTTATAACAAATGTGTGCTAATATTCAGTTAAAATCGTAATATCAACCATCCTTGTATTCTATATTGAATTCATCTCCAATCTAGATCAATTATATAACATGAATAATCAATTAGATTCTCAAATGTATTAGAAATGTATCATGTGACCTTGTGTGATTCAATCATATATATATATAGGGAATATCATTGTCAGAAATACTATGTGACTTCTATCCATTTGTAATTATTTATAGAAAGTCATCATCATCATTTTCCAACTCCAGTGGTGTACAAGCGCTCGCCATCTCCTTCTGTCTTCATACATCTTCTGATCCAGTACATCCTCCCATTTGTATCCTCTCTCCTCCACATCTGATCTTACAGTCTCTATCCAACGTTTTCTTGCTCTTCCCTGTGGTCTTCTTCCTACGAGATTAAGGTCGAAATATTTTCTGGCAGGTCTTTCCCTGTTCATTCTCATTACGTGCCCATACCACTGAAGTCTGCATTTCTTTATGACACTGTTAATAGGTACCTCAATACCAGCTACTTTCCTATTCACTTCACTTCTGATCTTGTCCTTTCTGGTTGTTTGGTTCATGGTTCTAATGAATCTCATTTCAGTTGTTTGGATTCTACTGAAGTCTTTGTTTAGTAGGGTACAAGTCTCTAAACCGTACATGAGGATTGTTACGAAGTAAGTGTGGTACATGATTGTTTTCGCTTTCTGTGGTATTTTACAGTCCCAGAGGAGATTCCTGACTTGACTGTAGAAGTTTACATAAAAACAATATATATACAATTCTCCACCTTATCAATACGAGTTTATTTTACATTACAAATATTCAAGACTAGTTTCGACCCCTATGGGGTCATCCTCAGTTGACAATTGTAAATTGTTCATAAAAACATCACATAGTAAAAATTAGACTAGTTTAGGCTGATCATTAATGTTTGGTGTGTCTAGTACATGACTAGTGTGCATTGTTCATAGAGACACATATTACCTTACTGCTACTACTATCCAATTTTAAGTTATATAGTATGGAACACAGATATGTTTGTGTAACTCTACAGTGACAAGTTCAAATATTTACAGAATTGGCTGTTGATTAGTCACAATGATATAATAGAACACAGGCTTGAACATTTTTGATTTAAGTATCAGTGCAATATCTTGCTTTTGTACATACTAGAAGCTAAATTCATTTTGTAAAGTCATTACATACTGATTGAAACTTAGTGTGAGGTTAAAATTGAATAAAAATATATGCTAATGTGGACATTAAAATATTGTTAAAATGGGCATATAATCAAAAACAGTGGTATGTATGCCACACATGTCTAGTATAAAAACTCATTACACTGGTGCTGTTAGTGTGCAGTACAGCATATACACTGATTTGGAATAAATGGATTTGTATATATATCGTTCCAACAAAGTGGATCCATAAAAATATAAGATGTATAGGTAATTAGTATTATAATGATCCACTGCAAATTAGGTAATGCTGTTGTTTATCTGAAGATCTATTGGCAGCTACAGATGTTAAAGTTATTAAAAATGTTAATGGAGCATGTTTTCTTCCGTAGACGCGATGTTTAAGATTGGTGGCATTAGTCAAATATGATGAAAGTTATGCGTCTTGGTGCGTTCTGGAAGCTGGTCTTGGTTTCTCATAACATACCAGCTTCCAGAACGCACCAAGACGCATAACTTTCATCATATTTGACTAATGCCACCAATCTTAAACATCGCGTCTACGGAAGAAAACATGCTCCATTAACATTTTTAATAACTTTAACATCTGTAGCTGCCAATAGATCTTCAGATAAACAACAGCATTACCTAATTTGCAGTGGATCATTATAATACTAATTACCTATACATCTTATATTTTTATGGATCCACTTTGTTGGAACGATATATATACAAATCCATTTATTCCAAATCAGTGTATATGCTGTACTGCACACTAACAGCACCAGTGTAATGAGTTTTTATACTAGACATGTGTGGCATACATACCACTGTTTTTGATTATATGCCCATTTTAACAATATTTTAATGTCCACATTAGCATATATTTTTATTCAATTTTAACCTCACACTAAGTTTCAATCAGTATGTAATGACTTTACAAAATGAATTTAGCTTCTAGTATGTACAAAAGCAAGATATTGCACTGATACTTAAATCAAAAATGTTCAAGCCTGTGTTCTATTATATCATTGTGACTAATCAACAGCCAATTCTGTAAATATTTGAACTTGTCACTGTAGAGTTACACAAACATATCTGTGTTCCATACTATATAACTTAAAATTGGATAGTAGTAGCAGTAAGGTAATATGTGTCTCTATGAACAATGCACACTAGTCATGTACTAGACACACCAAACATTAATGATCAGCCTAAACTAGTCTAATTTTTACTATGTGATGTTTTTATGAACAATTTACAATTGTCAACTGAGGATGACCCCATAGGGGTCGAAACTAGTCTTGAATATTTGTAATGTAAAATAAACTCGTATTGATAAGGTGGAGAATTGTATATATATTGTTTTTATGTAAAGTAATATCCATCAATACGGAAATGAAACTTATAAACAACAGTTTACTGTAGAAGTTCGATGCTTTCTGTGTCCTGCTGAGTATTTCCTGCCTAACAGTGTTGTCTTTCAATATTGTGCTTCCGAGGTACTTGAAGTGGGAAGCTGATTCGATTTTTGCTCCTTCCAGAAATATATTTGAGCTTGTCCCTTCCCTGTTGGTCATTTCCACTGTCTTTGTTTTGCTCAACTTCAGTCCAAAATTTTTGAATGTGTTGTTCCATTCATTAAGTTTCTTCTGAACTTCAGCTTCTGTCTCTCCCCATAAAAGCACATCATCAGCAAATACCGGGGCGTTTGGTTCACTGTCCATTTTCTTGATAGATTTGATGACCTTGTCCATTACTATTACCAACAGGAGTGGTGACACCTCTCTTTGTTTCAAACCATTCTGATCGTCTGTTGCCTATCTGGACACAGCTGTAGCACTTCTGGTATAGCATCTTGACTTTGTTAATTAAGTACTTTGGCACCTGTAGGTCTTCCAGGCATTCCCATATCTTGTTTCGAGGAACACTATCATGCGGTTTTTCAATGTCCACAGATGCAATCACAAGATTTCTTCCATATTCCCAGTACTTTTCTGTCAGCATCTTTACTGCAAAGATAAGATCCACAGTACTTTGACCTTTCGTGAACCCGTGTTGTTCTTCCTCAAGCAAAGGTTCCACTATCTTCCTAAGTCTTGTTTCTATGATCTTTTCCAGCAGCTTCAGTGAGTGTGACAACAGCGTGATGCCTCTGTAATTTCCACATTTCCATCGGTTGCCCCTTTTGAACAGCAGGATGATGACTCCTTTACTCCAATCTTCTGGAATTTTGTTACTTTCCCAAATCACTGATAACACTCTATATAGCCAATTCAAGCCTGGTATTCCAGCTGCCTTTATCATGTCTGAGCTGAGATCATCAAAGCCTGGGGACTTCCCATTTTGCATGCTCCTTAGTGCTGTTTCTGCCTCAAGCCATGTTAAGAGGTATTTGTTACTTTTGGCTTCATCTACACTACAATCATTGGTGGTGGTGTTGCCCCCATCTCCATTTAACAGCATGTTGAAGTATTTCTTCATTTCATCCCTCATCCCTTCCTCTGTTTGTATTAAGCTACCATCATCTGTTTCCAGTGCAGGGAGGTTTATATTTTCATTTCTTTTACTGTTTACTATTTTGTATAGTAGTTTCTTGCTTCCTTGACAGTCTTCCTCTATCCTTGTAGTAAAGTCATCCCAGTACTTTTCCTTTTCTTCCTGGATTAGTCTTTTTACAGCCAGTTTCTTTTTCCGGTATTCCTGTGCTAGATGTTTAAATTCTAATTCATTTCGTCTATCATCTGTTTTCTGTTTTTCGAAGTCTAATTTTCTTTTCAGTATATTTCTATCTTTTACTGCTGTCTTCACTCGGTCATTCCACCAAGGTGTTTCCTTCTCTTTTGGTGTGGCACTTGTTTTTCCAAAAATTTCCGTGGCTTCTTTTACAAGGGTTTCTTTGAATAAGGACCATTCTTCTTCTACTCCCCCTTTCTCAGTTTTGGGTAATTTAGCTGTTATCCTTGCTTCATAGTTTCCTTTCTTCTCCATGTCTTTCAACAGCCATGTCTTAATCTTTGGCATTTTCTTTTGTTTAATTTTGGGCCCATAAACATCTTTTAGGTAAGCGATTAATAGCCGATGGTCACTATGTAGGCACTCGCTGGGTATGAGTTTAACATCTGTAACATACTGACCCGCTTTTCTATCAGTGATTGACGTCCAAAACATAGTAAACATAGTCAATGTATTTTAGAATTAAGGGTTACTCCAATTGAACATTGTAATTGTGAAAACAATTTTAACCAAATTTTTAAATTGTAGTTGCTATGTTTTGGACATCAATGTATTTTAGAATTAAGGGTTACTTCAAATCAACATTGTAATCCATATTGTCATACTTTTAATGTGTACATAATTCCTATGTTTTTTACATATTATTACTAAACATGGATTTATACTCAAGCAAAAAAATTTGTAAAAATAATCCAAATATGACCGGTCTCAACCTTGAGGCAATTATGTAAGCTGAAGATGCTTGTAAATAAAGCGAAACATGTCCCTGTAAATTCGTGTTGTAGTATTATGAACTAGCAACACAAAACCAATTTGTATTGAATAGATGGATTAAAATAATCACTATATTGTAAGCATTTATAGCAAATTTCAATACGGGTCTAATCATGAGATTAGTTACATGTAATATTTACTCCCTTAGCCTTTGAAGATCCCTCTTCTCCACAAGGCAGTGGCGTCCTCTTCTAATTTTCCCCAGGGAGGATGGGTTGCCTCATCCACCATCTCTGCCATTCCGAAGGTCTCCTTCTCTGCCGAAGATGCCGTTAAGGTCTTCACCCGTAACCCTGGGCATGGGTTCCATGTTATACCCCGTGGTGCTGGGTCCCTGTCTGAACTTAGCCATCCTTTCACACCGGCCTACTGATGTGGAGGATGCCCACCCCTGCAGTGTGGATGCACCAGGCAAGAATTACTTAAGTGGTGAACAGGGAAGGTGACCCTCTTCCCCTTGAGCCGGGTTAATGATTAATATGTCAATTAACACGTGCCATAGTTAATATTTGAAAACATGTGACTTTACAGTAGAATTAATAAGTTAAAATAGTCAATTAAATGCACTACTCTTTTCATAAGGATTCATTTTGATGATCTACCCTGTTATATCTTATAAATATCATAATACGTCTTCGCTATTATAGGATATGGATTATCGGTCAAAGAAATAATGTCATTGTATAATAAACATAAATGATCCTAGTCTGTGTCAATATTTTCTTCTTTCTCTTCAAATGTATCATTTATTTCCATTTTATCATCGTAGCAATATTCTTTCAATTCTTCCATCATTACATTCATTAACATCGTAATATCTTCCTCATTTACTATCTCATATCATATCTCTTTTATTTATTTATTTATTTATTTATTTATTTATTTATTTAGTCTGATCCAGGACACCCTAGATTTGCCATAAGAACAGAATAATACACAATAACAATTTTGAGGGAAGATAAAAAAGATTAATGTTTAAAAGAAATGATAGGTTACAATTAACCATGTTAAATGGCATAAACTCCATATAAATGGTGACGAAGAATCGAAACGGAGTATTTGATGAGTGAGACGACTATCTCATCCCTTAGGCTTCTCGCTAGTTTATATTTTTGTCGCCATGTGACGAAAGTTTTGGGAATTGTTCCCCTCGCGCCAAAGAAAAGTCCAGTCACCGTAATTTTTGTAAGGTTATACGACTCAAGAAAGAAAGGGATGGTTGGATTATAGATATCCTTTTTCTCATTGTCTATGTCAGTCGGCTGAGAGGCTGAAGATTCAAAGCGTACCGTAGGATCAATAATTTCTGCTTCGTTCCTCCATCTGTCAATCGCTATAATATCAATCCTGCGAGTGCTGCCTCCTTCGGCGAGGCAGTGAACTTCTTCGTACACTTCTAGATTTTTGAGACGAAGAGCATTAGCAATCAAGTTTCTGATGATGTTATGGCGTTTGATCCTAAGCAGTTCTCCTTGAGGGCAACTCCCCAGCACATGTGGTAAGGTTTCGTACTCACTGCAGTGTCCGCAGTGGTCTGTGCTGGTAGAACGTCCCGGCAGAGTACGTACTGGTGCAACCAACCTGGTCATCTTCAACATCTCCCTCCATTCCGAACAAGTTAAACCATCTCTTCTGGTAACCCAAGAATTAGCAGCAGGAACTTGAGCAAATAACTCAACACCTCTTCCTTTTTGTGGATATGCACACCAAGCTTCAAATTCGCGTGTTCTAAGTATATCGCGCAATTGTCTAACAGATTTCGTTGATGTCTCTTCATTGAGTTGAAGTTCAGATAGGCAGCGAGTTTTTATTGCTGTGAAATTTCGAACAGCATTTACGTGCGAATCATTCACAGCTTCTAGCTTAAGATTGATGTTCAACTGTTGAAGGTACGCTTCCCAAGTAGCGCGCATTAGTGCTAACCCTTTATATTTGTGGCTCGAATAGATCATACTTGTCGGTGTGTCACTCGAAAGTTGTAGAATTTCTTTAAGTGCGCTTCTGATCGGCTTTTAACAGATTTGAGAATTTTCTCAACCGAAACAGTCTGGAAGGGGTATATCAGTGTAGGGCCAATAAACTGATTTATTACAGTCAATTTTTGATGCGGTTGGAGTAAGTGAGTCCTGGTAATCTGATCTAAGTTAGCTTTCAATTTTTCAAGTACCTGATGTTCATTGAAGACTAAAGTCTGTCTGAAAGTTGCCCCTAAATATTTTATTTCTTCACTGTCATTTATACTTCTAATGTTTCCAGAGACCATCACGATATCATCAGAATGAAGTTTACCAGATTCTATAATAATGGCATTTGATTTGTCTGCATTTATATGCAAACCTATTTCTTGAAGCAGATTTATGACAGAAGTGACTAGGATTGAAGCTGCTGCTTGGTCTTTAGCTATGATCACCAGATCGTCGGCAAAGCATAGGGATGTTAAAGGTACAGTGTTAGGACTCAATTGAAAACCATACATTTCTGATACTTTGATGTCTGTGAGTTCATCAAGGATGTGGTTTATACCCCAGTTAAATAAGAAAGGTGAAATGGGATCTCCTTGCATCACTCCACATTTGATGTTTATCTTATCTGTATGACCACGAGCAGTTTGAACTTGTGTTGTGTTTTCTGTGAGAAGGTTGACTAGTAACCCATCTCGATGCATAAATAACTTCACTTTCAATTAACCATATCATTGGATCAATATCTTCATATTTAACATCAACATATCTTTCATTCACCGTCATATCCATTTCTAACCTTAATCTGACTTCTCTCGACAATGTATAACCTGCATAATATTAACATAATATTCTAAACAATTCACATATTATATTTTGTTTCATTGGAATGATATTGTCACACTATTAAATCACATTCCCTGACTGGAGTATGCCTTATTTCTTAAGAAGAACACCTATTTCCACCAATATACCAACACAATGAATAAGCCACACGCGAGAATCTAACACAAATTGAATCATTCTGAAGATATTAACGACTTAGCTCTACTTTTCAACTACAAGCAACCTACATTTTATTTATCTAGCAGTTAAATTCATTTGCCTACGAAACTTATCTTTGACCTTTCGCTCTCGGGATTAGATCATTTCTTGTTCATCATCTGCAGCTTTGGTTGGTGACCATTCTCCTCCGATAGCCATTGGATTGTCACCTGGGATTGTAGCTCCTCTCTGCTGTCATCTCAGCTCGATTTCATCCTGACAGTCGGGCCCATAGTCTTCTGAGAAACTCATAGCGGTCTTGTCGTGCGTAATTGGAAGATAAAAATCATAGATGAAAACAGCTGTAACATTCTGACGTGATCAAAGTCTTCTAACATAATTATATCAATGATAATAAATTCAATTTGGTTTACGTAGCTTTAACTTCACACAGATCTCCATTATGTCTGTTACTGCTTTATTGTTATATGTCATATAGAGTTGTTAAATGAACTGATGTATAGAGATACATTGTATCGAATTCCTTCTTATCACAATTAGCCTAAGGCTTAGACAATGCAGTCTTCCTGATGTTCTGTTTTTCACTCCTTACAATATTTAATGTATATAACGCATATATTATTATTAGTTTTATGCATTATTTTTTAGTATAATCGCTGTAAATATCTCTTCTTTCGCAGGATTACTTCTGTTTCAATACTTTCAAGATGAGTATTTTGCTTCTGTGCTGTAGTATGTCTGCTTTGCTTGAATGCTTGCTCATTTTGTCACAGCCACTGCCATTATGATCCTGACCATTTTGACTTCGCGCTGTACCGTATTCCTTTGACATTTTACCGAGCTCGATAGCTGCAGTCGCTTAATTGTGGCCAGTATCCAGTATTCGGGAGATAGTGGGTTCGAGCCCCACTGTCGGCAGCCCTGAGGATGGTTTTCCGTGATTTCCCATTTTCATACCAGGCAGATGCTGGGGCTGTACCTTAGTTAAGGCCACGGCCGCTTCCTTCCCACTAATAGGCCTTTCCTATCCCATCGTCACCATAACACCTCTCTGTGTCGGTGCGACGTAAAGCAATTAGCACACACCTTTGACATTTTACAGCATTTATGTATTGTGCTCAGTTTTGTTACCGGTAATCACATTCATCTTGATCCGACTTAGTTTTACTCTTGGAACAATGGAATGGCACAGTATGCATAATAAACATTTTTTACGAAGTCAGTTTTTTTTTTCCCACAGTATATTCTCCACAAATGAAACAAAAGTTATCAGGTGAATTAGGACAGCCCCTTGACGTCATTTAATGTAATGGCATGACGAATAGAATACCAAGTGAGATCACTCACCGAATTCAAACGCGCTCCCAACGAGCGGAGTGGAGTCAATCACCAACGCTACACAGCCAGCTGTTTTAGTGGAAGTTACACTGATACACAAATAACCAGATACAACACCCCCAAAAGAAAAATTTTAAACCGAGCACATAAAACATTAAACATTCCATGTTTTTAATCTGCCCCTTTAGGAAATTAATCCTAGCTCTGACTGAGGAAAGACACATTTAGCTCGCATTAAGTTATGAGTTGCGTACTATAGTTGTTTGTTTGAGAGACACTGTTGACTTTTGGGCGTAGTTGCCTTTTGAGAGACACTGTTGACTTTTCAGCGTCGATAAGAACTAGACTGGCCATGAATTTGATTACAACTAAGCTACCGGGCGAGTTGGCCGTGCGCGTAGAGGCGCGTGGCTGTGAGCTTGCATCCGGGAGATAGTAGGTTCAAATCCAACTATCGGCAGCCCTGAAAATTGTTTTCCGTGGTTTCCCATTTTCACACCAGGCAAATGCTGGGGCTGTACCTTAATTAAGGCCACGGCCGCTTCCTTCCAACTCCTAAGCCTTTCCTATCCCATCGTCGCCATAAGACCTATCTGTGTCGGTGCGACGTAAAGCCCCTAGCAAAAAAAAAACAAAACAACTAAGCTGACCTTGAACCTTTCTGCTCACTGTTGCCATCACTGCTTCAATCACATTGCGATTCTTGTTCGTTATCCATTTGATACTGTCTTCATTCCATTTGATAGGGTGGATCATGGGAGACTACTGGCAAAAATGAGTGCAGTTGGACTAAAACATAAGAGTGACTGAATGGGTTGCTATATTTCTAGAAAATAGATCTCAGAGAATTAGAGTAAGGGAAGCTTTATATGATCCTGTAATAATTAAGAAGGGAATTCCTCAAGGGAGTATTATTGGACCTTTATTTTTTCTTAAGTATATAAATGATATGAGTAAAGGAGTGGAATCAGAGCTAAGGCTTTTTGCGGATGATGTTATTCTGTATAGAGTAATAAATAAGTTACAAGATTGTGAGAAACTCCAACGTGACCTCAATAATGTTGTGAGATGGCAGCAGGCAATGGTATGTTGATAAACGGTGTTAAAAGTCAGGTTGTGAGTTTCACAAATAGGAAAAGTCCTCTCAGTTTTAATTACTGCGTTGATGGGGTGAAAGTTCCTTTTGGGGATCATTCTAAGTATCTAGGTGTTCATATAAGGAAAGATCTTCATTGGGGTAATCACATAAATTTGATTTTTAATAAAGGGTACAGATCTCTGCACATGGTTATGAGGGTGTAGGGGTTGTAGTAAGGATGTAAAGGAGAGGGCATATAAGTCTCTGGTAAGACCCCAATTAGAGTATGGTTCCAGGGTATGGGACCCTCAGCAGGATTGCTTGATTCAAGAACTGCAAAAAAAATCCAAAGAAAAGCAGCTCGATTTGTTCTGGGTGATTTCTGACCAAAAGTAGCGTTACAAAAATGTTGCAAATTTTGGGCTGGGAAGAACTGAGATAAAGAAGACGAGCTGCTCGACTAAGTGGTATGTTCTGAGCTGTCAGCGGAGAGATGGTGTGGAATGACATTGGTAGACGAATAAATTTGAGTGGCTTTAAAAGTAGGAAAGATCACAATATGAAGATAAAGTTGGAATTCAAATATTCATTTATAGGAAGGGGAGTTAGGGGTTGGAATAACTTACCAAGGGAGATGTTCAGTAAATTTCCAATATTCTGATAGATCCACATTGTCAGTACCAGTCAAATATCATTTGTAGCTACCATAACGTCATAACACGGATGTCGTTTATCAGAGAACACTAACAGATTGATATGTCTCACAAACTATGCACTATGTCGTGCTCATTGCATTTGTTTCAAATCTCTGTGCAACATATAGGTGCTGTAAATTTTTGTAACTTAATAAAACTTAATAAAACATACCTTAATGGTGTATTTCTGCAGATTAGTAGGAATTTAATAGTTAATATTCCTAGTATGAAGAGAATATTCTTAAGTATTCCTGTTATATAATACATGTTTATTTACTTTTCCTGTTCCTTAGGCGAGCTACAAGTTCTAATCTCCCTATGGCAATGCGATTTCGCCATCTCAGAGAGACATCGAAAGAAGCTGTAGGAGTTTACCGGTCTCATATCCATGGACGTGGCTTGTTCTGCCTACGTGATATTGAAGCAGGGGAGATGGTGATTGAATATGCTGGAGAAGTTATCCGCTCCACTTTAACAGACAAACGAGAAAAGCTGTATGAATCAAAAGGCATTGGTTGCTATATGTTCAGAATAGATGACCAACTGGTTGTGGATGCTACTATGAGGGGAAATGCTGCACGCTTTATTAACCATTCTTGTGAGGTGAGTTACTATTCACTTTTTAGATTGTTAATATAGTTACTGCTTACATGTAATACATGTCATAAGTAGATGAATGATTTCTACTGCAATTTGGTAATGAACCCAAGTGCAACATATCATTTCTGAAAGGTATGAGAAACCTTAAGGCATTAATTTAAAAAGAAAGACTTTTTGTGATATCTGAAGCCATCTCTATACAGTATCAACTCAGATAATTTATAAGTGTTGGGTTCTTCAGTTTCCCAAAACTAATTTTAAGTCAGTAAAATTATAAACCATATGAAAAATAAAACATATGGTAACAGAATTATACCTGAAAAGGAAACAACTTAATTAAACTACAACCTGTGTCTGAAAAGTTCGGTGAATGGTCGCCTAGTTTGTAAACCGTGCTAGTTCGAACGATGCGCTCGCGCATACGAATTGTGAGACATGATACCAAGTGCCCCCTATTGGTCAACTCAACACAGTTAAACAGAGTTTAACGCTGCAGTGAGGACTCGTGCCATTGCACAATGGAGTGCAAAACGAAGCAACGCGTTAACATGAAGTTTTGCTTCCACCTAGACGAAACGGCGACAGAAACACACGCAATGTTAGTGTAAGTTTACCACGCTCAAGCAGTGAGTAAAAAGTGCGTTTATGACTCGTTTAAACGCTTTCGAGATGGAGAGGAAGGTGTTGAGGACGAGGCGCGTTCAGGTCAACCAACCACAAGCACATCTCCAAACAACATCGAACGAGTGCGACAGATGCTTGTGAATGATGGGTGACTGTCCTTACGAATGATAGCCCTGAAAGGCCACCAGTTAGACAGTGTAGCTGGTATCCAACAACGCGTAACAAGGGTTCTCCGGGAGATTCCATATGAAGCGCTTGCTACCAGCTTCCAGCAGCTTTACAGTCTATGTCAAATGTGTGTTGTAGCTAATGGAGATTACTTTGAAGGCCAGTAAAGGAATTTTCTGTGTAACTTAACGTTGTCTTTATTTCATGAGACCATTCACCGAACTTTTCAGACACATGTTGTAGGAAAAAAAGTTTTTATAATAGAAATATGAAGTTCTCAGCATATTCACTTACTAGATGGAGGACATGAATGTGTAGACAATGCAAGCATAGAAATTCTGTATTAGTCCTGAAGGATACGCTATAAAATATACACAAAAACAGTATCTTAAAGCATCAACGTTCACATTGAATACATCATTCAGTTACATCCACTGTATGACAAGATTGTAGAAAACTATCTAACTGTAGTGTCGATGATGGACGAACACGTTCAGTGTTCCTGACATGGAAGTCAGTTGCTGAGGATAGCCACACAGACAGTGATTGAAAGCACTTCAGCAAGGTATTTTTATGAAAAAGTAGAAAGTATATTAATTCAGAAAATTTATCACTATAAAATGGCTTCATAGAGTAATAGGTAAGGACCCTGACTTTCGGGAGTAGTGATAAGATCTGTTACAGAGGGTGTGTTGACAGCAGTAAATAAAATCCCATTACATGTTATTTTGCAAACAGACAACAACTATTTATTGATTGATATGGAAATGTCATCGTAAAGGCTCACTATTTAAATAAAATGAATGTTACCAAGAAAATGGGGAGATGAGTACTACACTTTTGTGAACTGATAGATAAGCAAAAATTGTTATCTTCAGTAGCATACACTGGCAAAGATGGTTATCGACTCAGTAGCCCATCCTTAAAAGTTAATTATGAAGGAGAAAGAAATGTTAGTGCATAGAATATGTTTTAAACTTGAATGAGAAAATACTGTTAACTACACTTCAGTGACTTTCATGAGCTGTAGTATCCTACAAATTCTCATGAAATTATTAACACCCTACATTCATCACGGGTTCACAGATAAAGCAACCATGAGTTCTGCATTTTCAGTTTTAAGATTGATTTTTAAATTTGTCACTACCACATATCCTTATGTTGAAAACAGTATTTCATTATCAGTGTTAGAAACAGGTATGCACAGCATTTTCATTCAGTTCTCACTGAAGATGGGATACCCAGTATGTAGTCCTAGGAGCATTAGCAGAGATCACTGTACCATCCTGTAAATTTTCAACAGCAAGATTCTTGAGAGCAAAATAACCCTCCTTGAATGCTGTCTCAAATAAATATCAGAAGAAAGGTAGCCTTTTTCTATAATTCTCCGAGGTGATGTCAAGGCAGCTAGATGTAACTAGCCTGAACTCAAGTAATTTGCCCACATAACAAATAAATACACCTTCTGAATCAGTTTTGTGACAGATTTTTGTTCCCGCCTGTTTGAACCAGCTAACAAGAATAAAATTTTCCAGGGTTGACTCATGCAGAAGGGAATTCTGTACAGTCAGTGAATGAAAGGATACTTTAAAACTCTCCCGTAATTCAGCCAACAGCTCGTTGTCTTTGCAGTCCTCAATAACAAAAGTCACCTGATTCAGAATCATTCTGTAAGTTTCTGGGGTCATATTGTATACACATTGGATAGCAGGACTATCTTCTTCACTCTTTTGAATTCTTCGATGTACAAGGGCAAGTCAATAAGTATCTTGCAATCAATTTTTGTAATTTATTACAAAAAGAGTACACACTTTTTATTGATATAATTTTTCAACATAGTCACCGTGCTTTTTAATGCACATGGTCCTCCGTTTCTCAAGCTTTCTGATACCGTCTGCAAAAAAGGTTTTTGTTGCTCAGCAAGCCTCGTATGCACTGCTTCCTTCACCTGTTAATTGGAGCGGAATCGACGACTGGTTATATTTTGCATAAAAGCAATAATGTCACGTTATTTCATGCCTCTAATTTCAGTAAAAATCATTATTCAATGATCACTTATTCATTGACCAGAAAAACGTCAACTGGTTCAATGTAAATGACTCGTAAAAAGTTAGGGGTCCCTTGTAATAGGATTGACATAGAATATGATTAAGCTGCCATCTAATTGGACTAAAGCATTAATTGCAATTGTGTATAAGCAAGGGAACAAGAGAGATAGTAACAACTATATCATGATTAGTATACCTGGCAGAGTGCTAACGGGCATTTTAGAAAGGAGAATGTGTTCAAGTATAGTAAATGGATGAAAACCATTGTGGTTTCAGATCAGAGAGTATCAAGAGCAGATTTTAAGTATGTGCAAAGTAACTGAAAAGTGCTACAAGGAGAATAGACAGTTATGCATCTGCTTTGTTCAGAGAGTACCAGAGGACAAGATGTTAGCCATACTGAGAGACTATGGAATCAGAGGTAGATTATTTTAGGCAATCAAAAGCATTATGTTGACAATTGGACCACAGTGGAAATTGATGGTAAATGAGTTCTTGGTTCAAAATAGTTATTGATGTAAGACAAGGCTATCATCTTCTTCTCTGTTGTTCATAGTATACATGGATCATTTATTGAAGAGTATGGAGAGCCTTTGTGGCTCAGGCGGCAGTGCACCGGCCCCTCACCGCTGGGTTCCATGGTTCAAATCCTGGTCACTCCATGTGAGATTTGTGCTGGACAAATCAGAGGTGGGACAGGTTTTTCTCCGGGTACACCATTTTTCTCTGTCGTATTTCATTCCAGCAACATTCTCCAATATCATCTCATTTCATCTGTCATTCATTAATCATTGCCCCAGTGGAGTACGACAAGCTTCGGTAGCCGGCACAATTTCTATCCTCGCCGCTAAATGGGGCTTCATTAATTCCATTCCTGACCCGGTCGAATGACTGGAAACAGACTGGATTTTCATTTAATGAAGGGTATAAAATGATAGAGTGGAATTCAATTGAGTAGAAATGTAGTAAGCAGTTTGGCTTATGCTGATGACTTGGTTTTAACAGAAGACAGTGCTGAAAGCCTCCATTCTAATGTCCTGTTGCTAGAAGAGAATTGCAGCTAGTGTAATATGAAAATGAGCATTTCCCCGACTAAAGTGATGTCAGTTGGGAAGAAACTATGATGATGATGATGATGATGATGATGGTGATGATGCTTGTTGTTTAAAGGGTCCTAATATCTAAGGTTATCGGCCCAACTACGAGAATGGATCAGGTGGATCATTTCATGTACCGTAAAGCCTTGGAATGTGGGCGTAATTTGTTGTGTAAACGTGCTTTTAATCCAAAGCACTTGTATATCAAAGCAAATTTTCCCATAAGAAATAATTCCACTGATGATTCCTTCCACAATTTAAAAAAAGTATTTATTATAAAATGATCCCTTTCCTACATCTTCTAGAACACATGGCCATTACCTTGATACTCTCATGACTTCTTTTGCTGCATCCAGACCATTGTTTGGACCATAGGACGCACCCTGATATTTTGATTAAAATTTAAGGGAAAATATAATTTCACTGTATTTTCAAATAAAATTTTAAAGAAATGATTTAATTTGTATACAAACGCAATTACTGACAGGTAATGCTAACTGACACTGTAACAGATCGCAAGTAGATTCTCGCTTTCATTCGTCACTCATAACACTGTTTTCTGAAATTTCACTTTCATTTCTTGATTCTTCAAACAGTATATCTTCTTCAGTACCATCAAGGGCATTACTTCTACTGCATTTCTTAAATGACTTGATGACAATTTCTGTTTTCGCTGACTCCCGTGACCAACTGATTTGTCCTGCTGGCCTTAGATCATGATGAGGTGCAGCCATCTATTTTGTCCACTCTTCGCGCATAGAAACACCTTGAATGGTTTGGTTATTGAGACATCCACTGACTGGCTGGAGGTAACTTGTAAGACTGTTTGGAATGACTGCAGATTGAGTGTTCAAGTCCTTTATTCTCTGCTTTGTCGTATCTGTTGTTTGAGATTTGAACTGGTCCAACCCCTTGGAATGTACTGTAATAGACCAGTTCATGAACAAAATACAGAACCAGAAATCCAAGCCTACAATGAGGAACCTCCCATCACCTGGACAGAAACCAAGACAGCCTTAAAATCTATGCCTGAAGGAAAATCTTCAGGTGCAGGTGAAGTGAATGTAGACATGATAAAGGCAGCAGGCATCCAGGGTATACAGTGACTGCACGGAGTACTAAATGCCATATGGACAGACAACACAATACCTGCAGATTGGAGCAAGGGTGTTATAATTCCCGTTTAAGAAAGGCAGCAGACGGAAACCTGCCAACTATAGAGGATTAACCCTGCTGTCTCATGGGCTAAAAATTCTAGAGAAGATCATAAAAAGAAGATTGAGAACCATCATTGAACCACAGTTAGGGAAGGAGCAATATGGATTCAGAAGTAACAGGTCAACAATAGATCTAATTTTTAGCACCTTCATGCTGATGGAGTATTGGGAGAAAGGCAAGAACCTAGTCATTGTATTCCTGGATATAGAAAAGGCCTACGATAGTGTTATAAGAGATAAGATCTGGGGGTGCCTGAGGAAAAGAAATGTGCCTGAAAGACTAGTAAGTTAAATTCAGATGTTGTACAAAGACTGTACTAGCTGTGTACAAATTGGGGAAGGTTGATCATGATGGTTTGAGACCAAGGATGGAGTCCAACAAGGAAGTGCACTGTCTCCACTACTGTTCATTACTGTTATGGACAATATAATGAACATCAAGGAAAAGTTAGGTGAATTGAATGCTGTGTACAAATGTGTACAAATTGGGGAAGGTTGATCATAATGGTTTGAGACCAGGAGTGGAGTCCAACAAGGAAGTGCACTGTCTCCACTACTGTTCATTACTGTTATGGACAATATAATGAAGAACGTGAAGGAAAAGTTAGGTGAATTGAATGCAGTGGCCTTTGTTGATGATATCATGATTTAGGGTGAAACAGAAGAAGTACAGACCAGACTCAACGTATGGAAATCCCAGTTCCAGGAATATAACCTCAACATCAGCGAGAACAAGACAGTGGTAATGGCAGTCAACAGAGAAGGGCGTCCAGCAAGTGTAAAACCAGGAGACCACCAGCTAGAGTGTGTGGATAGTTTCCCTTACCTTGGAAGTGTAATCTCCAGTGATAATTTGGTCAGGAAGGAAATTACAAACAAGAGTGCAAAAGGGATCAGAATTCTACCATTAAATAAAAACACTTTTATGGGATGACATGATTCCAAAACCGACCAAACTGATGATATTATGATAATTATTTGGGGATATTAGGTCGTGTAATAATAAATAAACACCAGCTGACGCATTTCAATCCTGCGACCAGGATCGTCTTCAGAGCAACAACAAAGCAAAATGGCTACGGTCACTCCATAGTAACCAGACTCAAGATAGAGAAACCCTGTTAGAAATGTAGTTCATTCCAGGGCCTCCAGAGTCACGGAGAAAGATGTTGACGAGTTAACTATGGAGGGTAGCCATGATCTACTCAGTATATAGCCGTCTCCTTTGTTGAAATTATTCAGGCGTTTAGCAATTTCTATCGCCTCACGAATGATTCTGGGAATAAAATGTTTCTCTTTACAAATGACAGAAGTTGCATCAAAATTTATTTGATGGTCATTATGTATGGCATGTTCTGCCACAGCAGACTACTCTGGCTGGCAAAGACGTAAGTGCCTGCGATGTTCTTTAACCCTTGTTGCTACTTTCCTACATGTTTGGCCTACATAAACCGATCCACAGGAGCAAGGAATCATATATATTCCAGCGCAGTTTAAACCAATAGGATCTTTGACAGATCGCAAACAATTGCCTATGGTGATGATGTTTAACAGCTATTTCATACTAATATTGACCTGTGGTATTGAAGCGTGCACCCTCTCAAAAAGAGATTCATCAAGACTGACAAGTTAAGAAATGAGGAGGTGAGGAAAGAAGCCAGAATAAAGACATTCCTATTAGACCGAATCGGCACATCCACGCTATGGTGGTATAGGCATGTGACCACAGTTCAAATCATGGCCGTGGATCTCGAAACTCAGCACTCAAGGAGTGGGCAGTAATTGATAGCAGGCAGCTGCTTGCTTAACTTTGTAACAGGGCATGTAACAATCTACAAAAAGACAGTAAAAATTTCTAGTATTGCACCAATGTAATAAAGAAAAGTTCACTGTGACCAACAAAATGGAAAATAAATAAAACTTGGAAAGCACTTTTTTTTTTGTACTGGTAATAAAGGCACACAATATGCAAACTAAATCTGTCCGGCCTCATCATCGTCATCATTTCTTCACTCCAGCAAGCCGGGTGCGGTTGTGTACGAGCCTCCTCCAGTTTGTTCTATCCATCCGCAGATGCTGCTCGTATATGCGACACCAGTTCACATCTAACTTCAATTATCTGTTTTTCCCAAACATCACGAGGTCTTCCTCTTGGTCTCTTCCCAGGAACATTGTGGTCAAAGTATGTTCGAGGAGTCCTGTGAGGGTTCATTCTTTTCATGTGACCATATCATTGCAATCTCTTCACTTCTAGAATCTCCAGCAAGCTTCTTTCCAGTCCAAGCTGTTGTCGGATATCCACATTCCTTATGTTATCCATTTTTGTTTTTGTAGACAAGAACAGAGGAACTTCATTTCTGTTGCCTAAAGACGACTCTTTGTTGGTCCAGTAAGTGTTGCTGCTTCCAGGCCATACGTCAGTATAGGTACTAGATATATTTTGTACAAGCTGATCTTGGAAAATAATGGAAATGTTTCATCCCAAAGTATTTGACGTACAGCATGATAGAATTTGGAAGCTTTCTGTATTCTGGTACTAATCTCTTGATGTATGGTATTGTCTGATGACAGAACACTACCTTAATACTGGAAGTTGTCTACAATATCCATCTCCTCATCTCCAATTCTTAGATGAACAGTTGGAGAGTTTCTACTCATCACCAAGCCAATTGTCTTTGTTTTGCTGATTTGGAGACCTAAGGTTGTAAAAGCTTCATGCCAGAGATCTAGTCTAGTTTGTACTTCCTCTTCTGTCTCACATTACATCATCAGCAAAATCCAGGGCATTAGTTGTTGGATCCTTTCTCTTAACCGCTTTTAAAATTTCATCCATTATGATTATGAAGAGAAGTGGTGAAAGACAGACAACTTCCTTGCTGGACTCCACTCTTCATTTCAAACCAACCTGACCTTCCATCCTGGACCTGGACACAACACTTGGTTTCATCATATAATCATTGTACTCGTACGATGTCATCGGGCACATTCTTATGTCTCAAACATTCCCATATATGCCTGCGTGGTACATGGTCATATGCTTTCTCAATGTCCAGAAAAACATCCAGAAAAACAGTTATAAGTGTTTTACCTTTCTCCCAATACTTCTCATAGAGCATTCTGGTGGCAAAAATGAGGTCTATAGTTAATCTATGAGGTCTAAATCCATGTTGTTCCTCCTCAAGTGCATGAGGTCTAAATCCATGTTGTTCCTCCTCAAGTGTAGGTTCAACATATTTTCTAATCCTGCTCTCACGGATGGATTCGTAGATTTTGAGGCCATGTGACAGCAGTTGGTACATTTCTTTCTAATACCTTTTTTCAACAATGAGATGATGACCCCTTGCTTCCAGTCATTGGATATTATATTCTCTTTCCTACTGACCTTTAAAAAAGTCACCAAGGAGAGGCTGTGTCAATTTCCTTCTGTACATACTTCCTACAAACTTTTGAATTTGGTCCACTGCTTTAATTACTCTATCGCCAGCATCACTAGCTCTTCGCAAGAGAGTCTAGCAGAGATAAGTGGACAAGACCTTCTTTCTTTGGTGGCAGAGCTGACATGTCTTCTGTTCTGTCTTGTTCATTTTCTCCAGCAGTAATTTCTGGCATTAGCTGATCCTCAGGTTAGTCGGAATCTATTAACGTTTCTAGCTCTCTTTGTCCAATTTGAAATACCCTTGTAAATCCAGTTCAACCATTGATTTTTCTTTCAGTTGCTCCCATTCATCATCATCATCATGTTACACTCAATCGTGTGCATTTCTGGGGCTAAGCCCACATTTTATAAAAAAGGTTCCTGATAACTGAAGAAAAAATAGCATCCCATATGACAGTAATTCTGCGAATAGCGTCCATAATATAGTATACCGGTTTCTTATTTCTGTTCATGGAATACTTCTTGAGATTTCTTACAGAAGGTACCGCACCAGACCTTTCCTGTACCTGCGTTTAAAAACAGAAATGACACCTTGATCAAGGTGCTAGATATAGCTGGCCCTCTTTGCGGGCAGATACAAAAGGTGCACATAGTTTAAAGTTAGGTTGTGCTTAACGGCAGGTTGCAGCACACTAGTCTACTCTTTCTATTTTGCCAAGCCATTTTCCTTTCAAAAAAAACACCCAATCTTCAAATAATTTGCCTGTCATCCAGGCATTTTTGGATAACCTGTAAGTTAAATGCATGTAAAACGCTTGTATGTTCTTGAAACACCCTGCACGATTTTAATTTCTGCAATGTGCCATATAAAACAAGCAGACACGAACTTAACTCGCAGATTACTTTTACTTGCATTTCAGAAATAGTCTGCACTGAAGCGGCCGATTACAGTATAGAACTGACTAAAACAAAGGAAACTCTGCTTGTGGCAGTGACAATCAAACAATTTGTATCAATAAATGATGATAGGGGTCATAATTACAATGCTTATTACATGACAAAATAGGAGTTGATTGATAATTTCAAATTATCAAACACCAGTTTTAACTTACGAGACCGGCACAACACTTCGAATTAAGAATTTCAATAGACATGTAAGAAGCCTCCATTGCTCAGGCGGCAGCACACCGGCCTCTCACCGCTGGATACCGTGGTTCAAATCCCAGTCACTCCATGCGAGACTTGTGCTGGACAAAGCGGAAGCGGGACAGGTTTTTCTCCGGGTACTCCGGTTTTCCCTGTCATCTTTCATTCCAGTAACACTCTCAATTAACATTTCATTTCATCTGACAGTCATTTATCATTGCCCCAGAGGACTGCGACAGGCTTCGGCAGCTGGCACATTTTCTATCCTCGCCGCTAGATGGGGGCTTCATTCATTTCGTTCCTGACCCGGTCGAATGAATGGAAACAAGTTGTGGATTATCAACAGACATGTAAAAAGGTATCTTGCATTCCGGGGACATCAAATCACACATTATTTTGAATTAACAGTACTGTATTTGAATCAACAAGGTTTTACTGTATTATTTTCCCTAATTGTTTCCCTAATGTTTATTTTCAATTTTGATTTGTTCAGGGCTATTGATAATATTTTTAACCTTCTATCCATATCCTTTACTGACTCTGCCACGACTATAATATCATCACAAGTTATAAATCTCATTATAAAACTGTATTGGATTTCAGAATAAGAAGTTATTATATTAATAAAACCACCTTTCCAATACACAATAGTCCTTTATGTTTAGGATAAAACCATTTAATTACAAGTAGGACATGTTTTGCTCAATCTTAGTGAGCATCATCAGCTATTTCGGAAAAGGCTAGGAAAGCAACAGATAGGGAATCTGCCACCTGGGCGACTGCCCTAAATGCAGATCAGTATTGATTGATTGATTGATAGATAACATAATCCATGGTGGGTCAGGGCCCTGATCCTGGTATATATAACGAAAAAACGTCTAATATACATTGATAAAGTACAAATTTTAACAATTTAAAAATAATCAATAAGATTATATTATGTCTATTAAAACAAATATTGATCATTAAAATTGCGTAAAATGTAAGTGGAATGAATGACATGAAATGTTACTATAGTATGTAGTGTTTAAATGTTCGTATAAATCAATGACCATAATAATCTTCACTCGATTGCATTAGACTGTTTATGATTAAAAACAGTTATTCACATAAGGGTGAGCTCGTAATGAACTATGATGATGTTTTTTAAAATAAACATTATAAGGAATGCTAAAATCACATATATTGGTTGAAAAACAAACTGCACTGATGATAAAACGTCATCTGGATCGGCGTAAATAACCTTATGGGACTTCCTCGTGTTGTGTTTCAAACATTATTATATTTTGTGTAGTAGTGTGTTAATATTGGGCTTCAAATGGAGAACTACTGATCTCATAGGTGAAATAATATAAATCAGGTGTATCCTGTAAAAAAAGAAAAAGGAAGAATAGTATGTGTGTCAGTTGCTGGAATTTTTTTTTTTTTTTTTTTTTTTTTTTTGCTAGGGGCTTTACGTCGCACCGACACAGATAGGTCTTATGGCGACGGTGGGATAGGAAAGGCTTAGGAGTTGGAAGGAAGCTGCCGTGGCCTTAATTAAGGTACAGCCCCAGCATTTGCCTGGTGTGAAAATGGGAAACCATGGAAAACCATTTTCAGGGCTGCTGATAGTGGGATTCGAACCTACTATCTCCCGGATGCAAGTGCTGGAATTTAAAGGCTGTACTACTGTAAGGAAATAATAACAGAAGGTGCTTACCCATGTGTTAATTAAGGGGAGATTAGTCCCTTGGTTGTTTACTGAGGTTTGATGGTCACTGACTTGCTGCTACGTGTGTTGTACGAATGCGATCATAGAGACGGGGAATATAGTGGGAAGGGGAAGGGAGGGAGGACGTTACGCGAGTTGTCGGCCAATGGAGGGGATGCAGTGCTAGGAGGCGTCGTAGGTGTGGCTACTGTTGCTGTTGTTACTATTGTACAGGAGAATTGAAAGCATGTTTATAATGGAAAATCTTCATGAAATTTTTAGCATTAATTCCAAAGTTAGCTATTAGATTGGGGATTTGCTCAATTTAAATTACTATTTTTATTAAAGTACTGGTCCAAGGAAATGTAAGCATTTTCATACCCGGTCATTAGACTGCTTTTATTTACGTATTTGAGTATTTGCATATCTTGATCAATAGTACTGAAATTATGCCCTGTGTCCCTCATATGAATACTCATGGCGGAATGCTTTTTGTGTTTCAAGGCATTATAATGTTCTAAATACCTTATTCTAAAGCTACGACCAGTTTGCCCTATATAAGAAAAATTGCACTGTGTGCATCTGAGTCTATATATTCCCGAGTTTGAGAATCTGGCATAAATTGTATTAACGGAGTTGGAATTGAAAAGAATATTACGGTTGGTGTTGCGGGTCCGGTATGCAATGTTAATATTATGCTTTTTAAATTGTTTAGTGACATTGTGAATAGCTGGGTTGGTAAAAGTAAAAATAGCAAAATTTGTTTTTTTGGTTTTTTCGGGAACTAATGTAGTTGTACACCTATGATTCTGGTGATCATATCAGGTTTAAAACCATTCATCATGGCTAATTCTTTGATGAAACGTAGTTCTTTTTCTCGATTAGAAAGAGGAATGTTCATGGCCCTGTGAAACAGGCTGTAAAATGTAGCCTGCTTATGGGAGTGGGGGTGCGAGGTTTCGCTTTTTATTGTTATAGGGAGCGGCAGATGGTTTCCTGTAAATTTGGTAAATGAACTTATCTTTATCTCTAGTCAAAGTTAAGTCTAAAACATTTAAGGAGTTGTTGACCTCGTCCTCTTTAGTAAACTGAATACTGTGGTTAAGGTTGTTAAGGAGCCTGAGTACGTTGTCACTATTATTCAATTGTTTATCTATGATCGCGAACGTATCGTCCACAAATCTTAGCCAGAGATTTATGCCGTTAATTTTATTAATTATTGATTTAGTTTCCATATCGTCCATAAAGATGTTTGCAAGAATGCCAGAAATTGGGTCGCCCATTGCTAATCCTTTTTGATGATATATTTTATTATTGAATGTGAAATAGTTATTGTTAAGTACGAATTTCAATAAATTAATAAAATCGTCTATTTCATATCTGCTTAGATTGTTATGTTTCATAAGGTTAGATTTTACAGTGTTAATTGTGTCATTTACGGGTATGTTTGAATACATGTTAGTGATATCATATGATACCATAACATGATTCTGTTAGCTTGAATGTGGACAATTTGTTGCAGAAGTCGACAGAATTCTTTATGTAGGCTTTGTTATTGAATTTATAATGCTTGTATAGGAAACGATGCAAAAATTTTGAAACGTTATATGTGGGACTATTTCTACAATTTATAATGGGGCGCATTGGTATCCCTTGTTTATATATTTTTGGTAGAGCTCTGGCTGTGGGTAACTTAGAGTTCATTATGGTAAGTTTCTGTTGTTCGTACTCTTGTTAAAGAAAAGAAGACTTTTTTAACAGGTTCTTAAGATCTCGTTGCATTTTTAATTTGGGGTCTTTTTCCACTATATTATAAGTTTCAGCAGAAAAGAAACCTTTGGTTTTGCTAATGTATTCTTCTTTATTCATTAGTACCGTTGTGGGACCTTTGTCCGCTTTTGTAACTATGATATTGTTATTTATTTTTTTTTTTTTTGATAGGGGCTTTACGTCGCACCGACACAGATAGGTCTTATGGCGACGATTTTTTTTTATTTTACTCTTGATTCCGGTTATCTGTTTGTTAAAGTTTGATATTGACTTGGATTTCAATTCTTTAACTAACTTAGTATTTCACGTCATTTCAATGTTCAGTAGGGAGTTTTAAAATACTAGATTCAGCCTCGGCAATACTGGTAATGAGGTCATCAGACTTATTGGGGTTGGGCCAGCCCAGTATTAACACACTACTACACAAAATATAATAATGTTTGAAACACAACACGAGGAAGTCCCATAAGGTTATTTACGCCGATCCAGATGACGTTTTATCATCAGTGCAGTTTGTTTTTCAACCAATATATGTGATTTTAGCATTCCTCACCCTTATGTGAATAACTGTTTTTAATCATAAACAGTCTAATGCAATCGAGCGAAGATTATTGTGGTCATTGATTTATACGAACATTTAATCACTACATACTATAGTAACATTTCATGTCATTCATTCCACTTACATTTTAAGCAATTTTAATGATCAATATTTGTTTTAATAGACATAATATAATCTTATTGATTATTTTTAAATTGTTAAAATTCGTATTTTATCAATGTATATTAGACGTTTTTTCGTTATATATACCAGGATCAGGACCCTGACCCACCATGGATTATGTTATCTATAGCTGATGATGCTCACTAAGATTGAGCAAAACATGTCCTACTTGTAATTAAATGGTTTTATCCTAAATATAAAGGACTATTGTGTATTGGAAAGGTGGTTTTATTAATATAATAACTTTTTATAATATCATCAGCGAACCTTTTACAGTGTATCCTTTACCCTTTCACCTTTAACAACTTCAGTTCCAGCTTCCACAGAAGGTATCTTACTAACACTCCATGCTAATCTTATTACTACAAAGCTATTTCATCCCTGCCTTCCCACTATATTTCACCATTTCAGGTGTAATTTCATCTAGTCCTGCTGCTTTATGACAATGGAGTTTATTTACCGCCCTTTCCACTTCTTCAAGCATAGTTTCATCAACATCATTGCCCTCCTCCCTATGAGTTCAGTTGTTTGCGACGTCACCAGGAAGATTTCCATTTAGCCTACGGCGAGAAGATTTTCAAAATATTCCTTCCACCTGTCCAGTGATTCCGTGGGATCTGTAACGAGTTCACCTCAAAACACTATTCATTTTCCTTTTCCCTCCCTTCCTAAGATTCTTTATTACTGTCCAGACAGGTTTCCCTGCTGCTTATCCTAGGCTTTCCAGGTTATTATCAAAATCTTCCCAAGACTTCTTCTTGGATTCAACAATTATGGTTTCACTCATTTTCTTTCGTCTACATACAAGATCCTGTCTGCATCAGACCCTGTTTGGAGCCATTTCTGATACGCCTTATTTTCACTTTTACAAGCTGATCTCTTCTCTAATGGGTTAGGGATCACCCTTGGATTGTATAGTCCTAGCTGCCTCAGTACAAGGAGGGTCATGAGTCAGAATATGTTGCACTGTTTAGAACTTTTCACTAATTATATCCATGTACTCCTGTATAATTTCCTTGTCCTGGAGATTTTCTACTCTTATTAGTTTGCAGACAGATTTCACTTTCTCTGTCTTAGGCCTAGATATGCTTACTTGCCTAGCGGTGAATAGCCTTATGCTTGAAGAATGCATTTGTAACTGGTAATCCTGTAGACCAGAAGACCAGCAAATGTTTCCCATTCCTATTAGCTTCCATATCTTCCCCACATTTACCAATCACCCTTGTATATCGTTCAGTTCTATTTCCAACTCTCGCGCTGAAATAGCCCATTAGCACTATCCTATCCTTGCTGTAGACCCTGACTACAATGTCACTCAATGCTTCATAAGATTTCTCAACATCCTCATCTGAACCCTCACATGGTAAATACACTGAGACAATTCTCATCCTAATTCCTCCATCTGCCACATCTACCCACATTATTTACTCATTTATATGCCAAACAGAAAATATGTTGCATGCAACAGTATTCCTGATGAACATTCCTACCCCACACTCTCTCCTTCCCCTTTTAACCCCTCTCAAGTACACTTTATAATCTCCTATCTCTTTCTTGTTATCTCCCCTTACCCAGACATCATTAACTTCTAACACATCCAGATGCAGCCTCTTTGCTGACTCAGCTAGTTCTACTTTCTTCCAGAAGCCCCGTTAATATTGATAACTTCCCATCGATTTCCATTTCATTCACCAAGTTGTTTCCAAGGAGTTCCTCGGCTGTCAAATGGGAGTGAGACTCTCTTACTCCCATACGTCCGAGGCTTGCTTAAAAGTTTTTGGACCGGGCGAGTTGGCCGTGCGCGTAGAGGCGTGCGGCTGTGAGCTTGCATCCGGGAGATAGTAGGTTCGAATCCCACTATCAGCAGCCCTGAAAATGGTTTTCCGTGGTTTCCCATTTTCACACCAGGCAAATGTTGGGGCTGTACCTTAATTAAGGCCACGGCCGCTTCCTTCCAACTCCTAGGTCTTTCCTATCCCATCGTTGCCATAAGACCTATCTGTGTCGGTGCGACGTAAAGCCCCTAGCAAAAACAAAAAAAAAACTTTTTGAGCGTGCTTGGTAAAAATTCTGTGAAGCAGGATGCTACCCTTAATTACACATAGTCCCAATGAGGATCTCTCCTCTGATGGGTTAGGGATCACCCTTGGATTGTAAAGTCCTTGCTGCCCCAGCACAAGGAGGGCCATGACACAGAATATGTCCGAGATGCCCACTCCCATTCCATAACAATTGGTATCCCAACTCACAGAATGACTTACTAGGCCACTCAGCTGTTGTCCATGGTTCACGAACTACGACATGACTACAGTAACTCACACCACGAACCAGAATATAGCATTTAAAAAGAGTTCTGGAATATGCAAAATTAGATGGTAATAGGGCAGCAAAAAGACAATTTGGATTTCTACCAACTGAGAAAAATGATACGAGAATGGCAAAAACACGAAAAGCACTTGTTGAACCTGGGAAAAAAATTAACACTTTTTTAGGACGCATGCTGAAAAATGGTCAGGAACAAAGGAATGTTTCCTGTTTCCGCCTGCTTAGTGTTACCGGTGTATGAAAAGACATGGACTACTGATGCACTGGCACTAGGATTTTGCAAAATATGCCAACAAAATATGAATCCAAACTAGCGGAATTTCAAAAATTTGATTGATGCACAAACACAAACTCGGTTGAAACAGGATCAAGTTGGTAATATGGACAAAGTGCCTCTAACTTTGATGTTCCATCAAACAGAACTGTTGCTATTAAAGGAGCTATGATCATCACAATAAAAACATCTGGCCATGAGAAGTCACATTACACTGTTGTGTTATCTTCCTGTGCAGATGGTACAAAACTGGCTCCAATGGTGATTTTTAAGACAAAAACTGTACCCAAAGATAAAATTCAACAAGGTATTTACCTTCATGTTCAAGAGAAGGGATGGAGGGACAAAAATGGAATGAAAGTGTGACAGGAGAAATAGTAGGTAGTTGAAATGGTTCTTCAAGACTCCTTTCATGTCACTTTCTGTCCTAACCAGATTTCCATTTTCATCTTCAAGTGCCTTTATGGTATTCATTGGTTTCCTTTTACCTCTGATAACACTATACAGTAGTTTCTTATTGCCTCTGCTGTCTTCCTCCAGTTTCTGAGTGAATATATTCCATGCCTTGATCTTTTCTTCTGTAACTGTTAACATCCAGTTTCTTGTTTTGGTATAATTGTTCGAGATTTCTGATCTTTGCCTCGTCTGTAGTAAGATCCGGTTTATTTTTCTCCTGATCCCTTTCTTTCTGCAAGAGATTTCTTTAGATATAATTTATTCTTATAAAAAATTTCCACTTATTCAATACATTCTTTTTGCAATGCATATATTTACATTGCATTTAGTTGCTTGGAACTAGTTTCGACCCTACTCGGAGTCATCATCAGCCATAATCAAATAAATACACATTCTAGTCAAAATATCCTAAAACAATACGTATTCTATTTTGCTAGTTGCTTTACGTCGCACCGATACAGATAGGTCTTATGGCGACGATGAGACAGGAAAGGGCCGTGGTCGGGCTGAGTGGCTCAGACGGTTAAGGCGCTGGCCTTCTAACCCCAACTTGGTAGGTTCAATCCTGGCTCAGTCCGGTGGTATTTGAAGGTGCTCAAATATGACAGCCTCGTGTCTGTAGATTTACTGGCACGTAAAAGAACTCCTGCGGGACTAAATTCCAGCACCTCGGCATCTCCGAAGACTGTAAACGTAGTTAGTGGGACGTAAAGCAAATAGCATTATTATTATTATTATTATTATTATTATTATTATTATTATTATTATTATTATTATTGAAGCAGCCGTGGCCTTAATTAAGGTACAGCCCCAGCATTTGCCTGGTTTGAAAATGGAAAACCACGGAAAACCATTTTCAGAGCTGCCGACAGTGGGGTTCGAACCTACTATCTCCCAAATACTGGATACTGGCCGCACTTAAGCAACTGCAGCTATCGAGCTCGGTACGTGTTCTATTAATGAACAGCATAAAACTAATGATATGAATTGTATGAACAATTATAGTATGTGCCGTGATGAGTAGTTGAATTGGACCAAGCGCTATGGTTCTGGGTATGTTACAGATGTTAAAATGTTGTTATGTAGCAATAAAAGTACCTAAAGTAATTACAATAAATTATGCTAAAATGTCGAAGTACAAATAGTATACAAGTGATTTTCTCTAGTAAATTCTGTAGGTATTACAATCTATGTTGTGGATCAATTATGCACTGCTTTAACTAGTTGACATGTGTCATTGGGTAGAATTTAACTCTTAGTACAGAAAGTACAGATATGTCTTCCATCAGAGTCCTAATAATGTTGATATGGCTTGCAAGGATTAAGTAATGCAATTGTGTGGACTAATATGAACATGTCAATTGAATATCCTCTAAGATTGTAAATACACACTGCACGTGGTGTTTTGAATAGATGGAAGTCTCAATCCATTGCAGAACAATTAGGACCTTGTGCGGCAGTATCTGAAGCATAGCTAGCAGTGTGCATCTGGTGTTTCATACACATTTTCAATCATAGAAATGAAATTAATTTCAGGATAATGTATCAATGAAAATATTGTATATATTAATGCTAGTAAAACTATTTGAATTATATATATTTCATTTGTTACAGCCAAATTGTTATTCTCGAGTTGTGGATATCTTGGGGAAGAAACACATCTTGATCTTTGCTCTTCGTCGCATTCCTCAAGGAGAAGAGCTTACATACGACTACAAATTCCCGTTTGAAGATGTTAAGATTCCTTGTACTTGCGGTTCTCGGCGCTGCCGCAAGTACCTCAATTAGATAATGTGTTACTTTATTGCTCAAAACTTTGTAAGGACTCGCACGTGTCAGATTTTTATTTTGCTTCTTATGCATAATTTTCCACGTAATATCTGCTTTGAAAATCTATTTTCACATACTTAAATCTCAACCCCTCACTCTTTCTAGTTAAATCTGTGTATCAAGTCCATTTTTGTCCATGAAATAAAAGAGAATAAGAAAAATTTTATGAAGCTATGAAAGATTAAATTAGAATGGAAGAGTAACTTTCCAAAGTGAAGCCACTGTAAGAATTCATAGAATACAGAGAACACATTTTCATGATGACATCTTTATCAGTGTGAGTGAAACACTTTCACTTTGTACCGATGAGGATGACAAAAAATATTTGTTTTATTTATGTCATACTGTATGATGTACATTTCTGTTGTGTCTCCCATACATTTTTTTTTTCTCCCCTTCCAGCATGGTAGTTCTGCTCGTTTTCCTGAATGGCATGTTTGTGTAGCCATTTCAGATAACGAATGGTAAAACACAGATATGATGTTTAATTCTGTTGTTTTCTCATCTGAGCACGTGGCAGTTGTTACAAAGACTCGTGCATTGAGCAATATGCAATCTTACCCGCCTATGTTTTGTAAATATTGTATATTTATGTAAAGTGACGAACCGAATGAAGTGATAATCTGAGGAGGCAGTTACCTCTCTTCAATATGTAAATTTTTCTCATTGTAAATTTCATTTCACATGTTTTTAAATTGTGAACATATGACTTGTGTTTTAGTAGCAGTATAATATATATTTTTTGTTATTTTATGTGCAGTTCAATGAAATTTATTTGACGATTATTACTGGTGTGTGTGTGTAATTGTTAACTGCAGCATGAGTGATTCTAAAAGACCCCTGTTAACAGTATAAGTCGATCAATTATAATATTAAAGTATTATGTATGGGCTTAGAAATGCAAATTAAAATTGTACCAAAAATTTAGTTTAAGTAATTTATAAGTTTTTATTGATTTAACATGTGAGTGAGTGAGTGAGTGAGTGAGTGAGTGAGTGAGTGTGTGTGTGTGTTGATAATGTTCACATTAGCTCGGCAAAGCGATTCATGTAAAATATATGAGGATCATTCAGTGATGTGAATTTACATATTGGTGCTGCGCTGTGAAGATATTTCTTTTTCAAAAATAAATGACAGGAAGTTCAATTCTGAAGTGATATAATAACACCTTAAACAACAAATACGTGAAGAATAAGCACACATCCATAGAAGATATTGCATTTTCCTGATGGATTCATATTCACTATTGTTCTTTGTTTAATAGAACATCTGTAAAAGTTGTAAGCAACAATTTTTATTTTGAAAGTATTCAAGCTATTTAGGCTTTTTCAAGCATTTTACCCCACTGTGATAGCAGGCTCATTAGTTGGAATGCCATACCTCTCCAAGATGCTGACGAATAGTGTGCCTTTGAGACAGCACTGCAAGCCTCCGCTATAGCACATTGTACCTCCACTTCTATAAATGCTTTCCTTTTTCTTTTCTTTTGAAAAGAGAACCATAATTTAATTACACAGATTGTAAATATTGAAAAATTTATGCTCTTGAGATTTTTTCAGTTGTGAAATTACCAGCATTTTGTTTTTCTGTTGGGTTAAGTAAGCTGGTCAGTTATATTTGCAAGTTCATTGGGGGCAGGAGGAGACAAGTAAGCACCGAGATTGTCCTTTCTAGTTGTAAGATCACGAAATACTGAAATTTTCTTTAATGCTGAAACTAGGTCTGATGTAAAACTGTTGAACATGAGCTTTGTTTCTACATAGAGGGTGATTAAATTGCAGATGTAGTAAAATGCCTATAAGATGTTGAAGCACAGCATCATTCAGCACTGTATGTTCGATTCAGATAACCACTTATCATTCAAATTTTCAGTGACAAATCTCAAACTAATTGAAACTGTTTATTACATAATAGATCTTTGACTAATTGAAGCTATTAGGTGCATAATTTAATTCTAGTTTGTTTATATCTTAGGTAATTATTCTGTGATTCACTCAGCAGTCTGTTGCAATTAATGGCCAGTCTGTTTTTTACTCTGTTACTTTTAAACAGTGCCATATACCACATATTTTGAAATGTTCTCATGATTATCCATAAAAAATTTATAGATGCACTGCATGTTGTAACAAAATCTTCAAGCACTAAATTTTTCTTTTTTGAAATATGATTTTTCTTGTTCATTGTCACCGTCCCCGATAAAGATATTGATTCTCTCTGGATGCTTCTATTCCTGTTCTGAAATTTCTGCACATACAAACATAAGCTAAGTATACATAATTCTTAAGTGGGACTTCCGTTATTGTTGTATTTTTCAGTCAGTTGTGGGCACCTTAAATACCTTGGTTTATGTTATTTACTGTGAATAGGAATACAGGATTACATTGTTAGGATCATAAAACATATTAATTGAAAATTGAAAAGACTCCATGCTGTGGAATGTCACATTAACTTATACTACAGCGATCACTCTGTATCTAATTATCAGTGTTGCAGAAATAATCCACAGATGTCAAGATGGATGAAATTATAGAGCTAAATTATATTAAGCATACAAATTTATTGGTGATGGTGCGTATGAAAAGATATTAACTTTGCACCACACTTTACGTACAAGTCGCATTGAATTTACTTGAGGAGCACATGCTCAATCATTTCCTCCAAAGAATAAAACCAGGTGAATTCTGAAAATATACAAAATATGCGAGGGTCGAGTCATAAGTCATGGCAACTATTTTTTTTCTTTAATGGTTAAGAATTTCATGTTTTTGGTCCGTATTGAACTGAGAATAATATATAAGTAATAATAATAACAACGTAAACGTTTCCACCTTTTCAATACTAAAATATATTCACAAAATTATAAATTACACGGTACTAGTTTCGACCCATCTAGGGGTCATCATCAGCCGTATTGGAGCAAAGATCACTTTTGGCGAAATCCTAAGAAAATGTTATTTTAAAGAATAACAAGTGAAATGAGATGTTATTATGGTAATAGTTAATAATACAAGGAATATACATACTAAGAGGTTTTTAACAAAGAATAAAGTATAAATGGGGTGTTGTAAAAATTATAATCATGGAAATCAGTAAGTTCTTGTATTGAAATGACATATATAAAGATGTTGGTTAACTTGTAGATATCATTGTTGAACGTGAAGGTGGAAAATGTTAGAGGTTTGGTTATTTCTTTTTTGAGAGTAGTTTTTGGGCGATGTTTGTGTTTATTGATTATCCTTTCTATAAAATGATTGCTGAAGCCGTTGAATTTTGCGATTCCGCGGATTGTGTTGAGTTCGTTTTTTAGATCTTTATTGGACATAGGTATGCTGAAGGCTCGGTGAACTAGGCTGTTGTATGTGGCTCGTTTGTGGGACTGGGGGTGCACTGAATCTTGGCGAATGGTGGAGGCTGTTTGAGTGGGTTTTCTGAAAATTTTATAACTGAAAGAATCTGAGTTTCTAGTGATGGTTAAATCTAGAAAGTTGATTTTTTGATTTGATTCGGATTCTAGTTGAATTTGATATGAGGATCAATATTGTTGAGTCTTAAGAGGGTGGTGGGTGCGTTAATTGATTTCTCATTCATGATTACAAAGACATCGTCGACATATCTGGCCCAAAAGAGAATGTTTTCGAATTCGTTGTCAATTTTGGTGTATTCGAGGAAGTCCAGGTATATTTCTGCTAAGATACCTGAGGCCGGTGACCCCATTGCCAAACCATTTTGTTGATATATGACATTGTCAAAAGTGAAGAAGTTATTGTCGATGATAAGTTTTAATATTGTAATAAAGTCTTGTATCTCTAGTTTGCTTCACCTCAAACCATCAAAACTCAAAACAAAACAAACAAAATATGGTTAAGAGACAAAATTAAATTCTTGTACAGGAAGAAATCTTTTTTGAATCAGAAATTATACGACACTCACTTCACAGCGACTAAACTACTTCCAAACGCACAATGGACACTATTCTGTCAAGAAGTAGAGAACAAATTATTCTACGAACTAGCCAAAAAACAGTCAAATTTGGAGAATAAACTCAACAAGCTAAAAAACTGCCAACTACATAACCAACAAACTAGAAACTCCAATAGTAACACGTTCGATCGTACGCAGTTTCATCCAGCTGTTGTAAATCTATCTAACACGCCCTTGTAGAAAAACTAAACAAGTTCAATTTGCAACCGGATCACTCCATCCACTCTTTCGATATTGTAAACATATACCCAAGCATACAAGTATCAAAATTAATTCCGATAATTATAAACAATTTAAACAAAAACAGCCACTTAAGCAAACTAGAGATACAAGACTTTATCATAATATTAAAACTTATCATCGACAATAACTTCTTCACTTTTGACAATGTCATATATCAACAAAATGGTTTGGCAATGGGGTCACTGGCCTCAGGTATCTTAGCAGAAATATACCTGGACTTCCTCGAATACACCAAAATTGACAACGAATTCGAAAACATTCTGTTTTGGGCCAGATATGTCGACGATGTCTTTGTAATCATGAATAAGAAATCAGTTAACGCACCCACCACCCTCTTAAGACTCAACAATATTGATCCTCATATCAAATTCACACTAGAATCCGAATCAAATCAAAAAATCAACTTTCTAGATTTAACCATCACTAGAAACTCAGATTCTTTCAGTTATAAAATTTTCAGAAAACCCACTCAAACAGCCTCCACCATTCGCCAAGATTCAGTGCACCCCCAGTCCCACAAACGAGCCACATACAACAGCCTAGTTCACCGAGCCTTCAGCATACCTATGTCCAATAAAGATCTAAAAAACGAACTCAACACAATCCGCGGAATCGCAAAATTCAACAGCTTCAGCAATCATTTTATAGAAAGGATAATCAATAAACACAAACATCGCCCAAAAACTACCCTCAAAAAAGAAATAACCAAACCTCTAACATTTTCCTCCTTCACGTTCAACAATGATATCTACAAGTTAACCAACATCTTTATATATGTCATTTCAATACAAGAACTTACTGATTTCCATGATTATAATTTTTACAACACCCCATTTATACTTTATTCTTTGTTAAAAACCTCTTAGTATGTATATTCCTTGTATTATTAACTATTACTATAATAACATCTCATTTCACTTGTTATCTTTAAAATAACATTTTCTTAGGATTTCGCCAAAAGTGATCTTTGCTCCAATACGGCTGATGATGACCCCTAGATGGGTCGAAGCTAGTACCGTGTAATTTGTAATTTAGTGAATATATTTTAGTATTGAAAAGGTGGAAACGTTTACGTTGTTATTATTATTATTTTTTTTTTTTTTTTTTTTTTTTTTTTTTTTTTTTTTTTTTTTTTTTTTTTTTTCCTTCTCGCGAACAGGAGACAACACAGAAAATCTAAGATATGCATTTGGAAATATAGGGCATGTCCTTATGCACAATGCCTGAAGACAAATTTTGACTTCAGGAGATTCTCGTAGGAAAGTGACAGAACACAGACCATTGGTAAACATTGTTTTATTATGGTATAGACAGCAAATACACAAGACTACGTACAAAGGACAGGTCTCCACTGCTTACAGACCTTCGAAATAATCACCCAAGGTTTCCCACTGTGTGTTGCCAGCGGTGGGGCAGGCGCTGAATACCATTCGCTGAATGTGAATCGATAACGTGCGACACCTCTCTCCGAAATGCTGTTACGATGTCCTCTTTGTTAGAAAACCGTTGTCCATGTAATGGCTTCTTGACTTTGGGGATTAGATCATAGTCACATGGGCTCAGATCAGGCAAATAAGGCGGGTGTGGAAGAACCTCCCATCCCCACCGTTGTAAGCGACACTGAACGATGGCTGTTGTGTAAGCTGTCACGTTATCGTGTAGGATTATGGTGATGGACAAAAGATAAGGCATGGTGTGCACACCTAATGCTTCCCGCAACTCTGCATGGCATTGGCGTGCATTTCTGCCGTGGAGAACTTCTATTTTAATATACGATCGTTGCTCCTGCTTGTTGACTTCCATTTTGTGACGCTCTCACTCACACACTGAACTTGGGGGCATAATTTGACCCACACTGTTGTTTACATACACCATCTAGTGGCATCATACGCAAGTACATACCATACGTTTCCAAATGCATATCTTAAGTTTTCCTTGTTGTCTCCTGTTCGTGAGAAAAAAAATAGTTGCCATGACTTATGACTCGACCTATGTATATACCATATATTCAATTTATAGAGCACAAATATACAAATGACTGTTCAGTTTACTGTATACCTGTTGAATATGAAGTTTCCAGTTTAGTAATAAATCTAACAAGAAAGAAATGTATACGTAACATGTGCATATGAATATTATGACCAAATATTGAGAATTTAGTTAATTTTGTGTGTCATAAAAGCTAGCCTTTCTTAATAGGATGATAAATGAAATGAATTTGCATCACTAGTACTCTCAATGGTGTGGGATAAATTCTGAATTAAAACTTTGTGATCTTTAATAGTCTCCTTCGTATTACAAATGCATGTCTTATGCATTTATTGCAATTATTTTCAACTAGAATATTTTGTTAGATGGTTATTTTCATAGACTGCAGAGTTTTCTTTTTCAGTTTGCACGTATGTAAATCCCAAAAGATGCAAAAGAAAGTAAATGTAAGCAGGCTCACCAGTAAAATAAAATTGTGATACATGAAGTGTGTGGGTGGGTACATCTCTGAATACCTCATTAATTAATGACTTTTGGTGGAGGGGGAAGAAATTAACCCTTAGAAGATAATAATTTCTCCTCAGTTACATCACTTGTACTCCTTGGTATACAGTATGGAAGTGAAAAAATAAGAGAGTTGACTGATGTATATGTGAGAGAAAGTCAGTATTTTATAACAAATGCAGAAGTTAGATGATCATTCATTCTCAGTTTAATGTAATAATTAGTATGTCTGGGTGCAGCTATCAAATAATTTGTTGTCAGTTATTCCCACTTTCCTAATCACAGTGTTCAGAACAGAAGAGTAGTAGAAAAAACTGGTGAATTATTCATCTGTAGGAGAAATGGCTCTTAGTATTGATCCTTAGTGTATATCTTTGTTCATAGCATTTATATATATAATTCTTTGTTATTACTAGCTGTTATGTTGTGAAGTGTAGTATCATAATTCAGTAAATGCCAGTTCAAGGTAATTTGTGATAATACAGCATTTTTTTTTTTTTTTTCTTTTTCTTTTTCATCTGGCAATGAAAGATAATTCAGTAATCAGAGATCTCTTGGAGTGGTGTCTTGTAAAGGGTCTGCATACCATTTTGATATATTCTGATTATGCTGCCATCCAGCAGAGAATCAAAACTCAACCAAATGGTTCCTAAGGGAGTTTTAATTTTGTCAACTGAATACAGAGTGGACTTGGCCAAGATTCAACTCACAAATTTGGAATCATGAGTTGAGCACACTACCTCTCATCCACTGAAGCACCTGATAGTGATGGATGAAATACTAGTATCTATATGAATAGTGTTAAGTAAGGGAGCAAGATCCCAAAATAGCTTTGTTTACTTGGATGTGTAAATTCTAGATTATACATTTACCAGTATCTTCTTACTGATATAAGAAAGTAATATCTGTCTGTACATATTGCGGCAACTTACTGGGCCCCTAAAAACTAAAATTACTATGCGGAGGGGAAGCATTTTTGCTATCCACTAAATTTATTCAATTACTATTCACAGTTAATAGATTGTGTATCAACAGCACAAAGAAGAAGAAGGAAAGAATCTCGCATTTCTTTCACATCTTGCGACTGCCAAGAAACTGAATTTTAAAACAACTACTGATGAGAAATCTAGGAAAGAAGACCGGAGGGCAATGGATCAGCGAAATTCAGCAAGATCTCAAAGCAGTTGGACTCGAGATAGCAGATGCAGAAAACTAAAATAAAATTAACACCCTTCTTAAGACTCATGAAGTTTTCATCAGAAATAACACATAGAAGGGCTAGAGCAATTTCAGACGAATTGAGAAAATTACAATCTAAACAAATGAAAAAAGTACTAGGCATATCACAAGAACCAAACAGTACAACCTTCAAAGAGAAAATGAACGTGGAATGACTCAAATGGTCCAGTGTGCCCAATAAAATTATAATTGATGATGATAATAATAATAATAATAAAAGCCTGGATTCAATTCCAAACCTCTCCATAGTGTTTGCATGGAGCGAGAGCATACGATGCTGTTGATGGTGATTTATCCATCGGACATTAAGCCTTGGATGGACCCCTTGGTGCTATTTGACAGGAGGTTACCATGGTCGTCTGACTAGAAGTCGCGTGAATGTGGGGCAAGAGGTGCAAGGGGTAAGCATGACTGCCGCACATGCACCTATCTCAAGTCTCAAGGCCTGACAGTAAATACGGTAACTAGCGAATTGAGCTGCTGTTGTGAAGTTTCAAGTGGTAGTACATTGTGCCTTAGTTACACATTGGCTATATGTACTGCATAATGAACAGTTTGTTAATGAATATGCAGTTATTCAGAGAGCTCACATTGTGTGTCACGACTGATGTTTATAGCTAAGAATGCAGCATCGGTTACTCGTGCCATACCTACAAGCTGCCACAACTTATCGTCATACGCAGATAGTATGCGCTGGCACCAGGTTTCGCCCTCTCCCTTCCTACTATCATATATTAGGTCATTCCTTTCATCTCGTTAACTCCTCTGATGAGGTTTGCATTATAAGGGGATCCAGTTATAAAAACTCACTATGAAGATTCATCTCACTTCATACCTGACCCTGTAGAGAAATTGGATAAGGGTTGAACTTACATACTATTTACAGTTAATCATAAATTCACTCCCATTCGAGTTTTCTACTGAACACAGTGTTTACTCACAACACGAACACCAGAGTGTCAAACTCTTGTTCTCCACATGGCTTCTCACCAGGACCTTAGTATCAGCATTGTATAATAATAATAATAATATTAATAATGGCGTATGGCCTCTGGAGAGGCCTGATGCGGGTCTTTTTCTCGTAGACGTCCTATTAGCGACCTGTATGACTGTGAAGATGAGGGCCCTGCCGGGGATGATTTCTAATGTTGAATACGCCACACACACCCCGCCCCCGAGCCAGTGGAATTAACCAATTAAGGTTAAAATCCTCGACCCGGACAGGAATCAAACCCGGAGCCTTCTGAACTGAAGGTCAGTACGCTGACCATTCGGCCAACGAGTCGGACTAAGCTTTGTATAGCAGAGAGTGATGAAAAAGAAACAAGTGAGCAGTTTATTTTCATAGTATTTACTGTGTGCCATAATATAATTGGGGTGAAATATCAGACTTATCCATTAAGCACACATTGAAAGAACAGAAGATAACTTTTATGATCTCTATGATATTTTTAACATAGAACACAGAACATTTTGAGGTTATGGAGGCTGGTAATGTTCGTAAAATAAAACACTTTCAGAGACGGAGTGACCCATTTCTCCTAGATCGAAAGTCTTAAAATTAAATATCGAGTTATGAAGGACTATGCTTGAATTGTCATTAACACAGTCAGAAATCACTTGATGAAACATCCATGCGAACTTTTAGTTCTCACAAGCACTACGGACATGAGCGCGGAATGAGGATAGTAATTATTATCAGTGACAAAATTATTACTCTGGAACTTTTCTTCTTAATTGGAGGATCCACTGTGCACCATTCCACCTTTGTTTTTGAACTAACAACCCCCGCGTATGAGCACGCACTCACAAACTACACATACTACACACACAAACCATTTGACCTCAAGAATGGTACATTTATCACTGATTTTTATTTAATCAATATTATACTACTGATAAATGAACACTGCACTTCATACGACTGGAGATTTAAATGCGCACTGCTTGGGAGATCCGTACTGGCATGTCAGGCAGTCGGTGGAGTCACGTGTGAAATTTTAACAAACGAGACGTTCTTCCTGTCATAAATTAAGAACTAAGTGAGATAAGGACTTGAGGTTTGTTTTAAAAATAACTTCCGTATCCAAAGACCATTTGCCCATCATCTAAAGTCAGTAGTAAAGACATTGGCCAGTGACTGTCTTTTCCGTGCTTGCACGTACAAATTTCTGATGATGACGCAAATCAGCGTTGAAACTAGTTCCAAGTACAAATACATGTTATAAATAAACTATAACATTTTTGTATTGAAAAGGTGGACCGTTTTAAGTTTTTCCTATCATCCTTTCTCAGTTCAATACGGACAAAAATGAAATTCCTAGGTTTAAATACATGCAGTATAGTAATAAAATACATATACCACGTTTATTAGTAAGAAAAATATGCAGCGCTTATACGGGGTTTATTCAATACATAACTATACAAGTGTTAAACGATTGTATGAGGACTTTTTATTAGTAAGACTACGAGTTTCTTCCTAAGCATAGTGCTATATTGAATGCTTACTTCAAGGGATTTTCTGTGGGTTGATAGTTTCTCTACAATCTCTACAGTCCTACTTTCTACTTCTGAAAATTTTCAACTTCTATCAACTAAACAGCAGCAACCAACATGTTCCAACATTATTAAAAATATATTCAACAAATTTGATTCAGTTTCCAGTGTTCATCAGTTCTTTAAATGACCATCAGATTTCCATACATGCAAAGCCATGGGCAAAAGTCAGTTAACTTTACAACACTTCTATGAAAGTAATTCGTAAGTGGCCTGGTACATTAATTTGAATATTTTAGTCATCTCTGATACTGAGCTATAGTTACAAGGCTACCTAAATGCCTCAACATTCTACTTTTATTTTATAACTTGCATTTGCCTGTAGCTTCGCACACATGGAATTCTTTCCAGTTTGTTATGAATTCCAACCGGTAATATCTTGCACATGATTTCCTGTTACACAATGGCAGTGTTTCAGCATTCCCTGCGAAGAGTGTGAAGTTTTTGAGTACGACATATGACAGACCTTCAACCAGTTTTGAAGAAATTTGAGGAAATCTAGAGCTTGTGGTTATCTTTTCCTCACTCTTTGCCTTTGTCACCACACAGAAGAGATCCTTCCGTCTCACCTTGCCTCCTTACCTGCATGCTGGCAAGCTGAGTCTGTTGTAGAAGAAGTCCATGTAAATTATTAAAGTCTTTCTAAAGCAATACTTCTGATTGAAAATGCATATTGTAGCTTCTGTTAATAGTCGTTATACAGTAAAATTCTATTCCTTACTGTGTAGTCCAGTTTCAATACACATCACTTTACAAGTGAACTATTTAATTAAAAACATATTAAAAATATTTAGGGCATTTAATTAAAAACATGTTAAAAATATTAATTTACATCCTTACTACAACCCCTAAATACCATCTTAACCAAGTGAAGAGATCTGCATTCTTTCTCCACCAACTCCTTAATATGATTACCCCAATGAAGATCAGTCTGTGTATTAACACCCATGTACCTACAGTTATCGCAGTGAGGTACTATCACCCCATCTACACAGTAATTAAAACTGAGAGGACTTTTCCTCTTGGAAAACAACCTTATTTTTCATCCTGTTTACAATCATACAATTTGCTGTATATCTCACAACATTGTCTAGGTATTTTTTTAGTTGCTCACAATCCTGTAATTCATTTACTGCTCTGTGCAGTATAACATCATCTGCAAATAAGCCTTAGGTGTGATTCCAGTTATTTAAATATATAATAAAACACAAAGGTCCAATAATACTCCTTGTGGGGGACACCCCCCCCCCCCCTCTCTTAATCATTACAGGATCAAATAACACTTCACCTACTCTAATTCTCTGAGTTCTGTTTTCTAGAAATTTAGCCACCCATTCAACTACTCTTTGATCTAGTCCAATAGCGCTCATTTTGGTCAGTAAATCTCCCATGATCTACCCTATCAAAAGCCATGGATGGCTCAATAGTAGTACAGTCCATTTGACCTCCTGAATCTAAAGTATCTGTTATATCTTGCTGGAATCCTACAAGGTGAGCCTCACTGGAATGAAACCTTTCCTAAACCTGAAATGTCTGGTACCAAACCAGTTAGTAATTTTGCAAGCATCTAATATAGTCAGAAAGAATGCTTTCCCAGAACTTACAAATGATCCTTGTCAAGCTGACTGGCCTGTAATAATCCGCTTTATGTTTATCACCCTTTCCATGGACACTGGGGCGACTACTCTCCATTTATTTGGTATCTCTCCTTCATGCAAACAGTAATGAAATAATTATTTCAGATATCTTCTGAATTGCAGCTGCTTTTCTAGCTTTGAACTTTTGTATCATTTTGTAAATGTATTTATTATCATAGGTAAATTTCAGTAACTGGGTCCGACTCGTTGGCTGAACGGTCAGCGTCTGGCCTTCGGTTCAGAGGGTCCCGGGTTCGATTCCCGGCTGGGTCGGGGATTTTAACCTTAATTGGTTAATTCTAATGGCACGGGGGCTGGGTGTATGTGTTGTCTTCATCATCATTTCATCCTCATCACGACGCGCAGATCGTCTACGGGTGTCAAATAAAAGACCTGCACCTGGAGAGCCGAACCCGTCCTGGGATATCCCAGCACTAAAAGTCATACGACATTTCATTTCGGTAACTGGCCAGTATCGGTCACCTCCTCTACCTGGAAGTTATTCTTATATCCAGCTACCTTTACAAACTGCAAACTGAATACTTCTGCCTTCTTTTAAGTCCTCACATGTACACTCCTTTTGTTCATTAATGATCCCTGGAAGGTCCCTCGTGAAACCTGTTTCTGCCTTATTAAAGTATCTATACATATCCTTCCAGTACTCCCTAAAATTCATGTAGAATATTCATCATCTAAAGAGCCTTCGTGGCTCAGGCGGCAGCACGCTGGCCTCTCACCCCTGGGTTCCGTGGTTCATATCTGGTCATTCCATGTGAGATTTGTGCTGGACAAAGCGAAGGTGGGACCGGTTTTTCTCCGGGTACTCCGGTTTTCCCCATCATTATTCATTCCAGGAACACTCTCCAATATCATTTCATCTGTCATTCATTAGTCATTGCCCCAGAGGAGTGCGACAAGCTTTGGCAGCCGGCACAACTTCTATACTCGCCGCTAGATGGGGGCTTCATTCATTCCATTCCTGACCTGGTCGAATGACTGGAAACAGACTGTAGATTTTTATTCATAATCTACCATCATGTCTTTTCTTTCTCTTGCTGTATTGTTTTTGTGTTAATAGTTATATCTTTCAAGATTCTTCTTTAATGTGTTGGCAGAAGAATTTTGTTTTTCCCCTCATATATATTGTCCAGTTTTCTTATTTATCGTGTATGTTGTTTCTTTTTATTAATAGCGTAAAACAGTAAAATTACTATTGTCAGTATGTTGATAAGAAATTACTTCACATTTCAACTGTTGCAGTTTGGTTTTGTTGAAATAAAATGAATATGATCTTGTAACCATGTAATGTATCTGGTGGACCATTTTTTTCTTCTGTGATGCATGTTTTATAATACCTTTAATGACCGGGCGAGTTGGCCGTGTGGTTAGTAGTGCGCAGCTGTGAGCTCGCTTCCGGGAGATAGTGGGTTCGAATCCCACTGTCGGCAGCCCTGAACATGGTTTTCCATGGTTTCCCATTTTCACACCAGGCAAATGCTGGGGCTGTCCCATCGTCACCATAAGACCTATCTGTGTCGGTGTGACGTAGAGCAAATAGCAACAAAAAAACACATTCCCCTGCTTTTCCTGCAACTTTTCCCTTTCAATTCTCACTGTTGTATTATCATTGATACTTCTTCCGTCACCTTTGTCCATGGATTGCACGTTATAAATTTCATATTAGAGCCCATATTGTCAAAGTATCAACTTGTGAAAATTTAGATTTTATAATTCCATCATTGACCTCCATTTCACCTTCTTGTCCTTATCAACTTCGACATTTTATATAGGCTATTATTACAGTGGGCTCACCCCTCCCAAATGCATTTCTTACCTAACTGCCAGGTTTCAATGAGCCACCCCCTAACTTGGAGAGCAGACACTCCGTGCTGGATATCTGTGACATTTCCTCCACTGGAGACCAGCATCCACATAAAGAAGCTCCCCCACCCAAAGCCATTGGCCCCTTTAGAGTGTCGGGTTTATTTGCCACTGCCCAAAACTTGGCGTTGAGTTGCTGGTTGTATGGTCTGCTCCGATGCGTGGCAGGTAACCCTGGCCAGACATGCTTGTCATTCATACTACTCCATTATCAATATAAATTCCATTGTTTACATGACATTGTGAGATTACTATAGCACCTGTATGATGCAATATGTCTCATTTGTTTATAATTATTATTGAAAACGCACACATACCATGCAAAACATTATTACATTACTTTTCTTCGGTATAAACTACGATGGATTTCTGTCCATTCCTGCATTTTATAATGTGGTATCTATCACAGAATTCCAAGCAGAACTCACACACACACACACACACACACACACACACACACACACATATTCATCATTTGGTTTGTGAAATAATTTGTTCCAGCACACTTTGTGGTGAAGACCATGGATCGCAGGTTTCGTCATCATGTGTCTCATATCATGATTAGCTTCCATCCAGGTCCTGTCTTGATTGTAGATGTTGCAGAGAAGTCCTTCGGTATGTTGTTTTTCTTCTCATGCAGATCTTGTACAAGCTGTTTGAAGCTGTTACTAGCTGGAAGTATGAGCTTGCATCTCAGATCCTCTATTAAGAAGGTCTCCCTGGTAAGCTCATACACTAGCCTCGATCTTGCATTCTACGGGACTCCTAAAATTCTCTTCAGGTATCTAGCCTTTACCCACTCCAATTCTTTCAGCTGTTTGTATGTGAGGTATTTTCCCACTAATTTTAGGCCATACATCAGAACAGGTAGTATCTTTAACCTAAACAGGTCCATAGCTGTGCTGATCGATAGTTGTGTGATGTAATCTGAAACTCTTTCCTGTTGTTTGGATTGTGATACCTAGATATTTAAAATTGTTAGCCCTCTTGAGTAGTTTGCCATTGCATTTGATGTTCTCTGCTTCATTGAGTTTTCCTCCTTTCCTAAACACTACCAATTCCGTCTTCTCTTCGTTTATCTGGATGTCGTTTCTCTCTGCCCATTCACAAAGTGTGTTTATCGATACTTGCAGTTTATCTATATCTGTCGCTGTGATCGCCATGTCATCAGCGTATATGTATGTTCTTGTTCCTGCCATTCCTTCAGTGACATCCTTCATGAGAACATTAAACAGGATAGGGCTGAGTGGATCACCTTGGAGGACACCGTTCGGCTGCGACAGCCAGTCAGATATGCCTATTCCATCATCTATCTGTATATGATTTTCTGCCAGTATATTCGTTATCAGGGTGGTTGTGCTTGTTCTTCCAATTAGTTCCTTCAGTTTATCTATTAATACCTATTAATCCATTAATAAACTCAAGAAGTGTGCAAAATTGCTAGAAATTCAAAATGTTTATTTATACATTTTAAAACATTGTAGGCATCCAGGAGGTAGTGGGTTTGAACTCGGAAGCCCTGAAGATGGTTTTCCGTGGTTTCCCATTTTCACATCAGGTAAATAACATATGAGTAACAACACAGTAAAGGTTTCCACCTATTCAATACAAAATATATTCATAATATTTTAAAATTACATGGTACTAGTTTCGACTTATCTAGGGGTCATCATCAGCCACATCAAAGCAAAGATCACTCTTGACGAAATCCTAAGAACATGTTAATTTTAACAGTAAGATTATTATGGAATTACAAGTGAATCTGGTAAATGAAAAGAGATGTTAGTATGGGACAGGTGAGTAATAGCTAATAAATATACAAGGACTATACATAAGAGGTTTGGAACAAAGTATAAAAGGGGGCTTAGTGTTGTAAAAATTATATAATCATGGAAAACAGTAAGTCCTTATAATGAAGAATGCAATGTGAAATGACACATACAAAAATTATATATGGCTTAGGAAGAGTGGAGGTGGTTTAGGAGGGGAAGAGGGCTTAAGGTGGGGTTGAAGGGTGCGGGAGAAAGGGTAATTGTCTCGGAAAAGTACCTTTGATTAAATTTAGGATTGAGTTTTGGTTAGCTGCATTATTGTTTCTGAGGAAAGTGATAAATAGATCGAAGAGTATGTTGGGTTTCTCTGAGATTTCATCGAGATTGTGACTGGCTTTAAGTATTGGTCTTGGTGTATGTAGTAATTTCCATTATAATCTTGCATGTGTTGAAACTTGTATTTTATTGTGTTAGTGTGCTCGTGGTATCTGATATTGAAGTTTCTACCGGTTTGCCCGATGTAGGTTTTTCCACAGGTGACGTTCAACAATGATATCTACAAGTTAACCAATATCTTTAAGAAACAAGGCGTTAAAATAGCCTTCAAAACCAACTATAAGAACGTGAACGTTTTACACAATACTTCACACATCAACAGGACCAGCAGTTTTTTTAAATCAGGAGTTTATAAGATCAAATGTAACACCTGTGGAAAAACCTACATGGGGCAAACCGGTAGAAACTTCAATATCAGATACCACGAGCACACTAACGCAATAAAATACAACAAGTTTTCAGCCATCGGCCAACACATGCAAGATTATAACCATAATTTCACCAATATCGAACAAGACATGGACATCCTCGTATTAGCAAACAAGGTCCCTTTACTCGACATAATGGAAAATTACTACATACACCTAAACCAATACTTTAACGCCAGTCACAATCTCAATGAAATCTCAGAGAAACCCAACATACTCTTCGATCTATTTATCACTTTCCTCAGAAACAATAATGCAGCCAACCAAAACTCAATCCTAAATTTAATCAAAGGTACTTTTCCGAGACAATTACCCTTTCTCCCGCACCCTTCAACCCCACCTTAAGCACTTTTCCCCTCCTAAACCACCTCCACTCTTCCTAAGCCATATATAATTTTTGTATGTATCATTTCACATTGCATTCTTCATTATAAGGACTTACTGTTTTCCATGATTATATAATTTTTACAACACTAAGCCCCCTTTTATACTTTGTTCCAAACCTCTTATGTATAGTCCTTGTATATTTATTAGCTATTACTCACCTGTCCCATACTAACATCTCTTTTCATTTACCAGATTCACTTGTAATTCCATAATAATCTTACTGTTAAAATTAACATGTTCTTAGGATTTCGTCAAGAGTGATCTTTGCTTTGATGTGGCTGATGATGACCCCTAGATGGGTCGAAACTAGTACCATGTAATTTTAAAATATTATGAATATATTTTGTATTGAATAGGTGGAAACCTTCACTGTGTTGTTACTCATATGTTATTCTCAGTTCAATACCGACCAACAACATGAAATTTATAACCCATCAGGTAAATGTTGGGGCTGTTCCTTAATTAAGGCCACGACCGCTTCCTTCCCACACCTAGGCCTTTCCTATCCTCGCCATAAAGATGTGTGTCAGTGCGATGTAAAGCCAATTGTAAAAAGAATGTAGATTTAAATGTGTCAAATACCATTCATAGCTCTTCACCATAGCTCTAACACTGACGCTCTATAGTGTGAGAAGTTCATATTTCACACAGTAGTTGCCTTTATATCTTGGCTTCTCACAAAGAAAGGGTTTGAAACTATCCATCCTTAAGGGAGTGAAATGGGGGTTAAACTTCTAATATTTATTCCTCTGAAACCATTTGTCATACAAAGTTGAAGTTTCACATAATGGTCGCTCTTTTATGTCTTCTATATTTATTTTAGATGTTAAATAAGATGGAGTTTTAAAATATTAATTCCTGCAAAGCCATCTAACTTTCAAAGTTGAAATTTCAAAATAACTTAATTCCTGGAGACTTCAAAATGTGCTGCAGTATCAACTCAGTCATTACAGATGTCCCAACAAAGAGGTTAAACATTCCAGTATATTTTCGCAATTCCATTACACCTTCAGGAATGCCACTACACAAATTCATCCTGAAAGTCAGTGCAGTTGTTATGCTCATCATTGACATGAACTTGGGCTCAGGACTAGTTAATGGAGTGATCTGTAAAATTGTAAATTATTTCCGGTTCTGAAAAAGGGAACATTTTCATGCCAAGAATTAAATTTTGTAACTGTAGATCCCAACATGCCTTTCTCTATGACAAGACTGCGATTCTTGTTAATAACCGCATTTGCAATGACATTAAACAAAGCCCAAGGACAGAATCTGTCTTCCCAATTCAGTGTTCACACAAGAGCAATTACATGTATCATTTAGCTGCATAAAAATAATCCAGGGGTTGCCAAAATTATTGTTAAAAACACAGCAAAAATATTGGCATTGTATGGACTAAAATGATTGTTTATAAAGAAATCTTTGTGCGAGATTCTCCTTCATAATACAACAGGTGTGCATGTTTATTTTGTTTTCATTGCTTGGTTGCATTTTATTAACCCCTTAACTGGGGAATAGTTTCATAACGTCAACCAGCCAGTGGGTAATTATTCAGCGCAACGTGCACTTTTAGAATGGTTACAGTAATGTGCAGCAGATGTAAATACTCAACAGAAAAATATATTTTACTTGATTTATTTAAATTATTAGTGATATAGTAGAAATTCAATAGCATTGTATTATTACCGTTTTCCTTGTAATACAAAAGTGAATATAAAAAGTGTTCCTTTCATTATTATGATGACATTTATCAAGTTTTCAGATATGCATCAATAGGTTATACATACTTTCTGGTTCATAGGTCATTCAGAAATTGCGCACAGTGTGGTAAATACGGAAGCACGGGCAAGCACAAAGTGCCACGTCACATTCCTTACAGAAGTAGACAGTTTCCCATCGCCTCTGGTTTGACAGGCACACAACACAACATTTTCGTGAGTGATTCCTACTTCCGGTTGGCGGGTTCTCAGATATGAAGTGACGTGCGGTTAGTCGTTGAACTGGGTCTCCAGAAGTTCTCCCTGGACGTTTTGGTTTCACTGTCGAATCACAATACTTCTGTCAGTTTTGATACCAGATTGAGATGAAAACAAGTTACAAAAATGTTTAGTGGATCATATTCCAGTACTATGTGTATACCTGCATCTCCAATGAAAGGAAATATAGACCTAGTCTTACTTGGAATGTCAGTCCATACAGTGTCTCTTTCCACCACTTCTTACCCTTCTTCTTCAGGATCATCTTTTTCTGTGTCACTTTGCCCATCAGTGACCGCGTCACTGTCAGTGTCCGTATCGTGTAATAAATGTTCCACTATTTCATCGTCACCGATATAATTCAACGTCTTCGCAGAACAACTGTATCGTAACAACAACAACTCGCAAATTTAATAATTTCAATGTACATATACACAAATTCTTTACGAAGAATTTGGCGTGGACCGCACGAGGCAACACGAGACAGCTGTCGGACTGCTGCCTAGGCGCGAACTACCCGAATGGCATGAGACCGGATAAAAATGAATAGGACAGGAATAATCACATCTAATATGAATGGAATTAGTTTTAAATTACATTTGTAGATGGCAGAAGTGATTAAGAATAGCCAGACGTGTATAGGCAGCTAACCCAAAATAAGAACATGTTTAGAATTACAAAAACGCCTAAAGGTGTCAAACCCAATACTCGTGCAACAGCTGTTGACGCATTTAGGCATTGTACCTCTCCAAATTTAGTGTCAACACATTGGAGTCTTTTATATTTCATCTGTTAATGTTTATACTCCATTCGATAACCAATTTTATGTAGGAACTTGAGATGACATTTTGTGGTTATTATATTTATTCTTTATATAATAAAGCTGGAGTGATTCAAGACTATTCTATTTATATGTGATAAGATAAAACATCACTATTAACATCACAGAGTTATGGAATTACACAAAACTTAAGTTTTTGGAAGTGATCTGTTGATTTCATAAGAATCGATCCATTTTCATCACAGAGAGTACAAAATTATGATAATGTTTACCAATATACTAAGGGAAATCAGATGAGTAAAATCCTACTACATGTGAAATCAGATATTTTATTCTTTTTGCCTGAAACTGGTCAGTGAGTTTTACAGAGTTGTTCATTGAAGGATTTTGTAGTGTTCCACGTCTTTCTTTTCTCATTGCAAAAGTTGAATATATTTTGGTATGTCCTGAATTTGAAGGAATAATTTCTAGTCTGTTCATTTTTATTACTGGCTCTAATCTGGTTTGTTTCACAATGAAATGTAATGGACAGATGTTATTTTCCAGTATGTATAAAGATAGTTTAATTAATGGAAATAATCAAAATTTTGTTTAAAATATTCTCGAAGATGCTAAATATGAATGAAACTGTATTATTTTGTAAAACTTTCTCATATAAAATCTTGATGCTTATGCTAATGTAAGGAAAATCTCACAAAGTTCTGCCTTTCTTCTGAACTGGTGAATTCAAACAGAGGTGGTGTGGTCAAGCTGGAATAAAAGTAATAAAGCTGGGCTGAGTGGCTCAGACAGTTCAGACGCTGGCCTTCTGACCCCAACTTGGCAGGTTCAATCCTGGCTCAGTCTGGTGGTATTTCAAGTGCTCCAATACGTCAACCTCATGTCAGTAGATTTACTGGCACGTAAAAGAACTTCTGAGGGACTAAATTCCGGCACATTGGCATCTCCGAAAACCATAAAAGTAGTTATTATTATTATTATTATTATTATTATTATTATTATTATTATTATTATTATTATTATTATTATTATTATTATTATTATTATTAAAAGTAGTAAAATGCTGGTTATGACTAGATTTTGTTTTTCCCACTCAAGTTTATCTGTACTGGTATATTTGAGTACCTGTGTTTAAATTTAAATTATTTTTAGATGGTGTGTGAAAATATAGCCTTATCTTTGTATTTTAATATGCATTTGGAAGCCATTTTTTTGTGTGCTTTTCAAATCAGGTTTTCTAAACTTGGCAATGTGATAATATATCCTGGAGGTCTCTAAATATGTTCATGCTGCTGTTACAATTACATTTAGATCATAACTTTTGTTTTTCTATATAATTCAGGTATTGAGCCATATGGGTATGATTGTTTATATTTAGTCATAGAAGAGAATCATTATACAGTATCTCAAATATAGAATGCATTTAATTTTATTATCATACGAATTTCACTTTTATATGTGTACGATTGTATGTATATTTGTGTATATAACTATATATATGTAATATAAAATCATGAAAACTGCAATGTCTTGCAATATCTATGTCTGTGCTTTGAAACCATGTGGGAAAATTGGTTGCAAGGCTATGCAGTGCACAAAATTATATATTTGCACTTCTCTTATCCACTTTTAGGTTGATAATTGAACAGAAAAAAGAATAAAAAAGAAAGAAATGCTTCATGAAATATAGGCTTTAAATATTTGTATAATATTGTAAATAATGAGAGATGTTGTAGAAGTACTTAGTGCATAAAAGATTTTTTTACCACTGTGTGGTAGGTCAGAGAATTCAAGTTGCACATTTTTTGCTGTATTCAACTATTTTAATATGAGGGTCTGTGATGTTTTAATATTTTTTCTCCCCCTTTTTTAAGAAAAAATATTGTCACATCTAACATGATGTTAATTCAACGAAAGAAAGAAGAAAAAATGTGTGAATCATGTTTTAGGTTCACAAGATATTTGTAAGCTCCTTTTATCCTGTGGATATTTCCTTGTGATATATTGTAATGTAGTTCCATGACGCTGCTGCTCGTGTACTGTTTACTAATACGTAAAACATAACATTGAATGTGAGCAAGGAAAGACTGGTGCTCTTGAATTTAAAAAATTCTTTTTTCTGATGAAGCAGTATTGAAGTAAGTTCTCTCGTTAAAACACTCATGCAACATATTCAAGATTAATTCATGATAACTGGTACCGTATGCTGTTATTATTTACAATAATTACAATTATTATACTACTACACAATTGTCCTTTTCATGTTGACATAGATGATAGTCAATGTAAACACCATATAGTCAATACACCATAATTTTAGGAGCAGCTTTGTAATAAATACGTTTTTTTCCCATAATCTTGTTTGTGCTTGCTTTAAGAAATCCCCACCTTGAAAACATGGTATAGTTTTAATCAGCTGAAGGAGGAGACTGAGGTGGTCCATTCCAGAACTCGTCTTATCCACCATAAGTTATTTTTCAGGAGAAATGAAACAGTTGTAATTTTTGTAATATAAGTCTCACTTGTTTAACCATGTGTTCAAGTCCAATGTCATAGGGTCATCTTACTGAAGAATTGTAAATATAATTTGTAGATCATGAATAAATTAAATTTGTATTTTGGATAAAACGAGTTTTGGAGCATCCAAAAAATATACATTACCTCGCGCAACTTATTTTGATAACAAGAAAAGTTAAAGAATTGAAGATATAATGTTGTAATAAAACTCACTAGTACACTAATACACCTTCAATCAATCAATCAATCACTACTGATCTGCATTTAGGGCAGTTGCCCAGGTGGCAGATTCCTTATCTGTTGTTTTCCTAGCCTTTTCGTAAATGATTGCAAAGAAATTGGCCATCTCCCTTGGTAAATTAATCCAATCCCTAATTACCTTTCCTATAAACTAATATTTGCCCCAATTTGTCCTCCTGAATTCCAACTTTTTCTTCATATTGTGATCTTTCATACTTATTCATCTATTAATGTCATTCCACGCCATCTCTCCACTGACAGCTCAAAACATACTTTTTATTACATGTTATAATTCTCATATTTAGGTCCGTATTGAAATGCACAATGAAGTCAAATAAATATTGAAGTTTATTTATTCCACCTGTTCAATACATAAAAAAGATAATGAATTAAATAAAATTATAAGGTCATGTTTTGCCCTTTATTTATGGGCATCTTCAGCCTTAATCTCAAACTGAAAGTTGATTAATCAGGTACCTGATTGTAATTAACTTACATATCAATGTGAAGGAAAAGTTTGAAAAGTGCAAAATGGTTGACAGTAGTTATGAAATTCTTAACATCAGGCCGTAATAAAGTCTAAAATACAAATATTCGAATATACTCTACTCTATAGAGTATAGAGCGTTCCAACCTTAAATTGCAGTACAGCGTAGATGGAGCACGCTGTTGCGAAATCGTGAAGATCACGCTTGAGTGTGACTCAAACAGGGCGTCACAGTTCCACATTTTTAGTTTGTAATTTTGTAATTTTAAGTTCATTCATTCATAAATTAATATTTTTAGGATGGTAAAATAAATACAACATACCTTAATCACTGGCGTTGCTCTCAGACATTGGACGTACACCTTCTAACATTTCTGCAATGCCTGATGTTCCCGCTTTGGATTTAACGGTTTCGGGAGATGAACTTGAGGATGATCCGGACGATGAAGAAAGTCGTATTAAAAACTTGTCATCGTCGACATCGTCCTGTAATTCGTCTGCTTTCCACAAAACTCTTTCATTTTTCTTTACTTCGTTCACGAAATTTGCCCAATTGCCTTTATGTTTTTATGGCATACTAATTTTAGTTTAGCATTTGGAACAAAACCATGTTCATTACCCGCGTGGACTAAAGCAAATCACGCTCCTCGGCTTTTCGGTGGCCTAAGTCCCAAACTCACCCCTTCAATGGCGGCCTCCCGTGCACTTTTCACTGTCGTATCCTTCCATTCTTTTGTCACTGCCTGCCCAATATTTACCCATGATTCATCTGTGTAAATTATAGCTTTATTTTGTGCCCTCAAACGTTTTATCTCCTTGAGATATCTGTGCCTCCAATTAATAATTTCATCGGTTTCAGTGAAAGCTGCTTTATTACCCCGTCTTAAATAACGGAAGCCTATATCATGTAAGAAGCGATACAACGTAGTTTTGGAAAATCGTGGCAAAGAATCTTCTCCATTTACGCGACTCAAAATCATGTTCAATGTCGGTGGTATGTTAGCAAATAAAAGATAATGAACCACCCGACGCACTCAACTTCTAACAATTTCATCATATTTAATTTTTCTGTCATCCTTCTCTCTCTTTCTCTCTCTCTCTCTCACTCTCTTTTTTTGTGAGAGTTCGCAAAGGACCATGTGTGTGTTCCTTCCTTATAGCCTAGATTGTTCTTTCGGAACAACATGTAGCTTTAGCTGTTTCACTGATTGCGCTGCTCATATTCATAGTCTTTAAAAAAAAAAATCCTGGACGGTTAAGGCGCTGGCCTTCTGACCCCAACTTGGCAGGTTCGATCCTGCCTCAGTCCGGTGGTATTTGAAGGTGCTCAAATACGTCAGCCTCGTGTCGGTAGATTTACTGGCATGTAAAAGAACTCCTGCGGGACTAAATTCCGGCACCTTGGCGTCTCCGAAAACCATAAGAGAGTAGTTAGTGGGACGTAAAACAAATAGCATTATTACGAAAATAATCCAGGACACTTATTATAATATTACGTTCTTTTCCCCTGAGTTTACCTACGAAACGTTTCTTTTTAATTTGACGATCCATTATACATCCTTCTGCACTTTTTCTTCGAACTGAGAACCCCCCGCACGAGCACGAACTGACAACTACACAGACTACACAAACACAATCCACTTGTCCTCAAGAACTATACATTTATCACTGATCTTGTCCGGCTCCATGGCTAAATGGTTAGCATGCTAGCCTTTGGTCCAGAGGGCCCCGGGTTCGATTTCCGGCGGGGTCGGGGATTTCAACCTTCATTGGTTAATTCCAAAGGCTCGGGGGCTGGGTATGTGTGTGCCGTCTTCAGCATTAGAATTCATCACAGGTAGGGGCCCCATTCTTATAGACGCGCAGGTTGCCTATGCGGCGTCAACACTGGAAAGACCTGCACTCGGCGGCGTCAACACTGGCAAGACCTGCACTCGGCCTCTTTGGAGGCCACACGCCATTAAATATTATATGTATATCACTGATCTTTATCTAATCAATCTTATAATACTGATTAAATGAACACCACTGCACACGGCTGCCAGTATATTTAAAAGCTCAGCCAACCGAGTCACTCGTGAAACGTAAACAAACGAGACATTCTCCCTGTCATAAATTAAGAGATAACGTGATAGGGACTTGAGGTATGATTTAATAATAACTTCCATATTCGAAGAGCGTTTGCTTTGCTTTAACCATGCCATGATCATTCTGCACATTTTCTTCGAAATTAGATCCCCACACACGAGCACGAACTCACGAACCACACATACGAAATACACTTTCCCTCAAGAATTGTACATATGTCACTGATATGTATTTAATCACTATTATACATACTACTGACGAAATGAGCACTGCACTGCATGCGACTGTCTGAAAATGTTAAAAGCGCATGTTTGGGAGATCACAACCGGTACTTCAGCCAGCCAGCCGAGTCACACGCGAAACCAAAATTCAAGCAGATATTCTTCCTGTCACAAATTAATAACTAAGCAAGGAAAGAACTTCGGGATTGTTTTAAAAGTAACTTCCGTATCTGAAGACCATTTGCCTCGCTTTGAACCCCCATGCAAATTCAATAGGAAAGACGCTGGCCAGCAACTGACTTTTTCGTGCCTACACATAAAATTCCCTGAACATGACTGAAAATAAACACATATACTGCATTTTGTTATTATTTAAATTTAAAAATAAACTTATCTACATCAAACTGAAATGTTTCTTTACCAGCAATGAAAAATTTAGGAAAATAATGAATATAAAATAGGAGTTATGGCATGATAAGTTCTATGCAATGAAGATTTTGCATTTGGCGAAACTTTCCATTATATTACCATTTTAACACTAAATTATTTTTTTACATTTTTTTGTTAATGGCATCAACTGCGCCTTGAAATTCTGTACGTAACACGATATTCACCCATTTTAACCGATAACATTCTGATTCACGGATATTTGGAAAACCCGCTGCATTAGAGTAGGACAGCACTACCTGCAAAACATCCCATTACTGCTGTACTGCAATTTAAGGTTGGAACGCTCTATAGTTGGGGTCTTACCATAGACTTACATGCCCTCTCCTTTAAATCCTTACTACAACCCCTAAATACCCTCATAACCATGTGCAGAGATGTACCCTATATTATTATTATTATTATTATTATTATTTATTATTAACGTTATTGGCCACATTGGACCACTTGAGTCTTCCATGTACACTTTTTCTTTGAAGGTTGTACTGTTTGATTCTTGTTATCTGCCCAGTACTTATTAATTCATTCTGATCGCAGTGTTCCTAATTCGTCTGAAATCTCTACAGGCCTTCTGTGCATCATTTCAGTTGAAAATTTGTGATTCTTAAGAAGGGTGGTAATTTTATGCTTGTTCTCTGCATCTGTAATTTCGAGTCCAACTGTTTTGAGATCCTCTTGAATTTCTTTGATCCAGTGCCCTCCTGTACCCTTTATACTGTATACAATCACATTTATGTGATTATCCCAATGAATATCGTTCCTTATATTAACACCCAGGTACTTCCAGTGATCCCCATAAGGAACTTTTACCCCATCAACACTGAAATTAAAACTGAAAGGATTTTTGTTATTTGTTAATCTTACAACCTGACTTTTAACCTTGTTAATCATCATACCATTGCCTACTGTCCTTCTCACAATATTATCGAGGTCATTTTGCAGTTCCTCACAATCTTGTAACTTAATTATTACTCTATACAGAATAACATCATCTGCAAAATGCCTCATCTCTGATTCCACTTCTTTACTCATATCATTTATATATATAAGAAAACATAAAGGTCCAGTAATACTGCCTTGAGGAATTCTCCTCTTAATTATTACAGGGTCAGACAAAGCTTTGCCTACTCTAATTCTCTGAGTTCTATTTTCTAGAAACATAGCCACCCATTCAGTCACACTTTTGTCTAGTCCAATCCGGTCAACCGCAACACAGTCCATTTGACATTCTGTATACAAGATATCTGCTATATATTGCTGGAATCCTACAAGTTGCACTTCAGTGAAATGTCCTTTACTAAACCCGAACTGCCTTCTATGAAACCAGTTATTAATTTTGCAAACATGTCTAATATAATCAGAAATAATGCTTTCCCAAAGCTTACATGCAATGCTTGTCAAACTGACTGGCCTGTAATTTTCAGTTTTATGTCTTATCACCCTTTCCTTTATTCACAGGGGCTACTATAGGGAGCGTGCATGGTACTAGTAACAGAGCGCTCTGGCGGAGTTCTGAGAATTAATACGGTGAGAGAGCGTTCCGCTGGAAGACTTGCTTCATAGTTACGGCAAAAAATATCATTGGATCTTGTTGTCAAGATAAATATGAAGTAATGCTATGGAAGTTGTAATGCTGTACATATAAAAATACATTTAAACCTGATATTGTTGTCATAGGGCGAAATTAATAACAATATTGTAACTACCTCATATCTATGAATCTATGAAAACTCAAATTTCGTGAGTGAGATTTCCGGTGAAATTGACTGTGCTTTTGACAAGCTATTGACAGGCAGCATACGGTAAGCAAATAAACAGGAATTCAGTTGGAATAAGTAGATAACACATCATGTTGCTAAGCGAAGTTCTGATAAGATAGATTTATATGACTGGATTATGTGCAAGGGTTACAGTTCTACGTTCTTTATTACTGGTGGCAAGAAATTTGCTAGCACACACGCTACGTAAACAATGTCGCCGATATATGGAATATTTTTCAAGATTTTGAAAATGTTCACCCTCTGCATGCATCTTTCAGTATGAATTCGGACACTTGCTACACTCTGAGTTTGTAACACTTCATCTTCTGTAAATCTCCCATTGTGAAGAAAAGGCGGCATAACAAGTAAAGAATGAGGTAATAGTGTTTTAAAACCTGGGTATCCCTTGTCGGCTAATATAACGTCCCCTTCACTCAAAATATTTTGGAAGCCTGAATTGTTAACAATAAAAGTATCACTAGTTTTTCCACCATAACAAGGGGAAACAAAAACATTAGTTCCGTTTGTGGCCACAGCTAATAAAAAGTTAAATGTATAACATGACTTGTACGAAGAATACATGTAACATCTCTCATCTATTCTTGCTGGCGTTTCTGATTTCATTTCTGTGCGATCTGTTATAACTCGTGCGTTAGGATAATATGTTTTAAAAGCGCGAGGCAAAGTATTTTGCACGGATAGTTTGCTAAGCCAGAAAACAAAATTAGAAGCGCGTTTCTTGACTACTCCGAAAGCAGTAAAAAATATTCGCGCAGCAGTAGTCCGATGTACACCAAATATGACTGCCAAGGAAGCAAAGGTCCAATTTCATTTTCATTAACAAGAGTAAACAAACATCGTTATTTTTACTTATATTTATAGACACTTTAGAAACAAAGAAAAAAGTAAAAAATTGAATGTTTTAAATGAAACAATTGTTAAATCCTTAAACTGTGCCTCACTTTTTATGCTCTGGTATCCATGAAATCCTCTGCAAATGTCCAGGGGGGTGTTGGGATCACAACTTTTATCTACCTTTTCCGAAATACTTGAAGGTACTGTGCTTGAGTAAACTGTGTGCCTACATCATTCCCACTAAAAACACAAGTGAATTCGAAAGTTGTTGCTTCAATCTCAAACGCTGCTCACACCGACTTATGTAGTTTTTCACACACTCATTTTTCACAATAAATTCTTGAGTTTCCTGATTGGAAGACGTATGTATATTTGAGCATTTCATTTGTTTACTCGCTCTTAAAACCGGGATACATCACATTCTTGTTTTGGTTTCTTCTTATAGCTCTCATAAAACACAGATGGTATATATGATGGATGATTTTCAATATTACCTGGCTTTCCTCCAACAAAATGTTCACTGGAAATGACGGAGCATTTATTGGGTTCCCATGGAGTTCCGTCTGCACTGAAATGCTGGTAAACCTTTATTATTATTATTATTATTATTATTATTATTATTATTATTATTATTATTATTATTATTCGGCGTAGTCAAGACACGTGCACATGGAAGGACATGAATGTAAACATACGTACCTGCTGCAATGCATAATTGAAATGAAATGTACTATTTCAAAGTGTACTTAAATGAACGTGTTCTTGACTTGGCGTACCTGGTATGTTTGAAATCTGTGATATGACATGTGTGATGTATGTCACAAATGAAATAAAGTAGCCTACTGTACTTACTTTATCCTTCCCAAAGCCGAAATCCACTTCCTGCACCTACCCGATTCCTATGGACGACCAAGAAATGTGTGAAATGTAATTCCTTTTCCGTGCGTGTTTCTTTGTGTGTTGTGGCAGTTCACTGCACAACAGTTTCTATTTGATTTAGGCATTTTGATACACTACTACTACTACTACTACCACCACAATTTCACACCCACAGTTACACAGCCTGGACTGACCGCTCAAGACAAGATCACCGAAATGTTACCGATTTCTTCCGCGAGAGGCGCTGAGAGCGGCTGTGCACGCTCCCTATAGCAACTCTCCATTTATTTGGTATAGCTCCTTCGTGCAAACAATAATCAGATAAGTACTTCAGATATGGTACTACATTCCAACCCATTGTCTTTAGTATAACCCCAGAACTTTTCAATTCCACCTGTTTCTCTAGTTTTCAACTTTTCTATCTTATAAATGTCATGATCATACGTAAGTTTTAATGCTTCTTTAGTATTAGTCACCTCCTCTATCTGGACATTATCCTTGCAACCAACATTTACATACTGCTGACTGAATATTTCTGCCTTTTGAAGATCCTCGCATACCACTCACCTTGTTCATTAATGATTCCTGGAATGCCCTCCTTGGAACCTGTTTCTGCCCTAAAGTACGTATCTGAGTTGGCTGGTCAGGGGCACGCAGGGCTTGAGCTTGCATCCGGGAGATAGTGGGTTTGAATCCCACTGTCGACAGCCCTGAAGATGGTTTTCCGTGGTTTCTCATTTTCACACCAGGCTGTACCTTAACCCCTCAGCGTCGCAGCCATTTAAATAGCTTCCTACCCCGCGGCCGGATGAGATTTCAACTACGCGCGACTGAAATACATCGATTCACTTAAAGCGTTACTACAAGTATAAGAGTAGCCCGATTTTCACGAAATTTGGAATTCCTTATGACAGAACTGTGTACATGCAGATAATTACATAATTCTTTCACATTTCCTTAGTAATTTAGTTCCGTGTGATAGAGTTCGAAGCACTCTTTGAGACAGGGACTCAAGTCACACTCCTGGCAGCAGTACACTGACGTCTTCTTTCCGCCGTGTTTTGAACACAGGATACAATGTCTCTGAGGTTTGGATTTCCAACTCTTGGGTGCTAATTTCCTGACAAAATGTCTTTCCTGCATCCTTGGAACTGTATTATCTGATGCGCGCCGGCCTTGAATATTTCGTTCCCCTCCCTCCGGAGCGTATTTTGTAAACAAACCTTTCACCAACTGAACTCGATAAGGTAATTGCTCAATATTTGTCTCTGTGGCCTGTGTGAGTATTATTAGAGAATTTAGCAATCAGAATTCACAGTTGAAAACTTCTCTTTGACCTGTATAATCTATAATCTCTTACACGAAATTTCCAAGTACTGTTTCCTCCTCATCGTCACTCTCATCATTTACCACTGCTACATCATCTATTTCATTATCACTGTTGCTTATACTGTCACTACTACTTCCGATTAAACTTTCATCTGAATTATACAATATTTCAAGCACGTTACTGTCAGTCATACCACGGCTGAGCGCGGCGCGTCACACGGACTGGTGAAGCTGCAGCGAGACCGAAAGCAACAGGACGAAACTGAATGAGGGGAATAACATTTATGACGAAACAAACCAACTCGATACATATTTCAGATAAAAGTTCGAGACGTCTTTCAAACGAGATATATACCATGAACAACTGGTTCTCGTATCGTATGACAGAAAGCAGCACTAACTGATGCCTACACAGAGCGCTCGTGGAGAGTTACGAAAATATTACAAGCTGAGAAATAAAGACAAATATAATAAATAAACCGCACTCCCAATGTACAAATAGAGCAAAGAACATCACACGAAAGGACAAACTTCTCAGATCATCATTTCTTTATTTTATTCTGTGGGAAAAAATGAAGCAAACAGACTTTCAAAAAAGCAAGAGATTAGTGCTCAGACTTATTTGACAAATAATTATCCTTGCAAAAACAACTACATTATAATGATTTTTCAATTCTTATTTACAACACTGATAAACCCGAAACTGTCTTCTTGGAAACAAAACAATTTGCATATCAGTAACTCCAAAACTCTTCGCGCTATAGCCGTAAATGTGAAACCATGTATGGGTCTATACCACGTATAGAGGTCGGCGGCTACGGAAGAAAAGAGGGTCTATACCACGTATAGAGGTCGGCGCTGAGGGGTTAATTATGGCCACGGCCGCTTCCTACCAACTCCTAGGCCTTTCCTATCCCATCGTTGCCATAAGACCTATCTGTGTTGGTGCGACGTAAAGCCGCTAGCAAGAAAAAAGTAGTACCTATATATACACTTCCATTTTTCACTAAGATTTGTATGACTGCCAATAATGCTTGCCATCATGTTATCCTTAGTTGACTTGTTTGCTAGATTCAATTTCCTAGTAAGTTCCTTCAATTTCTCCTTACTTCCACGGCCATTTCTAACTCTGTTTCTTTGCAACCTGCACCTCCTTCTTAGTCTCTTTACTTCTCTGTTATTATATAGTGGGTCTTGACCATCATTCCTTACCATCTTTAAAGGTACAAACCTGTTTTCACATTCCTCAACAATTGCTTTAACCTTTTTCCTATCTGTGTAATGATACTGACTAATAAATAAAACACTGCACTGGAGCAAGTCCAATGCTTATGTATCACGGCGGCGTACTTGATCACAGCTGGAACAATGCTGTTGAAATTACATCCCGGTTTGAACAGGCAAGGACTGTATTCACGAGAATGAGCAAACTTCTCTGTAACAGGGACTTTAAGATCAGTCTCCGTTTACTTCGGAGTTATGTATTTTCTGTCTGATTTTATGGTGCCAAGACTTGGACCCTAACAAAGAACACTACCAAACACTTTGATCTTTTGAGATGTGGTGCTACCGATGCCTGCTCAGAATATCATGGCTTGACAGAATACGTAACACTGATGTACTCGAACACCTGAACGAAAGTCTAGAGGTCATGCACAACATCAAAAATAAGAAACTTGAGGTCTTTGGCCATATCATTCAAAATTATAAATATAGACTCCTTGAGCTTATCTTACAAGGTAAAATTGAAGGAAGGAGAATATCTTGACTACGGAATCTGCGAGAATGGTATGGGCTCATTCCCTCCACTCTTCTCCGAATGGCTGAGAACAAAACCAGATCGCCCTGATGACAACCAACATCCAACTAGGATATGGTACAAGAAGTGTGATTTATCACATTTACATCCTATTGATCAACACTCAGTATTTGGAGATAATTCTTTCTTTACAGGCTACACTGCATTCACAATAGAAGTAACAATAAAACATCACGTAATTGTTAATAATGCACTAAACTTGAATTTGTTCCCTCCTCTTGATATCCATCACAAAGAACTTCTGTTTCTTCAACAAGATTGTTTTAGTCTACAGAAATTGTGGTGAACAGATTTTTATAAAAAGAAAGCAACTCATTCCTTTTCCAATCCATTCCAAAATGCTTTTCAAGTAAACTTCTTACCTCCTTTACTTCAGCAGGATTCAAGTTTACTCCTGGCAATAATTCAGGGAGCATTAGCATATCTTGCAGGCATTTTCCTTTTTTCATTACCGATTTACCTAAACCGATGTCTGAGTTGTAATGAGGTTCTCCCCTAAGGGTCACATTTCCCAGTGAGTGTTAGCTAATAACAAATCATTTCACTGAAGAAAGTTTAAAGTGCCAAAATGCAGGTTTTTTCCCCATATTTTCAGCAACCATTTTCCAATTGTTTACCAAGCAGTCTCTACATAACTTGAAGACTTCAGCATGTTTGCTAAAGATGTCTTCATATTCTGCTGGATTACAGATGATAGGGCATTTCCATATCTCTTTCAACTTGAGCAAATACCCCATCAGAGGGCAGAAATGAGTGGCCTGTCATAGGAAAAACCAATTGAACACTTTCTATATCATATGAAATGAATTTCATTTTGGTCCATATTGATGATTTATCACTATCAACAAAGATGAGTACAGTAGGTCTACCTATTCAATACTGTATATAACATGTTAATATTTTTCGACCCTTGTATTGGGTCATCTTCAGCCTTAAATATAAATGAAGAAGAACATTACATGTAACTTGCAAACACAGGCCTAGGAGTTGGTCTCTTGTTTGGGGGGTTAGTCTCCCATAGTCTCTTTTTTCAGAGCATATCTCTTTTCTAGCTTTCTTGCCTTCGGCAGGTGAAGAATTTTAAAAAATGTGCTGTTGGAGTAGAAGAATTGTGTGAGGTGTTAATCTCAAGATACGAGGGGCGTACTATATTGTTTTACACTTTATTTTACTGAGCTCGATAGCTGCAGTCGCTTAAGTGCGGCCAGTATCCAGTATTTGGGAGATAGTGGGTTCAAATCCCACTGTCGGGAGCCCTGAAGATGATTTTCCGTGGTTTCCCATTTTCATACCAGGCAAATGCAGGGGCTGTACCTTAATTAAGGCCACTGCCACTTCCTTCCCACTCCTAGCCCTTTCCTATCCCATTGTCACCATAAAACCTATTTGTGTCAGTGCAACATAAAGCCAATTGTTTATTTTTTACAATTGCAGAAAATGTATATATATATATATATATATATATATATCATCCCGTCAGCATTAATAGTATCTATGGAGATGAGTTGTAGTAGAAGAGACATAGCACACCCCAGTTAACAACACAGTTGTCAGTCAGTCAGTGCAATGCTATTGTTGATTAGTTTTAGTGCTTTAGTATGTTGTAGACCGACACCCCATGCTTTTGAGTATGTTGAAACCTGTCAGATACTGGGTTTTGTTTTGGTGGCTGAAGTAGTATAAACTGTAATGTATTTGGCCTAGAATTTTGGTAGTTGAGATGGGACTTGAGGTCATGTTCCAGAAGGAAAACTTAGTACCTGATCAAATTTACAATGCCAGTGAGATGGGTTATGCATTGGAACACTTAAAGGACACTTGCTTCAAGAATGAAGTTTATATTGTTTACTTCATTTTGTGTACGTCCAGTTACGGTTTACATTTCACTTTTGAAGGTGGTGACGTGTAACTAGTGTCTTGTTCCACCATTTGGTAGCAGCACACCCACAGGGACCAACGAATGCACTCGCCATAGCCATTTCATAACAACACTGTCAGCGTAGGAGCAGACAACATGGAAAGCAACTGCCAGGGACAGCGCTATACGACTTGGCTCGTATGGAAAGAAGGCATGACTCCTGCAGAAATTCATCGGCGCTTGGTGGCAGTCTGTAGAGAACATGCGCCGTCATGGATAACAGTTTACAACTGGGTGGAAAGTTTAAATATAAAAATTCCATAATGTTCCGTATTGAACTGTATCACAATTAAAATGAAACTAGAAATAAAGTGGTTCAACCTATTAGATACAAGAAAAAAAGATATGTAAATTTTACATTCTTAGTTGATTAAAAGCGGTACCGGTTTCGACCACTATTGTGGGTCATCATCAGCCGATTAAATAAAAATATAAAAAATGCATAGGTAAACAATAAGTAAAGGATAAGTCTTTCACTAAAAGCAGTTCAAGAAGCACTGTAACACTATAGGGATTAGCACTCCGTGATGTAAGATCCTAAAATCCAGAAGAAATCAAAGATCAGTCATTTAAATGAAGCAAGGTGCAAGTTCTTGAAGAGCAGCATAACATACGTAATGTCCGACACTGTGTTTCAAAATGTTTATGGGAATTGGTGAATAGTTTAGTGAACAAGCCTGCAAATACTGCTAGGCATGAAGTTATAAAACAATTTAATAAATTTGAAGTTCTAAAATTATATAGAAGTCGAAGATAAGTCACTTAAATGAAGTAAGATGCAAGTTCTTGAAGAGCAATACAATATACGTAATGTCCGACACTGTGCTTCTAAATGCTAATGAAACTCAGTGAATAATTTAATGATCAAGCCTGCAAATGCTTCTAGGCGTGAAAATATATACATTTTTCTCCTCATAATTGTTTTTTATGTCAACTGTTCTGCATCTCTAAAGAAACTATCATACAAGAACCTATAAACTTAATATATACTTCAATTATATTAAGTTGTATTATATATTTTCGCACCTAGAAGCATTTGCAGGCTTGATCATTAAACTATTCACAGAGTTTCATTAGCATTTAGAGCACAGTGCCAGACATTACGTATGTTATGCTGCTCTTCAAGAACTTGCATCTTACTTCATTTAAATGACTGATCTTTGACTTCTTCTGGATTTTAGGATCTTACATCACGCAGTCCTAATCCCTAAAGCGTTATAGTGCTTCTTGAACTGCTTATAGTGAAAGACTTATCCTTTACTTATTGTTTACCTATGCATTGTTTTATATTTTTATTTAATTGGCTGATGATGACCCATAATAGTGGTCAAAACCGGTACCGCTTTTAATCAAATAAGAATGTAAAAATTACATTTCTTATTTTCCTCGTATCTAATAAGTTGAACCACTTTATTTCTTGTTTCAATTTAATTGGGTGGAAGGTTGGAAAACAGGGCGCTCATCAGTTGACAAGGGAACCAGTTCTGGAAGGAATGTGACAGTGTCAACACCAGCCAACATTGCCCGGGTCAAACAGGCCATCCAAGGAAACAAATGCATGACATTTACGGAAATGGAGGCAGCTACAGGAATTAGCTGAAACACCTTACAGTGGATCGTGCGCGGCCACTTACAGTTGGGGAAGATGTCATCCACGTGGGTGCCTTGACTCTTGTCTGCAGAACGAAAAGCAGTGGCGTGTGGACATATACAGAGAACTTTCGCAACGCCATGATCAAGATCCAGCCGACTTCATGGCTAGGCTTGTAACTGGTGATGAGACATGGCTCCATTAGCATGAGCCACAAACAAAACAACAATCGATGCAGTGAAAGCATAGGAGCAGTCCACTGCCAAAGAAATGTCGAACAGTGCCATCACTAGATTATCACCTGGTCGAGAACATGAAGAAACATCTGCGTGGTCGCCGTTTTGAGGATTTTGCAGAACTGGACACAGTTGTCAGGGCATGGGTACGCAGCATTCCGAAAGAATGGTCTCAGAATGGTCTGGAGAGACTGACACATCGATGGCAAAAGTCCATACAATTACAAGGAGATTATGTTGAGAAGATGAACGTAACAACTGATATATATTGTACTTCATTTGGGTAGAAAAAATAAAGTGTAAAGTAATATAGTACGCCCTTCGTAGAATAAAGGTGTGCAGTTTGTCTTATTATATTTAAGACTGATTAATATATAACTTCCTTTAGAAGTTTCTTATGATAAAAATATCCATGTAATGAACACAGAAATTGTTATGTTTGTTCTTCATTAAAGAAACTTACCGTGAATTACATTTTTCAGCAGAATAGTTTAAAACAGAGTTTTTCTGCAATGCACTTTGTCATTTTCTATTATTTCTTCCTTTTCTTTTAGATTTATACTGGAATTGTTGGGTGCTGATCTGTGAACAGAAGTGTTTAAAATGGGAACGTGCAAATTTAGAACCGGTTGGCTACTTAAAAATGACAGGGGTGGTCGTTTGTTGTCAACATGGGCATCAAGACACGGTGGAACTGAAGTATTTTGCAAACTTTGTGCATGTGCAAAAAAAATGAGTTTGAAAACAAGGAGTGTCGTGCTCCTCTTCAACACCCAGACCATGCTTAACATACAAAATTAGCCTCTGATATTCTAGGGTACAAGCAAATAGTTTTAGCTGCAGCAAATTCCAGTGATTCTTGTGAAGATGCCAGCCCCATGGTGTAGGGGTAGTGTGCCTGCCTCTTACCCGGAGGCCCCGGGCTCAATTCCTGGCTAGGTCAAGGATGTTTACCTGAACCTGAGGGATCGTTCGAGGTCCACTCAGTCTACGTGATTAGAATTGAGGAGCTATCTGACTGTGAAATAATGGCCCTGGTCTAGAAAGCCAAGAATAACGGCCGAGAGGATTTGTGGTGCTGACCACATGACACCTCGTAATCTGCAGGCCTTCGGGCTGAGCAGTGGTCACTTGGTAGGCCAAGGCCCTTCAAGGGCTGTAGTGCCGTGGGGGGAGGGGGGCGTTTCTAGTGAAGATACTGGGTCAAGCCATAGTTCTTCTGTGCCTGTTATTAAATTCTATATACTGTAGTCTGAAGAATGTGGCAACAGTATCTGAACTTACCTGGTTTATGAAGTCTGTGTGTTGCAAATTCTGCTTCCTCTTGCAGCGGGGTTGTTCCAACTGATTTTTCTTTAATCGCAAAGAAGATGCAATATTTAATAATTGATGCACAGGAGTATATTTTCAACAGATGATCTCAGATGATGTGGGCACCTCTGTGTATTCAGTCTATTTTGATGAAACAATTAATGTTGAAGACAAAAAGAGCGTCAGGTATTGGTCAGACTCAGAGAGTAGAAGTGAAGTACTTTCAAGACCTCTGCAGACATCCTTCTTCAGGAAAAATTATGCACAAACTCTTCATGAGAAAATTTACTCTGCCATCAGTAATTCAAACCTACCTGTTCACAAACTTATTCTAATAATAATGATATATATATATATATAGATATTATAGATTACGAATAATAATGATCGTCGGCGGCTGTAACTCGATCCGAGTATATATAACTTCTTCCTGCATAAAGTGAGCAGTTCAACTCAGTTTATGGATGCGTTTGCAATGACTAAACAGACTAGTCTTGGCATAAAACATACGCCTACACAAATCACACTGAATGGATGCAGGAGGGCGAGACTGTAATTGACAGAGCTTTCTTGCTTGTCGCTTGGTCTCTTGATGTCTGCGGTGTTCTCTTTCGAACAAGTTGACAGCTGTGGATGTAGTGTTCCGACACAGTGAACGGTCCACAGCATATTCTTCCCATGTCTGTATATTGCTTGTTGTTTTAAGGGGCCTAACATTGAAGGTCATCGGCCCTGTCTGTATATTTATACCAATTGTCTTTATGATGTGTTTCAGCTGGTCCTTAAAATGCTTAAGAGGGACTCCACGAGGTCTGCTGTCAGTGCAAAGTTCACCATAAAGAATTTGGCGGGGAAGCCTGGTATCACTCATGTGTTGAACATGGCCTAAACATCTCAGTTGATGAGCGATGATTGTTGCCTCACTGCTATTTAACTGCACTTTGTCAAGAACTGTAGTGTTGGTCACATAATCCTCCCACATAATATTCAAGATGTACCTCATTTTTTGTTGGTGGAAGCACTCAAGTTTTTTGATATCACAGTGATAGAGTGTCCAGGTTTCACAGCCATACAGTAGCATGGAAATGACAACAGCTTTGTACACCATGAGTTTGATATACAGTTTTAGGACGTTATTCATGAAGACTCTGTGCATTAACAGTCCGAATGCTGCATGAACAGCCCCAATTCTTTTATCAACATCTTGTTCGCAGGTACAGCGTTTAGACAAAATGCTTCCAAGATATGAAACATGATCAGCCTGCTCCAGTGTTGCATCTAAGGTAGAGATACCAAACTCAGGAAAAGTTAATCCTGGGGCAGGTTGTGTAAGTACCTTCATTTTTTTCGCATTAATGACAAGACCAAAGCGATCACATGAAGTTTTAAAGCAGTTGACTGACTGTTGTAGTTCTGCAGGTGTTAGAGCAGGAGATGCAGTGTCATCGGCATACAATCATCAATCAATACCAATCTGCATTTAGGGCAGTCGCCCAGGTGGCAGATTCCCTAGCTGTTGCTTTCCTAGCCTTTTCCTAAATGATTTCAAAGAAATTGGAAATTCATTGAACGTCTCCCTTGGTAAGTTATTCCAATCCCTAACTCCCCTTCCTATAAATGAATATTTGCCCCAGTTTGTCCTCTTGAATTCCAACTTTATCTTCATATTGTGATCTTTCCTACTTTTATAAACGCCATTCAAACTTATTCGTCTACTAATGTCATTCCACGCCATCTCTCCGCTGACAGCTCGGAACTTACCACTTACAAGTGATAAAAATCATTGTTGTCCGTATTGAAGATACTGAATGTAGGATGTTAAAAGGTTTGTTTTTTTCACCTATTCAATACATATAAATTTTATAATTTAGGAATTTATTGTAGATTCCACTTGAGACATGTTTCGCCCTTCATTGAGGGCATCATCAGTCAAAATATCACCTCAAGGTAAAAAATCAGGTAACTGGTTAGTAGCCAAATGAGGGTTTATAGGCATCAAACTGAAAAACTTCCCTACCCCCGGTGATTTTTAACTCATAGAAACTGCTCTACATATTTCTGAAATGTCAATGCTATTTCCTTCTTCCAACCTCTAAAACATCAGGACGCACTTGGTACTAATTTTTTTTTTATCCTTGCGCACCAACTGCTCTTGTGTAATTATGTATATAATTGTAAATTCTCAACTATTCAATTAGATAATGTAATTACTATATAGTTACCAACCATTGACATTAGTTTTATTTACAAACATTTACGCTGAATGTTAAATGTAAATATTTTTTAAAACTTTATCTCAACTGTTCAATAGAACAATGTAAATATTGTATAGTTACCAACCTTTGACATCAATTTTAGGTTACAAACATTGACGCCAAACACTACACCTTTTCTCCCTTAATTGTTATAATGTAAATATTTTTAAACTTTTTATTATCATATGATTGCGTCAACTGTTTCTCCAGAGCACCACTGCAGAACTCTACTATGTTAATTTTAGGCATTGGTGCTGACTTTTCATCTATAAACCTACATGTTCAACCATCACTTTTGTGCAACTATTTCCCATACTTAATTTTTGTATGTTGTTAATAATATGTATTAATTTGTACATGTCTACTACTAACCAGTTACCTGATTTTTTACCTTGAGGTGATATTTTGACTGATGATGCCCTCAATGAAGGGCGAAACATGTCTCAAGTGGAATCTACAATAAATTCCTAAATTATAAAATTTATATGTATTGAATAGGTGAAAAAAACAAACCTTTTAACATCCTACTTACCACTTAGTCGAGCAGCTCTTCTTCTTTCTCTCAATTCTTCCCAACCCAAACTTTGCAACATTTTTATAACACTACTCTTTTGTCAGAAATCACCCAGAACTGCAGTTCTGTCACCCGGGTAACCAGAGTACGTTTTTGTGAGCAAAGTCTTGCCAGATTGAAAAGACCTCCATCAAAACTAAATTTAATTTCCATGCCTAAGTTGTTTGCAGATGATTCATGCAGCATGGCAGCCATGTACAGTGCAAAGAGTGTAGGAGCAAGCACACAGCCTTGTTTCAATCCATGAGTGATTGGGAATGAATCTGATACTGAATTAGCATGAAGAACCTGTCCAGACATGTCATTATGAACAGCTTGAACCAATTCCACATAACGTTCAGGACTTCCAAAATGTCTCAATACTTTCCACATAGCAGATCTTGGTACTGAATCAAAGGCTTTTTCTAGATCATAGAAAACTAAATACAGAGGCTGCTGTTGCTCTCTGCATTTTTCCTGGAGTTGTCTAGCACAGAAAATCATAAATGTTGTGCCTCTGGTTGTTCGGAAACTACATTGAGACTCAGGCAAAACCCTCTCTGAGATAACTTGGAGCTGATTTAATAGAATTCTTGTGAGAATTTTAACTGCAATTGACAAAAGCGATATATCACGGTAGTTCCCACATACACTACAATCGATTTTCTTGAAGATATTGATGATGGTAGCATTCAAGTCGTCAGGTAATTCTCTATTTAACCAAATCAAGAGGATGAGTGTGAAAAGTCTAGCCTTTAAGGGCATACCTCCATTTTGTATCATTTACAGAGGAATGTAATCTGGACCAGGAGCCTTTCTTGGTTTTAGTTGATTGAGTGTTTTGGTAAAATCTCTGTATTGCCCCCATTTTTCCCGAGCTAAGCCCAGCCATCGAGCGAGAGATCCCAAGGTGGACCGTTCGATCGTTGGCTATCACTTTCTAGAAGCATTTAAGAGATGTTAAGGATTGATGACCAAGCAGGATAAAAAGAAATGTTAAAACAACACTCTGACATTTATTCACATAAGCAAACAACAAATAAAATACTCTTGCTGATATGTTTTGTAAAATAGAACTTCCATAATATTGCATTTCTTCATTTATGGTAACACATGCTCTTAATATCCAGCCTTACTGTGCTGTAATGAAAACCAAAGAAAAATTAGGCCTCTTGCCTTTCCGAATCAAAATATTTGATTGAAAGAATTAAATAAGTTAACATAGAAGTTCATAAAATCATAAACAGCTGTCTTGCTAACGAGTGTTTTACAATAAATGTGTTCAAAGCTTTACCAACTCAAAGTAGTCTCAACACGTGGTTTTAAGATGTACTCAACTGAATTTATCATTTACATCATTTAACATTAGTCAATGACACCAACATGAACTTTAGTAGAAAATGAAAATTGATTTTAAAGTTCTCAAAATTAATTAATTATTATTATTATTATTATTATTATTATTATTATTATTATTATTATTATTATTATTATTATTATTAATTTCTCATCATTCAATTAACCTATGTTTCATTGTCACACGATCGTGTTCTCATTAAATTTCTACTGCATTATTTACCTAATGATCGTCATTAGCATTTCAGAATAATTATTTTCAATTAATTATTAATGACATGGTTTCACCATAACTCCAAGTAATCATGCGGCTAACGAACTACACTTCTGATCTTTGTATTTCATTTCTATTCTAATTAATCTTAAAATATTTCAAAGTTCAACTATAAATGAGTCAGAAATTTACATTACCAACGTGTGAGCTAGTTAAATAAATTGTATTTACAAATCGAGTGCCTTCATAAAATAACGAGATGATCTTTCCTTTTAAATCTCGCTAATTAAGAAAATAAATTCATTCCTAGTCTTCCTCGACTTAAGTTAACCAAACTTTCCCTTAAGGGCATGAAAATTACTTCTTAAGGCAACACACAACGATGAGTGTAATCTGCGTCGCAGCAGGTGCACGACCAGATCAAATTAAATGGGACCAACATGATACAAGAAAAATATACATATTTACATACACACACACACTCACACTAGGAAACACGTCTTTTATGTACATTATTTACATCGAATCCTGTTTTGTCAATTTCATTCATGATTTTTAGAGTTGGTCAGGTCGCGTAATATCTAGCAAAAATAATCTGTGTACTGAAATTATCCTTCATTTATAGTGGCTAGTGATCGAAGTCATGGGTATCACTTGGTAGAAACACATTTCACATATCAACGTAAGTTCATCCAACTCATAAAATTTTAATGGAAGATTCTAGTAAAATCCATAAGCACTACCATCGTTTGGGCTACAGGTTGAAACTATCGCGAGCGTGAGCCTTAATCGTATTATTTTTATTTCCTACTTGTGAAATACACTCGCAACACGTGCTCCAATAATTATAATCTATCTTGCGTTCCCAATACACAAGAATAAGTCAAATATCACCATTAAATCATCAATTGCACAATTATACAACAAGTATCCCTCAGGATTGGTCATATTCCAGACCCTTCATGAACAGAGCACATTCAATCTCACATATAAGGACTCTACAGTAATTTTATGGCTCACGAGCGTTTAATTCTGTTTTACCCGATCTTTAGTCAATATTATTATTATTTAAGTGATTATTACATCTACTGATCCTCGTGGAATATCGTAAAATTAGATGACTTCATCATAAATACGACAAGTGATCTTAAAAGACACTAGGTTCGACCCTATTCACTCAAAATGTACACGTAAATTTCAGTCCAGTAACTTCCAACATTACAAGGAAAGTAGATTTATCGCGTGGTCAGTGATTATTAAGTATAAAGCTCCTAAGCATGGGAAATCATTCAAAGACAACCTACATGTCTACTCTAATAGATCCAAAAATTTCATTCACACGTACCTAGTCTACCACGACACCTTAAGAAGTGGAAAAATGAAATATTTCTAACTACAACAAACTAATAGATCTACGACTTAAAGAAGAAAGACCTCTAGTTGTACAAAAGGTAAGACAGATAAATTAAATTAAAAAGGTACTCAAGTTTTGATGGAGTTCGATTCCCGTCGACAGTCAATTATTTCAGCATTTTCCTCCGGTCAGTCTCCTTCCAATTACCAGACACGCCTCACATTTTTACAGCTCCATGGAGGCTCCGTAGCAGGTGTCCCTCGATGAAATTATGATGTCGGTGGTTGCGGAATTATCCATCTTGAGGTGTTCAACTTCCAAGACGACTTCGGTAGAACGCCGGTCACAAGCTGTAACTGAGATGACAAAATTAAGTATATTCCACAAGCGCACGTCGAATATAGTTAGCTCGTCTACACAGTCACACTTAACTTGGTGTTTAAAGCGTTTTTATTCCATAGGAATACACTAATGGTTTCTCTAAATTCTAGCAGAACGGCGTCGACTTGAACTGAAATTACTTCTCCACGTGGTCCGATACCGTGGTGCAGCACAACACGACGAAGGATATTCAGAGTAAGAGCTTCAGAACTTCAGAGTAAGAGTTTCAAGAGAGCGATTTACTCGAAACAAGGCCTTTTTATATTATCAGCCTGGGAGGTGTGATCTTCAACGAGAACGGTAATTGGCTGATGGTCTCATTTAATTGGCGCAGACTATTCCAGAAACAGACTGAGTTGCGCGCGTGCGGTAGTCACGTGGCTTGCTCTGACCTTGGCACAGTCCTGCCGGTGTATCATCCCTCTGAACGACGAAAAAAACTCGTTCTTAGCTCGCCACTACTCCCCAAATGATATGCTGCGGTTCCAAGCAGACAATAAAATTTTCACTTTCCACTTGTTGACAATATTCATAATATCGCCAATTTTAACGGGGACATCTCTCCCTTGGTTGGAGTATAATTTCGTTAGCAGATGAAATTATAACATAACAGTGTCCATTTCTATTGTTCCGGAAAATTGGCTGATAAATCACATGGTAGTAACGTAGTAGATCTCGTGACAGGTGTCCGTCCTCCTCGAGACTCGGAGTTCTTCGTTCCGCTCCTTGCATCCAGTAGCCTAGTCTCTCCATACAGGGTGTTCCACAAGTATAGTTTCCATCTTCAATAACTAATTTTCCCTTTTCATAGATGGTTACACGGTGTCAGTTAATGGTGTAGGTGTTCGGTAGAGTATTAAATTAGCGGCATTGTGGACAGCTTCGTAAGATTTATCCAGACTTTGTATTTTGTAAGAATTATTGCCAAAGACTGTAATAATCTTATATGGTCCCACAAACAAGGGTGCAAACTTTGCATAGAATTTGCTCGTAGGCTCGGACACAGCAGGTCTCCTCAATAATACATATTCGTTTAATCGGAGAGGCCGGTGAAATTTTCTCCCTTGAACCCTTCGGTTACGCCTCTCAGCGTGACGTTTCAATGATTCCGTTGCCTTTTCAATGTTTTCCTGGGCAGTAGGTCTTACGGTACCAGGACATTGAATGATGTGATCCCAAGATCTCACAGGGTAATTATTAAAATGAAGCACTGATGGAATTTGGGAGGTTGCTTCATGAACAGTGCCATTAGAACACTCCATAATAATTGGAAGTACATCTACCCATTTCCAGTGAGCATTCCCACAAAATATTCTACAGAACTTGGCCAGCTCATGCATTACACGTTCCGCTGGATTACTGGACGGATGTCTCACGGAATTTAGGACATGTTTGATGCCTAGTTGGGTCATGGCTTGCTTGAATTCGGCCGAGGTGAATTGCGGTCCGTGATCTGTTAGTATGGCCTGAGGCTTTCCCATGTAAGGAATTATATTCCGGGTGATTCTCCACAGAACGGCTTTAGTAGTGGCCTTCTGGATTGGATACAACGTCACGTACTTGGAAAATACATCGATGGTTACAACCACATGACGATTTCCTCTCTTAGAAGTTGGAATTTGACCGAACAAGTCCATTGCGTAGAATTCTTTCGGAGCAGATGGCAAAATAGGAATGGGACTTTGCTGTAACAAATGAGAGCTTGGTTTGACTCTCTGACAAGTGTCACACGTCCTGATGACATCATTTACAAAAGTTCTCAATCCTTCCCATGTGAATGATTCCAATATCGTGGCGGCAGTCTTATCCACTCCACCATGACCTGTAATCCTATGGACGTGCCAAGTAAGAAGTTCCCGTAGCTTCGGTGGAATAACAGCTCGTAATTTCGTCTTGGCGGGGTCGATAAACCTATACAGGATTCCATTGATATAGCAGAAATTTTTAGCTTGCCTCCTTATTTTCCTAAATCCTGGCTCGTCTGGAGTAAGCTTGTCTTCAAGACAGTCAATGATAGGTCGTAACTTAAGGTCCCGTTTCTGTGCCTGTCGAAGGTAACCAAGTTTGCGTAGGAACTCGTGGTCTTCCTGTATTAATGTTATCTGATGTATCTCTGTGACTTCAGAATTAGGATTGCGACTTAAGCAGTCGGCTAACAAGTTGTTTTTCCCAGAGTAATGTTCTAACTGGAGATTAAATTGTTGTACAAAGAGTGTCCATCTGAAGACTCGTTCGGAAGCCATAGTTGTTTTTAACATGAAGGTTAATGCACGATGGTCAGTCCTGACAACGATGGGAAATCCATAAATTAATTTCTGCCAATATTAATGAGCGTAGACTATGCATAACATTTCCAGTTCAGTTGCGGAGTAACGTTTTTCGTGCTTCCTTATCTTCCTGCTGACGAAAGCCAAGTATGTCCTATTTTCAGGGTTCTCCTTATCTTCTTGGAAAAGAACAGCTCCTATCCCAATGTTTGAGGCATCTGTTTGTAGAATGAAGGGCCTAGTAAAATCAGGGTATCCCAATTTAACATTATTTACGAGCATGTCTTTCGTTTTATTGAAGGCTTTGTCACATTCGGTGCTCCACTTCCATCTGTTGCCCTTTTTTAAGAGATCCTGCAACGGAGCAACTGTCTGAGTGTAGTTTGGACAGTGGTTCGAAAAGAACTGGGCCATTCCCAAGAACTGTCTGACTTGTTTCACTCTCACAGGTTTAGGAAAATTGCTAATGGCTTCGATCTTGACTGGGTTGGGTTTCACGCCATCGCCGTCTATGACATGTCCCAGAAATAAGATCTCAGACTTGCAAAAGTGGGATTTCTTCAGGTTCACGTGGAAGCCAGCGTCGGATAAATTCTTGAGGAGTTTCTCCAATTTAACGAAGTGTTCCTCTAAGGTCTCGGTCGCTAGGAGGAGATCATCAATATACTTCGTTGTAAAGGCTTTTACCTCGTCGGTTAGGCATCTGTCGAGTGCTCGGATAAGCGCGGAGCCAGCGTTACGGATTCCGAAGGGAAGCCTGCAGAAAACATAGGTTTGTTGGTCGTATATGAACCCTGTCAATAGCCTGGATTTTTCTTCAAGCAGAATATGGAAGTAGGATGACGTAAAGTCAACAGAAGAGAAGTATCTCATGCCCCTAAATTTTCTAATGATGTCTTTAATCGTCGGAGGCTGATCATTCTCCGGGATTAGCTTTTCATTCACAGAACGAGCGTCCAAACACACGCGCAGTGATCCGTCTGGCTTAGAAACGACTACTAAAGGGTTAATAAATGGACTGCTAGCTTTCATGACGATTCCATCCCCCTCCATCTCTTCAATAATCTTGCCGACTCTGGAATAAAATTTTTCCGGTATCGGATACGGCTTCTTCTTGAAGGGTAGCCAGTCTGTCACAAGAAGTGAGTATTGAAAGTTAGGAATAAGACCTGGTTTGGAATCGAACAAGTTCTTATATTTCAGTAGTAAATTCCGAAGCTGGATCTGTTCCTCTTCCGTACCCATGGCTTGCCTTGACTTCTCAGAGATAAGATCGAAGGGGTGTACGTCGTTATCGCCTTCTTCTAATACTTTATCCATGGCCATTAAAATTTCCTCAGAAGCCTCATGGTCTTCGGTTTCCCTCGGAGATAAGGCGTTTGTCTCCCCGCAATAAGCATACGGATCGTTTACATTTGAAGGGTTTAACATAGCAGTCTCGGAAAAATCCGCCTTCCTGAATTGAATGGAGTTTGACTGCATGTCAATCATGGCTTGGTAAGACATTAAGAAGTCTGCACCTAGAATAATATTAAATTTAATATTGGACATGGCTAGGAATACTTGAGAAAATGTCGTCCGTCCAATCTCGACATCCAACAATGTCTGTTGTTTACACATGACAGACTTGTCCGGTATTATGCCCTTAATTTTCACATGAGATACCGGTATGACAGGTATATCATTTCTGTCCCTGAGATCTCTCAAAAATGCCGTCGAAATGACGCTAATCGTCGACCCAGTATCTATAAGACATTTGACATGAACATTGCAGATCCGTGCTGAAATGATAGGTAAAGTTGATGGTATTTCACTGTTACGCTGACCAACTTCGTCCAATAAATCTTCGGGCTTGGTAGTCCATGAGTCGACCTGTACCACGATCCATTCTTGATGTTTACTGACCATGCCTTCAGGATTCAAGCTATCTCCTTTCACTGGAGATGGAGTTTTTCTTAACGGCATCTTGGCTGTGCTCCTGACTCGAGTTATTCTGTTGGCTTCCCCGAGCCTTGGCCTCTTGATATTGAAGGCTTTCCGCCCCCACGATATCAGGGTTGGTATCCTGGGTTTGGATTGCTCTTCGCCATCGTTCGCTTTCCTGTGTCGTGTTCTGCAGGTCCTTTAGGTACTTTTCCTTTTCTTCCTCTCGCCAGTCTCTCCTTCCTCTTGATTGGCGGAAGTCCTGGTTTCGTTTCCAGCTTCTTCGGTAGTGCGAGTATGGTCGCTTTCTCTCGTTACGTCCGGAATATTCCCAGTTTCTGGTGGGTCTATTTCTGCGTACGGGCGATCGATCACGAGGTGAATCTTGCCCTCCAGGGTTACGTTTCCACGTTCTCCCTTGGTTGACTGGTTTCGATTTCTCCTCCTTATTCGTTGTCACCTGATGGATCTGAGGTTCCGGGTTTCGTCCCTGAAGAACTGGCTCCTTGGACGTCATGTCTAATTGTCTTAATAACGCCTCAGCCTGGATTGCAGATTGTGTATTCGAGGCTATCATGATCCTCTGCACATCTGGTGGTAACTGACGTGTGATCAATTTCACCAACTCAGGTTCTGATGGTGGTGAGTCTAGCTCCCTTAATTTCCTTAATTGACTGGAAAGAAAATCCGCATATCTCGTGGGCGTAGAAGATGCATATTTCCTGGCATATAGCTCCGTCCTGAGGTTGTATTGGACGTCGCTATTCCAGTACTTCTCCAGGAATGCTTTCTTGAAACTTTCGAAATCGTCAAACGAAAATCGAAACGCAACGAACCAGGTATGTACTGAATCTTCCAGGAACTTTTCGGTGACTCTTAACTGCCTTTCTGGTGGAATTTTCGCATCGCGAAAGTAATCTTGCAGTTCCCGAATGAAGCCTTTCGGAGTCACGTTTCCTCTGACGTTATTAAATTTCTTGGGCTGGTCTTCGTGGAGACGAATTATATTGACTATCTGCGTCTGGCCGGTTGTATTTACTTGAGACGTATTTACTGTCGGCTCTGAAGAAATGTCAATTGTATTCGCAGCGCATGTTCCTATAGTTGCCAGTGGAGTTGACGTCTGACCCGTGCCGGTTACACGTTGCTCCAGTAACGCCTACTTTTCTAGCAATGAGTTAGTGACCTTGCTAGTGTTTTCATTCTGGATCTTCAGGAGGTGCATTTCATGTACAAGCTCCTTGATTCCGTCCGTGTACTCCTTTCGAATCCCTTCGGTTTCAGTTTTAGACTCGGTAGTGACCTTGTGTATAGCATTCATCAAGGTGGTTTTAATTGTTTTTATTTCACCCCAACTATCCTCAAGTGACTCGTGGATATAATCCATCCGCTCTGAGTTATCGACTTGGGATATCTCGATTTTGTCGAGAATGCCCTTTTCGACTTGTTGTAACTTTTCGTTTAATCCAAGGAATTTCTTTGCCCAAGCCGTTTTGGTAACCTTAAGGTCCTGTGCATTTGTGTCAATCTTTTCCTCAATATTTAGGAATGATTGTTCAACTTCGCCCTTATATTTGTCAATTCCAGTTAAGATGTCCTGCTGAACGTTCGCTAATCGTTCACTGAATTCATTGGACATGCCCGCCATAGACTTGGCAATATTTTCGTTTACTTCCTTCTTCATGGTAGCGAAATCATTTTTAACTGCATTGAGGCTAGCTTGCCGTTAAAAAGTTTAATGTCAGAACATATCTTCCCTAAACCTTCTTCAGTTTGATTTTTAATGTCCGTCAACTTTTCTTCAATGGCTTCCCCGGGAGATTTTTCGAGATTTATTTGTGCGTCACTGAGATCACTGAGTCCTTTCTCTAACTGTACCTGAGTGTCACTAAGTTTTCTCTCTTTTTCTCTAAGTTTGCCTGATTTTCACTAAGTTTTTTCTCTAAGTTCACCTGACTATTGTTGAGTTCAGAGAGACCTTTCTCTAAGTGTACCTGAGTGTCACTAAGTTTTCTCTCTAAGTTTGCCTGATTAATATTCAAGTTGGCATTGATCCTCTCCTCCATAGCCAACAACATCTGCCTTAAGTCCTCCATAGTTACAATTATACATTAAATGGCTATTCTGGTAGTGGAAGGATTCTGATCGGGATACTGGAATGTTAGGGATCGAACTCCATCAAATTTACGAAGGCAACGATTTGTCAATATTATGAAAGTTCCGAATTTTCACCAATATCGGTCACAATTATTAATTAACTTTAATTAATTATCATCGCAGCAAATTCGAATTTCTAATTACCAGCAAGAATTTTTATCGTAAACAAAATGTATATAAGTTACATTTAACATGTGCTTATGTTGGCCACAAGAATTTGGGCGAATAAATGTGTCAGAGTCAGCCTAATTTAATTGGTCATCTGATCTTGTCAATGTCATAAACACTGGACAGCACAATATCATTTTCGAGCTTGGATAAGCCAATCTCGAGCCCCACGCTTGGATTAAGCCATCTTAAATGCCCCCATTTTTCCCGAGCTAAGCCCAGCCATCGAGCGAGAGATCCCAAGGTGGACCGTTCGATCGTTGGCTATCACTTTCTAGAGGCATTTAAGGGATGTTAAGGATTGATGACCAAGCAGGATAAAAAGAAATGTTAAAACAACACTCTGACATTTATTCACATAAGCAAACAACAAATAAAATACTCTTACTGATATGTTTTGTAAAATAGAACTTCCATAATATTGCATTTCTTCATTTATGGTAACACGTGCTCTTAATCTCCAGCCTTACTGTGCTGTAATGAAAACCAAAGAAAAATTAGGCCTCTTGCCTTTCCGAATCAAAATATTTGATTGAAAGAATTAAATAAGTTAACATAGAAGTTCATAAAATCATAAACAGCTGTCTTGCTAACGAGTGTTTTACAATAAATGTGTTCAAAGCTTTACCAACTCAAAGTAGTCTCAACACGTGGTTTTAAGATGTACTCAACTGAATTTATCATTTACATCATTTAACATTAGTCAATGACACCAACATGAACTTTAGTAGAAAATGAAAATTGATTTTAAAGTTCTCAAAATTAATTATTATTATTATTATTATTATTATTATTATTATTATTATTATTATTATTATTATTATTATTATTATTATTATTATTATTATTATTATTATTTTATTATTAATTTCTCATCATTTAATTAACCTATGTTTCATTGTCACACGATCGTGTTCTCATTAAATTTCCACTGCATTATTTACCTAATGATCGTCATTAGCATTTCAGAATAATTATTTTCAATTAATTATTAATGACTTGGTTTCACCATAACTCCAAGTAATCATGCGGCTAACGAACTACACTTCTGATCTTTGTATTTCATTTCTATTCTAATTAATCTTAAAATATTTCAAAGTTCAACTATAAATGAGTCAGAAATTTACATTACCAACGTGTGAGCTAGTTAAATAAATTGTATTTACAAATCGAGTGCCTTCATAAAATAACGAGATGATCTTTCCTTTTAAATCTCGCTAATTAAGAAAATAAATTCATTCCTAGTCTTCCTCGACTTAAGTTAACCAAACTTTCCCTTAAGGGCATGAAAATTACTTCTTAAGGCAACGCACAACGATGAGTGTAATCTGCGTCGCAGCAGGTGCACGACCAGATCAAATTAAATGGGACCAACATGATACAAGAAAAATACACACACACACTCACACTAGGAAACACGTCTTTTATGTACATTATTTACATCGAATCCTGTTTTGTCAATTTCATTCATGATTTTTAGAGTTGGTCAGGTCGCGTAATATCTAGCAAAAATAATCTGTGTACTGAAATTATCCTTCATTTATAGTGGCTAGTGATCGAAGTCATGGGTATCACTTGGTAGAAACACATTTCACATATCAACGTAAGTTCATCCAACTCATAAAATTTTAATGGAAGATTCTAGTAAAATCCATAAGCACTACCATCGTTTGGGCTACAGGTTGAAACTATCGCAAGCGTGAGCCTTAATCGTATTATTTTTATTCCCTACTTGTGAAATACACTCGCAACACGTGCTCCAATAATTATAATCTATCTTGCGTTCCCAATACACAAGAATAAGTCAAATATCACCATTAAATCATCAATTGCACAATTATACAACAAGTATCCCTCAGGATTGGTCATATTCCAGACCCTTCATGAACAGAGCACATTCAATCTCACATATAAGGACTCTACAGTAATTTTATGGCTCACGAGCGTTTAATTCTGTTTTACCCGATCTTTAGTCAATATTATTATTATTTAAGTGATTATTACATCTACTGATCCTCGTGGAATATCGTAAAATTAGATGACTTCATCATAAATACGACAAGTGATCTTAAAAGACACTAGGTTCGACCCTATTCACTCAAAATGTACACGTAAATTTCAGTCCAGTAACTTCCAACATTACAAGGAAAGTAGATTTATCGCGTGGTCAGTGATTATTAAGTATAAAGCTCCTAAGCATGGGAAATCATTCAAAGACAACCTACATGTCTACTCTAATAGATCCAAAAATTTCATTCACACGTACCTAGTCTACCACGACACCTTAAGAAGTGGAAAAATGAAATATTTCTAACTACAACAAACTAATAGATCTACGACTTAAAGAAGAAAGACCTCTAGTTGTACAAAAGGTAAGACAGATAAATTAAATTAAAAAGGTACTCAAGTTTTGATGGAGTTCGATTCCCGTCGACAGTCAATTATTTCAGCATTTTCCTCCGGTCAGTCTCCTTCCAATTACCAGACACGCCTCACATTTTTACAGCTCCATGGAGGCTCCGTAGCAGGTGTCCCTCGATGAAATTATGATGTCGGTGGTTGCGGAATTATCCATCTTGAGGTGTTCAACTTCCAAGACGACTTCGGTAGAACGCCGGTCACAAGCTGTAACTGAGATGACAAAATTAAGTATATTCCACAAGCGCACGTCGAATATAGTTAGCTCGTCTACACAGTCACACTTAACTTGGTGTTTAAAGCGTTTTTATTCCATAGGAATACACTAATGGTTTCTCTAAATTCTAGCAGAACGGCGTCGACTTGAACTGAAATTACTTCTCCACGTGGTCCGATACCGTGGTGCAGCACAACACGACGAAGGATATTCAGAGTAAGAGCTTCAGAACTTCAGAGTAAGAGTTTCAAGAGAGCGATTTACTCGAAACAAGGCCTTTTTATATTATCAGCCTGGGAGGTGTGATCTTCAACGAGAACGGTAATTGGCTGATGGTCTCATTTAATTGGCGCAGACTATTCCAGAAACAGACTGAGTTGCGCGCGTGCGGTAGTCACGTGGCTTGCTCTGACCTTGGCACAGTCCTGCCGGTGTATCACCCCTCTGAACGACGAAAAAAACTCGTTCTTAGCTCGCCACTACTCCCCAAATGATATGCTGCGGTTCCAAGCAGACAATAAAATTTTCACTTTCCACTTGTTGACAATATTCATAATATCGCCAATTTTAACGGGGACAGTATGTAGGTGGAACTGTCATCCATGGTTATATCCTGCTGACTGGATGACTAGGCAGTTTGTTTGAGATTGCATTTTTATGTAATCTGTAGCAATGGATTCAATTTAAAGTTTAGAAGTATCAAATTTCTTTCTGACCAATTTGAGTACATTTAACTGACACACCAATCTTTTACAGTTTTCTCACCAAATGGTGACAGAAATTACTACAACTACTACTACTAAACAGCTCACAACTAGTTAAATTATAACAACTTAAGGGAGGTTCTCTCCTAACCACATACAATACTCACAAGAAGACTGCACATCAATAGATGGCAAGAACTTCCATGTCAGTGTACATCAGTTTTTAAAGTGGAACAATTTCAGCCCTGTTTTAGTGAATGTGACAGCGTCACTGATTTGAATCCATGTATTATCACAAACTCTTCAAATATTTGACCAATTTGTATATATCTGTCTGACGTAGCAGATCCTGTACAGTTTTCTCACCAAATTGTTACAAGTGCTATTGTGATTATTAACATTTAGACACAGATCTGTGCATGTGAATTTTGAATCAACAATGCTGTGTATAAACGGCTGCAACTAGTATGTGGAGGTGTGAAAGTGAATCTTGAACAAAATCAGGTATGTGATGAGGACGTTAACATGTGTTATCATCATCATCATCATCATCATTTAGAACTGTACATATCTTAAATAGTGTAATATTTTAAATTGAATGTGTTCATGATACATTTAGCAGCTGAAGATGATCCCAAGAGAATGTCTATGAAATTTGTAGGAATTTCAAATTACAGAAAGAAAACTTTCTTTATGATGCTACCATTCTCCTAATCAAAAACCACTGTTCAAAGGACATCATTAAACAACAACAGAAACACATACACAGAACCCTTCATGACACACCTCCTCCCCTTCATTCTACCCCTCCGACCCTCCCTCCCCACAATCCCAACAATAGCCCTTGCTGAACGAGGAGCAATATACAGAGCACATTCACCAGAAACACAAGCAACCAGCTTCGGAAACAAGAGAGTAAGACACACAATAAACTCTTAATACAAGTCTCACAGACATTCTCTAACATTAAATAATTCTTTTTCATTCTAGATATCCCATATTACACAAACAGATGTCAACAGCTCACAGATAAATAGTCCTCAGCGACATTGGAGGCACAATTTAGAAGCGCTCTAAAATGTCTCCATTATCAATTAAAATGATGGAGTTATCAGCAGACTTCAGTGACCCTGATGAAGATCGAATTGGACCATACATCTCCTTTATGCCAGCATATAAGTTTTGCAGATCATGGGCATCAGATAGTCTTTGCAGTTCTTCACCTTTTGTTGCCACCAGTTATTCTTGATTTCCGTAATTTGTGCCTGACATTTTCCTTTAAGTTCCAAGAAATGTGATTTCTTCACATTGAAAGACTGACCTTGAAGATAGGATAGATGGACTTCCTGTTTGGCATTGATAAGACACTGAATTTCTTCATTATTTTCATCAAGCCAGTCTTGTCTTCTTTTCTTCACAAAACCATTTGTTTCCTCAGCTGACTCAGTGATGACCTTCTGAAGTGTGGCCCACTCCTGATTTGTACTATCACTGCAGGATTTTCTTATTAACCTTTGAATACACAGTATCATTATCATTTCATAGGTTTAGATTTTAAGATTCACTAACAGTAGCAATTCTGCTTAATAACACTGAAGAAGATCAAAATAGGGCTACTATGTACTGCCTAATTATACCATTGGCAGTGCCCATGGAGATCATTTCATGTATTATCCTGGATTGGATTAAAGCTTGTGTGGACAGAAAATGCGAAAAGATCAGCCAGGCTTCTGGGAGGGACGCTCATGTGCTGACCAGATCAACATACGCATAACTGCTGAACAATCAACTTAAGAAGGTGTCCACTAAGGAGAAGAATTACGGCTCGAGTTGCGTACTGTTATTTAGAAATAAAAAAAGACACCTCGGTCTTGGTCAATTATTGAACTGCACTGGAATAAATAAATACAGAGTCAAATATATCAGAAATCATAATACTGGAATTCATTGTGAGATTTTGTTAAAACTGGTAATGACCTGTTTTAATTTTCCATCAGTAACAGACCTATAACTTCTGACCTATTGGATCCGTCAAGACGGATACTCAGTATTGATTTACATGAGCTGATCACCACAAGATAATTCTTTGGTAAGATTAACATCAACAACAGTAGCCAGTCATTCCAGCATTGATAGATCGCAAGCATACAGTAGCACTGTTTGTGAAAAGTCAGAATCTGTGCCACTTTGTTCATTGAGCATTTCATTGCTTTTACTGCAGCATTCAACCATACTTTCACTTTAGCCATGAATCAGACCGCTTTCTTCATTTACGTGAACCACCAACATAGCAGACCTGTCGAAGGCAAGTACGATAGTTACCAATAAACTTGTGGAGATTTATTATGAAAGTGACACCAGTGTTTGTAGTGAATATTAGTCATTTAAACTCATTCTAAAGCACAGAAGTGCACCGTCTTATAGCCACTGTGTAGATAAAACTCCATCTATGAACTGCAGACCTTCTTGTCAATATTATGTATAACCATAAATGAAAGATAAATTTCTGACAGTTACAGTAAATTTACAACTTGCTTTTCATCTACAAGTAGGTCTTATGGCGATGATGGGATAGGAAATGCCTAGGAGTGGGAAGGAAGCAGCCATGGCCTTAATTAAGGTACAGCCCCAGCATTTACCTAGTGTGAAAATGGAAAACCATCCTCAGAGCTGCCAACAGTGGGGTTCGAACCCACTATCTCCTGGATGCAATCTCAAAGCTGCACGCCCCTAACCGTACAGCCAACTGCCCGGTTGTTACAGTAGAGAAACATTACTTTATACACTAATTTCTTAAGTCTCTCTTGAAATACATTTCTACTATGTAAGTGTCTAATAACAGCCGGAAGGTAATTCCAGGAGCGTATGGTTGCAGGAATGAATAAATTGCTGTAACTTGTCGTGTGGTAAATTGGGAAGCTCAGCAGATAAGAGGTTTGTGACCTTGTAGGTATACTGTTTGGAGATGACTTTGCACTCTCGCCAGGATTACTTGATTCGAGAACTGGAGAAAATCAAAAGAAAAGCAGCTCAATTTGTTCTGGGTGATATCCGACAAAATAGTAGCATTACAAAAATGTTTCAAACTTTGGGCTGGGAAGACTTGGGAGAAAGGAGACAAGCTGCTCGACTAAGTGGTTTGTTTCTGAAAGAATGTTTTTTGAGGGTCCACATTTTCAATACTGGTACATTATGTGTTTTTCATTAATTATAAATAATGTTACATCATAACTAGGTGTTAAGTGGACACGTTTCGCCTATTTTTTAGGCATCTTCAGCCGCTGTTCCTTATATCTAAGATCAAAATTGCTTGGATCATAGGTTTTGTTTATGATAAAATACTTAAAATAGTTGGGCTAACGTGAATTGCTCTGTCTAATAAGTTATAGTTACACATATTATACATACAAACATCCAGCTAACATGAATTGCTCTGTCTAAAATGTTATACTTACACGTTACTATACATTTTATAAAAACATCTTTAACATGATAGTTACACTTTAAAACTCAAATATATATTGGTTCAATCCAATGTTACTTATAATGACGTTGGGTTGGCATGCATTGTTCAGTCCGCAATGTCCAATGTGTGTGCAACCAAGGGAAACTTCACTGATAATTGTCACTTTTTTTGTTATGTTCATTTTTGAGATTAAAATTCAGTTGTGGTTTTGTGGGGTGTTGTTGATGTGGTCAGTTGTCTGACTGTTTTTCTTCTTTGTTGCCTTGTGATGATTAAAATTTGGTAAAACAGGGCTGCCTGCTGTTATGTGAGTCAGGAGAGGGGACTTCTCAAGATCGTTCTTTCGTTTGTTGTGAAGCTTATTGCTCATTAAAGGGCTGAGAGTATTTAATGAGAAGGGTGTCTTAGTTGTGAAGTTTATGTGAATAAGGTAAAAAATGGGGATGCTAAGTGGAATCTTACTCTCCCTCTCGCTTCTCTTGTGGCTGGCTTGCTCCTGTGACTCTTTCTGTCCTACTGTCAGTATGGAAAATTCTAAATTCCCATGGAGGAAATTAGATATTTTTCACCAATAGAGCATGTCAAAAATGTCAAACGCCTGAAAAGCCTTACATCTGATATGTTTTTGACACTACTGGCAGTAGCTAATGCTGTGCAGCTTGTGTTGTATCTGTGTGTGTTACGTGGAGGGGTGGGTGAAGGGGGTCTGTCTGTGGGCAGAACTTTTATGTGTGGACATTTGATAATGTTTTGGAACATGTTCTCTTTTACTTTTAATATTTTAAATAAACATGGGATCTGGTTGTGAAGGGGATTTTTAGCCTCTGTAATGTCATTGTAATTATGGTTTATGTTGAAAAACTGGTCTATGGAAATGTTTCTGAACTTGTTCATAAATTTACCTCTTTTTGTTCTCTTTAGTATGGTAAAATCTTGTTTTATGGTTGTGTAGGCATGTCCTATTTCTTTCATATGGATGCTCATTGCCGAGAATTTATAGTGTTTGCATTAAAGTGTTCTAAGTATCTTGTTGAGAAACATCTTCCTGTTTGCCCGATGTATGAAACAAAACATTGTGCACAGGTGAGTTTATAGGTGATATAGATGTTGATTCCCATAGGGAATCTGAAATATTTGTCCCGAATGAGTAAATTTATAATACCACTATAAATGGTCCGTTATTGGACATTACAAATTTTCCAGCTAACTCATTCCTGGCTGCCAGCGTTTCACCCCCATGTGCTAGGTTGGGCTCATCAGTTGGTACCCAGGCCACCCACCAAGATGCATGGGTAGTGAATACTGTGGAGGCCACTGTGTAGGCTACTTGGAGCCACCGGCAGTGCCAATGCACTATGAGAGACTTTGTCTCATTACCAAAAATTGATTCCTGCTTGGCCATCAGATGATATAGATGTTGATTCCCATAGGGAATCTGAAATATTTGTCCAGAATGAGTAAATTTATAATACCAATATAATGGTCCGTTATTGGATTATAAATTTTCCAGCTAACTCATTCCTGGTTACCAGCATTTTGCCCCCGTGTGCTAGGCTGGTACCTAGCACACCTACCAGGATGCATGGCCAGTGCATACCGTGGAGGCCACTGCGTAGGCTACTTGGTGCCACCCGCAGCACCAATGCACTATGAGAGACTTTGTTTCATTACCAAAAATTGATGCCTGCTTGGCCATCAGATGATATAGATGTTGATTCCCATAGGGAATCTGAAATATTTGTCCCAAATGAGTAAATTTATATTGAGTTTATAGATCCTGGATCCTGAGTATTGGTCTTTGTTGGAGTTGACGCTGTTGTGATTTAGGAACATGCCTTGGTTGATATTTTGTGTTTTAACCTTTCAAGTGGTAATGACGGAATATATCATCATAGCTGCACGGCTTCCTAAGTGATCATGACGGAATATTCCATCATCACATTGTAAATGTCTTTCGGCGATGGGTATGATGACTTATTTTGTCGTAGGATCCCAGATCACTTTCCTTTGTGCGTGTATGTTAGTTTCGAGCTTTGCCAACAGCAGCACCTCCTAAAACCACGTAACCAGGCAAAATGCTTTCGTTCCACGCCCAGCTGGCAGCCAGCCAGTACCGGCCGCCAGGCTGCTGAGAGTGGTAGATACTACATTATGGCAGGTGTAAGCGGAGCTCGGAAACGTCTGCGAGAAGAAGAACTCTGATTTATTACACTGTGACAATTCGGAGAGTGATGTGTCATCTGATAGTGAGACTAATGTTGAAATGTCAGGAGATAGTGAGTGCAGTGGTGAAAGCGACTCAAGTGAACATGACAGTAGCACTAGCGGTGATATTCAGCTCGGTGTATGGACAAACGTAGGATCTAAACAGCCAAGATTTACATTTATGGTGCAACCTGGACTAAATGTACAAATTGAAGATGTAAATGCTAAAATATTTTCAATTGTTTATCACTCCTGAATTAGCAGAACTAACAAGTAGGAAAACCAACCGGTATGCTCAACAGTTTTTGGAAAACACACCAACCTTGAAACTATATTCGAGAGTGAATCAGTGGACTGACATGAATAAAGATGAAATTATGACTTTACTCACATTTTTTTTCTCTTGTAAGGCATTCATCAGCTACACAAGACCTACTTTTCTTGTAGACATATGAGACCCTAATATTTTTGGAGCTGTTCTCTGAAAGAAGATTTCATCTCCTTCTCAAATTCTTATACTTTGTCGATAATGAAGCATACAATGAAACCACATGTGGTCCAAAGAAACTCAAATTGAAACCTATTCTGGACCACTTGAATAGCAGATTTCGAAGTGTGCACACACCCGAAAGCGATGTGTCTGTAGATGAGCCTCTTATGTTGTGGAAAGGACGTTTGTCCTGGAAAGTTTTCATATCGCCTAAGTCCTCAAGATTCTGTACCAAATCATTTGAACTGTGTGAATCTAAATCTGGTAACATGTGGAATTTCTTGGTGTGTATAGGAAAAGACACACATTTTGATGATGACTCTGAAAAATGAACCATATGGTTCGAAAGTTGTTTTGGAACTCATAGCACCGCTTCTAAACGAAGGTTATCGCGTAACAATGGATAACTGGTTCTTGAGCCCAGATTTGTACAACTAGCTGTGTGATAAGGAGACTGATGCAATGGGTACGTTGCTTCAAAATCGACGGGGCGTTCCGTTGGAAATCAAAAACAGCATACTTGCGAAGGGAGAAAAAGTAGCAATTTATAAAGAGAAACTCGTAATAATGAAGTGGAAGGATAAAAAGGATGTGTGCCTCATAAGCACTATGCATGATGATACCATGGTGTCGTGTAGGAAAGGAAGGAAAGAAACCACAAAACCAAAGTTAGCTATCGACTACAACTGTCAGATGGGTAGAGTTGACCTGAGTGGTACGTATCTCGTGAGCTATCGAAGTACTGTACTCGTAAAAAGCTGAAGAAGTACTACCAGAAGCACTTCCACCATATGCTGGACATATGCTGCCTAAATGCCTACTTGTTGTACAAGAAGTCAGGAGGTTAGGATACCCGATTAGAATTCCAGATGAGACTTATTGAGAACATCATAATGAAGTACAATAAACATGAAAGACCGCAGCCAGGCAGACCTTCGAAGACTGCTCCCCCAACAAGAATCAATGCCCCTCACTATCCCCCATACATTGTTGTAACAGCACACAAGGAAAACCCTACTTGGTGGTGTGTTGTGTGTTACTGAAAGGGACAGAGATGAGAATCTAGATATGAGTGTGAAGATTGCAAAGTAGCCCTGTGCGCCGCACCTTGCTTCCAGCGCTACCACAGAGTTGTGGACTTCTGAGGACTACTTTTACGGAAGTGGAAGCAATGCTTCAAGATTGATGAATACGAACAAAATATTGTAAAGTAGAGAATAAGTGTTGTGATCGTAATACCTGAGAAATTTATTTTATCCTGTAATTAAATGTGTTATTTGAAGAGGAGTTAGTAATGTAATGCCCTGACTGAACTTTACTATGACCGAGCTCGATAGCTGCAGTCGCTTAAGTGCGGCCAGTATCCAGTAATCAGGAGATAGTGGGTTCGAGCCCCACTGTCGGCAGCCCTGAAGATGGTTTTCCGTGGTTTCCCATTTTCACACCAGGCAAATGCCGGGGCTGTACCTTAATTAAGGCCATGGCCGTTTCCTTCCACTTCCTAGGCCTTTCCTATCCCATCGTCGCCAAAAGATCTATCTGTGTCAGTGCGATGTAAAACAAATAGCAAGAAGAACTTTACTATGGAGGCTTCCTTGGAACTGTAATCATTTTTGGTAAGCTGATAATGAGTGTGTATTTTTTTAAATCTGATAAAATACTTGTCTACACAAGAGTATGTCATTGTAGGTTTCCTGTTGCTTTCCTCACTGAGCCAGATTCTCTTTCCTTGCCCTTGGCACTGTAATAATTTTAATAGCTTGATAGTGAGACTGTTTTTTAAACCTGATGAAAATACCTGACCAATTAAAAGTATCTCACCGTAAGTTCTCGTTGCTTTCCTCAGCAAGCCAGACACCTTGCCCTTCGTACTATGATCATTTTTGATAGCTTGATACATATTCTGTACTTTTTGAACCTGATAAAAGTACTATATTACAAAATATCATAGATAGATAGATAGATAGATAAATAAGGAATGGGTGAGCCCTGCGAAGGAAGGGCTCCACACATAGGTTTATGAAGACCCTTTGTGTCCCTTAAATGGGTTTGCCTAGTCCAGCCCTAGTGCTCCTATGAAGGATATCAGTGTCCGGATGTTGGCATTCCTGATGTCTTCCAGGTTCACAAAGTGTGAGCCAAGATAGTGTACAAGAGCCTCGCACTGACACAACACATGCGCAGAGGTCTCTTCCTCCCTACCACATCTTCTACACATCGGATCTTGACTGGTTTTCATGATGTGTAGGTGTCTTTGTAAGGTATTGTGGCCTGTCAGCAGTCCAACTACCATTCATATTCTGGTCCTATTCAAGTTTATTAGCACCTTTTTAGATCTTTGGCTGGGCCTTCAATAAGTTCATGTGCCTGCCTTGCTGTGGTTAACCTCTTCCAAATGTCTAAGTGAGACTGGCTTTTCATTGGGTTATTACCAGTTTCACACTTTGAAGTGACACTCCTAGGAATGGCTCTGGTCCTATGAAAGGACCTTTTGAGCTTGTTTCGCCAGTTTGTCAACTTCTTCATTTCCACTGATTCCTTTTTGCCCAGGAACCCATAACAGGGTAACTGTCGCTGCAAATGGTGATGCATCTTCTACGCCCAGGCATGTTCCATACATGTACAGCACAGGCCAGTATAGCATATACTTTGGCCCGGAAAACAGTAGCAAATTTACCCATGGGAAGGAAGAGCCTTGTCTAAGGCCCCCAGATCCTGGCGCCCTGTGTACCATGTACAGCCTACAGACCTAAGACGGGCCCCAGCATCTGTGATCACTCCTCCCTCGTGGGTATCACCACTGTGAACTTATAGTTCAGATTAAAACTAGGCTTCATCAGGTCCCTGATCATCATTGTCATAGGCCAGGTATGATGAAGCCTTGTAAGAATAGAAACATGACCTCCACTCGGATTCTTGAAAGATTATCCTCCGAGTGATCAGAGGCGGTAAGCACTCATTCCCGCCATCTCCTTAACATACAAATGTAAGGGGGGGAAGGCATAGGATGGCCTGCATTGCACATAATGGTGTAGTATCCAGTGCCCCTGTTATTCCCAGACACACAAGTCTTTGGACATTGTTTAACTTGGTGGTCACAGTTTTACTCTCAGAACCTGGCCACCAAAGGTGCATAGGTGATCGTGGGCCATACAATAGAAATATAAAGCATTGGACCACCCTAGGTCCTAGGTCCCAAGTCTTACCGACGGCCCTGCGACAGTCCCACATAATCTTGCGAGCCTTATCCACCTTATAGTCTATATATTTTTTCCAACTCAGTCTTGCCTCGAGAATTACCCCTAGGTACTTAACTGAAGTTGTCTTTACTAATTTTTTCCCAAATACGAGTGGCTCTGACAGAGTGTCTAGTCTCCTCCTCCTCCTGGTAAACACCACGAGCTCCGTCTTGTTGGGATAGACCAACAAGTCCTTATCATAGCACCATCTTTCCACCCTACGTAGGGAGCTCTGTACGAGTTCCGAAACAGTACTGGGGAAATTTCCTACCGCCATCAGGCTAATGTCGTCTGCATAGCCTTGAGCATAAATTCCTCCAACATTTAACCTGGTAAGTAGTTCATCCACTACCAGGCACCATAATGTTGGTGATAATACTCCTCCCTGTGGACACCCCCTGTCTATATTAGCTCTCAACATTACTGTGTTGAGGGTAAAACTTGTTGGCCCTGCAGTGGGGCCATAATCCATCTTATGAGCATCCTGCTCACGCCTCTTCTCTCTAGACTAAGTTCTATGGAGTCCAAAGATGTGTAGTTGAAGGCCCCTTCTATGTCTAGGAATACCACCATAGCAAGTTGTTGCTGATCCAAGGCACTCTCCAGCCTGGGAAGAAGCTGGTGTAGTGCGTCTCAACCGACTTCCCTGGTTGGTATGCATGTTGATGAGAATGCAGAGGACAATCTCTTAATACTTTCTCTCTGATATGTCTATCCAACAGTCTTTCCAAAGTCTTAAGAAGAAAAGACATTAGACTAATGGGTCTATAATCCTTAGGCCAAGTATATGATGACCTTCCGGGTTTAGGTATATATAGTACCTTTGCCTGACGCCACAAGGAGTACACATACCCAATGGTGAGACAGGCTCTAAAAATTCTGACCAGGTATGGTATAAGGACCACTCCCGGTATCTGAAGAAGTGCTGGGAAGATCCCATCCAATCCTGGACTTTTATAAGGGGCAAAAGATTCTAATGCCCACTTCACCCTTCTTGGGGTAACAATCTCTGCAGCTTCCTTCCAACCACTTCTATCAGGTTGGAAGGATCCGCTCGATTCTACTTCACTATTCATGACTACTGAACCTGGAAAGTGGACATCAAGCAATAAGCTCAGGGTCCCCCCCTCCCCCTCTGTGGATGTATATCCACCTGAGGGAGACTCCAATGAGCCCAGCCTTGCCCTTCCATCCAAAGTTAGAATTTTATGAAGCCTTGCTGCTTCACGTTGATTCTCAATGGAGTCACAAAACTGTCTCCAGGATTTCCTAGAAGCCTTTTTGACATCTGACTTATACTTTCTATGAGATTCTTTGAAAGAATCTAGACTTTCTTGGTCTTGAAGGTCCCTGTATTTGTTCCAGAGCCTTCGTGTGTTTCTCCTCAGGTGTTACAGATAACTGTTCCACTTGAAGCTTCCTGTTGTTCTTTTTGCCTTAACAACTGGACAGTTTAACTCATGAGAGGTAACTAGTGTCTGTGTGAGAAAACTCACACTGAGCTCTAGCTCCTCCTTATTAATTATATTTGAGGGTCCTCCTTCCAGTCCCCTCCTCACATCCTCCCTAAAAGACGCCCGATCTGTTCGTCTAGGATTTCTATAAGATGGGATATCAAAGGAGCCCTCTATATGAAACACAATGTGTCTGTGGTCTGACAAGGAAGGCTCCAAAGAAACTCTCCAGTCTTTAAAATTCCTGTATGATTCCCATGGAATCCAGGGTAAGATCTATGATCCCCTCACTCCTATTGTTAATGAAGGTAGGGGTATCACCTATGTTCATGATCTCAAGATCAGTTGTACATAGAAATTCTATGAAGTTTTCTCCCCTTAGGTTTGTATGTTTACTTTCCCAAATGCAGTGGTGAGCATTGGCGTCACATCCTACTATGAGGTTAAGTCCTTGTTTCCTACAGTATATCACCAGTCTCTTGAAGTCCTCCGGTAGGGGTGGAGATTCAGAGTCTGCTGAGAAATATGCAGAGCAGACAACCAAATCTCTTGGCTGTCCACCCTCTTCATATCTCACCAGGACTGCTACTAGGTCTCTAGTAATGAAGCCCGGTATAGCCCAGGCGTTATGATCCTTAACTAATTTACATGTTCTGGGCTTCTCCTCCGCTACTCCACTGAAGAGAGTGAAGCCTGCGCATTTTAGTCCCAAGATATGGCCCTGTCTAAGCCAGGGTTCTTGTATCAAGACGACCGAAAACCCACCTTTCTGGATACTTCTTATAAGTACCCTAGCGGCCTCTATACAATGTTGTATGTTTGATTGTATGAAAGTAATCATTTCTTACCTTCATGCAATGCTTTACCTTATGCAGTCTCCGGAACCTGCAGCTCCGGCTCCCGCAATGGATCTTGAGGCTTGGCTGACCCCGGCTCCTGCTCCTTGCTCCTGTTGGTCACGGTATTGTTTTTGGTGGGGTTGGTCCTCTGCTTGTCGCATTTGCCCTCCACCAAGGCGAAGGTGGCAACATGCACCCCGCAGATGATCTTCTTTCCCCCCACTTTTTCCACATCCCTGGAGTCCATGCTGACCACAAGGCGGGCACCTTTCTTCTCTTCTTTGCAGTCGTAGATTCTCCAGCTACTGAGATTTAGTCCATGGTTCTGGCGTGCCATTCTTCTCAAAAGGACATCGTTGTCCTTTGGTTGTCCTGGTATCCAGACCATGACCCTCTTGTAGGAGAGGAGTTTATCCATTCCCACAATTGTGAGCCTGACTCCTTCCCATGGCTGCATACCTGTAACAAGACTAGAGAGCCATGCTACAGTCTTGTCATTTTCTGCAATTATGATGGCAGCACCTCTCGACAGAGAGCAATCCAGGAACTGAGGCCTAATGGGCCCCTCCTCCGGAAGCTCATTTATCAGATTGGTGATATCCTCCTCCACTGACTCCACCTGTTTTTCTGTTAGCTGCTGGTCAGGATATCCTTCAGGCACAATGGCCCTCCTGATCCCAACTTTAGATATTCTGGCATACTCCACCTTTTTAGTGCACACTGGACTTTTTAATGCTATACGGCACACTGGACTTTATTCATAAATAAATGACGTAACTTCGGCTCAGTGGTTCTTCAATTGGATACCTGCATCTTAACCCTTTCAGACCTGAAAGAAAACTGAATTTTTGTTTGTATGTCAAAAATTGACTAAAATGCTCCTCAATACACATATTGATAGTTTATTTTTCTAAATAAAAACTAACATCCAAAAAAAAAAAAGGACCCACACAATTGTGCATGTCGGGACTTACTTCACACATTACACACACAGAAAACTTCAGCTCAGTACATGTTCAAATGTTCTAATTCATACTATGAAACAACTTAAAGCAGTTAAAATCCTTGTTCAAATACAAGTACACATTACACTTCGTACATCGTGTACGAGTTGGATTCTTGCAGTCCTTTTGGTGGCAGCACCTTGCCGATTTTAATTCATCAACTACAGGCCAGTGGTCATAGCCATCAAGTCTCTTGTCCAGAGCAGGGATTTTCGCGACTCTAGTTCTCGATGCGTCAGCGCTGGAGCAGTCATCTTCTGTTGAATGTCTACGTTTTTTGCTTGGTGCAGCAATTAGGGCTTCTGAGACAGCTGTTCGAAACCCAAGCAAGTCCAAATTATCCTTGGCAGGAATATGAGCCTTTCTGCAATCCTCCCGGTATTCCATCCATGCTTTTACCAAGGCGAGGTCCAAGAAATGCAGGGATACCTTGAGGGTCCATTTCTTGGTTTTTATCCATGTACAGTAGCACTCCATTTGCTGGTCACAAATATCAACACCACCCATACATGGATTGTGACAGCGTACAACAAAGGGACACGGTACCTCATAATATTTTCCCTCTTTCTTAGACCATCTTTTCACATTTGCCACTGGTTCTGCTCCACTACATGTTGACAAAAGTGTAACACACTTGCTGTCTCGCCATTTCACTGCTACCAACTTCTCATCGCTTCTACAAAATTCTTCATAGTCACCATGTCCAAGCTTTAGAATCATGACTGAAATCTACCCCTTTCAACCTATTAGGCATGATGGTGCCTGTACCCTCCAGATTAATTTCTATCAACTTATCCATCAGTCCCATGGTTGTGAACAAGTGATCAAAATATACATAACTACCAGGTGAGAGAGTCTGTACTAATCGCAGAACTACTGAAGACCCTAGTCCCAATTGTCTCTCTGGTAATGGTGTGGTTGTGCCCTGGTAAATTTTGAAGTCTACTACTAATCCAAAAGAGGTAGTAATAACGAAATTCTTTAGTCCTACTGGCCTTGGTTTATTCTTCACATACTGTCTGAGCTTACACCGCCCAGTAAACGGGATCATTTGTTCATCGACCGAGTAGGACTTGGATTCACGTGGGATGGCAAGACATTTCTTATGAACAGTGTCAATAATTGGTTGCACCTTCCACAGTCTGTTAGTTGAAACTTCTTCAGAATTCACTGTAACAGTCTCCACAAAATGTAAACACTGTCTAAGATCGAAAAACCTGTCTCTAGCTATTGCAGATGCCACAATGTCCAATCGTACATCATCACGCCAATACATTCTCATTCGTGGATACGGAATATTCCCCATAACTATATTTACTCCAAAGAATTTTTTAATTTTGGATGCACTAGTTTTCAATTCTTTTCCATTCTTAGACAATGAGTAATTGTTGGTGTAGTAGGCAGTAGTTTCAAAAATGTCATCTGGGAAGTATTCTGAGAAATATTCCAATGGCCTCTTGACTGTGTGGTCCTGAAAAAATGAAAAAAAAACACGTCTGAGGCCATTGAATACTTTCTGTTAATCTACAAAATACAATTAAAAATAAAACTAGTGCTTACCACTGTTTCCACGTAATTAAAGGATGACGGTGTAGGTTTCGATAAAAAGAGGCTTCAGTCTCCAGAGTAAAGGTCTAGAATTTGGAGTGGGTGCTGGTAATTTTGGTGATGGTACTGCATCAGGTTCATCTCCTTCACTGTCACTTTCAGAATTGCACAAAACTTCTGGTCTTTCAAGAAGACCAGCAGAATTATCATCATCATCATCCGAAAGACATTCAATTTCAGAGTCACTTCCTTCTAGCAATTCCAAAATTTTTCCTTCGTCATTTTCCAGTGATTCGAACTCTGAAATATAAAATAAATGAGGCATGTAAATGAGTACTTTCGGCCTTATTGCTACCTAGTTCTGTTTGCTCGTGTAAGCAATATCACGACATACAGGATTTATTATGAAAAATTACATTATACTAAAGCAATATCACAAGAACTCAAGTGTGACAACACAGCACTCCATTATGCATCGTCTGTAAGAAGACCTAGCCCGCACAATTGTGTGTATCAAAATTCAAAACCTCGTGGTATCACATACGATGATGTATAGGGATGGATAGGGATCTGCGCTTGGATGGTTTCATTTAAACCGCAGAGATACGTATAAGTTAGGAAATTTGTTTGGAAGGGTAATAGGGAGGTACATTCAGGGAATCGGGATGGCCTAGGGAGCAGTGATAAGAGAACAGGGAACTGGAAATCAAGTAGGGATGACATAAAATTGTTAGTGTTGAACTGTAGAAGTAATTTAATAGATATATGTTTACCAGATATTGTAATAGGAGTTGAATCATGGCTGAGAAATGATATAATGGATGCAGAAATTTTCTCAAGGCACTGGAGTGTGTATCGTAGAGATAGGATAGGAATGGTGGGAGGGGAAGTGTTCATTCTGGTGAAAGAAGAATTTGTAAGCTACGAAAAAGTTAAAGATGAGACACATGAAAATCTAGGTGTAAGGATCATTTCTAAAAATAATAGGCAACTTGATATATTTGGAGTGTACAGATCGGGAAAGGGTAGCACTGACGCGGATTCGGAATTATTTGATAGGATAGTCAGCTATGTGGGAAACGACATGGAAAGAAATGTGATTGTAGCGGGAGATCTGAATTTGCCAGATGTCAATTGGGAAGGAAATGCGAACAACAGGAAGCATGACCAACAAATGGCAAATAAGTTAATATGGGAAGTACAGCTGATTCAGAAAGTGATGGAACCAACCAGAGGGAAAAATATCCTGGATGTGGTGCTGATAAAACCAGATGAGCTCTATAGGGAAACTGAAGTAATAGATGGTATTAGTGATCATGAAGCTGTTTTTGTCCTAGTTCAAAATAAATGTGATAGAAAGGAAGGTCTTAAAAGTAGGACTGTTAGGCAGGACCATATGGCTGATAAAGCAGGAATGAGGCAGTTTCTAAAAAGTAACTATGATCGGTGGAAAACGGTAAATAAAAATGTAAACAGACTCTGGGATGGGTTTAAAGAAATTGTTGAGGAATGCGAAAACAGGTTTATACCTTTAAGGGTGGTAAGGAATGGTAAAGACCCACCTTATTATCATAGAGAAATAAAGAGACTAAGAAGGAGGTGCAGACTGGAAAGAAATAGAGTTAGAAATGGCTGTGGAAGTAAGGAGAAATTGAAGGAACTTACTAGAAAATTGAATCTAACAAAGAAGGCAGCTAAGGATAACATGATGGCAAGCATAATTGGCAGTCATACAAATTTTAGTGAAAAATGGAAGGGTATGTATAGGTATTTTAAGGCAGAAACAGGTTCCAAGAAGAACATTCCACGAATAATTAATGAACAAGGGGAGTGTGTATGTGAGGATCTTCAAAAGGCAAAAGTATTCAGTCAGCAGTATGTAAAGATTGTTGGTTACAAGGATGATGTCGAGATAGAGGAGGAGACTAAGGCCAAAGAAGTAATAAAATGTTACATATGATAACAATGCCATTTACAATAAGATACAAAAGTTGAAAACTAGAAAAGCAGCTGGAATTGATCAGATTTCTGGGGATATACTAAAGACAATGGGTTGGGATATAGTACCATATCTGAAGTACTTATTTGATTATTGATTGGCCGAAGGAGCTATACCAGATGAATGGAGAGTTGCTATAGTAGCCCCTGTGTATAAAGGAAAGGGTGATAGACATAAAGCTGAAAATTACAGGCCAGTAAGTTTGACATGCATTGTATGTAAGCTTTGGGAAGGCATTCTTTCTGATTATATTAGACATGTTTGTGAAATTAATAACTGGTTTGATAGAAGGCAATTCAGTTTTAGGAAAGGTTATTCCACTGAAGCTCAACTTGTAGGATTCCAGCAAGGTATAGCAGATATCTTGGATTCTGGAGGTCAAATGGACTGTATCGCGATTGACCTGTCTAAAGCATTTGATAGGGTGGATCATGGGAGACTACTGGCAAAAATGAGTGCAATTGGACTAGACAAAAGAGTGACTGAATGGGTTGCTATATTTCTAGAAAATAGATCTCAGAGAATTAGAGTAGGTGAAGCTTTATCTGACCCTGTAATAATTAAGAGGGGAATTCCTCAAGGCAGTATTATCGGACCTCTATGTTTTCTTATATATATATAAATGATATGAGTAAAGGAGTGGAATCGGAGGTAGGCTTTTTGCAGATGATGTTATTCTCTATAGAGTGATAAATAAGTTACACGATTGTGAGCAACTGCAACGTGACCTCGAAATGTTGTGAGATGGACAGCAGGCACTGGTATGTTGATAAACGGGGTTAAAAGTCAGGTTGTGAGTTTCACAAATAGGAAAAGTCCTCTCAGTTTTAATTACTGCATTGATGGGGTGAAAGTTCCTTTTGGGGATCATTGTAAGTATCTAGGTGTTAATATAAGGAAAGACCTTCATTGGGGTAATCACATAAATGAGATTGTAAATAAAGGGTACAGATCTCTGCACATGGTTATGACGGTGTTTAGGGGTTGTAGTAAGGATGTAAAGAGAGGGCATGTAAGTCTCTGGTAAGACCCCAACTAGAGTATGGACCCTGTATATGGGACCCTCACCAGGATTACCTGATTCAAGAACTGGAAAAAATGCAAAGAAAAGCAGCTCGTTTTGTTCTGGGTGCTCACAGCTGCGCGACCCTAACCACACGGCCAACTCATCCGGTATATAGTATATTACTGCTGTTCATATTTGGTTTCTATCACTATGACACCTTAATATTATGTCATTTGTACAGTGTATTTGAGACAATATTAAATTGTGTGAGCCGCCCCTTTATAAACATTTTGAACTGGCCTTGTGCCCTAGAATATCTGTGTCAATTGGCTGCTCTGCAAAATACCGTTTTAAGCTAATGTATCCCGCGCTGCATTGTTCTGGCTCCGTGAGGTTGCGCATAACTGCGCATGCGCCGGCCTACTACCAGAGAGTCTTGCTTCTTCCTCGCGTCTGACGCGAAAGCCAGTTCGCTTGGGTCAGCCATGACGCGCGCTTGTGTGTTTGAGTGCTACGCCATGGAGAGGTGGATTTCCAGAAAACCCCCGTAGTTACTGCATTAACGGGGATTTTCCCCAGGTGAACTAGTTGGAGACCTCCTGCCATTTCTTCTGATCATGTTTTTGGATCTATATTTCGTCTGGATACTCGCTAACAAGGTCTGATGCCGGTCGTGTGACTGCATTCTTCGTCAACAATGGCCAGGTTTAAATTCCTCTCATTTCTTTACCACCAAAGGTATGTACCAGTGTTTGAATCATTTTAAACGTCGTCCAGAAGAGGATTTTGATATTTTCGAAGATTTCAGGAAAAATAATAATAATAATAATAATAATAATAATAATAATAATAATAATAATAATAATAATAATAATAATAAATATTTGGACTTCGTCGTTAAATTAATACCTATTTGCGTGTGTGGTATCAAAATCTGAAAAACAGTTTCGGCAACTAATCACAGTAATGTGGAAGGTTCACAGTGAACCGAATTGGGATTTTTAGTTTAAAATTTTACTGAGTTCCTTTTGGCACTTTAAATTGTAACCTTCTTTGTGAACCAAGGTACAGTCTCCAAGGTAGAGAGCTTTACCTTCTTCGGCTTTCTGTTTGCTTTCCTGTGTTTTGTTTTCTAATTCGTTTGGTATGTTTTCTTCTCCCCTCCCCCTTCTGGGGTTTTGGGTGAATTAAAATTTTTTCTCTAGCCTGTTTTCCTCCTTGTTATTTGGAGGCGTTGCTTTTGTTTGGTGGTTACCTTGGCAACGGTTTGGGGGTGATTGTTGTCGGGTTTTAATGTTGTCTGGCGTTTGGAGCCTGTGTGGATCTTGAATTATATATTTCTGAGTTGAGTGTATCGTTTACTTTTTTAAATGTTAATTTATTAAATTTGACCACCCTTTAAGGTTGTGTTACCCCTTTCTCGCCCCGGGTGGTGTGTATTTTTACGTAAAATTCTACATGTCTTGGAAACTGTCCTTGGTGGAAACTGAACGTTTTTAAATTTGGTAATTATGAGAAGCGGCCGCGTTGAAGATCCATTTTATTGAATACCTGTTAACTAAGTATGTTTTTTTAATTAATTAACTATCCGTGATCGATCACATTTTATTTCAAGGTAGTATTTATGAAAGGAAGTCAATTGGTTTTCCGTTGTTTTCTGATCACATCTTATTAGTTACGGAGGTCATCCTTTTCCTTTCTTTGTTGTTTTCATAAAATTTTCAATTTATTTTCTGTTAAAGAGGATTTATTTACCATTAATTGTTAATTAATAATGAATTAATTTTTCTTTAAAACCATGCCTGGGTATATTCTGATTTATTTTATTTATTGTTAATTACTTTTCCACTTTTCAACATTACGTTGAATTTATTTACATTTTGGCTTTACTTCTTAAAATAAACATAGGTTTTATCAACTTAATGACTTGGTTTGTTACCTACTATTTGACCTTCCATTAAAATTCTTTAACTTCATTGAAGTGTTGGTTTTCATTCGCCACGTTCGGTGGAGCACTGCCACCGATTTTCTTGTGCATTAACTTCCACGGCCTTAAGTCGTCTTCCTCCGCTGCTTCCGGTAAGTTATTTCTATGTTTTCTTGTTTTTTTATTGTGCTTGAACCTTTGTTGTCCTTCTTCTTGTGCCCATCATTCTCCCTCGTGTTCGCTATAACCCCCATTTTTGGGCGGACACGCTAGCAACCTTCTCACCAGGGTCTCTATCTATCTCTCTCTCTTCCTCTCTCTCTCTGTCCTTTTTCCTCTCTCTTCTTCTCTTACCCTGGTGGGTAAGGTTATTCACCTCATCATCCCTAGGTCGTACCGGGGTCCTAGAGGGTGGTGAGCGGTGAGAGTGGTATCAGAGCGGTGGTTGTTTGTTGTTCCACTGTTGTTCTGAACCCGATTTGAGTGGTAGCAGACCTGTTGTTGTTGTTGTTGTTGTTGCTCTGCTGCCTAATCTCTGTTGTTTCTGCCTTGTGCAGCCTAACTTTCCTCCCCTCCTACCTTGCTTGGTGCAGTGCTGTGGCGAATGTTGGTGGATGGAAATCAAAAATTAAGAAGCTAAAAGTGTTATTGTCAATAACTATTGTGAAAGGGAGTGCAAGGATCTTATGTAATTTTTTTAATTATTTTGTTCCATGTTTGCTACCATGGCGCGTGCCGTTACGAACCCCTCTTTCCTGCGTCGTGCCGAAGTGGAGTACGAGTTATCCATTCGTGGCCTTGAACCTGCCCGTACTGTCGCTGAGTGCGCTGCCTTGCTATCAGCCAACACCCAGGTCCCTATTAATGTATTTTCTATCGACAGGAGTCGACTGGGTGAGTACCTTAACCTAATCGGTGACAATCTTAATGAAATTAACATTATTCGTGAAGAATTTATTGAATTGCCTCCGTCCAAGGCCCAAGTAAACCGGCTGAGGGCCAGAGCTGACCAATACTCGGGCCGAATTCAGGATATATTATCCATTAAACCTGATTCTGTTTTTGTGTCAGAATGTGCTAGATTGTTAACGGTGGTTTCTGGCATCACCTCTGATTTAGATTTGCTGTTGATTAACAGAGATATGGAGAATTGTTCTATTTCTACTGGACTTAACCCTACTGCACCTACCCTGAGTGTCCATTCCCACCAAATTGTGTCCTCGTCCCATGCCCAAGGTCCGTGTTGTGTGACTGCTCCTTTACTGGAAACCTTAGTCTCTAAGCTAAATTCGGCGTCATCGCCTAACTGTTTAAAGGAAGTTTTTCGCGGAGTGAAGTCCTTTTCTGTAAATTCTATCGATGAGTGTATTCGATTCCTACGGTTTCTGGTGGAGTTGACCGAGACTGGTAACGTGTACTCAGTCGATGATTTGGGGATTTTCCGCGCCCTCTTCCCTCATTGTGAAGGGATTCTAAAGAGAGAAATTTCTGAAGCTATCTCTAAAAATTTATCGATTAGTACCTTTCATGATCTTGTCCTTTCCAAATTTATTCCCTCTCTCGCTCTCCAAAGTCTTGTGCCCCAACACTGTTTCCGGACCCAGTTCCTGCATGAGAACTTGCTAACTTATGTGCTGGATCTGCGATTCTTTTGCAAGGTTTTTAGAATTTCTGTGCCAGAATGTGAAATGGTCTCTAGAATTTTAAAAGGAATATCTCCTGCGTACCGCTCCTATCTTTCCTTAACTCGTTGCCCTACTACCTTTCAAGAATTGGAAGAGGCCTGTTCCTTTGCTGAAGATGTCAAACATGGGGATGCCTCCAGACCTGTGAATTTCCCTCCCCCTACTACTACCAATTGTCCCGTCCTTCCGTCAACACCTAAAGTTGTGAAAGCCCGTAAATGCTACAACTGTGGGTCCCGAAATCATCTAAGAAATTCCTGCCCTGACGTTAGACGTGGTCCAGGCGCTTGCTATTCCTGTGGCTCTAGGCAGCATGTTAAAAGAAATTGCCCCTTGGTAGACAGAAATGGTACTCAATGACTAGAATGGGAAAGGGCAAGGCCTGCCCATACTAAGTTGGTAAACCCTGAATCTCGTAAAAGACCGGTGTGTCCCCCAAGGTGCAATAGTATTTCTGCTCATGCCCCCTCCTCTGGCATGTGCACATTTGTCGAGGTCAACAATGAACCCGTAGATGCCCTTCTTGATACTGGAAGCGTGGTATGCTTGATGAATTATGCCTGGTATTGTCAAAAGAAATCCTCGTGTAAACTTCCGGAAATAAAACCTACTAATCTAAGATGCGTTTCGGCTAATTGTCAGTTTTTAAATATTTTGGGTATTGTGAAGGTCAAGTTGAGGATAGGGAATTTCACTTGGAAGATCAAGTGCTTGGTGACATCCAATTTATCATGTAACATTATTCTGGGTACCAACTTTCTATCTTGGGCCGGTGTTGTTTTGGATCCTCAGTGTCGAAATTTCTTTTTTAAATTTTCTCCTGACCTGAAATTTGAATTGATTAACGTTCCCTTGAAAATGCCTAAAGTTTTGTGTGCGGGTTACCCTGAGTCAGATGAGTCTAGTGACATCGATCGGCTTGACCTGAATCATTTAGGAGATGTCGAAGCACGGCAAGTTCGTGATCTTTGCAAGGAATTTCCCGATGTGTTCACTAGCAAGTTAGGCTTGACCGACGTACTCGAGTATGACATTGAGTTGTCTGACTTGCAGCCTGTTCGATCCCCTCCTTATCGCCTTTCCCCACCCCGTATGTTGGAACTAAAGAAAATCATTGAGCAAATGGAAAGAGACGGAGTGATCAGACCTTCGACTTCCCCGTATGCGTCCCCTGTGTTCTTGGTACCCAAACCTTCTGGTGGTTATCGTGCTGTGATAGACTATAGGGCCCTAAATAGTAAGATTGTACTCCAATCTATTCCCCTACCTGACCTTCATACTTGTTTTGGATGGTTCTCAGGTGCGAAATTTTTCACTGTCCTGGATTTGAACCAGGCTTATTACCAAGTGCCTTTATCGAAGAGATCAATTCCCCTCACTGCTTTCATCACCGACTGGAACTTGTATGATTTCCTCAGACTTCCGTTCGGGCTCAGCTGTGGAGCAGCCGTGTTGTCGAGGTTGTTAAATTCCATTCTCTCTGACATTAAGTTCAGCTATGTCTTTAATTACCTGGACGATTTATTAATTTATTCGAATACCTTCGAGGAACATATGGTGCACGTTAGGGAAGTATTGCTACGGTTAAGGAAAGCTGGCCTTACAGTGAAGTTATCAAAGGTAGCTTTCGCCAGACCCAGCATGTCTTTCTTGGGACATGTAGTTTCTTCTGAGGGCGTTTCCATAGATCATTCCAGAACTCAAGCCATTAGGGATTTTCCACCTCCCAAAGACGTCAAGGGTGTTGCTCGATTCATTGGTATGGTCAATTTCTTTAGAAAATTCATCCCTAACTTTGCTGAAGTGGCTGCCCCGTTGAACGACCTTAGGAGAAAGAATGTAAAATTTACTTGGGGTAAAGCCCAGGAGGAAGCTTTCAATTCATTGAAGGTCGCACTGATTAATGCACCTTTGTTAGCTATTCCTGATTTTGAGAAACGTTTCATTGTCCAAACTGATGCCTCCGGGCGTGCTATTGCTGGCGTTCTGTTACAAGAACATGAAGATGGGCGTAGGCCCGTGGCCTACGTATCCAGGGTCCTCAATGATCTGGAGTCTAAGTACTCCATTTATGAACTAGAGTGTCTAGCTGTGCTGTTTGCTCTGGAGAAATTTCGATCTTTCATTGAACACGTCAACTTTGATCTGGAGACCGATAATCAGGCTCTTTCTTGGGTGTTGAACCGACCCAAAAGGACCGGTAGGATAACTAGATGGGCATTACGAATCTCATCCTTTAATTTCAATGTTCGCCACATTCGTGGGTCTGAGAACGTCATTGCCGATGGCTTGAGCAGGATGTTTGAAGGTAATCCTTGTGCGGAAGCCAACCCGAGTGTCGAGGAGCTTGCTGTCAATACGGTTGGAGTTAGTGCCATCCTCACCGATTCCCCATTGCTGTATCAAGAAATTGGAGATCATCAAAAAACTGATCCGGATCTGAAAAGGATCATTGATACAATCAGTAGCGGGATCGAAGTAAAACCTTACTCCTTATCTAAGGGTGTTCTCTGTTGTAAGGGTCGCAAGGACCATAATTCCAAAATTGTCGTTCCTAAAGTTCTGGTACCTGTCATTTTCAAGTATTACCACTGTTCACCCCTTGGCGGTGATCTAGGAAATTTAAAAACTCGTTTGAAAATCAGGCAATTCTTTGTTTGGAAGAAAATGGATAGTGATATCAGGAACATGGTCAAATCTTGTAAATCTTGCGCCATCAGCAAACCTAATTTGAATAATCGGGTGGGATTATTGTCTTCATCACAAGCGTCGCGCCCCATGGAGCGACTGTTCATCGATTTCGTAGGACCCCTCTCCAGATCTTCCTTGGGAAACACCCACATTTTTGTCTGTATAGATGCCTTCTCCCGGTTCTGTTGGATCTTCCCCACCAGGTCCACTAATTCACGTACCTCTATCTCCTGTCTAAATTCCATCTTTGCATCATTTGGTCCACCTAAGTTCTTAGTATCTGACAACGCTAGTTCTTTCACCAGTAACTCCTTCAAAAGGTATCTGTTTGAGTTGGGCATTTCACATGTCACCACTATTCCATACTATCCAAATCCTTCTTATGCAGAGAGGTTGAATCGGAACTTAAAGTCTGCGTTGATAGCGTATCATCATGACAACCAGTCCAAATGGGACTCCTGTCTGCATTGGTTGGCCCATGCTTTTAATTCCGCTACTCATGAGTCCCATGGTAAGACGCCTATGTCTTTAATGTTTGGCTATACTCCGTACTCCCCTATGTCTAACCTGCTATGTATTGAGGATCTTCTCCCAGACCTATCTTGGCCTAATGATGTTCAAAAGATCTGGAACGAAGCAAAAAGGAATCTAGCTGTGTCATACGAAAAGGTCAAAAGACAGTACGATAAAGGTAGGAAACCGTCAAAATTCAATGTTGGTGATCTCGTGTATGTTAAGTGCTACCCAATGAGTAAGGCCGTGAATAAGTTTTCGGCAAAACTTGCCCCTAGGTACCAAGGCCCGTGCACGGTGTTGGAGTTCTTGTCTCCCGTTTCTATTTTGGTAAGTGACCCTGTAGCAAAACGAATTAGGCGCGTTCATGTTTCTCAAATTAAACCCGGTTGATCTGGCAAATTGTACCGCATCTTCCGCTGGATGGATGCACCTTTGGTAACTGACCTGTATCGTTAGGGAATTTAGCACACATACTGTGGGATGGCGAACGAGTCAATCTGGTCCTTTCTGTGCCTCGTGATGGTGACTCTAATTTAGTACTTCTTGTATGTTACTGTTTCTAGGTGTGGATCCTCGTAGTTAGAAATTGTCTTTCCTTAATTGTCTCGTGATGGTGGTATTAATACCTTGGAATAGATATCCTCGTTATATAACCTTATGCTTATGTAGTGCGCTACCGAGGTTCCATTGGGGAAATCTAATGACATCTAACTTAAATTGCGCTTTGTTGTCCCTCTGTTTTCTCTAGGCTTTTAGTATGTAATTTCAAAGACTTGTTTCTTCTGTGGCTCCGCATCGGATTCCTTCCGCTGAACCCTTCGATCATCTTGTGACTTAATCATTGCTGAGCTATGGTGTGCTTGGGATGGAATGTAAGGGAGTGTGTCTGGTGCCTGAGTGTTTACCATTTTGTCATCCTTTCATTGTGTGCGTGTGTCTGAAGATGTGTGGTGCTTTGTCATGATTTGGTTGCTATTTGTGCCATTTTAGTATTGTACGATTTCTGATTGTGGTGTGTTTCGATCTATCGGTGTCGGAAAGGTTCCCTGCTTGCCTTCTGCATGGACTGCGTGTCTTAAAGGTGTTTCTTTTCCGGACACTGATGTTTGTATTCATCCATGATTGAGTGATCTGACACTCCTCCTTTGGGCACTCTTCGCGGCTGTTCTAAAAGTGGTATTCTATGCGTGAACCCTCTATATTATTTTTCCTGTAATGGGTTTTTGGGCTGAATTTATCTTAGTAACCTTTTGATTTTGGGGGTCGTTTTGGGGTTATGTAGAAATTCTGTCTCCGATTTTTCCTGTGGGCGTTCGGTTGGTGCACTCCTGCCAGCACCATGGTTGTATCTCCTGTGTTGTAACTTGGTAATGTTGTTGTGAGTTGATAGGATTCTTTTGAATTGTGGACCGTTAGTAACGTAGTGTAATTTTCCTTATCTACCGGTTGGCGTGTGGAGTTTTCGGTGGTACTGTCGGACTTCCTTCCTGAGGATATTGCTCCTTTGGCGCTTCTGTGGGATGGACCTAGTCCTTAATCTGTACCGGGTTTGCTGTTGTAATTTCTGCTTTGTATTGTGCTGTTTTGTTGTGGTCTGTGAGCACGCGTTGAGGATAGCTATCCTTTATCTCTCTATGAATAACCCGTGTTGCTAGCTTGTCATTATTTAGGTAATCGTGTTTCGGATTACGTTGTTTGGCTGTCAAGACACCTTGGTTGGGATGTGATTTGTCCTTTAATTTACCTCTGTGTCACGGTAGATTTGGCTGTTGGTTTGGTATCCACTACTCTGAGGAAGTACACCTTCGGGTGGGCAATTCTTAGTTATCTGTTGGCTCTGGGATTTTCGACTTGTTCTTCCTCACGCAGAATTAGGTTTGTGGTTACTATTCTGTACCACGTTGCCCCGTGCATTTATTTTTGGTAGTTGTACCTTGATGTGGCCGTTATGGATGACTGACTGATCGCGATTTTTCCATCTGGTAACCTATAGGAGTCTCCTGATTGCCCATCGATGCTACTGTTGCCTGTCTTACCTCTCTGTAACTGGAGTGGTTTCTTTTTTTTTTTTTTGTTTTTGTTGTGGGCATCGAACTGGAGAGTCCCAGGGCGAAAACTATGCCCTTTTACTCATCTGTTTCCTAGGAATAGCCGATGAGTCGGAAAATCGCAATCGTGCACTGGCGGGGGAGAAAGCGATCTGTCTTGCAGGCTGTGCCTGCAAGTCAGAGGAGAAAACCCCCTCTTCGCTGAGTCATTGTTTTCAGCTAGTTAAATTGCAGGGTAAACTGAGAAGAAGAAGTAGCATTCTTAAAAAACGGGGCTTTTCAGGGTGTAATTTCTAGGTATTTAATGAGAGGATTGTGTTCAATTTGGAAAAGGCCGAAATGGTTACTTAAGACCTGTCATACAGGAGCCAAGGGCCGCGATACTTATAACGAGTATTCGGCTTCTTGGTCCGGATGACCTGTTTTAATAACGTGATGCCCTGATCAGTAGACTGGGCTTGGAGAATTCTAACCTTGGTCATCCTAGTTAGCTTGTTAATCTGAGTTCTAATAGTCGGAATACGGACTTCTGTGCGTATCTTCCTATTAGATCTCAGGAGGGGCGCTTTTGTCATCTTTCTTAATATTTTGTTTTGGAAAACTTGTAATTTAGAAAGAGGAGTCTTGGGAACATAGCCCCAGGCCTCGCAACCATAGAGCAGTATGGGCCTGACACATGCTAAATAGAGCTTTCTCTTTATGGATATAGAGATGTATCTATTATAAAGCAGAGGCGCCAGGTTTGCCACACGAGCCCATGCTCGTTGCAGGGCCTGTTCTATGTTCCCTCTCCAGATAAGACTTCTGTCCATTGTTAGGCCGAGATACTTAATTTTATTAGACCAGGACAGGGGGGTATCGTGTAAAATAAGATGACCAAGGCTAGGCCTTCGTCGAGAAAAAATAATTGCTTGCGTCTTGCCAGCATTTATTTTAATTCTGTTCCGAAGGCACCACTTCTCGAACAGAGAGATCCAAGATTGCAATATGGTGATGGTATCTCTGTTTCTCCTTTTAGAGGCGTAAACAGCTATATCATCCGCATACTGCTGGATTTCCACTCCCTGCCACTGTGGTAGATCATTCACGTATAGGGCGTAGAGTATGGGGGAGATTTTTCCACCCTGAGGGACTCCAGCTCGTAGCCTCCGAGGGGTGGATTTTTCTCCGTCTACAGTGACATAAAATTTCCTATGTGTTAAATAGGACGTTATAATTTTGACAATGTAATTTGGAATAACATGAAGGTCCAAAAGTTTGGCTATTAAATTTTCGTGCCAGACGGTGTCAAAAGCCTTCTCTACGTCGAAAAATACCGCTGGCACGCTACGCCGTATATTAAATGATCTACAAATATACTGCACGAGGCGCAGCGCCGCTAGAGGGGCGCTGCGCTTCGACCGGAACCCAAATTGCACCGGTCGCAGTATATTGTGGGCGTTCAGGCACGCATTGAGGCGGTTGAGAATAAGTCTCTCTAGTATCTTAGAGATGTGGGATAATAGGGTTATAGGTCTGTAATTTTGAGGGAACAATCTGTCCTTCCCCGGTTTAGGAAGGACGACCACTCGGCCCGTCTTCCAAACCTTAGGGAAGTATCCCTGTTTAAAACATGCCGAAAAAATGGTTGCCAAAAAGATTACTGCTCTGTAAGGCAGAGATTTAATTTCTTTATTGCTAACCCTATCATCCCCGGGAGACTTTTTCTCATTTAAGTCTTTTATAACCCTGCGGACCTCTGCAGGCGTTACGTCAGATATGTCATTGTCAGGCGTCCATTGTTGTATAAAAGATGAGACCTTTCTGTGTACCTCTCGGGTCCGTAGTTCGTTTTCGTCGTCGTCATCGTCAGAAAGATCGTGAGGTACACTTTGACTTTCAATTGTGTCAGCGAAGGCCTCAGCTTTATCGTAAGGGGAGAACGCTAATCCGTTGCGGCCATGAATTGCTCGCCTGGGGGGGGAGGGGCGATTCAGAGAACGAGTAACCCGCCAGAACTCGTGATCTGATTCGTTTTCGGTGAGGGTACGGCAGAATTCCTCCCATCTTTCCACCTTTCTTTCCAGTAATCGTTTTCGGACTTCTTGAGCGAGTTCGCGGTATTCCGCTCTGTCCGCTGGGTCCCGAAATCTTTGCCATCTTTTACGATACGCATTTTAAATTTTGATTAAATCCTTAATAATTTCAGGAGTGGAGTCATCTTGGCAGGCTATGCGGCTTCCCATATTAACATTATTATTATTATTAATATGGGAGGAATGACGCATCGCACGCCCGCCATGTTGTGTGGGCGTACGATTGTCATTGTTGCCCCTATCGCTATTAGTTGAATTTCGAGCAGCTTTCAGGATGTATTTACGGGCGTTTTGCATCTTATTAGTAAGATGCTCCACGGCCCGGTCAATATCATCCCGGCTGTTAATTTCAAAAGGTTGAAGATTTTTATTAACATGCCAAGTGAACTTGTTATAGTCCAAAGATGAGTTTAACAATGGAAAAGATGGCTCAGATAACCTAACCCAAGAAAGATGAAAAAGAATGGGGTCATGGTCTGAATTTAATTCCCTAGGTACTGTAAAATTTATTGGTTGATTATAAAATTTTGTCACTGCCACGTCTATGACATCAGGACGCGAACCATTGCTGGGATAAATAGTAGGTTCCGTAGGGGCAAAAACTCCGATGTCATTTTCCCTCATATATTTATGTAGCGTTCTTCCCTTAGGATTAGTCACTCGTGAGTTCCAATCTGGATGCTTGGCATTTAAGTCACCAATGATGAAAGAGGAGACTCTGGACGGGTTGTTTAATAATAAATCTAGTTCCGCTGTATGTAGCGGAGTCTTGGGAGGAGAATAGGCCGCAAAAATACGATAGTGATAATTTCCATGTCTAATCTCGATACCGAGAGACTCAATAGCACCATGAGGAAGGGGGTCTAACAGGTTGTGTGTAAGTTTAGACTTAACCAGCACCGCCACGCCCCCGTGCTCATCGTGAAGTCTGTCTTTACGATAGACAGTAAAGTTTTTAATTTTGAAGGGCATATTAGGTTTTAGCCAAGTCTCCCCTAACAGCATTATATCAATATTGTGGTCAGAAATAAAAGCTTCAAGCTCATATTTCTCACCAACAACACTCTGACAGTTCCAAGCACAGATTGTTAAGTCCATGTCAGAACAGAATGAGCCTTAAAATTAGGGCTCTGAGAAATACTGCATAGCAGCATTTATCAGTACCATAATTTTGTCCATTGTTGTCGGACATGATCTTATTTTGGTCGCAGTGTCTTTTATTATCGGTATCAGCTTGGGGAAATTTACCTGCCTACAGAGGTCCATGATATCCCTCAGTCCGGAGAGGTCGGACGTGAGGGATGCCGCCGCTTGAGGGGCAGGGTTCGCTGTCGGCGCGCCAAGTGCGGCGGGGGCGGGGGTGGGGGCGGGGGTGGGGGCGGCGCCTCCTGACGCTTGAGCGAAAGAGAAGCTGGGGTCAACTACTCTTGAGGGAGGGAGGGTCCTGATTTTCTTAGTTTTTGAGACCTCCCTGGCCGCTTTTTGCTCCATAATGGAGACATAAACAGAACAGCCTCTGAAGGAGGCTGGGTGGCTTCCTCCACAATTAACGCACCTGGCTGGGGCATTGTCCTGAAGAGGACACGCCGCAGCCATGTGGTTTTCGCCGCACTTGACGCATCTCAGCATCATTTTGCAATAGTTGGCCGTGTGGCCCCACCTCTGGCATTTATAGCACTGAGATGGGCCCTCACGGCCCCTGAATGCCTCAATTTTGACCTTCGACCCGCACAGGTATTGCACGGAGTAGATGGTCTTGGAGTACTCGGTGTTGGGAAGGGTAAGGCTCATTACATTGAGGGGGATTTCTTTTTTGGTCGTGGCGTCACGACGGGTGTACTGATGGAGGTCTTGGGGTTCGTACCCCATCCCCATGAGCTCCTCCCGAGCCCAGTCTACTCCTACTGTAGAAATAATATTTCTAATAATCACTTTGAGGAGCCTATTGCCGGGGAGCTGGTGGGTGTAAAAACTGGCGTTTGACTCCTCAAAATACTGTTTTATGAGGTTATAATCCTCTACATTTTGAGCATGATATTTCAGGGCATCACGCGTGTTGATCACCCTGATGTCGCCAGTGCACTTGGATTTTAGGAACTTGTAATGGCGCTGATAATCGCTCTTATCGGCCACTACGATGGGGGGGATTGCGATCTTCTTTTTTGGGGCGCTCTCCATCTCGACGTCCGCAACACCAGGGGACGCAGAGCTGGTTCCAGGTTGCGCCTCTGGGGACGGAGGTGGGGCCACATCTTGGGACTGAGTCGCAGTCGTGTTACTGATTGCAGACTGCGACTGAGCAACCTGGGTAGCTGGCATAAACAGCGGTTGGGATGGAGGAGGGAGGGGGGGAAAATCGCCACTAGAAGGGAGGGACGCTAGTGCACTAAAACGGTTTTCCGTGGTTACCGGATTTAGTGCCACTCTAGCCGCCTTTCGGAGGCGCATTCTAGGGGCGGTTTTCCTTCTAGTTCTGATGAGAGAATTCCATGCCGGAATTTCAGCCAGTTTACTAACGTTTCCAGTATTGACCAGCTCGGAAATTAAGCTCGGGTCTATTTCATTTATATTAGGGAGCACAGTTATTGAACTAGAGTTCGTAGATGGCCCAGAAGAACACTGAGGGGTAACAATTGCGCATTCAGGGGTGTCCCCGCCTCCCGGCGGGGCGCAAGCCATTGCCATCTCACACAAGCACTAAAACAGGATTCAACCAGACACAAGACAAAAAACCAACAAAAACAACAAGCATGCACTAAACAGCACCGATCACAACAACACTAAGGGCACTATCGCCGCACACCGGGAAAGGATAGCAAAACCCACTACCAGGATGGAAGGATCCCGCTCACTCACAACAATGCAAATTTCACAACAATGCACACAGAGAGATAAGGGAGCCCAGCATCAACACGTCTGTCCTCGCTGCATTCAAGATAAGGAGTGTGGAGTGGTTTCTGCGTCCCTTCTCTCTCATGGTTTTCCGTTGGTCTGTTCAAATATTTGGTTTCTATGCTTGAGTCTTTCCCTGTGTAAGGTTGGTGAACTAGGATAAGTGGCCGATCCCAGTGTGGTGTGTTTTTTTGCTCAACCCCTCGTTCTTGATCCTTGGACCGATTGACGAGTTCGCCACTCTGTGGTTGTGTGTGTGTCACTCCAATATCTAAAAGTGTAATTTGATAGGTTATTCATGTGTCCTCTTAGTTTAACTCCTGCTATTCTAAACCATATGTTCCAAGGACGTCTATTCTTTGGAGTGGCCCTGTACCTTTACTTATATATTTTTCTTGTGGGTGATTTGTGCTTGAGTAATATTACTGCTTTCCCTTCCGTTATGTTCATGATCCTTCGGGATATCTGCCTTAATCCTGGTTGGTATTTTGTGTTGGTTTGTACCTTATGTTTCTATGTGTGCTTGTTATTGTTTCTCTACGTGTCATGGCTAAGTGTCCTTCGTGGCAGAGTAACATGGTATATTTTATGTAGTTTCCCTTTGATTTCTTAATTGTCGTTGTATGGACCCTTCTTTCCCTTCGGTGCTATATCGGACCAAGTGGAAAGCTCTGGGCTTCAGCTAGTTTGTTGGTAACTAGCTTATGTAAAGTAAAGTTAATTGGCGGATCTGTGGATCCTGTAACTGAATACTCACCTACTTTAAATTTCCTGGTTTTTTCCTCCCTCTTCTTGTGGTTTTGCCCCCATTCGGGTTTTCCGGTGCGTTTCATTTCCCCTGTTGTCACCTCTTTGCGACACGAGATCATGCATTTCCTTAATATCAAAGGAGACTTGTAAAGGTATTCGTGCATTAAAAATTAATTTACCACCGTGCTTGAGAAAATAACCTGGATGCGTGGACTTATAATCATGTGGTTTTCGTTTAATTTTGGTCAGTATATCTGTGATTAGTGTGAGAGTTGCCAAACCTCAAGGTGAACTGCGTCATGTGTCATAAACTATATCATTGTGTGATTCATTGAAACAATGTGTATTGGGTGAACCTGAATATTTGGTGAACTCTGATCATTGTGCTCTCTATTTGATGACAAACATTACTCTGGTGATTTTCCGAGTGCTCGGTTAACGTTTCTGGACACTGATGTTGATCGCACCCCGCCAATTATTTCTAAAAACTATGTGATATGGAACTGTGTCTTGGACTATTAACCTGGTCATGTGAACTCCTAACTAAAATTAGTTAATCTTGGTGGTCGTTTTCTGTTGGACTACTTCGCCCAAATTTAGTATATGTGTGACCACCACATCATTGATGGCATATGCATGAGATTTTGTCGTCGTTTCGGGGCGGGAGGGCTGAGACAATATTAAATTGTGTGAGCCGCCCATTTATAAACATTTTGAGCTGGCCTTGCGCCCTAGAATATCTGTGTCAATTGGCTGCTCTGCAAAATACCGTTTTAAGCTAATGTATCCCGCGCTGCATTGTTCTGGCTCCGTGAGGTTGCGCATAACTGCGCATGCGCCGGCCTACTACCAGAGAGTCTTGCTTCTTCCTCGCGTCTGACGCGAAAGCCAGTTCGCTTGGGTCAGCCATGACGCGCGCTTGTGTGTTTGAGTGCTACGCCATGGAGAGGTGGATTTCCAGAAAACCCTCGTAGTTACTGCATTAACGGGGATTTTCCCCAGGTGAACTAGTTGGAGACCTCCTGCCATTTCTTCTGATCATGTTTTTGGATCTATATTTCGTCTGGATACTCGCTAACAAGGTCTGATGCCGGTCGTGTGACTGCATTCTTCGTCAACAATGGCCAGGTTTAAATTCCTCTCATTTCTTTACCACCAAAGGTATGTACCAGTGTTTGAATCATTTTAAACGTCGTCCAGAAGAGGATTTTGATATTTTCGAAGATTTCAGGAAAAATAATAATAATAATAATAATAATAATAATAATAATAATAATAATAATAATAATAATAAATATTTGGACTTCGTCGTTAAATTAATACCTATTTGCGTGTGTGGTATCAAAATCTGAAAAACAGTTTCGGCAACTAATCACAGTAATGTGGAAGGTTCACAGTGAACCGAATTGGGATTTTTAGTTTAAAATTTTACTGAGTTCCTTTTGGCACTTTAAATTGTAACCTTCTTTGTGAACCAAGGTACAGTCTCCAAGGTAGAGAGCTTTACCTTCTTCGGCTTTCTGTTTGCTTTCCTGTGTTTTGTTTTCTAATTCGTTTGGTATGTTTTCTTCTCCCCTCCCCCTTCTGGGGTTTTGGGTGAATTAAAATTTTTTCTCTAGCCTGTTTTCCTCCTTGTTATTTGGAGGCGTTGCTTTTGTTTGGTGGTTACCTTGGCAACGGTTTGGGGGTGATTGTTGTCGGGTTTTAATGTTGTCTGGCGTTTGGAGCCTGTGTGGATCTTGAATTATATATTTCTGAGTTGAGTGTATCGTTTACTTTTTTAAATGTTAATTTATTAAATTTGACCACCCTTTAAGGTTGTGTTACCCCTTTCTCGCCCCGGGTGGTGTGTATTTTTACGTAAAATTCTACATGTCTTGGAAACTGTCCTTGGTGGAAACTGAACGTTTTTAAATTTGGTAATTATGAGAAGCGGCCGCGTTGAAGATCCATTTTATTGAATACCTGTTAACTAAGTATGTTTTTTTAATTAATTAACTATCCGTGATCGATCACATTTTATTTCAAGGTAGTATTTATGAAAGGAAGTCAATTGGTTTTCCGTTGTTTTCTGATCACATCTTATTAGGTACGGAGGTCATCCCTTTCCTTTCTTTGTTGTTTTCATAAAATTTTCAATTTATTATCTGTTAAAGAGGATTTATTTACCATTAATTGTTAATTAATAATGAATTAATTTTTCTTTAAAACCATGCCTGGGTATATTCTGATTTATTTTATTTATTGTTAATTACTTTTCCACTTTTCAACCTTACGTTGAATTTATTTACATTTTGGCTTTACTTCTTAAAATAAACATAGGTTTTATCAACTTAATGACTTGGTTTGTTACCTACTATTTGACCTTCCATTAAAATTCTTTAACTTCATTGAAGTGTTGGTTTTCATTCGCCACGTTCGGTGGAGCACTGCCACCGATTTTCTTGTGCATTAACTTCCACGGCCTTAAGTCGTCTTCCTCCGCTGCTTCCGGTAAGTTATTTCTATGTTTTCTTGTTTTTTTATTGTGCTTGAACCTTTGTTGTCCTTCTTCTTGTGCCCATCATTCTCCCTCGTGTTCGCTATAACCCCCATTTTTGGGCGGACACGCTAGCAACCTTCTCACCAGGGTCTCTCTCTCTCTCTCTCTTCCTCTCTCTCTCTGTCCTTTTTCCTCTCTCTTCTTCTCTCACCCTGGTGGGTAAGGTTATTCACCTCATCATCCCTAGGTCGTACCGGGGTCCTAGAGGGTGGTGGAGCGGTGAGATATTTTAGAAGATGATGTTCTCAAATCTCATCTATGTTGCCAAGTGTAATTAGTTGCACTGCACCATTATGAGCCTTGGCTCAGGTGCGCCTTTGGAAATAAATAAATAATTTATAAAAGACAGATGTTCCACACTGTCAATATTATCAATTGGAAAGGTGCTAATGAACACGTTTCAAAAACAAAGCAACTTTTATGGTGCAGTTTTTGAGAAATTTTTACAAAAAGAAGAGAGGATTACGTAGCAGTACAAATAACATAATAAGCTTTATTTCTTCTTCTTCATTTAGACCTACAATGGACCACGTGGTCCTTAACTCTGGTGAGCATTTTATCTTCTTCTTAGCCCAATATGCCTTCATTCTAGCGCTATGGATGCCTTTTCTTTCTTGAGTCCATTTCACTCCTACTCCTAGATGCAGTGATTTAGCTGTTAGTGACTGAAGCGAGTCAGATGTCTTGATTGACTTTCTTAACTTATCTCAGTCATGAATGTCAGTGTGATCAATGTTTACATATTGTAGGTCTTTCTGAACTAAATTTGTTGCTTTCCCTCTAGATATAGTGTTGAAGATCCTTGAAGTGAGTCTCTGGCTGTCCATCCTGACTATGTAACCATAGAACATTAGTCTTCTCTTCCTGATAGCTGTTGTAATGCTCTTTATTTTACTGTACAGTTCCTTATTAAGCCTGATTGTGTATCAAACAGCCCTCCCAAGTGAATCTTTTTAAGGACATCACAGAGTTGTGACAGCAAAATTAAAGATGGAAAAAATACAAAAGATTAGGCATAGAAAGCTAAGGGTGTGGAAATTGCAGGAGAAGGAAATAAATGAAGAGTTCCAGACTCACATTAAAACAAGTATACTTGAGGAAGACATTGGAAGGGCCGAAGAAGAATTGGCAAATAAAACGGTCATGATCGAGTCTGCAGAAAAGACCTGTGGAAGAGTATCAGGAAGGAAGAAAGATCAAGAAACACCCTGGTGGAATGACAGGGTAAAAGATATAGTTAAATGGAAGAAACAAGCTTAGAAAAGATGGCTGAGAAACAGAACAACAGAATGCAAAACAGAATACAGGCACTGCAAGAAGGAGTGCTCCAAGGTGATTCAAGAAGTGAAAAAGAAATGCTGGCAAAAATTCACTGAATCTCTGCAAGAAGATACAACTGGAAGCAAAAAGATTGTATTCCAGTGGGTTAAAAAGAAGAAAAACCCAGGTGAAGGTGCTAACTTCATTAAAAATAAACAGGAGGAAGTGATGACACAGAAGCAGGGATACATTGCAGAGGTGATCAAAATACTTTGAAGAGCTTTACAACATGCAAAATACCTCCGTACAAGGAGAAATCAAGGAACCAGATTTAGTGCAGATGGAAAATAAGAAAAATGAGGTATCCATGGCAGAGATTGAGTGGGCCACTAAAAGAATGAAACGAGGCAAGGCAGCTGGAATTGATGAGGTCACCATAGAAATGATAATAGCAGCAGGAGCAATTGGTTTACAGTGGTTGTATAGACTGTTCAGAGTGATATGCGGAGAAAGGACTGTTCCAAAAGAGTGGACAAAAGGGGTCATTATAGCAATTTTCAAGAAAGGAGACAGGAAGCACTGTGAAAATTACAGAGGAGTGACACTGATAGCTCATACAGCTAAGATCCTTGAAAGAATCTTGGATAAACAAATAAGAAACAGAGCAGAGGGAAAATTGGTAGAACACCAGTATGGATTCAGAAGAGGCAGGTCCACATTTGACCCAATATTTAAATTGCATCAAATGATGAAAAGGTATAGGGAATATGGAAAGAACATGATAGTAAATACTCAAAAAGCATATGACAGTGTCCCAAGGAATTTGATATGGAAAACATTGACAGAGGCACAGATTGGGAATGAAACAATGTAGAGGGTAATAGCATTGTATCAAAATTGCAAAAACTGTGTTAGAACCAAAGTGGGCCAAACTGAATGGTTCAGAGTTGAGACAGGCTTAAGACAGGGAAATGTATTGTCTTACTTACTCTTCATGTAATCATGGATAGAATTCTACATAATATCAAGGAGAAGATAATGGGTGAGCAAGTAAAGTCTATGTTCTCTGCTGGTGACATTGCTACTTTTAATATTGGCTTTACGTCGCACCGACATACATGGGTCCTATGGCGACGATGGGATAGGAAAGGCTTAGGAGTTGGAAGAAAGCGGCCGTAGCCTCAATTAAGGTACAGCCCCAGCATTTGTCTGGCGTAAAAATGGGAAACCATGGAAAACCATCTTCAGGGCTGCCGACAGTGGGATTCAAACCAACTATCTCTCAGATGAAAGCTCACAGCTGCGTGCCTCTAACCGCATGGCCAACTTGCCCGGTGATGACACTGTAGTTTGGGAAGAAAATGAAGAGGAAGTACAGACACAAGTTGATTTATGGAAAGAGGAGATAAGAAATTTTGGAATGTGATTAGTACTGCAAAAAGCAAGACTTTGATCATGACGACAGGTAACAGAAAATCCAGGGGAGTGATAAAATAGGTAATGACCTCCTTGAAGTAGTGAAAAATGTTAAATATTTGGGCAGCATGATGTCACAAGATGGAAATTTGGATGGAGAAATTGATTTAAGAATACAGCAGTCTGCAAGTTTCCACCACTATGTGAGAGACATTATTTGGAACAAAGACGTGCCATGAAGTGCAAAAAGGATTTATACTCGTCGCCTATTACAAACCTATACTGACATATGCTTCAGCAGCCTGGACGTTGACTAATCGGAACCAAAGTAAGATACTAGCAACTGAAATGAGGTTCTTGAGGAGCATACAGGGAAAGACAAGAAGAGATAGAATACTAAATGAGGAAATAAGGAGAAGTGTGGGAGTGTGTAAACTTCAAGAAGAGATTGATATAGCAAAGCTAAAATGGTTTTGATACATGATGAGAATGCGAGGAGAGAGAATAGCAAAGAGAACATTCGTGGATACAGAGACTGCAAAGAGGCCTAGGGGACGGCCTAGAATGAGATGGAGGAGCTCTGTTGTGGACTGTACTGCAAATAGAGGAGTCAATAGCAAAAAAGTACTAGAAGAGGAGTGGTGGAAATGAGTAAGGTGGAGGGCTTTGGTACACTAACCTATCCAAAGAGAATCTGGAAAAGGGAATGGATGAAGATGAAGAAGACTCAGGTTCCGCGATTTACAAACTCACATGTTCTCAATGTTTCGCCTCATATATTGGACAAACAGGATGAAATTTCTCAACAAGATATTTAGAACAATATACAATGCAAATAAACATAACAAATTTTCAGCAATGAGCATACATATGAGAGAAACTGGACACACATACACAGCAATAGAACAAGATTTAACAATTCTAAAGTATATAAGAAAGAGCAAATTAATGAACAAATATGAAAACATCTGCATATTTATAGACCAGTATTTTAATAAAAACCACAGTTTAAATGATACCTTCTATAAAATCAAATCGCACAATTATCAAAAATAGTAAAAGTTGTCGTGATCTGGAAATCTAGGCAGGTTGGGGACTTGGGAGCATATAATCAAATTGGCAAAGATAAATTCACTTATATTGTAAGACCCTTGAATATACACAAATATATACAATTACATGTACATTTCTGACACCATTTAACTCTTAAATTTCTCTTCAACTTCAGATCTTTCTGTAAGTCTTTCAAATCTTTATATTATACAAGAACATATATGTTCACTGGATGAATACTTAACTACAAGATGTAGTCAATCTCCCCTACAGCGGAGGTCTTCTTTCTTCTTTTCTTCGTTCTTCTGTAATGGCGTCCCTGGAACCCATCACTTCGGCAGCGAGACGGTATTCCCCAATTAAGAATAAATGCTGGTTTATATTGATTAGATTCAACATCTAATTGACTACTGGTGTGGAAAACCCTTTGACTGTCCAATGACGAGTCACACATAGTCTGGGAGCCTACTATTACTCTGACTTGCTAATGCTTTAGCTAACACACTTGCGGCTGTCAAACTCTACCAGCACCCATAATAGGCCTCCTGGCTGTCAAATTATCAGTTCGCACCCGGACAAGGCCTTCGGTCGACACAGAGAAGAAGTTGAGAGTCAAAAAATCTTGTTGTTTACGAGATGTCAGTTTATATACCTTCTCCTATTTCTTTCCAGAACAATCCATTGAGCAATGCATCACCACCATTAGTCACTCATACACGTCACAGGATCACTGTTCTTTGTTTGGTTCCTTAGCATGGGAACTCCCTGTCACATCGCAATTACACATGACATTCTAGAAAAGTTTGGAAACACTCTCTGGGTCTCTTACATGTGACATTGTACATTTCCACAATAACTGCGCACTCACTTACACAATTATCTGTCTTTCGTAAGATTGAGTCACCAACTAAACGTGCTTACAAGTTTCAACTCAACATCGAATGTTCTGATTCTTTCTTTACCGGGCAAGTTGGCCGTGTGGTTAGGAGCGCGCAGCTGTGAGCTCGCATCCAGGAGATAGTGGGTTCGAACCCCACTGTCGGCAGCCCTGAAGATAGTTTTCTGTGGTTTCCCATTTTCACACAGGCAAATGCTGGGCCTGTACCTTAATTAAGGCCACGACCACTTCCATCCCATTCCTAGGCCTTTCCTGTCCCATCATCACCATAAGACCTATCTGTGTCATGCGACATAAAGCAAATAGCCGATTCTTTCTTTAAAATATTCTTTCTATCATCTATAATTTATAATAATAATAATAATAATAATAATAATAATAATAATAATCATGAATTATACAGACTCTCCTGCAACTTCCCTTGATATTTACATGTGTCCATATACCTGCTACTCCTCATATCACAGGCTTTTTATACCCTGGAGATCACGGATTCGAATCCTGTTCAAGTCCGTTCGCTCACTCCTTAATACACAAAAGGCACGTCACGAACCCCATTCATGACACCTCCCCCACCCGGGAAGAAGTGCTTTGTGTCCTCTTGATGCAAACACTTCTGTAGGACACTCCTGTTTTCTCATACCTTTCTTGGATGTGGACTTTCTCCCCTGTGTGGCGTTATCACTTTTAGACTCTACTCTTTTCTTTATATCTCAAGCTTTGGGGTGTTTGCATTGTTGCTGTATCTTCAATCTCAATTGTTTTAGCTTCCTCTGATTCTCGTATATTAGGGCGACTACCCAATAATCCTGGTCTCTCAAAATGGACCACTAGGTTATCATCTCATGACTTTCCTTTAAACCTATTCTCATTGACTATTTTCTGCTTAAAGCAAATTTTCGTGCAACAACCAGTAGTGAGATCCCAATGCTTTTTCTTAAATATTCCCAAAAAAGATGGACAGCATTTACAGCATGTCAACAAAATTATTAAAGCCACTAACGTCCACATTATGATTTTATACACATTTACATCAGCATGTAATTGCTTTGTATATAATTTTTTTTCTTGTCTAACACTAAATTTTCCACATCCTCTATTTTGACACTTGCATGCTTAACATCATCAATGTGTGTGAATAGACTGAGCAGTGGCACCTCTTTCAAATCAGGTAAGTCATGCAATTTTATATTACAGTTAAGATGTTCACAACATTCATATTCTGGGATTACATCCTTCCTACAAGTTGTGTAACACTACCTGTGGGACCGTATTTTACTATTTGGTCTGTAAATGGTGCAAGGTTGATACATTGTAATTATTTACCAAGTTTACATTATGTTTTGTCACAAACTACGGTTACCTTTGTAAGTTCAGGAGTCAAATATAGATATTTATTGTCACTTACAGGTAACCACACAAGTTGATTGACTTCAATTATGTTTTTATTTCACTCTTTTGGTATTGTTGTTGTACCTTTCAACAAAGTTAAAACACAGCCTTTTTCTCTGTGCACCAATTTTAACACATACCTAGATTTACACACTCTATGAATTTCATCTACCTGTTTACAGTCTCTCACTTATTCCTTAGTTATATATGCATACAACTGCTGTATTGAGTCAATAATAATGAAGTCTTTTTCTTTTACCCTGATGTGAACATATTCGTTTTTTCATTATTATTACTGCCTTTGATTAGCGTGGGTAAAGGAAGTATTTCATACAATTGAAAATTTCTCTTGTCATTCAGAGGCATAACCACACCATCATGTTTTTGTTTGTGAACGCATTTACAGTTGCAGTCTTGTAAAGTAAATAATCTTGATTCATATCCAACTCTAATGGGAGGGTCATACCTTGTGGATCTCAGAAGGGCTTAAAATTTGCATGTGAATTGTCCCTAACTGTGCATACATTATCCCGGATGATATCACTTTATACTGATCATATTCTTGTGAAATTAGATCCTCTCTTTCTATTAAACGTCAATTAATGGCAATCTCAATAACTAACTGAGTGAACTCACGTCTTAGCTGATTCGTTTCGTTTCCCAAAAATGCTTTTGTTTGCTCTAAATTTTTATTCAATGTTAATTCATTTGCTGTCACATCATACAATGTATTATTCATCGATTGCAGTGTAGACTTTACTACAATCATTTGTTCCTTTGCAAGTTTAACTGTTGAAAGATGTTCTTTTTCTAATTCCGAAATTTTACTCTGATACAACTCAGCATCGTCACTGTCTAATGTTCACAATAGCGTTTTCAATAACGCACCAATAAAATTAAATAAACCTCTGTTTTCTCGTTTTACAGAACTTTTAGTAAACTGTTTCAAAATATCCCGTTCTTGTACCTTTTGTAAATGATTAGCTTCCATCTGTACCTCATGTTGGCAGGTGAAATTTAGCTCACTCTGTAGTTAATGACATAACACCTGAATATTTTGTATGTTCTTCCTAATTACCGTGTATGCCTCTGCTAATTTACTTAACATAAGTAACCAATCTCCATTCTGTAGTAGATAACTATACATTTCCCTCATCTTTGAAATATATCCCCTGGAGTTTTTTCATAAGGATTCACCTGAAAATCCAATCCTTCCCCTGCTACAAGTTTCCATTGTACTGTACTGTAGGAGTACTATATTTGTGCAAAATTTGCAACCACAAATGTTTTACTGAACTACAGACACTATAATAGTAACTCACTTCTAATGGGGGTTATGTTCACCATGTGCGTACCATGCCCATTATTATTGCCCTAATGAACAATTCCCATGTCAGGGTTCGTATCCTGCATGTGGTGTTGCTAAGTGCAGACACCACCAAAGTTCATAGAGCTGTTCTAACTTGTCTGCCCCTGTTGGGTCATTACCGGTATGTCATTTCATTCCCGTATGCGCAATTGCTGAGGTCAAGTTCGTTCGACTCGAGCTCGTATCAGCGGCAAGGCATGCCGTGTTTACTAACAGCAGGGCTACAGTCTGCCCTTATCTACTGGAATACTGTTATGTTGTCCTCGACTTGTGGAGTCAGTCATTCATTCGCCCTTCCAATATCGTAATTCCTTATTCAACAAACCTACTCTCACATCATATTATGGGTATAATTTTCACTTTTAATTAGGCTGGAGCTTTTATGTTCACCTTGTCACATGCACACGTTAAATTATCACGTCTCCCGGTTCATTACTTCCTATGGGATCGGAACCTTGGTCCTGTTACCCTAGGTGCGAGATTGACATCTAGGTTGAGTTCTTGCTGACTACAACCTTTCTGACGAGGGTCACGATAGCACGCACTGTGCTCCGTTCCACCAAATTCATTAATTGGCCCCTTGGTTAACTAGGTTTTGAATCTCTAAAGCCTTCTCTTAAAATATCGGATGTGACTTGGCGGGGTATTTCAAATTAATCCTACCAAATGTCATCGCTATATCCGAAGCGCTGTTGGGGTAGGGAGAAGTGTATCCTACTGCGATCTAAATTGGAGCCAATTCTCAACCTTTTGACTCATTCTACAACCCTTTACACGTAGAGTTTTAGCATGTTTTTGTGTACTTTAATTAATTTGCCCTTCTTCTTAATCTTCAACAAACAGTTTACATCATCAATTCGCTCTATCTCGTAGGGAATTCTGTAGGGTTTTTTGAGCTTCTTCGCCCTTCTATGCCTCAAGGTCTCATCCCTCAGTAATACTCTGTCACCAACTTGAAAGGGTTATTTCATGTTGTGTTCTGTCTCTGTTTCTCTTTACTTTGAATCAGAGTATTTCGTGTGACCTCGTGGTTCTCTTGTAATCTACGGGTTAGTCCTTCGATTACACCCTGGTACCCGTTATAAGTTGGTTCTGGTTTTCTGTGCAAAATTTCTGGTATGTTAGCCTTTTGCCTGAATATGAATTCATATCACGTGAACCTTGTGTTGCTATGTTCTGAAGTATTGTACACAAAGGTAGCTATTGCCAAGTATTCGTCCCAGTCGTTTTGATCTTTAGACACGTAGTGGCGCAAGCATTCTATGATTACACGGTGTGATCACTCGATACTCCCATTTGATTGTGGTCTAAATGCCGTTGTATGAATCTTTTCAATTCTCAAAATTTTACATAACCTCTTAAAGATTTGGCTCATGAAATTGCTTCACATGTCTGTCAAAATGGTACTAGGAATCCCGAATATACTGATCACATTCATCACTAATGTTTTTGCCACCGTATCAGCTTCCTGATTGATCATCAGACTGGCAATTAAATATTTCGACAATTGGTCCTGGCAGGTAAGTATGTACCTGTTTCTCTCTCGTGACTGGTAGTGGGCGCACAATATCGATTGCTACCTTTTCCAATACCGGTACCGTACTGGGTGCGTCTGTTATAACCATAGGTGCTCTAACCTCTGAACATATAATTATGTTTTCCTGGCATGAAGGACATGAGCAGATAAATGTCTCTACATCCTTCTTCATATTTGGCCACTGAATAACATCTTTCATTCGCACTAATGTTCTTATGATTCCTTGATGTCCTCCTACAAGGGATGAATCGGCATCATGCAGTATTGCCAACTTTACCTCCTCAGTTAAGTCCTTTCGCTTGCTAGCAGGTGAACTTTCTTCTTCCTCAGTTCTCATCTGCTTTTGCGTCCTCGGAGTTAGAGTCATTGGTTCGTACCTCCTTTTCCGACCTCTCTGCTTCCACGTCCTCGAGATCATTCCGCTCATTATTCGCCTTTTCGGTTTCACCTGCCTCAGCTGTTCTTTGGAATTTAATTCCCTTTGAATTCACCACATGCACTGCTTCTGCAGGCACAACGGGTGTTCTACCCAATGCATTGGGATTCTTGTTCGTTTTACCCGTCTTGTACACTATCGTGAAATCATATCCTATTGAGCCTGAACTTTATTAATCTGGATGACGGGTCTTGGACATTGAATACCCATTTCAGTGGCTTGTGATCTGTCACTACTGTGAAATTCCGCTGGAACAGGTATGGTCTGAAGTACTTCACACCCCATACAATTGCATAACTGAATAGTTTTTCTCTGCCTTATTCAGAGTCCTACTCATATATGTCACTGGTAAATCTTTCCCTGGATCAACCCGTGATAGAACTGCTCCAAGAGCTTTACCTCTCGCATCCGTAGTTGGGATTAATGGCTTTTTGAAGTCTGTGTACTGTAATATGGGCTTTTCGGTCAACTTTTGCTTTAATTTTTTGAAAGCAGTATCCTGCTTTCCTGTCCATACATAAGGGACATTGTTTTTTAGGAGTTCATACAGAGGTTTTGCGATCTTACTATATTCAGGTATGAACGATAATACCCACTCAAGCCTAAAAATAATTTCAACTGTTTCATGGTTGTAGGCCTAGGGAAATTCCTTACTGCCTCAACCTTTCGCTCATCCGTCTGCACTCCATGCTCAGTAATTACATGGCCTAAGAATGTCACCTCTGTCCGCAGAAATTCGCACTTGTCTGGTTGTCATTTTAGTCGGTGTTCCCTGAGCCTCTGGAACACTTTCCACAATTTCTGATTAAGGTCTTCAATTGAGTTCCCGTATGTTAAAATATCATCCATGTAAATCAGGCATTTCACAGCGTTTAGGCCTGACATCGCCGTCGTCATCAGCCGCATAAATGTACTAGGTACATCCTTAAGTCCCATTGGCATGAACAAGTATTCGTAATGCCACCCTAAGGCTGAAAATGCCGTCTTTTCACGGTCCTCTGGCCTTATTAACACCTGATGGTACCCTGATGCTAGATCCATAGTAGAGAAGTAACGTGCTTTTTCTAAATCATTGAAGAGCTCTGAAATCAGAGGTATTGGAAATACTGTTCCTATCGTCACTTCATTCAGTTTTCAAAAATCTATGCAAATGCCATATTTTTGCTTCCTTGAAGCGTCCATGTTCTTTGGGACAATGAGTAATGGTGCAGACCATGCACTGGTACTAGGCGCTTATTTCGTCCTCTAACATCTTGTCAATTTGTCTCTGAATCTCCTCCTATTGAGCCGCAAGTAATCTGTAAGGTCTCAAGTTAATTAGAGGTTGATTTTCCCTGACCCGGATTTCGTGTTGTAACACATCAGTGTAGGTTAATTTATCCCCTTCTAGGTGAAAAATGTCATTATATGCTGCACAAATAGCATACAACTCTTCTCGGTCTTCAAGTGCCAAATGGTCAACCCTTACCTGGACTATCACCCTTCGTTCTCATGTTTTCCTTGGGTTGCCTGGTTCACTTCCTCTTGCTCAGTTCACTCCGAGACTGTCACGGGTTCAATCTCTTGTATAGAGAGTACTACGGGGCTTTTAGAATTTACTTCAGTATCCCTTGTATTAAGCACACTCACTACTGCCTTGTGATCTCGTGTCTTCATTAAACAACTCGCTATGTATACCCCTGGAAGAATGTCTTTCTTGTCAATCACACCTTCAGCCACTCTTTTGTCCGTTCTCACCTCCACAATCCTCTCTGTTCTAGGTTTGTGACAGACCGTGTGGACATGAGCGGTTATCATAGTTATGTGATATTGCTCGCCGTTTAGTGTGGCATAACCCTCATTAACATTTATTATACTGTCCTGGAGTATATTTCTGCCTATAGTTCTGTCATACTTGAGCTGTACATCGTCACCCACTATGTAAAATCTGCATTCGACTCTCCTATTGAAAGCCGTACGGTGCCCTTAGTTCTGATTCTCTCTCTCTCTCCTTTAACTTGACGGCAGGTTCCTTAACAAACATGGTTTCTCTTGGCTCTACCTGTCTCTTTATAAGGGATACTTCGCTCCCGGTATCCAGTAGAAATCGAAGGAGGTTCTTCTGACCTTGGCTTTGCTTGAGTTTCTCATGGGTGACGGACGTGCGTAAGACCGGTTCCTCAGTTTCAGTGAATTAGAAGGTGCTATTCTAAAAGGAGCTATATAATAAGTGGTACACGAGTGTGTGATACAGTGTTGAACCAAACCAGCGAGTATCAGTAATTGTAACAATCAGTTCACCAATATTAAGTAGTGATTTCTCAGGCAATATGGGCCGTAGCAAGCGCAACACGAGTGACCCAAGCAGTAGTGCCAACCACAGCAGTGCCAACCCTGTTGAAGAGGCAGTCACCAGGATACTAAACGAAACCATCAGCTCTGGTAAGTTCCTTGAAAAGAAAGTAGCCGCCATATCGGAGCGTGTGACAGAACTCGTCATAAAGGAATTAGAAAAAACTCTCCAATTCAATTCTGAAATTGTGGCAGAACTGAACGCAAAACTCGAGAGCTGGGATAAAGAAATCCGTGAGATGAGGGAAGACTTTGCTGCAAGATGTGACTCACTGGAACAATACAGTAGAAGAGCTACCGTTAGAATTTTTGGGGTACAGGAAAGTGTAAGTGAAAATACGGATGAACTTGCGATAAATGTTTTTAGGGAGATAGGTGTGAATGTGAATTTGCAAGACATTGATAGGAGTCACCGAGTCGGACCTAAATCTCAAGGGAAACCTCGGCCAATCATTGTCAAATTCACATTATATCGGACAAGGCAGGAAGTGTTTCGCAATAAGAGAAAATTGAAAGGTACCTCAGTAACTATTCGCGAGGATCTAACCTCCACCAGGTTGTCAATTCTCAAGGCAGCTATTCTCCGCTTTAATCAGAGCAATTGTTGGACCTCGAGTGGAGACATCATTATTAAGAAACCAGATGGTAGTAAATTAACCTGCTGAGTGACATTACTAAGGACAGTGACAGCAATTAAATGTAACAATTTACTGAACTGAGTGCACCGAACTGAGTGTTTATATTCCTAGATCAGTCCATATTTATTTCTCTCAAGATTGTTAAATGTATCTTAGAATAGTTTAGTGAATTATCATTTATTTTCGTTTAGCTTAGTTAAAATTTCTTTTTTGAAACTATTTATCCATACGGTATATTTTACTAAATAATTGCATTTACTTTCTTATTTCCTTATGATTAATTTAATAACTTTCAATTTTAAATACTTTTAATTTTTATTTTATTAATTTAGACACAACACCCTTAATTTAGTCGCGCTTTAAAATAATAGGTAATTCTAGGCACAGTGGATTATATTCCTGCACCTCACTACTTCAATTATAGTAGGGCCCACGAGAGTTGAAGTCTGACAGGTGAGCGGCGAAAGCTGTAACTACGAAGTACGCTGCGTTGTCATAGTTACCTCCATTTGCAGCCTACCACCCTTTCAGACAGGCTGAGTGTTTAATAAAACATGTAGGCCTAGGCCTAATACAATTCATTTACCTTAACCGGTTCCTAAGCTCGTGTTAATAATTCCAGCATTTAAGACAGAACACGACATTATCGATATATATAAAAGATTTCATAATCACTAACAAAATCAACAGTTTCTGACAATAACCTCAACAAATGCACATGTTAATCACAGAATAGAACAACACTACCCACACTGATACTTTTTTATTATTTAACTCCGATTGTTAACGGTAGCTGTACAATTCAAAAATAATCTACGATATAATAAACACAATAGGAAGACGATACTTCATCGAGAAAAGAAATCAGTCAGAATATGAATGACAAAAGTGACTGAGAGCAAGCCAACCCACGTGGTGATAGCGTCCTAAAATGTTGCAACTCTGTTATCATTGCCATAGCAACAGGCCATTTTCGAGCAGCGTTAGTCAACTTTTTCTCGCCGGTGGCGCTAAACGTCAGACTTCAACTCTCGTGGGCCCTACTTTAACGTTAAATTCCTCCTAGCTCTTTGTGTTTACTTGTACATTTAGTTAACTTTCATCGTTCCAAGTTGGCAAGAGTTACAAGTGACAAAACAAATTCCTCTGACGTCACAGCCACCGCATGTCGCCTCAGACCAAGCCCAACTACAATATATCAGACCTTAATGCAGCTATCGATATTAGCTAAAATGGCGGCCCGATCGGTTTGTTCAAATGTAAACATGAGTATGTGCGAAGCATCTGTTCATTTCTTTCTGTTGGTTTGGATTGATTAGGAAACGTTAGTGTAGTCATGTTTTTTTGAAATATGGTTTGAAAACTATTTTGATATATTAGGACGTGTCGATCGTATTCTATGCCTGGATGTAATTCATATTACAGGAGATGCACTCGCATTCAGATCAAGTGTACTTAATGCATCATGGCGATTTCGTAGTTACAAATAATTTATTACGGTGCATTAAAACATTCGAGGATAAATTTGTCAATAGAGAGGATGTGTTCCGTGTACTTGATGAGCTGTTTTTTTTTTTTTTTCGGATAAGACCAAAACTCTGTGTTGGTGCCAATCCTAGTACATTTCTCAATTACTATACCTTTTGAGGATTTTAAAAGTGAGGTTATAAAAAGTGATAAAGCTATTTATTTATCTGTGAATGGAGATGATATTCTCCTCGTTAAATTAGAGGACAAGTTATCAATTGATATACTGTACCTTATAGTACGTATTTACGTTACCAACGATGTGGGTGTTAAAGTGCTTTAAACGAAAATAAATATACTACCAGTGAATTTCAAGTTCATTCTCCTATAGATTCTCTAAATTGAACAGATGTAGCAGTTTGGTGGTTCATTAGGTCCTATCAGAATTATTGTTATGAGAGAATTGAAATTCGCGGCAAGGTTATGTTTCTAAAAAATTTCTTGAACGAGGTAGGCTATTATAGGCCTACTTAAAACATATGGTAATAGAAAGGTCATTCAAATAAATGTATTTCTAAAACAAGTATTGATTTGTAGGAAGAAGAATTACAGTCTGGAATAATTTACCAAGGGTGCTATTTCCTTTACCATACTAGTTCAAAGAAAATATGTGCCGTATATTTTGAATTATCCACATATTGCTTAGCTAAACAGAGGCTATTTCTAGATAGTGTTGGTCTATTACCCAAAGTAGAGTTTCTGTTCGTTATTATTGACAGCTTAGCAATTCAATACGATAATCAAAAGGTTATGTTTATGTATCACAGGCGTGCTTACATGGAACCGATGCGTCGGCCATGTTGTTTTTGTATTAAGGTCTGATATTATTGTAGATGGTCTTGCTCAGACCAGCTACCCTCTCCCGTCCTTCCGCCGTCCCCACTCCCCTCTCCCTCTAGCGCAAACCTTGACCAAAGTACCGCTAGTATCCTCAAGAATTTCGTCTCGCAACATCCCAGAGCCTTACACGTCTGTCATATAAACGCACAAAGTATATTAGCAGCCAACCGAATGGACGAGATTGTAGAAATATTCACTCCACCTGTTTTCCATGTCCTGCTAGTGTCGGAGTCATGGTTAACAGATAATAGCCAGTCTCCTTTGTGTCATCTTGAAGGCTACTCGTTTCTGAGAAATGACCGCACTCACAAACGGGGTGGAGGGGTATGTGGCTATTTCCTAACTAGCCTCAAACCTAAGCTGGTCGGTCAATCACCAGGCAGGTATGAGAGAAAACCAGAATACATGCTCGTAGAAATAACAACGAACGGGATTAAAGCGCCTGTAGGAGTAGTTTACAAACCTCCGAATACAGGTCACTTAGAGGATTTTGAAGCTGACTTAACTAAATTACTGCCGGACTACCCTCACACAATAATTATGGGAGATTTCAATACGGATTTAACTGACGCAACTTCTTCCGAATCCACACGACTCAAAACATTTTTTTCAAGCCTATAATATGGAAATCTTACCTCTCTCTCCGACTCACCATACATCTCATTCGCACACACTTTTAGATCTTATAGCTACCAGCAACTCAGACAGAGTTCTCAATGTTGGTCAAACCTCCGTACCTGGTATATCTGCACATGACGCAATATACATCTCGTATAACCTCCGGCCACCGAAACCCTCCCAGAAATGTATCACCTATCGACCATTGAAAAATATAAATATAGACTCTTAGAGGACGCAGGCAAAATACCCGGCATGACATAACGAACTATAACAATCTAGATGACAAAGTTGACTTCTTTAATAGCAAAGTAACGGAACTATTTGACAAGCATGCCCCAAAGCGGCGAGCGAGAATATCGAAAGGACCCTCCCCGTGGTTAAATGACGAAATTAGACAACTTATTAAACAAAGAGACTGCGCTCACAGAAAGTACAAAAATGACCCTACCGTACAAAACTTTGACGAATAACTTATAGGAAGTTACGAAATAAGACAACACAACACATACGAAATACTAAACTGTGACACGCTTACAGTTTAATTACGCCTGACGGTAGAACAGCGACGACATTTTGGAAATCTATTAATAAGCTTGGACTTACGAAGAACAAGACCAGAGAATAAATTACAGTACCTCTCGAGACCCTTAACGAGTACTTTACTGCTAACTGCTCCGCAGTACGACATGACGACAAACAGAGACTTATGAATTATTATGGTACACACCCTACTCCTGACAGAGAGAAATTCTATTTCAGTCACGTGACGCCTCTCCAAGTCAGAAAAGTAGTCCTCAGAATAAGCACGAAAACAAAAGGAATTGATGACATTGGGACTGACATGGTCAAACTAATTCTTGATTGTATATTACCAACCTTAACACATATAATCAATTTCTCTCTTTTATACTCCACATATCCAACTCTCTGGAAGAAGGCTATTGTGCTACCTTTTCCGAAAAGTCAAACGCCTTCGAACGAGGGAGACTATCGTCCAATACGTATTTTATCAGCTTTATCAAAAATCTTAGTTATGTAGTCCATGCACAAATGTCTGAGTACCTTCGAACGCACAATCTCCTTAATCCTCTCCAGTCCGGCTTCCGACAAGGACATAGTACAACTACAGCCTTACTTAAAGTGACTGAGGGTGTTAGACAAGCAATAGACAGAGGACGATTCACAGTTCTGGTACTAGTAGATTACAGTAAAGCTTTCGAGAGCGTAGACATTGACATTTTACTTGTAAAGCTGAGGGTTCGACATTTTTCTCAGAGTACGATTGCTTGGATGCATTCTTATCTTCACGGACGTCAACAATGTGTGAAAGGTAATAATGGAATCGTTTCCTCGTGGCGCCACGTGAAGAGTGGAGTCCCTCAAGGCTCTGTACTTGGTCCTCTTCTTTTCGCACTCTTTGTGAATGACATATCATCCAATTTAAGATACTGCAAAACCATATGTACGCTGACGATCTTCAACTCTACACCGACTCTACAGCACGAGACCTCCAGGAAAATATCGACTTACTAAATATTGACTTACAGTCTGTTGGTGATTGGTCGGCTGCACACGGCCTGAAATTGAACCCTACAAAGTCGCAAGTAATCCTTCTTGGCCATCAAAGTCAAATAACAAGTATAACTAAACGTCCGTTGCCAAGAGTAATCCTGTAGGATGTTCCAATTCCTTTTGTATCACAAGTGAAGAATCTCGGTGTTATCATGGACGAACGCATGACTTGGTCTGCACATGTCTTACATATCTGTCAAAAAGTTTACTCAGCTTTACATTCTTTATATAAATATAAACATATATTTCCAATAAAGCTTAAAAAGAAATTAATTGAAGCCCTTGTAATGCCACATTTTGACTATTGTGATGTTGTTTTCAATGACGTCAGACCGCAATTTTCCCTAAGGCTACAGCGCGCTCAAAATGCATATGTGAGATATATATGCAATTTAAGAAAATTTGACCACGTGTCACCATCTTTCCTAAAATTAGAGTGGTCGCGACTCCATGTTCGTCGTAACCATTATACTTTGTCTCTCCTCCATCGAGTTCTTACTACATCTTCCCCATGTTACCTTTCTTCATGTTTCCATTACTTCTCAAATGTCATGACAGACATACAAGGGCTCAAACATCCAACCTGCTCATCATCCCTCACCATCGAACTGCCGCATATAACAGCTCCTTCTCTGTGTCTGCCGCACGAGAATGGGATCGTTTACCGGATGACGTCAGAGGAATACCAACTACAGTGTCATTTAAAAGAGCGTTAAGAGGTATAACAGGATGCGAGTGACCTGTGAGTTTCTGGCCTTTCAGTGATCGTGCTACTACAATATCATTACTAGCTATTATTATTATTATTATCATCATCATTGCTGTTGTATGTATGCCTCACTGTGGTGGAATTTTATTTCAGTTGTATTTTGATTGTGTTTTAATTGTGTCTTCTAGTATTAATTACTGTAGTATTACTTATGACTTTAATGTATACTAATTGGTTTAGTGTAAGAGAAGGCCCAATGGCCTTAACTACACCAATAAAGACATTTATCTATCTATCTATCATTCCGACTTCTACGGTGCCTTCGAATGCACTCAAATTATTCCTATTAGCAACACATATCTGACATATTTCTGATACACTCAAGCCCATTGGCTACCTTCAATTGAAAATCTCTACGTACCCATTTCGGTAATTAATTATGCTCTCATACACAAGGACTCCCTCTATGAGGCCATCTGACTAAAGTTGAAATTCATCTCCGATAACATGAAATTCAGGGGAGGAATCCCTACGTGCAATATAATGCATCCCTTGGTGTGTGACGTTCTTCCTGTCATAGCTGAGAGCTCTACTATTGGTTTACGATAGTGAATCTCTTTCTTTGGTATATTTTTCTCCTGAATTAAGCTAATGTCAGCTCCTGTATCTACCAGAAATTTGAAGGGCTTATCCCGCTCTTCAGCATGTACCAATATTGAACCCGTTTGGTTGTGTTCCTTTCGTGACCGTTCCCATTGTCTGACCGACTGATCTCTGTCGCATAGGGCTATGTGACTTCTCCGCGCTTTTCTGGGTTGCGCTCTTCCATGGGCCCTTGCTTCATTGGGACTCGTCCTTAGGCCCATTATGACAGTCCCTACTTAGTTTAAATCTGTATCTCAGGACACTTTTCTCTTTGTATACCGTTTTGGTCCATCTACATATTTTTTATCCTTTTTATGTCCCTTCTCCTTGTACTCCCAGGGTTTGGATTTTCCCTTTTCTTTTTGAACCAACAAGTTCTCTGTACGCGGCCCTTTCGCTGGCAAATGAAGCATTTCCTTTCCTTCAATTGCTTTAGCCTTTTGCAGCACTGGGAACGTTTGTGTCCCATCCTTCCACAATTATAGCATCAGATTATTGCACAGATTTTAATTTCACGAGACCTATTTTCTTCGCTCTCCGTAGATTTCTTTCTATTGTCTTTTTCTATATGTCCTACCTTCTAACAATACTGACAGGAAGGTGGACCTCTCTTGGGAGCTTTCTGTACTCTACAGTCCCTGGCTATATGCCCCTGACAATTGCAATTACAGCAAATCACTCTAATATTAGCTTTTTTGCCAGATGCTTGTTCGGTCGTTCGTGGTAACTGTCTGTTTGGGTATACTTTTGGTCTAATTTCTGTGGGCTTCCTAACTTGAGTCATAAGTTGCTGTTTAGCCAGTGCCAAAACTATTGCTACCTCTTTGGCAATATTGACAGCTTTAAAAAGAAAAGAAAATGTCAATGGGCCATGGGACATTAAAAAAATACACTGCCTAACAAAAAGTTGAAGCACCGAGAAGGGGAGGAGGAAACAGAATGAAATGTCAATGTGTTGAGAGGGTATGTGATGTTACTTCAATGATTAAAAAATAGAGTACCGAGCTCGATAGCTGCAGTTGCTTAAATGCGGCCAGTATCCAGTAATCGGGAGATCATGGGTTCGAGTCCCACTGTCGGCAGCCCTGAAGATGGTTTTCCGTGGTTTCCCATTTTCACACCAGGCAAATGCCGGGGCTGTATCTTAATTAAGGCCACGGCCGCTTCCTTCCACTTCCTAGGCCTTTCCTATCCCATCGTCGCCATAAGACATATCTGTGCCAGTGCGACGTAAAGCAAATATATATATATATATACACGGTATTTTAAAAAATAAGAGTCAAATTTAGAAAAAGTTTGCAGTATGAGTCCACTTGTCAGTATGATGTTACACCCCCTCTGGCCTGGATGCATGCACTGATTCGTTTGGGAAGGGTGTCAAAGCTGTTGCATTCTCTCCTGAGGCAAACTGCCCACAACAGCTGTAACTGGTCCTTTATATCCTGGGACCAAGTTGATGTCCGAGCTGGTTATACACCTCTCAGGGTCAGATATGGGGATCTTCTTGGCCATGGGAGTACCTAAAAATCACCCAGGCAGTTCATAGACACACGTGCCATATGGGGACGAGCATTGCCCTGTTGAAAAATGGCACCATGATACTGTCGCATGAAAGGTAACACATGATGCAGGACGTCCATGATGTACCCTTGTGCCTTGTACCCGATGGCTCCCCATACTATGACAACAGGAGTAACACTGCTGTGCTACTCCAAAACACTGGAAGAATTGGACCTCTCCCCAGGTCACTGCCATATTCGCAGACGATGGTCATCCAGGGTAGTGCAGAACTGCAATTCATTGCTGAATACAATGCGATGCCAATCATCAGCAGTCCATACTTTCCAATCATGACACCACTCCAAACACAGCTATGTGTTGTAGTGTTAACGGCAGCCTACACATAGGACGGTCATTTCCTAGTCCGGTTGCTGCTGGCCTCCGACCAATGGTTCGGGATACTTGTTCTCGGACAGCAGTCATAGTTATGAAGGGGTTATGCTCTGCTTGGTGCACAATATGGCAATCCTCCCTTGTGGTGGACAGTTATGGTTGATCGATACCTTGATGACGAGTATGCCTGCCCTCATGTTCCCATGCAGTCCAACATCGGGCCACTGTCGCATCTGAATGCCCCACAAATCTGAATATTGCTCGATTTGACCAACTAGCCAAATGGCTCCCCATACCAGGATACCAGAAGTAACACCGCTGTGCCTCTCCAAAATGCTGGAAGAATGTTGCTGCCATATTCGCAGACGATGATCATTTTGGGTAGGCCTCTTTAAAACTCTGTCAGGTGCTGATAACGCAGTCCCACACAAGTACATGGTATCTTTGTGTCCTTTACAGTGATCACTCAACATCTGACATTATTCATACCCCTTATATACCTTATCAGGCCGGGTAATAACAATAAATGCGAACAACACTAATGCACGCTGGTGGCCGTACTACCTGTCACAGAGAATTGCAACTCTGATCATTTACACATTCGCCGATGGTGTATACATGTACAAAGTTACATTGACATCCAACCATTTCTTCTGGGTGCTTCAATTGTTTTATTAGGCAGTATAAAAATAACAGGGCTGTGTTGGAGACAAGGTCGCAAGTTTTGACGTAGAATACATACCGCATGATAAGTATCATTGAAATAAAATGTTGTGGGATGGCTACTATGCTGATTCTGAGGTGGGAAGAGTGAGCTGGTCTGGCCTCGCTCAAGAGCGATCAATTTCACAGCTGGACTATTGCCCGCCGCCCGCATATTTACCTCAGGAAGGAGGGGCTTGCAGTGGGATGTGCTGGCCTCTCCCTGATATAACTAGGAGACTCTGGATTACTACCCCAGAAGGTTTTCCATCGAGCGTGTTCTGGATGTATACACCTTCTGGAGTATTCTGGAGAACTCACTTCTCAGGAAACATTTCGAGAAGCCAGCTTGTTTATATAAGGTAGACAGGCAGTCAGTCAGTTCAGTGTTGCGAGTGTCAGTGCTGAGAGAATGTTGCTGTGGAGTACTGAGTACTGTATGTGTACTGCTGTAAAATCCCAAGTACTGTGTGTGTACATGTACTGCTGTGAAGTCCCAAGTAACACAGTGGAGTACCGAGTACTGTGTGTGCAGTGCCGTGAAGTATCAAGAACTCTGTGTGTGTGTGTGTGGTGCTGCGGAGTACTGAGAATGTGTACCTATACTGCCATTAAGGTCAGTCGGAGTTGTGTTCCAGTTGAGTGTTTGCCGTGAGGTTGTGTTCTGCTCCATTATTAGTTCAGTCTCTGTCTGCACTGGTGATTTTGAACTTTTTGGAATTCTGACAAGCCACTCTTTTCTCCTTCTGATTGCATTTTTGATAATTGCAAAGCCATTTATTGTCCGTATGTTGTAATATTCTGTGAAATAAATTTTTTGAATGTCTCTACTTTCTTCTTCTTCTTCTTCTTTTTTTTTTGCTGCAAACTCGTAGAACTTACCGAGACAAATCAAATGACACATGACACAACAATGACTTGTAGTTCAGAGCTACATTAACTGTTAGCAGCGTGGCACAGAGATTTTAGTATCTTAAAATGGTGGAAACATTACATCAGCTGTTGATGTCACAGTCTTGTTTCTGGATCAGCAAGATATAACAGATATCTTGGATTCAGGAGGTCAAATGAACTGTATCGCGATTGAACTGTCTAAAGCATTTGATAGGGTGGTTCATGGAAGACTACTGGCAAAAATGAGTGCAATTGGACTAGACAAAAGAGTGACTGAATGGGTTGCTATATTTCTAGAAAATAGATCTCAGAGAATTAGAGTAGGCAAAGCTTTATCTAACCCTGTAGTAATTAAGAGGGGAATTCCTCAAGGCAGTATTATTGGACCTTTATGCTTTTTGCGGATGATGTTATTCTATATAGAGTAATAAATAAATTACAAGATTGTGAACAACTGAAACATGACCTCGATAATGTTGTGAGATGGACAGCAGGCAATGGTACATTGATAAATGGGGTTAAAAGTCAGGTTGTGAGTTTCACAAATAGGAAAAGTCCTCTCAGTTTTAACTACTGCGTTGATGGGGTGAAAGTTCCTTTTGGGGATCATTGTAAGTATCTAGATGTTAATATCAGGAAAGATCTTCAATGGGGTAATCACATAAATGGAATTGTAAATAAAGGGTACAGATCTCTGCACATGGTTATGAGGGTGTTTAGGGGTTGTAGTAAGGATGTAAAGGAGAGGGCATATAAGTCTCTGGTAAGAGCCCAACTAGAGTATGGTTCCAATATATGGGACCCTCAGCAGGATTACTTGATTCAAGAACTGGAAAAAATCCAAAGAAAAGCAGCTCGATTTGTTCTGGGTGATTTCCGACGAAAGAGTAGCGTTACAAAAATGTTGCAAAGTTTGGGCTGGGAAGAACTGAGAGAAAGACGATGAGCTGCTCGACTAAGTGGTATGTGATATAGATGTTTCCGAGCTGTCAGCGGAGAGATGGCGTGGAATGACATTAGTAGACGAATAAGTTTGAGTGGTGTTTTTAAAAGTAGGAAAGATCACAATATGAAGATAAAGTTGGAATCCAAGAGGACAAATTGGGGCAAATATTCATGTATAGGAAGGGGAGTTAGGGATTGGAATAATTTACCAAGGGAGATGTTCAATAAATTTCCAATTTCTTTGAAATTATTTAAGAAAAGGCTAGGAAAACAAACAGATAGAGAATCTGCCACCTGGGCAACTGCCCTAAATGCAGATCAGTATTGACTGACTGATTGATTTCCTCTTTACAATAAAATATTGAACACTGTCATTGCACGTGTTGCCTAGAAACTACTTTGATTTTAAAATATTCATAATTTTGTAATGCTCACTGGCTGAAATATAGTTTTGAAACTACAGATACATTCTATGTCAAAAATGATACAGATGTTATAAAGATACTTTCTGTACAAAAAGGTATATAAACACTGGAAAACAATCAGTTGTGAATTTCTAAGGAACTTAATGTCTCAGTTTGGAACTTGTCTTCCCAAAGGTAGAAATCTTACATCAGTTGGGTATTACTACCGCTGTCCAAAGGAACTTCAGTAACTTTCTGTGTGCATAACTATATCAGTGCTGAGGGTGTCTGGTATAAGCATGGTTTAACTATGTGCACAATCTGTTGTGTCAGTGCACTAAACTTTTGCTGTCCGTTCAGTGCTGCTGTGAGTGCATGTGGACTGAAGCCTAGCAACAATAATTGAAGTATGCAGTTTTAACTGAATCAATTTGCTGGGAGCACTTCATCAAGATTGGACACATTTACGGTTGCTCTGATGACTCTATTGCTACGATGAAGAGCATGACCCAGGTTAACTCTTTATAGGTTGCTGGTAAATATATTTACCACTTCGGTTGCCATGGAAACTGTTCAGATGGCAATACCCTAAGTGGCCGTAACTCTCTGCTTTCTCGTCTAGTAACGCTCTCTGGTAAGAATATTTACTACTTTTTTCGTTACTCGCCCTTCGCAGCTATTTGAATCGTTCCACTTCGGGAAGTGGTACATGTTTACCAGAGAGCGCCACTTGAACTTCACTCGTGTAAGCATTGTGTTGACTGTAAAATACAGTTCATTTTAAGCGAGGTACTGGATTTTCCTAATTTATATAAAGTAACAATATATATTTTTGAATATTTTAATTATTTTTTGAATATAGATTACATAATTTGTGGTTAACTTTGAAGGATTTTATCAAAATTATCATTGGTCTACACATGAAGCCCCAATAAAAGCTAAATAGTGTGCTCTTTTGCATATTGATAACGTACTCATTTTCGATGCAATCGGTAATATAAATATCGGAAAATAGACTTCAGAGCTTCTAGTTACATGTTTTACATATGCCTTTTCCTACAATATTCTGGGGCCAACATGTTATATTCACTAATATGAAAACATGCAGCAAGACTCTAAGGTCATGGACAAACATTTTATCAGTCATAAGATGTAATAGCTTTCCAGATTATGAAAAATGGATTTATATCTAAACAACACTTCATGTGTATTTTGGAAAAATAAATTTAGTCAATCTGTATGGTATTCAGTTCCTATGAGTTCAGAGGTGTATACATAAAATAATAATAATAATAATAATAATAATAATAATAATAATAATAATAATAATAATAATAATAAAATTTTCAGGGAAATTATGGATGTAAGAACAGAGTGCCACATGTAGTGGCTAACACCAGGGCTTCCCATATGGGAGGGGTGACAAATCAGACATTTATTGGGGGGATATATCCCAAAATTCCCCTCACTCCCGTAGACACTTGCCTGCCAGAATGCATATATATGCTATTTTGTAAGACATTCTTATACAATCTCAGAAATTAATTTTAGACGATGGCTTGTTTTGAATCGTGTTGTTTGTAAGGGGAATTATGGGCCTTAGTTCTATTAAAAATAATAAATAGAAGATGTAAAAAATAGATGTAGCCTGTGTTCTTAGGTCAGTCTTTTCTGCCCATGACCCCATGATTCTAGTGCAATTTTCACAGCCAGTGTGGCGTTTATAATTGTATATACTTCTTGCCCCATGCTTTCCATCTGTATTTTGCACCTATTATTTGCAAAACACTGTGGAAAGTTGTCATGTAAGCAACGTGGTAAATATATTTACCAGTGTACACTCAGTGGGAAAGAAATCCTATTTTTTACATCTTCTATTTATTATTTTTAATAGAACTAAGGCACATAGTTCTCCTTACAAACAACACGATTCAAAACAATGTCTTGACTCAGATTTTGGTCAAAACCTAAACAGTAGACCCCAATGACATGGTTTTTAACCAAATAAGTAATATATTTTGTTCCCCAGGGTTTTGCCCTATAAAGGGTTAAGGTCATATCCCATAAAGAAAGGACGTTGGTGATTTTTTATTCTTTTTATTTTCTTCAGTTTTGGGCCAGTTATGTATGTTGGTGTCGGGCCCATGTAAATTTGTCTTCATATATGTAAGTACTACATGCACTTTGCTTTGGTAATTTTGAAAACTTCTCATCTTGTGTTATGGTGTGAACTCTATATTTGTGGCTAGAAAACAATAATATTAAAGGGTAACCTTAAAAACAAATTAATAGTAATATTTGGTGTATTAAAAAAACTGCATGCTGCATTTGCCATGAGAATGTCATGTCAGCATTGTTTTAACTTAATGTCTGGTATCAATTTATTTTCATTTACTGATTATATATTCATATTTTAATTAATCTGGAACCTTGTAAAACCTTTAATTACAGCTTATATTGTATCATTAGGCTTTGGGCATTGATTCATACTTCATTCATGGAGAATCTTATTAACGTGTTAAGGCCAAGCCTAATATTTTAATCATCATATTAACTTTGGAAATTCTTTGTTTAAAATTTATTCTCATGTAACTGAAACCTCAAAATTATTCTTAACCTTCATATGGGTTACTGTTATGTAGAATAATGGTGTGTGGCCTCCAGAGAGGCCTGGTGCAGGTCTTTCGATTTGACGCTGTATACTGTAGGTGACCTGCCCATCTGTGAGGATGGGATCCTGATGATTTCCTACACACACCCAGCCCCAGAGCTATCGGAATTAACCAATTAAGGTTAAAATCCTCGACCCTGCTGGGAATCAAACCTGGGACCCCTTGGACTAAAGACCGGTATGCTGACCATTTAGCCATAATGTTATATGGCAATGTGATTTCAGATTGTTGCTTCCCTTTGTTGTCTGATATCTCTTTTGAATGGGGAGGGCACTGTTTTTGGTGCCTTTTGTTTTTAATCGTGAATTGTTCTTGAATTGTGGGGGGTGTTGACTGGTATTATATGGGCGTGCCTCCTTGAATTTTAATTTATTACGCTGTTATCCTTGATTTTTGGAATTATGTAATCATCCACTGGGATTTAATCATACTAATCATTTGCTTGTTACCTATCCTTGTTATACACTTCTGGTATGAATCATTAAAATGTTAATTCCTTTCATTTTACTGAACCAAAATATGAATTATGCTCAACTTTAATCTTGAATTTTTGAGGTACCCCATTCTAATATTATTTTGTTATTACTTTCTATATCATCATTATCATTTGTTAAGTGACCTTTAAATTTTATCATTAAATAATTTATCAACATTACCTTCATTTCCTCATTTCAAGGAATTTTCTTGGGGAGCTGGATTTTGGTAGATTTATTTTAGTCAGGTCTTCACCTTCCAGCTTGTTGCCATCTGTCATGACACTGCACGTTCCACAAGATATCACTGTCACTGGTAAGTCTATTATACGTTGTTGGTGTAACGATTATAAAGGAAGGATATAAATTATATTGAAAAAATAAAAGTCAGTAATCCAAAAAAAGGTTTATTAACATCATCAGTTTAAAATTAAGTCAAACTCCAGAGTAACAGATTGCTGCTATTGTACGGCTAACTGCAGACCAAACCTGGAGAGGGGAAAAAAAGTTGAAATAAGCAATTTTGTGACAAAATACATTTCTGAGGTGAAGAGATAACATTTAGATTAAACGTTTACAATTAATCTTCCATTTAAAAAAAAGGAGAACACAACAAGTACATGTCGAACTTTTGTGGCTCTTGTTAAACACCATGAGAAAATAAAGGCATGCAAAACTTGTATTTCTAAATCGTTAGTGAAGGGAGATATGGAAAAAACGAAGAAAAAATGTTATTAAAAGCTCAGTCAAACAGTATTTAATTTGCTGGCCAGAACACCATTTTCCTTTCAGTTCTGAAACTTCATTCCATAAGAATTAGGTTTGGTTTGAAACATCTCATAGAGGCAGAAAAAAGAAACCATCGATCAAAATAATGAACAAAAGCAAACTAACTTCTTAAAGTCTCACAAGTTGTAAGCCCATGGATTATATGGCTTGAAATGTATCTAAAAATTTTATTGAAATTAATGTGACTAAACAATAAGAAAAGAAAGTGTCTTGAAGAGATTCAGGAAGTCTGAACTCAACAGTGGATAACATTTTTACGGCCTTTTCCAGGAGAGCAGAACGAGTCTTATTGGTGGTCACATGCTAAATCAGGCTAGATTACTTTTTCCTTATCCAATTTGATTTATTACAAAGTGAGATGGGTTCAAAAGTAAAATTATAATGTGTTTAAAGTACAGCTATAGAGTTTAGGCCAGGTACTTACCGAGATAATCATCCATCAGGGTGCCAATAGCAAACTGGAAAGAGAGAATACAGTAAGTTATTAAAGGTATTTTATATATATATATATATATAAAAATAAATAAAAAATTGAAATCACACAACGCATTTAAGTTTGTTAACAAAAATGTATTTTAACCATTATTTAATACAGTCTACAGCAGAGTATTGGTCCAATTACAGTAGACTAACTGAAGAAATACACTGAGTGACAATTACAGAGAGACAAAAGAAGAGCATAAAAACATAGAAAAAATAAAAACTAGTAGCAGAGGCTGTTATGCACACCAAATATATCATACAGTCATACATAATGTTATAGTAACATGAACAATCATTTATAGAAAATTAAGATTCAGTGAGCCACATATATTATCTTTACAGCAATGGTCATACTGGTAACAAAGAACAAAAATAGAAGCATCTCTCTTAAGAGTACAGTTATATAAATGAAATGAATAACTCTACAAATGTGTGCATGCATAAGAAAGGGACCATTTCTCGGTCAACAGTTTGCAAAATAATTGTAAAAAAAACATTCAAGGGAGTAAAATGTTGAATTTTCGTTTTTGATACCTATGTATTGCTTAGACCGTCATCTTCTCACTGCGTGAATTTAAAATCCCTCTGACAATAAACTGCTAAAACATGAGGTTTATTTAATACTCAGAAAAGGAACCACTTTTCGCATCGTAAGCGAGGCTCCACACACTTACTTGCTCGCGCTCATAGCTGCGCGAGCATAAGATAAGATGACTCGGATATCTTATGCTTGCGGATATCTTGTCTTATGATAAATAAACCTAGCTGGGCACTTTTAATAAAGGTAATAGGTTTCATGAACATTCTGTCTGCTTCAAACATTTGCGATACCAATTCAGTCATTCAGTGTATTTCATACTGTAGAGAAGTGTGGTGTTTTCCTTATTATTCGTATAGTTGAATTTTTAAGTTTATTAAAATGTTTTAAAATTGATTAGGTTCCAAAATAAGGAGTAATAATTCTCATTATGTCAAGGCCTCATGATGTAGCAGATGTTATGGTGAAAGCTTTAAAACAATATACAGAGAGTGGCTTGCCGCTGGAACTATGGAATGTTATTTCGAAACACTTTACCGCACCCCTCGAGTTTGAAAGTAAAAATTCTGGTGAGGATAGTGAACCTTTTGAAATTCCCACAAGAGATGAGTTGCAGGAGGACTCTGTTGATGCAGACGTAAGTGTTCTACAGTGGCGGCTCGTGGATATCAGCAGTGGGGGGCGCGCCTTAGTTTCATAATTCCATAATATATCTCAAGTTCTTCAAACCAAGTTATCAAGATATACACTTCGAACACTATACGGTGCAATACATATGCAATGATTTTGATTATGATGATGATTATTATTATTATGCGTGAATGGCCCCTTCCGGAACACACGAAGCTTTATTTATGATTTCGTTTGCGGAGGATCCAGGATGCTTTCATCTGTCTTCCGTCCATTTGGTACCTGCTCTTTTTGGTACTTCATTCTCTGGAGTAACTTCCCACTTGTCAATTTTATTTCTATATATATTTCGATTCAAAATGTTTTCGGGTTGAATTTGTACGTTCTTCATGTCATCACTCAAACAAGACGCGACATTGACTTTACCAAGCATTTCAGAGTCCATGGTACTATTGATATCACCCCTGTGGTGATCCATTTATCTCCTTTCCTAGAACGGGAGAATAACAGGCAAGGAATGCAGTAAAAGGTTTCTGAGATATCACTTCCACATATCTGCGCGTTCTTGTTATATACGTCAGGAGAATTAACTTGTCTTTGAAAAGCCCTATTTTCATTTTCCTTGGTATCCGGTTTTTTCAACGAGAAGTCTGGTGTCGGCCTACCACACTCCTTCAGTTCGACTTTCTTTTCGATAGAAAGAGAAGAAAACGTTACTTCTTTAATATGTTCGACGGTAATCATACTGTACGAAATGCAAACATAACATAACATAACATAACACTACGCCTACATATAAATCACAACCTTTCTCCTAATTTCTCCTCGTCACAGTCACCTCACGAGATCATTCATCAACACACAGCTAAACATCGCGCTCTCCACTGAGTATCGCCAACATGAGTCAAGTGCGAGGAGACAGTAGTTACAGTCGTTACTCGTTTCGTTAGTTAATAATCCTTAAAAATTACAAGACTATTTTAAATATATACCGGCACATTTAACTCAGGTAAGTGCCTCAGTAAAATAGTTCCTAGTTTTAGGAGAGAAATGGCACAAACTGACCCCTGTTAAATAGAAATCGAACTAGCAATATTTCGGGTAGGTTGGCTGCAACGATAGGTCGCAGCAGAAACGCGCCGGAATCTCCGTTAGAACAGCACATCTCTACTATGCCTCTGATTGGCTCCCTCAAGGCCAGTCGAGTGAGACTCGGAGTATTTGGTCCGCTATGAGAGAGCGCCCTCCTGCGCAGGGCCAGCAGCGCATCGGGCCGTAGTGCACTACAACTCGTGCCCTTGACAATAATAGTAAAATATTTCCCTTGTTAACATTTAAGATTAAAATTCCCTAATTTAATGGAACCCCGTGGGGGGCGCGCGCTTTAGCGCCTCCCAGACGAGTCGCCACTGGTGTTCTACATGATGTTCCCAAAGTTCAAACAACCTCCGAATATATGGAGGAGGTTAAAGAATTTGTATACAAGGGTTGTGGCTGTACAAAAAATTGCATTGGTTTTTTCCCAAAAGCTTCATTTATTCTTTGAGAATAGAATGTCAAGAACTGGATTACAATTGTGGAGAACATGTCAATCACCACCACGTATTAATGATGGGTGTGATGAATGCATTAGTACAAAACCAGCCAATGACGACAGCTGCTGAGGAAAAAATATGACAGGAAAGAAACTTGCACAATTTATCATTTCAAAGGGCAGGAGGTGTCAGTCAGTCATTCTTTCAATTTGTATTCACTTCTGGCTCTAAGAGGCTAAAAAATTTAAAGGAAAAGTTCAAGAAAGAAGGGGTGCAGCCTAAAATTCACCAAAACATTTAAAGACTTCTCAGATAAAATCTATTCCTTTTGATGGTCGTAACCATGCAGTCAACTTTATGAATAATTTCAGTGAAAAAAATGCACTTGTCTTGCCAAGCCGGATCCCTACAAAACGAAGAAGTGATCTAATGCTTCTCCCAACCAGCATGTCTAAGAAGTACGTTCAGACATTATACTCTTACAGTTGTAAATCATTAGAGAGAATTCCTGTATCACTCTCGTTCTAGTATTCCATCTGGCGTACATTTTGCAGTAACATAGTAGTTCAGAAACCCAAGACTGATCTTTGTATGACTTGTAGAAGCAATCAAACTGTATTAGGGAAACTGTCAATTATGGATGAGGAGGAAAAAGAAATCTGATGGAGAAGGCTATACAACATCTTAATTACGTCCAAGCAGAGCGGACTGCTTACAAAAACACCACAGACAATTGTAGATAAGGGATTAGACAACTGGAAACTCCTTTGTCTCTGGGGCCACATAGCTGTAACACATACAAAGGGACAATGCATTATAGTTTTGATTTTGCCCAATGGGTGCACTTACCATACGATCCGCAACAAATCTTGTAATACATCAATGTAAAATATAAAAGGTGAGTTTGAATTGAATAGGAGGATTTTTTTGCATTTTATATGGATGTTATTAAGAAACATATCTAGGCTTTTCTATTAGCTCTCCATTCTACCAGTAACTTTCTTACATCCAGTCCTTTAAAACAGCAATAACAAGAGGTTCTGATGCTTCACCTCCCATATCTGATCAGAGTAGCACAGTCAGTCACTCTGTAAAAATGTTTTCCTCCTCAAAAACTTAACATTTTGTTAGGAAGAGCATGATAAAATACAATTTTACAATTTTGTTTTACGTCACACCAATACAGATAGATCTTACAGTGATGATGGGATAGGACAGGGCTAGAAATGGGAAGAAAACGACTGTGGCCTTGATTAAGGTACAGCTCCAGCCTGGTGTGAAAATGGGAAACCACAGAAGAAAATCACCTTCAGGGCTGCCAACAATGGGGTTGAAACTTACTATGTTCCAAATGCAAGCTGATAGCTGTGTGACCCAAACTGTACAGCCACTTGTTCAGTACAAAAAAAAAGTTTTGTCCACATTATAAACGTCTTCTTCCTTATAACCTGCAATAATGGAGGACACTTTCTCTTTCCACTGTTCAATATGCAAGCCAGCAACAACAGCAGATTCCTCATTATCTGATAGCCAAGCAGGCATCAATTTTTGGTAATGAGACGAAGTCTCTTAGTGCATTGGCACTGCCGGTGGCTGCATGTAGCCTAGGCAGTGGCCTCCACGGTATGCACTAGCCAGCGTATTGGTAGGTGTGCTAGATACCAACTGATGAGCCCACCCAAGCACACGAGGGCGAAACGCTGGTAACCAAGAATGAGTTAGCTGGAAAATTTATAATGTCCAATGACGGACCATTTATATGGGTATTATAAATTTACTCATTCGGGACAAATGTTTCAGATTCCCTATGGGAATCAACATATACATATATCATCTGATAGCCAAGCAGGCATCAATTTTTGGTAATGAGACGAAGTCTCTTAGTGCATTGGCACTGCCGGTGGCTGCATGTAGCCTAGGCAGTGGCCTCCACGGTATGCACTAGCCAGCGTATTGGTAGGTGTGCTAGGTACCAACTGATGAGCCCACCCCAGCACACAAGGGCGAAACGCTGGTAACCAAGAATGAGTTAGCTGGAAAATTTATAATGTCCAATAACGGACCATTTATATTGGTATTATAAATTTACTCATTGGGGACAAATGTTTCAGATTCCCTATGGGAATCAACATATACATATATCATCTGATAGCCAAGCAGGCATCAATTTTTGGTAATGAGACGAAGTCTCTTAGTGCATTGGCACTGCCGGTGGCTGCATGTAGCCTAGGCAGTGGCCTCTACGGTATGCACTAGCCAACGTACTGGTAGGTGTGCTAGGTACCAACTGATGAGCCCACCCTAGCACACGAGGGCGAAACGCTGGTAACCAAGAATGAGTTAGCTGGAAAATTTATAATGTCCAATAACGGACCATTTATATTGGTATTATAAAGCTACACTGTTGTGCAGTTCAATCTTCACTTGTCCATAGCACAGAGGTAAAAGCATACTTTGGGACCATGAAATTGGCGTCCATATCCGCACCTAGAGAGTCCGCAAACGAGAGGTAACATTATCATTGTTATAGGATTTATACTGGAACATAAATTTCTGTCTGCAACTTAGAGGAGTCTGTAAGGAGACATTTCACTATACAATGTACCATAATGATATCATATTTGTCAGTGACTATTCCATACATTAAAAAATAATGTCAAGGGATGAAAGACAAGATGACCTAATTAAGGAGCATTCTGTACAAATGGAAAGAGAACAGCATGAGAGATAATTACAGTTCCAGCAACTATGAAGTCAGAGGCATGTCCAATGTGGAATTGCTCCAGTAACCATCTTCATAAAGTATTCTTATATATTGATGAAGGCTTTCAAGGAGAATTTCAGCTTGACAATGTGATCTTTCTGGATCTTAGGCTGCACTGATAAACATGGGAAAACAACAGAATTACCTGATAACTTGTAATAAGTTTTAGAACCATTATAGGCCTAGTAGTGATCTTTGTGGTGAGATTCCGTTGTATTGTATTGCTTTAGGTGAAAAACAATATAAATTCAATGTTTCTATACCATCAATTGTCTGAGTCTTCTTGTCTAAAAACAAGCAAGTGTATGGGAGCATTGCTGTTCCATATGCTACATTATCTTTCAGGATAAGAGCCTGTACTGATTGTCATAAAAGGAGCAGCTTGACTCCACCCTCTAACTTCTGGGAAAAATGTTACAAGTGTTATCTGATATTCTTAAAGAATGGAAATTGAAAGTGAATAGAAAGAAAATGAGATGATAGCAGTAGAGTGTGAGGAGACAGAATCTGAGAGTGAAATCACAATGGAAGGAGTGGAAACAGCTGTCAAATCAATGAAAGTGGGAAAAAAACAGCTGGACTGGATAAACTGTGTGTGGAGATGATAAAAGCAGCAGGACCCGCAGAGCTATAATGGCTGTATTGGCTATTCAGAAGCATTGGAAAGAAAAATGGGTACCAAATGACGGGAGTAAAGGAGTAATAATACCTATATTTAAGAAGGGGGCAAAAAGATATATGATAATTATCAACTTTTGAAAAAGGCTATCAGTAAAACTCATGCGCAACAAAAAAATCTAACAATTCTCGACATACCCCGGCTTTGCAAGAGACTATTCTCATTTTAGATCCCGTATTGAAAATCAATTGAAAGGAGAATAATAAAACTTTGTTTTACACCTATTCAATACTTAACTAGCATACAAAATTAGGATTTCTTCCCTATTTTAATGCCAAATTATTAAAAACGTGGTACATGTTTTGCTCATTTTCTGAGCATCTTTAGCCATATTGTCATCACAAGGTTAATTAGGAACATTGATCTTGAATATGTATACATGATTTGTCATTAGCAAACTTAAATAATACAATTTTTAAGGACCCTGATTAAACATAATTATCTTATATATTATGTCATATGGCTGTGATATAGGATATACAAATTATTAACACTGAAATTAAAATTATTACAATAATCCTGCATGTGACGTCAATTAGTTGGTCTAAGTGTAACAATTTTTTTCACGTTCTATTAATACTATTAATTTTCTTAAAAGTTTGTTGCGAGAACTTAAAAATGTTTTATTAAAATCTTGAAGGATCTTTGTCACTGCATATAAACTTGAGAAATGAACTTTATTACACTCTCAAAACAAATTATGAGATCAGGCGCAATTATTATTGTGTTCGTCATCATAACATCTGAAACTCTAATGTGCCGTAGTTTATTATAGGTGATGATGTTGCCTACTTTGAAATTAACATTTGTTGAAACTTGTTCAATAAAACATTTGCTGTTGTCTATTCAAGATTTGAATATCTTGTGTGAGTGAGCAGGGCCTAGGTCTGATGGGGACTCTCAAGCTTTATGTTGATAGTTGAATTGTGATTTCTATTAACTATGCAATGAGCTTGTTGACATATCTGTAACGAGGGAAAATTTCGTAAGGATAAACTATATATGATGTAATATCGAGGCCTCTTGTTAAAGGATCAACACTTACCCCTTCGACTCCTGCCTACGTATCTGCTATTGTTCTCGGCTGTTTGATGAGTGCCTGTCGTTCTACTAGCAATCCTTGTGTTGTATGTGCGGGTACGTAACCACGGGAAGTGGGGAGAGGAAGTTGCAGTGGGCGACATCATAACGGATGGAATGGTTAGTGGAGGGGAATATCCAGAAATAGTACTGGAGGGGGTGTTTGTTCTCTTAGATTGACTATTAATATTGTCAGAAATGAAAATATTGAAAATTTTTGTCTATCAAGTTTAAATGTTTGTATTAAATTCGGTAATTGTTCAATTAAAGGGTTCTTAACTTCACGGACAAAAATTTGAAACGTTAACATTCGATAATCACTTCATTTCTGCTCTGTCGACACCTAGAATTCACATGGAAGAACTGTTATCCCGGCTTAAATTCAATTCCAATAATAACACAAGCATCACACAGTTAAAAATACCAATCATATCAAAGAATGAGTTATAGACTATCATGGACTTGCCTTCGACCCACGCAAACAATCGATCGCTGCAATTTCTGTAAATTTTACGGATAAACCGTAAAAGTTGGCAGGTATGAATCACACTCATATCTCACGTAGCAAAAATATTTTAAATGTTAATAAGAAAAGAGAATGAGAAGAAAGATAGAAGGACAGTTACAAGAAGAGCAATATAGGCTTTCGTAATGGAAGATCATCACTTCACCCTATCTTCAGTATGAGGCAGTTAACTTCAGGGAAAAACATTGGGAATGTGAAAGAAACATGGTCATGGCATTCCTTGATTTTGGAAAAGCTTACAATAGTGTACCCAGAGCAAAGGTATAGAAAGTAATACTACAGAAAGGATTTGAAAAACAAATGATAGAATATGTGCAAGCAACGTACAAAAATTGTTGTAGCAATGTCCAGACACATGTGAGGAAAACAGAGTGGTTTTGGAATGAAACTGGACTACGAGAACAAAGTGTGCTGTCACCACCCTTATTCATAATGGCTATGGATGAAATTGTGAAAGAGAGAAAAGTAAAATATAGGGACAGGGAGCTGAAGGTAATGCTGTTTGCAGACATTGTGGTGTGGGGAGCAAACAAGAAGTACAAGGGCAACTTGACATGCGAAAATCAGTGTGGAAAAGAGTAAGACAATGTTGTTGACTAGAGGAGAAATGGAATGGAAAGGAATTCTAGAAATAAAGGGACAAAACCTTGAAATTGTGGAGAGCTTCAAGTACTTAGGAAGGGGACTGATGCAGGATGCAGGACTAGAATAGAGATCAGTAAAAGGATTCAACAGGGAAATGCATTTTACCAGAGTATGAGAAACCTTGTGTAGAGGGAGGGAGGGAGGGAGGGAAGAAATACCAATGAAGTGTAAGTAGGTGATATATAAGATGTACTACTGCCCATTACTGACATATGCAGCAAACACCTGGACACTGATAAAATGAAGGAGAGTAAAATCCAGGGCAGTGAAATGAAATTTTTAATAAGTATATTAGGAAAGACACAGAAGGACAGAATAAGAAATGAGGATATCAGGAAGGAGATCGAAGTGGAAATGCTTTACGACAGTCTGGAGAAGGATAAACTTAGATAGTTTGGATAAGTTAAGAGGATGAAAGAGGGAACTGCCATAGTGTAAGATGGAGTCCCAGATAAGAGTGAGGGCAAGAGGGAGACCCAGACTAAGGTGGTTGAAAATGATCTAGAATAGTATAATTAAAAGAAACCTTGATTGGAATACAGTTCAGAAGGAACAATGATGGTTGGATGAAGGATGTCATACACATACCAACCTGGCGGGAGCTGGAAGAGGGAAATGGGATGATGATGATGATGATGATGAAAAAGAAAACTAAGTTACTGTCGACAGGAAGAATGTCAGTGAAATCCAAACCAATATACAGCTGGATGGGACCAAAATAAATCAAGGAAAAAAGTATTGTTATCTGAGAAATAAGCTCACTGGACAAAAAATTAATCACCCATGGAGAAATTATCACAAGGATCATTTAATACAATGTAACACTGCCTCTGGACTTGATAACTTCCTGGATTCAGTTAGGAAGCGAGTCCACAACGTTGTGCAGGTACGCCACATCCAGGTTAAGCCAACTGAGGATCTGATTGTGCAATACCACCAAATTGCGGGGAAGTTGATGTCTGCATTAAAGCCGCTGTTCCGACATGTCCCACAGATTTTCAATGGTGTTCAAGCCAGGTGATTTTGCAGGCCAATCAAAATGTTTATAGGGTGGGGGAGGGGTGTTCATAAAAAACCAGTCACATATGCACCCAGCTCGATGACCTGATCATGCAGAATGTTTAAATATACTTGCTGATTCATGTTAGTAGTCACCTCAGTGAGTGGGTCCAATCCATGATACAAAAAACACTCCTAAACATCATAAACCCACCTCCAGCTTGAACCTGACCTTGCATACATCCAGGATGAAATGCTTTATTTGGCCTTCGGTACAATCGACGTACGTCATTGGAATACAGGCAAAAAAACTTATTCGTCAGACCACATTATGTTCCACCAGTCAGCTACTGTCCATGTTTGATGATTTCTAGTCGATTAAAGATGTGCAGCTTTATGTGCCTCTGTGAGCAATGGCCTTGCGAGGTCATCATCATCATATTCTAAAGGCTAAGCCTTGTCGCTGCAGCCACTGTTGTCTATCTTGAGCCAGTCTTTTCAACTCAGCATTGGTCTTGCATTCCATCCTCAGAAGCAGGTTCTTGAAGTAAGACACTCTGGGTCATCCTCTTCCTCTTTTTCCAGCAATTTTTCCTTCAATGATATTACAAAGGAACTCCTCATGCCGCAGAATGTGACCAATAAATTTTATTTTCCATTTTTCAATTTCGGTTATCAGACTCCGTTGTTCTCTTATCTCTCTGAGGACTTTGGTATTGCTCTTCATTTCCGTCCAACTTATCCTCTGCATTCTTCTCCAGATCCACATTTCAACTGCCTCTAGTTTTTTCTTTTCTTGCATTCCTAATGTCCAGTTTTCGCAACCATACAGAAGCACGCTCCATACAAAGGTTTTTGCAAAGGCCTTCCGAGTTTGAATATCTATTTGTTGGCCAGCAGATGCTTTTTATCTTGGAATGCTCTCTTTGCCATGGCTATGCTCTTCGTGACTTCTGATATGCTCCGATTATCACTCGTGATCAGGGTTCCCAGGTAGCAAAACTGTTTCACTTGTTCTATTTTATCAGGGCCAATTTTTAAGTGTGTTACAGCTGTTTTCTTGTCTTTACATGTTTTTTGTTTTCCTTGTATTAATTTTGAGGTTCCATTTGTCTAAAGTTTCTGCTAATATGTTGATCACTGTCTGCATACTTTTACCTGTTTCTGCTAGTATGGCAATATCATCAGCAAATCTTACAGAGTGTACTTGTTTGCCATTAATTTTGATCCCCGTTGTTTTCTCCTTCATGACTGCAATGGCTTCTTCGATGAACATACTGAAGAGATAAGGAGACAGTGGACATCCTTGCCTAACTCCTCTTCTTATTTTGGCATTCTGCATTCTGTATAAATTTAGTGAGGCGTCTATCCTTCCAGTCAATTCCTGCTTTTTTCATGGTAAGGAAAAGTTGTTCCCAGTCTACTCGATCAAAAGCTTTCTCTAAGTCGATAAAGGTCACGTATACTTTCCTATTCTTTTCAATTCTTCTCTCCAGAATTAAACGTAATGCCAGAATTGCTTCCCTAGTACCCCTCCCTGATCGAAATCCAAACTGGTCATTATCGATGTAGTGTTCTAACTTCCCTTTAATTCTATTCTTGATGACGTTGAGCAGAATTTTGGAAGCATTAGACAGGAGAGTGACAGTTCGATAATCTGAACAGTCCGCGGCATTCCTCTTTTTTGGTATTGCAACAGTTCTGGTTTTACTAAAGTCAGGTGGAACTACGCCATTCCCATAGCAATGTGACACAAGCTGAAAAAGGTAACGTTTCATATCGTCACCCAAGTGTTTCAGAAGTTCTGCTGGAATGTTATCTGGACTGGGTGCTTTCTTTTCCTGGAGACTGTGTAGTGCTGCATTAAACTCTGAAGATGTGATTGAGGGACCCTTTCTGTATTCGTCTATCCCCTGTTCTTTTTTCAATGTAGCTGGTTGTATTATTTACATCGTTTCTTTGGTACAGGTCTTCAATGTATTCTTTCCAATGTTCACAGATTTCTTCAGTGTTGAACAGGAGATTTCCCATTTTATCTCTGACTATGGAGCTTCTGGTTTTTGGTTTGTGTTTTAGGGTTCTGATACTGAAATATGCCTTTTCCACCTGTCCTCTGATCATGTCCTTTTCTATAATCTCGCTTGTCTCCTTCATCCAGTTCTCCTTTGCTTCGCGACACTTTGATCTGATTTCTGATTTCTTTGTACCATTCTTTATTCCCTACTCTCCTCTCCTTATTCCTTTCGCGAATAAGGTTTATGATTTCATCAGTCATCCACGGCTTCCTCGGCTGTAACTGTCTTCTTCCCAGCACTTCCTCAGCAGCTTCATTTATACCATTCCTTATTTCCTCCCATTATGCACTGTCATGAAAAGTCTCCGCTAACTGATTAGTTTTCATTTTGTATGTCTTTTGTATGTCAGTGTTCTTTAAACTTTGTGTGTTCCATTTGTGCTGGGTCAATTTCATATTCTTCTTTAGCTTAATGTCACACTTGGCTAATACAAGATTGTGGTCGCTGTCCACATCAGGTCCTGGATAGCTGTGGCTGGATTTAATCTGGTTTCGATATCGCTGTCTGACTTATATATAATCAATCTGATATTGTGCATTATCTCCAGGTGCTTTCCATGTGTATCTTCTTCGGACAGGTACTTCAAAGAATGTGCTTGTTATAACCATATCATGCTGTTCACAAAATTCTAAAAGTCTCTGACCTCTTTTGTTCATGTTCCCTAGTCCGAATTTACCAGCATATTTCAAGTTCCTATGTGAACCAACAAAGGCATTGAAATCGCCCATTATGACCACACAATTTTTATTTCCTATGAGTTCCAACAAGCTTTCCATTTGCTCGTAGACTATCTCTACCTCTTCATCGGAACTGTTTAAAGTTGGGCAGTATACCTGAATGATCACTAGATCAACTGGAGTGGCTTTCACTTTGATCATCATCAATCTGTCACTTACATGATATGTGTTGATCACGTGACTGGACCATTTTCTTTGCAAGATAATAGCCACTCCATTCATTCCTGACTTTTCACTTCCACTGTACATTATTCTAAATTCGTCTGAACAGAAGTGTCCGTTTCCTGACAACCTTGTTTCACATATTCCTAAAATATCAAGTGTTGTTTCTTGCATTGCGATTTTGATTTCTTCTAGTTTTCCTGTTCTTAGCAACGTTTTCACATTCCAACTTCCTACATTGAATTTATTATGCACTTTCCTGCAAGGATTTCTTTGGATGACGACCTGAGAGGCCTTGCAGTCATCCCCTCTCCTGACGGAACTTGGGTTCCGAAGCCCACGATCAGTATTTACAGTTTCGCTCAAGCTTCTATCCATGACTGCTAATCTTGGGATTTTGCTTGTGCAGTGGTTTCCCATTGCCTTCTGCACATCAGGTTAACAGTCGCCCCTAACCTGGAGAACAGACGCTGCCCACAAGCCGCCCACTATGGGTCAGACGCTTGCAGTTATGAATTCCAGTGCCATTTCCTCCACTGAGGGTTCATCGCCCTACTAAGAGGACTCCTCCGCCCGAAGCCGTTGGTCCCCTCAGTTAGCTGGGTTATTTCCCGCCGCCCAACACTCGGCGTTGAGACGCTGGCTGTACAGCCTACTCAATTACCGCAGCAGGATATACCTGGCCAGACAGGCCCTTGCGAGGTGACCAACTCCGAATGTTCATTGCATGCAGTTCCCGTCGCAATTTTCTCTCATTAACAGGTTGGGATTGACCTTCGTTCATTGACTGCAGCAATTCCTGTAGGGTTTGGAAGCAATTTTGATTCACATAATATATAAGTAATAACGCATCTCTGGTCCCTCTCAGTCAGGATTTTTTTTTGACCACAATTCTGACTTCGTGTTTTGTGGCCACGTGTAGTACACCACTGCTTGTAGACACGTTTGACAGTCCGCTGTGAAACACCCGCTGTGAAACACCAACAAATCCAGCAACTTCACACACAGTATGGCCATGTGCACAGCCAAACACGATTGCCCCTTTTGCCACTCTGTCACATCCTTACATCTACTCATGCTGATGTACACTGGTCACTTGAAACATTGATGTCTCACTAACTGCTACTGCCTTATGTTCACATAGAGGCAGTGCATGTGAGGTTGAGCACAGGACTTGTTCGCTGCTCCATCTGCACAGGCTTAACGATCCATCTGTGCGTGCACACTAGGGTGACTAATTTTTTGTCTGGTGAGCTTATTTTTTTCTTTTGCTACTGGTTTAACATCGCACCAACATGTCAAAGGTTTTCGGTGACAGAAGAATAAGAAAGGACTGGATTGGAAAGATAGCAGCCATGGCCTTGGCTACATTACTGCCCCAGCATTTGCCTGGTCTGAAAATGGGAAGCCATGGAAAACCATCTTCGGGGCTGCCGATGGTGCGATTCAAGCCCAGCATCTCTCGAATGCAAGCTCACAGCTGCGCAATCCTAACCGTACGCAGCCAACTCACTCGATCTCTCGGAAATATGATCAGAAAAGTCAACAGCTGCATAAAGGAAGTAAAGATATGACAAACCCTGAGAAGGCAGGCATTTAAGGTAAAAGAAAATATTTTGATTAGTAAACACATCAACATAAAGATTAGGAAATCTTTTGCAAAATCATTCGTATGGAGGACGCTGCTTTATGGAAGTAAAAGCTAGACATTAGGAAAAACAGGGTAAAAGCCACCTTAAAGCTGAAAAAAGTGGATATCGTGTAAAACGATGAGAAAGAGCTGGAAACATTTCAAGAAGTCCTAAGGAAAGTAAAGGACAAAAGACTGTTCAACAAAATGGAAAGTAGGACAGACTGGACAGATATTGGGGACAAAATGGAAATGTTAACCTATGTACCGTTTTCATCGTCCTGATAACGAGAAAAACGAAGGTGTTACAATATTTACGTTTGCCATGCATGGTAATGAGATCACAGAGATTATGTAATTGAGCCAAACATCTAAAAAGAACGAATGTATTAAGTTAAATAGGCTGTGATTTCAGAATATATAAAATACGGACGCATAAAATCAAGGAGGCCATGAATGTGACGGCAAAGATGTTCATCTGGCGAATCAAGTATGCCTAGGTAACGAAATTAGACATAAAGGCATAAAGGATCCATGCGGCCGTGATAAAAAAAATAATAGAAAGTTTTTAAAATTGTTAAAAAAAAGAAGTGAGTGAACAAAAAAAAAAAAAAATTTATGCAAAACTTCGAAGCAAGTTCATCCACGAAGAAAATAGTCCTCGACAGAGCAAGAGCTAAAGATCCAGCACATTGAAGAATTTTTAAAGTTACGCCGATATCCAACCTAATATCGAGGCGGATAAGCAGAAGAAATTGAATAATATTTGGACAGTAGTCGGAATACAAACGGAAGGTCGTCGCGAAATACCAAAACAAATTAGACTTCTCATATGCTGAATGTCTGAATGAAAAACTAAGAGCTAATTCGATAATTTACTTGTTAAAGTCTGTTACGAGAAATTGACGTTGAATTTCTGCTATAATAACCTGTTACAAAACTATAATCTAGCCTCTTTGCAGTATATTTTGAAGGCTATGGTCACGACATTAATTACGATACTGGAAATGTTTCTTTCACATGTGACTAACGGCTACAACATGAGAGGCTAAATCGGAGATGGGGCTGACTTTCCGACGTAGACCGCCCAGCTGTTCCTGCTAGCCCGAGTCTTGAGGCTACCGCCTGATGATGACGTAACGGATGTTGGAGACTATCTACGCAGCCCTAAGATGACAACATCGGAGCCTAACCCAGTCATTTAACATCGGCAGTCGCAAGTTAAGTTCCAAAGAATTATTTTATAATCTTGAAATTTATGTGTCGTAGATTTAGTATATAAATACTTGCAGTAAACGTTGGTGTGTAGCTTGTTACGAAATTCTTCATGATGAAATCTCAGTCGATACTATCTTTGCAATGAGGTTATCCTAGTTGATTAATCATTATGGGAGTAGGTATTCTTCGAGTGTATATAATCAATGTCATGATATAGGAATGCTTAAAGTTAAACAAGGAGAGATTTCAAATGATGTTTTCAACCATTATGGAAATGAAACGACATACACAATGTGATATATTCCAGACGTAATGTTTTAAAGAAGATAATTAATTTCTGAGTTGTTTAGACTTGGTTACTATTACGATGTGACTACATGTGAGTAAATATTTTGTTTATACATGTGTTTCTTTTACAGAAAAACGTGATCATGTGTATTACAAATGAAACTTAACCCAGAAATGCACCGCTGTAGTATATTAACGATATGTTAAGATGATTTGCCGCCTAAATGGATGTGATTTATGTTTATGTAGGAAAGTAAGGATTTGAACGACATGTTGATGAGGTTATATGTGTAATTATTCGTTGAGATATATTTATGGTAATGAATGACGCGGTATTATAATGTTTAATATTGGTATATGGAGAGATAAATATACTTATGAATTTTTGGTAGTAAATACAATGTGTTACTAACCAATAATGTTATTTAACGTATGCAGCATGATTTTAAAATAGTAATGCAAGATATGTTGGGTTAATGATACATGTATACAATGAAATACGTCGCAGAATTCGTATGTTGGTTACCGTAAATTGTCTTCAGATTAAATCTCCAAATAAGGAATAAATAAGGGTAAACTTGTTGTCTTCATGGAGAATATGTCAACGTTGTAATGAATGTTATTTGATGTTTGGTCTCAAGGATATATTTTAATGGATAAAGCGACTTCATAATTTGAATTTCTACCACAATTAAATAAATAATGTTACTAAATATATTCCTACGAATTTTATGGTACTTGATTGGACATAGATGCAACCATAAATCATGATAGGTATAATTTCTGATAGAATTACGATAATAACTGATCATTATACGATACCTACATTTAATTTTAGGATGTAATATGATTATTTTTACCAAATGACATGGTCAAACTGACCAATATTTTTCATTTAATGATCGATATATGTTTAAAATAGCCATTTTTTGCTATTATATACTTGGAACTTACTTGCAACTGCTGACGTTACAATTTTGGAAGATATGCATTTCTTTAGTGACAAAATATGAATTCAATATCGACGAAAATAAGCATTTTTTTTAAAAAACCAAGAGCCGAGGGACTCTAATTAAGCATATTTATTATGCATTTTTCTAAGGCTTAGGGACTTGGATTTTCTTTTAACCAATATTAATTTACCTGCTTACCAACTGATTGTCGTTATTACTATGAGATACTTAATTTTAAAGAATATCTGACTACATCCTCATCAAATATGACTGGTACCTACGATTTATGTGATTATGAGAATTTTTCTTTGTTTTTATGATGCGTATAACAAGTATTTAGCAAGAGGATTAATTGAATCAGATCGTAGATAGTTTAGGTTTATATTTTTCGACAGAAAGAAGAGAAAGGTGATTGATGTAAATGACTGTTATCATATTTTCTTTTACGATTCTAGAATCATGAATAAAATTGTAGATTTATACAATTTAGAGGTTATTATTGAAAATAACCTGATATTATTATGGTAGATATGACGATTTTGAATTAATAAAAAAAAATTTTTTTTTTCTTGAATGAATGGACATGAACAACTTAACATTGATTCCGATGGATGGATGGTATCGCTGGTTAAATTTTTAAAAGGAAATGCGGGTTCCCAGTTGACCTCACGTTAAAAATACTATTCACAGATGCATTTTAATTATCCCTGAGAGGTGTCGCGTGGCAATTTGGAAACTATTTTGATAACAAATGTGACATGTGAAATGAAGATTGCGGCGTTGCTTAATTTTTTTTTAATGGCGTGGTCACTGATTTATTCATTGATTAATAGAAGCAAATATAGCTACCGACACTAAGCATCGTTTTCATAAATGCATTGATCCATTCTACTGATCCGAAGAGATGATAGTCGGAGGAGGGGAAAATAGCCGGGGCATTTGATAGGTCGCCCATGATGGCGCAAGAAAATTATTCCCCGCAGGATGGTGCACCTAGGATAAAGTATCTGAGGACATCAGAACGAGGAGGGGATGTGAACATTACATGAAGAGAAAACTAGTAGCAGAAGATGAGAAGAGTGGTAGGTGTAGCCTTTAGAACATGAATGAATGTGAATCATGGGAGAAAACACTATGACTCTGATCATCCACATGATGCTTTATGAAATTTTCTTCAATATACTTTGTCATAGATTGACAAAATTACTGTTAACATTCAAGTGGCAAAGGAAAAGAATAATCAAAATGATAGAAACAAGAACTTACAATTCCTGAAGCATCTACACGAGTTCCCACAATCTTCAATCTAATTTCATCATCTTGCTGGATGACGACATCCTGAATGGACCAAAAAAATATCAACATTATTATGAATATCAACTTCAAAATGAAAAGAATTAAAGAGACAGAAGTAAAAAATAAAACTGAAGACATGGAAAGAAATGTATTCACCATATGCAACAGACTATAATACACAGACAATGAAATACTTCAGTAAATAAGGAAGCAAACATGTCAATAACACCAGAGCAATGATCGTAGAGTTATAAAATTCACAGGAGGCAATGATTGGAATTCTTATTTTCTTAACATCATAATTATGTTTTGCATGAATATACAGTTTGCATATACAAAGGCATCTTATAAACAGACTGAGATTACATCCTAACGGAAAAAGGTCACTTTTTACAATGTAAACAAAAAAAAAAAAAAAAAAAAAGAAAGTCAGAGGTGTAAGTTGTGCCTAAGGGAATCTTAGACGATAACAACCAACTGTAGAAAATATGAAAGTGGTGTAGGCTAATTCTGCGATAAAACTAAGGTTAAGTTATAAGTAGGTTCCCACCTTCCAATACTTATCAATTTCTATATAATAAAAGACAAAGACACCTCCATACAGTCCATTAAGGCCCTTGGAGGAGTGGAAGGTAAAGGCTTCCACCATTGTTAACCACGGCACATGATGGGGTAGAGTGGTTAGCTCTACGCCCGCCCGCCTATGCCCCCAGGAATTAACCTGGTACTAATTTTGGGTGTAGGCTGAGTGAACCTCAGCGCCATATGCACCTCCGGAAGTGGAAATCTAATTTCTTAAATTTGACGACTTCCTGACGGGGATTCAAACCCACGTTCTTCCGGGCGAACCGAGCACGCCTTTACCGCCTCGGCCAGGCAGCCACTATTTCTACATAATAGTTTTATTAATTACATGTGTGCCGTTTCACAGTTCTTTATGCGAGCTGGTGGGAACAAATATGGAGTCCCAGCGATTAAGATGTTAATGCGAATGCATTTAACATCAATACGGATGGAAATGTAGTTATTTTCATTGGTTGGTTACGGAAAGAACCATGTCTAGAAGGCGCAGGAAAAGAATGACAAATGGACATTATTTAAACCTATTATTATAAAAAAAATTTCTCATCATTCATTACACAATCAGACCTTGAAGCAGCAAGAAGCCATCGAACTAGATTGAAAGAATCTACTTATCTGAAGCAAACAGCGTAATTTAGAAGAAAATATAATTCGCGGCTACACGCATAACATCTATTATCAAGATCTAATCGCTGCGCGAAATTTAAAATACAATAAAAAGGAGATTACCCAGATTATAATAGAGATACGTCGTGAATTGACGCGGAGCATATATAAATTTATCGGATACCGCTCAATAGTAAAAAGCATACGTACTGATCAGCTGTCGAGTGCACTTGCACTAACAAAAACATAGAGGAGCGAACTTCATTTTCCAAACAGAATAAACACTTAGCAATTATCCTAGCCGATTTGAAGCTGTCATATTGAACTAAACTGTACCATAACAGAACCTACACAATTTAAGCTTCCCAAGAGATATATTAACTGAAGAATGACTGCAATGAATCACATATTTTGTTGTTGCTCTGTTCCATACATACGAGACTCCACTATGAACCTGTAAAGAAGCAAGGCAACACTACTTGGACCTTGATGAGGCGATACGATGTTGATCAGCCCAGATGACCAGTAATCAGCTGTGAGGAACTACGATGAACCCGATCACTCGTGAAGGAACCAGATGACAAGATCCTAATCTCAGATGACTGGAGATGAGAAGACATCGAGACCACCTTAAGACAAGCTAAGTCCATTATCTGAGTCGTTTTCGTAAGTAAGAGAACATTGCCTTTTTATAATTAAATGTTGATATGTGTACTTCCGTGCGAAGACAGTGCGTAGACAAACGTCTAGGTGAGGTTGTAGGAAGTAGGTACTCATCTATGTGTAACGTCAGATCCATTAGTAGGCGTGGTCACCAAGTGATATTCCGATCGTAATGTTTCCAATGATATGCGAGAGTAAATGATTAGTGTTATTATTATTATCAGTGAAGAGTAAAGTGTGAAGTTGGTATTAATACGAGTGTTTACTAATATAATTAAGGTCACATGGTACGAGATCGTATATAGGAAGTGTTTATGAAGGAATAAGGCATTGTACTGCTCAGAGTTATAATGTTAAATTTGACACTATGACGGTAGGAAGTAAGGTGATATTTTAATAATGTCGTGGCACATTTTGCGTGCAGTTTAATGAATTGATATGCATATAATATAGTGAGAGGTTTATTATACGTGAAGTAAGAGTGATAATTGATGTATTATAGAAATGGTATAAGAATGATAGTGACTTATGATGGTCATATTTATTTATTTTTCTTAGAGTGAATAGTCATAATTGTCACAGGTGAGATGAAGTGATTTTCAAGTGATGTTTTCTGAGATTGTCATTGAATCTTTGCCAATTCCAAACGGTAGTTCTTAATCTTATGCAGAATCACGTAGTTTAGGATACGATCTAGACGCTGATGGGCAGTGCTATTATCCATGTTGAGATCATCTGAATAATCATGCAGGTAGACATGGTTGTACTTAGGCCTTCACTGAATTATTTCGGATAATTTTGACAACTCTCACAGTTTATAACCTCATTTCGGATAATATTCAAGCTACTAGACAGATCACTGGTGACATATATATTCACACAAGGATTTTTAGACGAAGATAGTGTCTTCCAACCAACTAGATTTTCCACTGGTAGTATGTTTGATAATAACTTAGTAGGATATGTGTGATGATGTTTCTTACAACCAAATACACACTTAAATTAATATTTATCCCTGAATTAAGGTCATATTATCTTAAGTCTATAATTTAAATCTTACGATAACATTATTTTGAGGGTGATTACGACTTCCAGTGGACATAGCTTAACTTACGGTGAATAACACAAGGAAATATGAGTGACTAAGAGGCAATTGAGCATATGAATATGAATATTTAAACGGCAAAGCATATGAGAGTGTACTAGTCAATCCAGGTCATGAGAAGTATTGTGATGATTTTCATTGAGAATTTTAACCTGTATGGATACAAACATTTAGTGTAACTTAAATAACATGTATCATTTTAATGAGTAGGGAGTAGGTATTAATGAACTGAATTTCACATTTATTCGAAGAATAACCGATATCAAGGCAACATAGACTCCAATCCTTATCTAAATACTTACTTGACAATTCCAAATGCGTTCTTTATTTTTCTCAAGAAAGTTTAATTGGAGACATTGTAAATAGTAACTGATAAAATTCTTTATTTCTTATTTTAATGGATGCATCCAACACTTTTAAAGTTATTGATTTTAATGTTCATTTCTTGTCAATACCATTCACTCGAATGTTTTAATTTCATTTATATTAATTTAATTCAATATTACCAAACTTATTAGGTGAATTGCACATGAATGAAACCATTAATTTTATAAATAATTCCCTAATGTTGTACAATACTTTGCTTCTAATATTCTACGGTTTTGAGGGACCAAAGGACTTATAAAATGGAGTGATGGAGCCCTAGAATGCGTTTATATTACGGTAACTTCGTAGGTTCAACCAATGTTACCTTTGATATAACGAGGTCACGACACTGTACTGTGAATTAATGATTTAGTAGACGTCAGATGACATGACTTTCTGGAACATTGGTGATGAACACAGATTTTAAGAATAATACAGAGTTATTTACTTCAAGAAATATTCATTCGATTGAATTTTCCTTTATTGTCTGACTTACTAATTTAATAAATGTGGGATATTAGAACCTCATTACTCTTTCTATGCCTTCCTAGAATAAGTGTTAGATGTAAGACCGTACTATCTTAAGTCTACAACGATTTCTCTAATGACTAATATGGATATGGTATCTAACTGGTAACGGGTAAGAGACGTCTTCCAACGTTGGTTAGAATCTACCATTAACTGACCAGAGCGTTTTTCTCTTACGGAACTCATAACCCATAGATCTTAGCCATCGAATTAATGTTGTACTTAGAGCTAGTCTGGATCTCTTGCGTATATGCCTGGACGCGGGAACGGCGCACATGATATAAACCACCTTAATCTCTAGGACATGTTTCGTTCCGATTATGGAACATCTTCAGCTAAAAGATTTGACAAAATGGCAAGACAATTAAAATACATGTGATAGTTATGATACAATAGCTAAAGGATTTGACAAAATGGCACGAAAATTAAAACACATACGATAGTTACGATGATAAAATAAAATGTTCATTCATGTTGGTTAAAATTTCAACAAGTCAGTGTCCAAGTGACAAAGTAAAATCGGCGTAAAGGTTCTTCTTTATGTTGGAGATATGTAAATTTGTTAATCCTGAAGATAAAATTAGAGATATACAAGATTTTATTAATGTACACTTATCGGGGTGGGGGAACTCTTGATAAAACAACCGTAGTTAAAGTTGAGTTGCAGTTGGAGTGTTAAAATGAGCCTGAAATGAGAAAATGAGTAAAAAGGAGGATATTTTTAAAGGAGAAAACCCTGTAAAAATGTATGTTCGTGAGAATAAAAGGATAATGGAGTTGATTACCTTATAGTCGATCATGTCGTATTTGACGTCCCCCCTTATGCCGTGTCGTTAACTGACTGAGTTCTGTGTACATGTGTGAGGCACTTGCGGTGGTCAGGGAATAGCGGAAGGAGAGGTAGGTGAAGTGAGGAAAGCGGATGAAATGTTTTGTAGGGTGGAGCTAACTGAGGAGTGGCGCTGTGATAGGCTAGGGGAAACGGAAGGAAAAGTAGGGGGAGTATTATGTAGGGTGGAGCTAATCGGAAGGAGATGTGTTGGTTGTTTTTTGGGATTCTTTTTGATGGTTTTTCTAGACGAGTCTAAATTGGTAGCCTCTTCTAATAATATATTGATATTTTCCGTGATTTCGTTAATATTCTGGCTGGGATTTCGTTTCTGATCAATCTCAATATAGATATTTTCAAGAATATTCATTAATTTGCCTTTGTTTAACGTTCATAGAATGGTCAAGTCCCTTTCTATTGATGTAAAACTGTGTTTATATTCGGTCATATGAAGACTCATGGCCGAGTACTTCTTATGTTTTTCAGCATTAATATGTTCTTGACCAACAGTATTCTGTAAGAAGGAAGTGAGCTCCCAGACGAAACTCTCTTTACATCGGTCTGTTTTCAGACCTACTTTGCTTTACGGGAGCAAAAGCTGGGTGGACTCAGGATACCTTATTCATAAGTTAGAAGTAACAGACATGAAAGTAGCAAGAATGATTGCTGGGACAAACAGGTGGGAACAATGGCAGCAGGGTACTCGGAATGAGGAGATAAAGGCTAATTTAGGAATGAACTCGATGGATGAAGCTGTACGCATAAACCGGCTTCGGTGGTGGGGTCATGTGAAGCGAATGGAGGAGGATAGGTTACCTAGGAGAATAATGGACTCTGCTATGGAGGGTAAAAGAAGTAGAGGTAGACCAAAACGACGATGGTTAGACTCAGTTTCTAACGATTTAAAGATAAGAGGTATAGAACTAAATGAGGCCACAACACTAGTTGCAAATCGAGGATTGTGGCGACGTTTAGTAAATTCACAGAGGCTTGCAGACTGAACGCTGAAAGGGATAACAGTCTATAATGATAACGTATGCATGTATGTATGTATGTATGTATGTATGTATGTATGTATGTATGTATGATATCTTACTAAGAAATTATGGCTTGTTTGCCCAATGTATGAATTGACACAATTTGAGCATTTAAGCCTATATATCCCCGAATTTAAATATTTGTTATTACTTGCAATGCTTTGGTGATTGAAAATTAAACGTTGATTGTTGTTACTGGTGCAAAAAGCAATTTTAAAATTGAGTGTCTTAAAAATATTAGTAATCTGGTAATATTCCCATTATTATATGTAAAAGTGGCGAAGTTTTTCTTTTTATGTTCTTTTACCAGCTGCGTTTGAGGTTTATTCTTCATTTTGTTAATTTATCTATGTAGATACATAGATATATATAGATACTAGCTGATGTACCTGTGCTTCACTACGGAATTCACAGAAAGACTGACTTGATGGTTTTCCTAACTGAATTCAACGTAGGTCATTACAAAAACATCAGTAGGAATGTAGCGATTGAAATCAATGTTATCATATAAAATACTCGATCAAATGAAAAACTGCACACTTTCTCACTTTCAACGAACAGTACTCCGGTGCCAATCTAACAGTCCAAAGTTGCAGAGTTGGAATAACCAGGTAGCAGATTGCCGTGAACACTCCTCTGTCATTGTTCTGTTAAATATGCACACTACTCATTCAAATCAGTGCCTCAGAGTAGGGATTGAATAGCTCGAATGCTATGATGAACCAGTGTGTTATGTACCAGTAATATCAGAAAATGTATGAACCAGAGGAATGGCATGTTAAAGAAGAAAGTTATATAACTCCCCAGCTACTTCCCGCCAATATACAGGCAGGCTGTTACACTCGGTACGACCAGGCGAGTTGGCCGTGTGGTTAGAGGCGCGCAGCTGTGAGCTTGCATCCAGGAGATAGTGGATTCGAACCCCACTGCCGGCATCCCTGAAGGTGGGATTCCGTGGTTTCCCATTTTCACACCAGTCACACCAGACTGTACCTTAATTGAAGCCTAGGCCGCTTCCTTGACACCCCTATTCCTTTCCTATCCTATCGTTGCTGTAAGACCTACTTGTGTCGGTGCGACGTAAAGCAAATAAAAAATAAAAAAAACTAGGTACGCTGCAGTAATCCTATATATCGGGGATGAGTGGAAACAGAAGACAAAAGGCACATCACAACAAACAATGGTCAATGTAATGTTATTGTTGATAAAGTTTATGAGCTTTCTATATTGCAGGCCTTCACATTAGTTTTCTTTTGACTCTGTGATATTAGGGCGTCTTACAAAATTATTTATATTGTAGACTGTAGTTCCTTATTCTCGGACTTTACATACCTATTTTCACTAAATTCTGTTTACCCATTTTCTCGTGACTCGGCACCGATAAAAAAAATCCAAATTCATGAATATCTCTGTGATTATATGCGGTACGGTAACAATGTATAAGACATAAATGATCGGAAATTTAATAACTTCTTACATAACTACTACTACTAACTTATGATATAACTAAAGTTATGTTAGTTATGTAGTATCTATCGATAAGACCACAAATAACATAAATAACTTATTTGAGAATTAAATGTCAGGCCTTCCCCTAAACTACCATTTCATTTTTTTTTTTTTGCTAGGGGCTTTACGTCGCACCGACACAGATAGGTCTTATGGCGGCGATGGGATAGGAAAGGCCTAGGAGTTGGAAGGAAGTAGCCGTGGCCTTAATTAAGGTACAGCCCCAGCATTTGCCTGGTGTGAAAATGGGAAACCACGGAAAACCATCTTCAGGGCTGCCGATAGTGGGATTCGAACCTACTATCTCCCGGATGCAAGCACACAGCCGCGCGCCTCTACGCGCACGGCCAACTCGCCCGAAACTACCATTTCACTCAGCGTGAATAAAATAATTCATAGCCTAGATTGTAGTGGTTCATCACCCGACTTTACATTCCGATTTTCATTAAATTCTCTTCAGCCGTTTTCTCGTGATGCGTGTACATACATACATACATACAGACGACAGAAATTACGGAAAAGTAAAAAAATGCATTTCCTTGTTACTGTGGACATGACCGATACAGAAATACCATTCTTTTCAAATTCTGAGCAATGTACAGACAAAACTCTTATTTTATATATATAGATTACCTTTCAGGCCTTCAACTAAACTACCATTTCACTTAGTGTGAATAAAATTATTGATGGCCTAGATTATAGCGACTTATTCCCCGAATTTGCATACCAATTTTCGTGAAGATACGACCACTAATATAATAAATATCTGAGAATTAAAATTTAGGCCTTCCCCTCAACTACCACTTTTCTCAGCGTGAATACAATTATGTATAGCCTATATTGCAGCGACTTATTTCCCATCTTTGTCTACCGATTCGCATTAAGATACGACCACTAATAATACAAATATTTGAAAATTAAATTTTAAGCATTCCCCTAAACTGCCATTTCATTCAGCATGAATTTAATTATTTATGGCCGAGATTATATCGACTTATTACCCCGACTTTGCATACCGATTTTCATTAAGACACGACCACTAATAACATAACTATTTGAGAATTAAATGTCAGGCCTTCCCCTAAACTACCATTTCACTCAGCATGAATAAAATAATTTATAGCCTAGATTGTAGTGGTTCATCGCCCGATTTTACATTCCGATTTTCATTAAATTCTCTTCAGCCGTTTTCTCGTGATGCGTGTACATACATACATACATATATACAGACATTACGGAAAAGTAATAAATGCATTTCCTTGTTACTGTGGACATGACCGATACAGAAATGCCATTCTTTTCAAATTCTAAGCAATGTACAGACAAAACTCTTATTTTATATTAATGAATACTTATAATAATGGGAATATTTGCCAGATTACTAATATTTTTAAGAAACTCTAATTTTAAAATTGTTTTTCGCACCAATAACAACAATCAACGTTTAATTTTTAATCACCAAAGCATTGCAAGTAATAACAAATATTTAAATTCGGGGACATATAGGCTTAAATGCTCAAATTGTGCCAATTCATACATTGGGCAAACAAGCCGTAATTTCTTAGTAAGATATCAAGAACATATTAATGCTGAAAAACATAAGAAGTACTCGGCCATGAGTCTTCATATGACCGAATATAAACACAGTTTTTCATCAATAGAAAGGGACTTGACCATTCTACGAACGTTAAACAAAGGCAAATTAATGAATATTCTTGAAAATATCTATATTGAGATTGATCAGAAACGAAATCCCAGCCAGAATATTAACAAAATCACGGGAAATATCAATATATTATAAGAGGCTAGCAAATTAGACTCATCTAGAAAAACCATCAAAAAGAATCCCAAAAAACAACCTTCCGATTAGCTCCACCCTACATAACCTTCCCCCTACTTTTCCTTCCATTTCCCCTAGCCTATCATAGCGCCACTCCTCAGTTAGCTCCATCCTACAGAACATTTCACCCTCTTTCCTCACTTCACCCACCCCTCCTTCTGCTATTCCCCGCACACCGCAAGTGCCTCACACACGTACACAGAACTCAAGTCAGTTAACGGCACGGCGTAAGGAAGGACGTCAACACGATCGACTATAAGGTAATCAACTCCATTATCCTTTTATTCTCACGAACATACATTTTTAAAGGGTTTTCTCTTTTAAAAATATCCTCCTTTTTACTCATTTTCTTCTGGTTTCAGACTCATTTCAATAGTCCAACTGCAACTCAATTCAACTACGGTTGTCTTATCAAGAGTTTTCCCTGACTACTATACATTAAGAAAATCTTGTATATCTCTAATTTTATCTTCAAGATTAACAAATTTTCATGTCTCCAACATAAAGAAGAACCTTTACGCTGATTTTACTTTGTCATTTGGACACTGACTTGTTGAAATTTTAACCAACATGAATGAACATTTTATTTTATAATCATAACTATCATACATGTTTTAATTTTCATGCCATTTTGTCAAATCTTTTAGCTGAAGATGTTCCATAAACGGAACGAAACATGTCTTAGAGATTAAGCTGGTTTATATAATGTAATTAATAAAACTATTATATAGAAATTGATAAGTATTGGAAGGTGGGAACCTACTTATAACTTAACCTTAGTTGTGTTGAGCCAATACGGGATAAAATATGAGATTTATAAGCTATAATTCTGCAATTACTGCAGAGAAAAGGGAGGAGTATATGAGCACGGAAACTGAAAACTAAGCGGATACAGAGTGTAGAAATACAGACAAGGAATGGGAGAATTTTAAGGTACTTGACCCCATCCTTCACTGTGTACCACCATTCAGGAGAACGAGTCAGGGTACAAGGCTAGCCCCTCTGTGACATCTCTGACACCTCCCTGGGAGTATCTGTTGACTATTAGAAGCCTCAGAAGGACTGAGGATTGGGAATGATCCAGGGGAATTTGCTTTCTGCGTTGTTCTCGGCAGCTAAGGCCTTCCTATATAAAGCAGACTGGATGACCTTGGTCGGATTGCTGTGGAGTTTAATTGAGTGAGTGCAGTACGGAGAAGTGGTTGTTACTGTGGTTAAGTGTGGCAGAGTGCAGTTCAGAAGCATTGTTGTGTTGAGCTGCGGAGTTGAGGTTCGAGTCTGTTTGCAGTCCGTGAGTGTCCAGGGTGCATGTGCCAGCGTGGGAATCTACAAACCAGCAGGGACCATCTAACAGAGACTGTTGGAGTATTTGACCAAGAGTGAGTGAAACTGTGTAGTATGTTCATTTGTAAAGAATAATAGAGTGCACAAACTGTAAAAAATCAGTGACTGTGTTAGTGTGAGCACAGAGCGCCATCTGTGAACTAGTGTGTCTGGGTTAGTGTATGTGCTAGTAGTTACAATAAATTTTGGTCACAAAATTAAATGTTACCAGTTTTCTTCTTACCCTGTCGGCCTATCATGTTACAATACTTTTGTTGGCAATAGTGGAATGATAAAGTAAAGGGACTACATAATGAAAAGAAGAAATTATGAAGAAAATGAATGACAAGGACTGAAAAAAAAAATAGATAAGGAACACTGAAGCAAAAGAACGAGCAAGGAGGTAGCTGCTGAAGGAAAGAGCGAAAAATCTCAAGCAAGATCATTTAATTCATAATGCATAAATCTCTACGTTTTAGAACCAAACCTCTCAGGGAGGTATTCAGGATTTGAGGAACATTTTGAATCTCCATGAACAGTACTTACATTTCAGTCCATATTTTGAAAAATATTTGTTTAATTCTCTTACGGGTTTAGTACTCGTAGGTGATTGTTGTGGGGGGATTAGTCTCATTTCCGAGGCAAGATTTGTATATACCGTTATTAAGGACCTCAGAAACTGGTGGATAAAATGCCACACCATCAATGGAAAAAAATACTTAACAGATGGTAAAAACACATTAAAAAAAAAAGCATCAAGTTGTTAAATAAGCTGAGATAATTTAAATTTTTAATGCATTAATGAATTTCTAACAACATAAATTCAATTGTAATACCAATATAATGGTCCGTTATTGGACATTATAAATTTTCCAGCCAACTCATTCTTGGTTGCCTGCGTTTCGCCCTCGTGTGCTAAGTTAGGCTTGTCAGTTGGGACTTAGCACACCACCCAAGACGCAAGGCTAGTGCATACCGTGGAGGCCACTGCATAGGCTATTTGAAGCCACCAGCAGTGCCAATGCACTATGAGAGCTATGTCTCATTTCCAAAAATAGATGCCTGCCTGGCCATCAAATGATGTAGATGTTGATTCCCATAGGGATTTACCTTTACTGTTTAAGTGAATACCATGGTTAGTGTGAATACCATGGTTAGTGAATAAGTTTCTATCACAATTACCTGTCTACTACCTTGACATAATGATATTTAATGCAAAACTATTTTATACGATCATTTGTTTTCTTAAGTTCTGTATTCACACATGACCAACTTGGAAGGTCATACCTGAGAGGACAGGTAGTCACAATAAAATTTGCAGTGTACACAATTTGCAGTATATCGAGTAAATTTTTTATGAACAACTTTGCACAGTTCTGATAAACACAATTTCCTCCTGCCATTAACACCGTGAAATTAGGCCTACTTTTGGTTTCAGTGGGCGTATTTCCGCCACTCAGTTTAAATTCGATTTTGCACCTGGTTTTGCATTACTATGAGCATGGAAATTTTTATTTAAGTTATTCATTTTCACAGCCACACCCTGACTGTGACTGTCTGAGAAAACATGTATATCTACAGTTTCCGATGTCAAAAATTCTAAGTTACTGGTAGACTTACTTTTTGACATATTTTTCACTTGTAATTCTGGTACATTTACTTCTGAAGTACATCTGTCTTATCACTACTATCACCTAAGATGGAAATTTCATTTAATGTCACAACATTCAAATTTCCTTGGGGCTGGGATTTAGGCCACCCCTTGTGTTTCTGTGTTCTCCATGTGGGTCATGCGAATTGCCGGTCCACAGCACTGTCCATACAATAAGAGGTTAAGTCACCAAATTTGCTAATACCCCGATAACACCAGCATTAGTATTCACACTGGAAGAAGACAACCTTGTGAGAGTATATCTTAATCCTGACGTAGCACATTAATTATTTCATTCTTCGTTTTAAGTTTGTTTTCAGGATGTTTTATTTGGTCCTTTGTTTACCACTCGCAAACTTAAGAATCACTATCTTTAAAGTAAGTCAGATTTATCTTAGCACATTTCTCATGTATCCAGAAGTTACAGTTTATACAAAATATACCTTTCATCACTTTTTTGTACACATTTTACAAGAATTACCATTTATATGGATCTTAGCAACAGATGAAACATATGCCTTCGCCATCTTCCACAAGACTGAGCATGGCGAGGTTTTCCATGTACTACTTTTGTCTCAAACATATCTGCTAGTTCCCTTGTCACATTTGCCGTGGATTCCCTACCATTGTACCATTGTTACTTTGTTTCAGCTTTACCACTGAGCCTTTTTCCTTCTCTTTAGTTTGCATTGCCCACGTAAGTTCAAGTAAATACTGTATCATCACTTCTCTTGTGATATTATGATATTTTCTTTTTGGTCCTTTGTACGCTTGTGGTCGGTGTCTAAGTGTGCCTTATAAATTACATCATACAACTCATCATTAGAACAGAAATATCTAATACGGTCACCATTTTGAGACCTCTGTTCTATTAATTTTTCAACACCAATTGTTAATATAACGTACCTTCTAATACACCGAAAATCCAATGAGGTGAGTGGTTTGTCACGACTGTTTCTCTTGACTGTTCTTACTTGAATATCTGTTTGAACTTCGCAGATGTTAATAAAAATTTATTGTCTGCATTTGAAATCCTATACTCACACAATTTCAACTCAAAATCTTCTTTACAAACTACATACATTGTGCTATACGTTTGCTTGACAACATATCTATAATCAGACTAGCCAATAAGAAAATGACAAGAACAATTTAATCTCTTCAGAGCCTATTCACTACTACCAACGTTTCAAACCGTGAATTACATATAAATTCTAACTTTGGACACTTCCTCATTTCCACAATCCTAGCTTTGGCCATTTAAAGAAAACCAAAGCCAGGAGGATATAAGTCATTCGGGCTTTAGTAATTATTAAACATCCAAACTTACATTTCAATAAATAACTTGGTAAATGACTGTCTTTGGATTTTGCACCACACAAGGATATCAAATGCAGACAAAAGGCACAGTAATACAAAATTATCTTTAAAAAAAAAAAAGTAATGAAGAAGTGGGAAGGGCAAGGAGGAAAGAGAATACGTAATAGCTGAGAAAACTGGAAATATAAAAAGCTTGGAGATCTGAATGACAGCACAAATTTTCAATTCTGATGACTTCTCAGTCAATTTTTCTATTTGAATGATATGTTTCCAGATGAGATGGTTCCTTGTTCGGAAGTCAATTGTAGTTAATGAATATTTTATGCAAACACTTTTTTTTTTTTTTGCTAGGGGCTTTACGTCGCGCCGACACAGATAGGTCTTATGGCGACGATGGGATAGGAAAGGCCTAGGAGTTGGAAGGAAGCGGCCATGGCCTTAATTAAGGTACAGCCCCAGCATTTGCCTGGTGTGAAAATGGGAAACCACGGAAAACCATTTTCAGGGCTGCCGATAGTGGGATTCGAACCTACTATCTCCCGGATGCAAGCTCACAGCCGCGCGCCTCTACGCGCATGGCCAACTCGCCCGGTCAAACACTTATTACAAGAATAGAAACCTGTAAAAATATTTCCTTACCACTGTATTTATTTTACTTACTTCTTCTTTAGACTTGTAACAAGGTGGGTTCGAGTTGGGGCAGAACTGCATATCAGCAGGAATAGACTGGAACAAAAGCAATAAAATAACCCAGTTCAGTACACTTTTTAGGAAACAAGAGAGTATCAAATAGTTTTCTTCACACTATCACAATGAACAGATTCTGAATGTCAATGGAATACATAATTTTCTTACTGCGCTTAATATTGCATGTAAAGTGAAACTATCGGTGGACTATGCTAATAGGAACCTGATCTTGAATTCTCAGTACTTCTATTTTCATTTTTGTATCATTTACATTTTATACAAAACTTACATCTTACAAGGTTTTCTGTAATTAATTACATTTCTCTTTATGGATTTGCAAAAGCAAAATGTACTGGTCACCACAAATATCGAAGAAAAATCTGACATGGATCGTTTTCAGTCACCCCTCCCTACTATTTTTCCTTTGGCTGTCCAGCTTAGCTCACCTTCTCTCAGCTCAACAACAACCACCACCACTACTTATATACGAACACCAACTTTCTATACTCTCCTTTCAAATGCATAGTTGATGACGATAATTTTGTGTGTTATTGCTAGCCCAGTGCAGACCTTGTAAGGCAGACCCTCTAATGAGGGTGCGTGGCATCTTCCATGTATAGAAAGCTGCACGTTTGTGTAGTGGATGATAGTGTTGTGTGTGGTGTGCGAGTTGCAAGAATGTTAAGTACAGCACAAACAGCCAGAATAGTTTATGGCTGAAATCCCTCAATTCGGAAGGAATTGAACTGGAGGACTGAAGGCCAAGATGCTGACCGCTCAGTCATGGAGCCAAATGCACACTGCTGATTTTTAAATATATAATTATAAATTGGTTTCTTAATTACAATGTGTAGCATATTGAAAAACAAAACAAACTTCTTCAATGCTGTTCACTAACCTCATGGATTAACAACAGATGAATTAAAATTTGAATGAAACTTCACACTTAGCTTTCACAACCGTATTATACCGGGTGGCTCCTCAGCCCCTTGCGATTTAGTTTTATGTAACCTGCCTCGTTTACTACAATTCTGAAATAAAATCAGTCCCTCTCCCTAAACCGGCGTAATATAACGAGATGTGTGTTTATGGGCTAGAAGACAGCAGGAATCGTGAGTGCCCCTATTAATTCATTATCGGTACTCCGAATGAACTGGTAAAATGAGCACAGATACAAAGAACATGTACCTTACAACAGGAGGTGCACACGCACAGACCACGAGCAGGTATTGTATAGGCTGGAGACTGCGCACTGAATGTCAAGCCTCACAACAGCTCACATGGCAGGGGCACAGTGGGAGTTGTGATAATGAATGGTGCTCGAAGGTTCGAATCTGAAGCAAGTATTTTTTTAAGTTTTTATTTTGTCGCCAATTGCATGGTATGTGGTAGGGTTGCATACTTGATAGCTTCCACAGACTTATTTGTTTATTTGGCCCTGTAATGGGCCGTATATATCGTGGCATGCCAGGTTGTACATTTTCCAAGTTTCATAGACCACAGGTAGGGCAAAATGTGCTCCACTGGAACGAAAATAACATGCGAGGGCAAGTAGGTATGTAGCTACATGAACTCCCCTCCCTCGATGCAAGTCACAACACAACGCAACACTTATTCAATGCCTCGTGATGTATTCCAGCGACAAGTATGTGGATTACATAAAATCAGCTTCATGGTCCGTATCGCACTTCAATAGATTCACAATTAAGTATTTATTTTCCACCTAGTCGATACAATGATTGCTTAAGGCAATTTTTAATTGTCAAAAGTGGTACATGTTTCGTATATTATCAACATCTTCAGCCACATAACACTGTTTAGATGAAAAATGTATAAAATTGACAAAGTAATACATTCATCTAGACCAACTTATAAAGAAAAATGATAACCTTAATGAGGCTGTAGAATATAAGAATCCATTATATTATCAAATTCTAGTATATTTGAAAATGCTTGAGAAGGATCACGAAAAAAGAATTGGAATTTCTCCTCCTACAGATAGCCCTACAACTTATTCCTCCTCAGTTGAAGCTATAGGTGACAGCAAGGAAGTTCTTGACACACCTATATCCCCCGCTCCTCCACCTCCTCAGGTGCAAGAGCAAGGAAGAACGCATCATCAATATTACACCCGGCGCAAAACTGTGAAAGAATGACAGGAGTTACTGTTCCAAAGGAAAGCAGGCTTAATAAGATTTGACAACTAGGAATTAGTTATATCTTCATCTACATTAATAAAAAGAGCTGCACTGTGATATCAGGATTTCTTCATTTCGATAATTACTTATAAATTGTATAATTTTTAATTTATAAATTGATCTTTTTTCATGTATTAAGAAAAGAATATTTATTAGGACAATTTCTCTATGGAATATTGTACAAGTGTTTCCTTGACGACTGCTTTCTATTGTAGAAATAATTTATATATTTTCTCTTGAGTTAGTTGTTTGTTTTAATCTTGTCAATCTTATGTTAATTTTAAGGACACTTCCTCTAAAGCATTACTTTGTCAATTTTATACATTTTTCATCTAAACAGTGTTATGTGGCTGAAGATGTTGATAATATACGAAACATGTACCACTTTTGACAATTAAAAATTGCCTTAAGCAATCATTGTATCGACTAGGTGGAAAATAAATACTTAATTGTGAAGTATGTGGATATAATAATATATCAATTTCATTATGGTCTGTTTTGACAATTGATCACTATGGGGATATGTTACTCATCTACAGAGAAACTAGACAGAAAGTAAACCAGGCACAATACCTGTATCAAGAACACTATCCAGATAGACGACAACCGACAGGCATGACATTTTGGAGTGTGAAAGACATCTGCAGGCTATTGTGTCCCTGGGAAGGATGCAGTCTGTTTGAGGTCATCCCACGATATCCACTCACAATGAAGAGGTTGTATTGGATGCTGTCCGGCATAACCCGCACACTAGCACATGGACTATTGCTCACAAGATGAACATAAGCTGAGCATCTGTTATACGGATATTGCATACCCAGCAGTTTCACCTGTATCATCTGCACTTACAACCAGTAGTTCCATGGTCATGATTTCGAAGCACAGGAGGTGTTCTGCCAATAGACCCTACAGCATGTGGACACTGATCCTGCCTTTTTAGTGATCATCTTATTCACGGACGAAGCACGGTTCCACAACAATGGAACCGTTAATCAACATAATACGCATTACTGGAGTGTGGAAGATCCCCATTGGGTCCGAAGGGCAGCTTTTCAGGTACAGTATGATGTGGCATTGTGCATGATCACCTCATAGGTCCCAAATTCTTCGTGGGAACACTGATGGGAGAACACTATCTGTGGCTTCTCCAAGATGACCTACCACCATTCTTCGAACATGTGCCATGCCTTGATCACTGCAGGATGTGGTTTGAACATCATGGAGCTCCACCACATGCGGCGTGATAAGCAGATAGGTAGGGGAAAACCTGTACCCTGGCTCATCAGATAACCTGATCTTATGCCCCTGGATTTATTTCCGTAGGAGCATGTAAAACAACTGGTGTATGCACAGGAGCCAAGCAATCCTGCTCACCCTAGACAGCTAATCATCTATGCATGCCGATCCATTACGCTGGAGATGTTGCCAACATGCTAGATGGTCCTTACAACACCACGGACAGCTCTATATTGACCATGGAGGTCATCAGTTCAAGCAGGTGCTGCATTAAAAGACGTAGATAACTGAAATCCTGTCAGATGTTTCCTAACCTCTTCCAACCCAGCTCCATACCATATGCCACCATACCAACGGCTTTATTCAGGGCCAAATAAATCAGCCTGTGTAAACTATTAAGTATGCAACCTTGCCACATCCCAGTCAACTGGCTGAAAAAAAAAAAAAAAAAAAATGGTATGGGATTTGAATATTTAAGCACCGCCCCTGCCAAGTGAGCTATTGCGAGGCTTGACATGCAGCGTGCAGTTTCCAGCCTATACGATACCTGTTCCTAGTCTGTGTTTGTGCACTTCCTGCTGTAAAGTACATATTCTTCGTATCTGTGCTCGTTTTATAGGTTCATTCAAGGTACTCGCAATGAATTAATAGTGGCGCTCATGATTCCTGCTGGTTTTCAGCATAACCACACATCTCATTATATTACCATGGTTTAGGAAGATGGACCGATGTATTGCAGAATTGTAGTAAGCACAGTAGGATGCATAAAACTAAATTGCAAGGGGTTGGTGAACCACCCAAAATTTGAAATAGGCCTTCAGCTATTAGGTTGTGTCGAGTACACATAGTACATGCAAAAGAGATGTTAATTATATAACATAAAGAAACCCTTAAGAATACAGGTTACATTTCCACTTTTTTATTGGTGATACCTCTCTTTACCTCTAAAAGAGAGGGTGCCATAATATTAAGGGGTAAAGGGAACTACAGAAGCCAGAGAATGCAACCAAAACAAAATCACACAGTAGCTCATACCAATGAAGACCATATACTGTATTCAAACTGCCAATTTCATTCATGGTCTTTTTCCTAATCAATTTCAATTCTTGTCCAGCTAACCTCATTTCTCAAAAGGTTTATATAGAGTAAAAGATAACCAACAGAGCACAAACACATAATGAAAAAAGGAACCATCAGTGCGAGAATATCAATCTAAAGACAGAAAGATAGAATGGAGAACAACAGGAAGCATAAAAGCACTGTCATCTTCATATTAGTGGCTGTTATTTTTTAGTCCTGCATTAGTCACACTTTTCTTACACACTGATGGTCACACGGGGTAAATATCCACCCCAAAACATTTTCCTAGTAAAAAATTACTAAACTCGGTTATTTCTTACAGTATTATTTATTTCATATATACTAAGAACTACATGGATGAAATGCCTTTGCTGGCAAGACCTAGTGTTTACAGTGCACTGGTATCTTCTGGCGAGGGGTAGAACAATTTTGTTACTTTCACTGATCTGCCTCACTCATCCTTAGCTTTGAGAAAATGAAAATGACTGAGGTATGAGTGATGCTGGTAATGCCATTCCTAATGCAGCTAGCCCCTGTTATGATTGGTGTAAAAATGTTGCTCATAGTGTCAGTTGGTGCATACAATTCAGTGGGCTTGGCAGACTGATATGTAATAGCCATTTCTGGCTCAGTGAGGAAAATAATGGGAAACTACCTCACTCCTCGTTTCCCTAGTATGGCTCTTCAATGATGCCTGGGCCACCTACGATGGCTGATGACGGAGCTGTTGAGGTCCAGACCAGCTTCCGGGCTGAATACTCAACATACATACATGTAGATAAAATGTAAATAAATTGAAACTAAAATTAATATTTATTAATATAATCATAGGAAATATATAATACTTGTCTTCACCTACAATTTTTGATAATGATGATGTTGAAGATAAATTATTCAAAATTTGAACGATATGTTTATACCCCGGAAATTGTCAGAAAAGCACAGGTTAAAACAATAAGTCGCTGTAGGGATATGGCCATACTTACGTTGAAAAGGAGAAGACTGACGTATTTGAGCACCTTCAAATACCACTGGACTGAGCCAGGATTGAACCTGCCAAGTTGAAGTCAGAAGGCCACACCTAAACCATCAGGTCCACTCAGCCTGGCCTCCTCAAACCCAAGTTCATGTAACAACACAATACTTGTACGGTGTCCGGCTCTATGGCTAAATGGTCAGTATGCTGGTCTTTGGTCACAGAGGTCCCAGGTTCGATTCTCGACAGGTCAGGAATTTTAACCATAATTGGTTAATTTTGTTGGCACGAGAGCTGGGTGTATGTCGTGTCTTCATCATAATTTCATCCTCATCACGACGAGCAGGTCGCCTACGGGCGATAAATCAAAAGACCAGCATCTGGTGAGCCAAACTTGTCTTCGGACACTCCCGGCACTAAAAGCCATACGCCATTTCATTTCACTTGAATGGTCAACACAAACCCACTTTTCACCTTTCTTAGATTTTGAGGTTCTGTCTTTGTTGCGAGGGCAGCAAATGAAGAATCTTCCCCATGAGCTCTTCCTTTCTCGTTGTTTGGAATGCTCTGGTGTCATCACTCCTGCAATTTTTGATGACTTAGTATGGATGGTTTGAGGAAGAGAAGACTCCATCGCTCGCTTAGCAAGAGTAGGTTTTATCAGTTTCATGGCGAGTGTTGTCAAGAAGTCTCTTCTTTTTATCTTCACCTCTGTTCTGTGAGATATATACACCACAAGGGCATTAGTGACAGAATAATTAGAGTACAACTGAGGACAGAGGGAGGAGTGAAAGATTTCATCCATGTTTATGCATCCCAAACTAAAAACAGTAAGGAAAATATAGAGGAATTCCTGGAGACACTTGAGGAAGTTAATCAGTGGTGTGGAAGTGATAGTAACGGGAAACCTTTTTTTAAACTTTATTTTATTTTATTGTAAGTGCTATTTGTTCAGGGCGTCGACCTATAGAGAACTTTTGCCCCTACTTGCAACATATGATACGAACCTGCGTGTAATTGGAATTGCGGAAGTGTAGAGTGTTGAATGTGAGGATTAGGAGCATTAAGGATGGCACAAACACCCAGTTCCCAGGCCAGGGATATTAATCATTTACAATTAAAAACCCCTGACCCTGCCAGAAATGAAACCCGGGGCCGCCGGGTGACAGGCGGACGTGTTGCCCCCTACACCGCAGGGCCGGACATGGGAGACCTTAATGAGCAGGTTGGAAATGACAGAATTGCAAAAGAAGAAGTGATTGGTCCATTAGGATATGGAAAAAGAACCACTGGGGGAGATAAGTTAATTGATTTTTGTGAGATAAATGGAATGATTGTGGGTAACAATTGGTTTACAAAGAAGAATAGTAGGAAGACCACTATATCTGCCGGGGGAGCAAAAGAAGGGCAAAAACAGTTATTGACTATTCTTTGGTTCAGAAAACAAACTGTAAACAGTTATGGATGTAACAACACTACCAGGTGAAGCATTTGATGGAGACCACAGAGTAGTGGTAGCAAAACTGAAAATAGGTAAAACTGTGAGCGTAAAATAAATAAGACCTAACAAAATAATAAAGTATGGAAATTAAAAGTAACTCGCACGAAATTTCAGGAGGATTTAAAGCAGCATATCCCTACATCAGAAATGGAAAATGTAGAAGAAGAATGGACCAAATTTAAAAACACATTTGTAAGATGTGCAGAAAAGATTTGTGGCAGAACTTAGGTGAGAGTGAAGGAAAAGGAGACACCTTGGTGGAATAGAAAGGTGAAGGAGGTTGTTAACAAAAGAAGAAAACATGGCAAGAATGGAATAGAGATAGGAAAGAAGGAAGTATGATTAAGTATCAGAAAATTAAAAGTGTAAAAAAGTGGTAAATGAGGAAATTAAAAAAAGAGTGGGAAAAGGATGTAAATGGTGGGAAAAGGATGTTGTATGGATTGATAAAAAGTAGGAGAAAAGAAAAATCTACACAAAACAAGTGAAGGAACGGAGTGGAAATATAGTAACAAACCCAGAGGAGATAAGGAACAGGTGGAAAGATTACTTCGATAAACTCCTGAATGTGAGAAATGATACACAAGAAAGCGTAGTGGTAAATGAGGATGATCTAGAAACGGAGAGTGATACTGCAATGGCAAAGGTGGAAATGGCTGTTAAACAAATGACAACAGGAAAAGCAGCAGGGATGGGTGAAATACGTGTGGAAACAAAGGCAGCAGGACCTATTGGTCTAAATTGGTTATATAGGTTGCTAAGGTGTAACTGGAAGAAAAAGCAAGTACTTGATGACTGGTGTAAAGGCGTAACAATAACAGTATTAAGAAAGGTGACAGGAAGGTATGTGATAATTATCGAGGAACTACACTGTTGTCACAAGTAGCCAAAATATTCGAGAGAATAATAGAAAGGAGGATGAGAAGAAGGGTGAAAAGAAATTAAGAGCAGAATGGATTTTGTCAGGGCAGATCAAAGATAGAACCTATAATTACCATGAGATTACTAATGAAAATCAAGTGGGAATATGGAAAAGATCTGGTGATGGAATTCTTTGATCTAGTGAAAACATATGATAGTGTTAATAGAGAAAAGGTGTGGGAAACCCTGGAAAGAAAAGGATGTGGAAAGTAATCAAGGGAAATAGTGATAGCAATGTGTAAAAACTGTTTCAGTTGTGTCCAGACCCCAGTGGAGAGAACAGATTGGTTTAGAAACCAAACTGGAGTAAGAAAGGAAGTGTATTATCTCCACTTATATTTATAATGGTTATGGATGAATTCAAAAGGAAACAAAATCAACATATGGAGGGGATATGAAAATTGTTTGCAGATGGCATAGTGATCTGGACAATTATACAAAAGTGCAAATCAAACTAAAGGCTTTAAATGATAATACTGAGAAATATGGTATGAAAATCAGTGTGGAGAAGAGCAAACCAGTGGTGATGACAAGAGAAGAAAAAGGAATCATTAGTATCAGGTGACAAAATCTTGAGGCTGTAGAATGCTTCAAATATTTGGGAAGTGAAAAGCAAGGTTGAATAATGAGATCAACAGAAAGGTACAAGTGAGAAATATGTTCTACCAGAATGTAAAGAAGTTGGTGGGGAACAGAGGACTTCATATGAAATGCACAGAGATAACACACAAGACGTACTGTACCCCTATATTAACGTATGCATCAGAGACTTGGGCAATGATAGCAAGAGATGCGAGTAAAATCCAGACCAGTGAGATGAAGATCCTGAGGGGTACGGTAGAGACAGCAAAGAAAGACAGAGTAAGAAATGTTGAGGTCAGAAAAGAAACAGGCATACCTGCCAACTTTTAGAAACCAAAAATAGGAAGATTTTTTTATTCCTGGATTTCATCACACATATTCCACCACAGTCTAGGTGAAAAAAGGTCAAGATAAAAGGCATACATATCTACAGTTACAATGCGAATTGACCGTTAAATTTCAAATCTTAAACTACCAAAACATAAAAGTGGTTACAAGAAAATGTACCTTATCATTATCATTTATGACACTTAAACGAATAATAATATTTATGTCACACCGACACACGCAACAAAATGCATAATATCGTATTTTCTAAAGTAATTAACGCACTTTTTGACGAAAAATACAGGCGAAAACTTCGGATGCGTAAATTATTCAAGCAATTAAGATATTTACAATTCATTTACATTTAAAAGATACATCAAATATAATATAAAAACACAACTGGTTCAACTCGTTTGCGGTTATCGTCATTTGGCGTAAAATTCCGGAGTGAGATTTTTCCTGAAAATTCAAATAGGGTACATCAGGTAAGTTAGACACGTGGGATGGAAGTACCGACTGGAAAATATTCTTCCCATTACGAGCTGACAATACGACCTGGAGTGAAAACATGAACTAATAAAAGTACAATTCATGCAATGCCATAACAATGACACACCGGCAAAAAAACTGTCCAACACGAGAAGGGCCGGGCATCGAAGGAGGGACCCTGCTACATTACTCCAAACCGTTCGTATCCAATCTTGTACGAGTGACGTGTCCATCCATCCTTCTTCTTCTTGAATACGAACGTGGATCACTCGCGGAAATTTTGCTTTGGGCATTGTTTTTCGTTTTAGATCAATGTAAGGTGTAAGCTTTCTGAGATCAGCTGTTATAGCAAGCATTGCAGTACATCGTTGTTTTTTGCTTCCGGTAGCGCGTACGATAACACTGTATGATCCTTTCTTATCGATTGTTCGACTTTGTGGCATATGGAAACTGATTGGCGTCTGATCTGCGGTTCCTATAAGGGAGATCAAATATTCCTCACTTTATGCTTCTCAGTCACAAAACGATGAAAATGGTTTAAATCATTCGTCATTTTTGGCATGATGATGTTCTTCGTCGAAGAGGAAGTCCATTTCTCTCCATAAAATTAATCAAGACTCGGCTAACCTTCAAATCCGAGACACTGATTCCATGTGCAGCGGTTATTTCACATTCTTTAAAATACTGCATTTCGTGAGAAATTGCTTATCCAACGTTGCGTCACAAAATCATATATTTAAGCAGATCCTTCTCTACTTGCGGAAACTTGCTGCTTTTTTGGTCCGCGAAATGCTTTGCGAGACTTGTTGGCCGCTTGAAGTGCACTTCTGTTACCGCGGTAGCGCACTCTTCATTTGGGCATTGAATACTCGCTGCCCTCTTCCCGTATGTTTCGGCGTAACTGATCACCGCAAGTTAGTATGATGCAGTATTACTAGAATGCTGTGGACTGACAATTTTGAGATCACAGAATGTCACGTACCCGAAACACTCGTAAAACTAGTGCCGGCTAATAACAACACGTTGCCCTGTATCTGGAATGCCCGCTTTCGCAATAGGAAGCCTGCTACTTGAGTAGTTTCGAAACGCAACCGGAGCTGCGTGATGGATGTTCGAAGTTGTGGGAGCGTCAAATACGTGAACATTTGTTTTTTGTCCACTTTGGACCCAAAAATATTGGGATGCGTAAATTATGCAAGGGCGTTAATTACGCGAAAGAATATGGTAGTTTCTTTATCACACGGTAAAATGAACGGAAATTTACAGGTATCTCTGAACACTTGGAGATAACGTTTGTTATATTTTTGGCCTTAACGAGAAAATAAACTACCTGAAACTGTCACCGACACAACCCCCTTAAAAACATTCAACTCATTAAAATGATGCACTTAAATACGTGAAACTACCACATACAAAACAATTCTATATGTCCCACATTATTAACATACGACTTTGGCAGTGGGGGAAAGGATACAAATGCAAGAAAAAAAGGGGCCTAAAACTCCGACGAAACTACGCACAGAAACGATGTTAACAGCGCGCGAACAATAATAAACTCATTCTTTCATCCCGATTAACTGAGTCGCTAGCGCACGCCAGCCTGTCTTGCTTGCAGGACAATTGCCGCCCCGAATCCCCAGCTGTATAAAGCGGACACGCTGCTGTGGTGAGCGGGAAACACGATACACGAAGGCGCAGGACGAAATACTCACGAAATAAAGCATCAAATAAATACTCTTGAAAATGAGGTTTCGTAAATTACACAAACACAGGGGAAGAGTATTGGACGTACTAGAAGTTATATTGGTCAAAAATAGGAAGAAGTAAAAATAAATCGGAAAATCGGAAGACGAGTTAAAAACCGGAAAGTTTCCGGGTAAATCGGAAGGGTTGGCAGGTATGAACAGGGTTGGAAAAACTGAGTGATATAATGGAGAAGAATAAATTGAGATGGTTTGGGCATGTTATGAAGATGGAAGAAGGAAGGAAGGATGCAAGATGGATAGATGCTGTTAAAAACAGTATAAGAAAAAGAAGACTGGAAAGGAATACAATTACTGAAGAGGAGTGGTGGAAGGAGAAGTATTATCAACACCCCGACCTGCCAGGAGCTGGACAAGGGAAAATGAAAATGATGATGAAGGGCATTTATTGCACCTGTATTCAGAAGTCAAAAGAATACCACTAGGGACCATCATTTGCAATTACTTATCACATCGTACATTGTATACATTTCATCAATTGTGTTGACAGCACATTTTGTAAGATTATAAAACGTTATCATAGATGGTTTTTTGTCATCTCTGGTTTCATCATGAGGTTCCACACTGTCATGCATACTAGACAAAAGAAGTATGCATTTTGCTTTCTTTGTCACATACACCACTAGTGTTAAATCTTTCTGAAAAGCAAAGGGGCTACTTTTCATTTCTAATGTCTTAGATAACATTTCCAGAGGTATTTCCCTCATGTTCTGCTGCTACGTTCCAACAAGAGTTAACCCTTTACTGCATACTATTGCCCTCAGGCAACATATAACTTTTCACCTGTATAAATGGATACAGATTGTGGACAGAGGTAATTTTACGGCACACCTTCAACTGTACAGTCAATTAAAGACATATACCAGTGAAGCCTTGTTTTTTTACATAACACAAGACAAAACAGCCCTACAACCAAAGGTACTCTTTCCACCCCGCCAACATCCATGCGTACCAACCACCGTTTATTTTACGTGGGCCCTCCCAATCACATTAATACAGGCTTCAGGAGTACCTCTGGCTCAACCTCAAAGACATTACCGACCTACGGTCGTGCAAGTTGTACTTGCGCCCTGCAATACATATCCATGGCCAGTAGGCAGTAATGTTCGGTCTTTGAATGTTAAAAGCTTAGTGTTAAATCGTGAAAAATCGTATGTATACCCCGTTATGGCAATCCACATCACGTACGATTGTTAAGCTATTAGCCCCAGTTAAGCATTACTGGTAAATCTAAAACACTGAACGTAAGTTAAACATTGAAGCTTGAAATTTTCTTCATCAAACGAAAACGAAAAATAGTTCATGCAATAAAGGGTTAATTTTCTTTCTTTCAACTGTTGAGCTAACGGCACATTAGTGTACCAATTGTCAGTTGTAACACTGCATCCATTTCCTTTTATGGTTGTCACAATATTTACAACTACTGTCGATGGACTGTTTGACTAACTGTACATTTTGTCCCATAATGTATTTCTGCATTTAGTATACCTGTATACACAATTCTAGCATCTGCTAGGGCAAACATTTTTATTACATATTTGCCTGGTTTGTTTGCCAAATACTGCCTAAATGGACAACAACCTATGAATTTGGCAAGTTCTTCATCAATACAGGCAAAATCTCCAATCCAATATTCTTGGCTATTTTGAACAAATAACTCACAAACAATCGTTATGTGTACCCATTTGTCTAACTCTCTTCTCTGTGGCCAACCATGTATGTTATCGAAACTTAAACATCATAACAAAAAGCAGAATTTATGCAATAACATGGTGGCATGGAAAATGACACCTCCAAACCCTGTCTGGTCCTACAAGTTTTCAAGATTCAGCCTTCCAGCACGATATGTGCTGCAGAGAATATGTAGCCCAAGAAAAGACCTCATGCCTTTCTCATCAGTGGGTTTGGCATCTCTCCCCGCATAAAGTTTCCACAAATCTGCTCTATATCAGTGTTACATAACTGGTGTGTCGTCACAAAGTGAAATTGAAATTTTACATACTGATTTAAGTGCAGAGTTTTATTTGATCACAGCTGCTGTGTTTCACATGCTAGTATTTCATTCTCTGCCACAACATTGATGAAATAAGATGGTGTTTGTTACTTGTCGCAAATTTATATACAGTAGTATACTCTTTAGGAATGTAATGTATTTGCTCACAGTTTTGCTTATTGGTATATTTTTATTTCCACTTCTACCTCTGCGCTATGCAGCTTCATTATACTCGCCAGTTCTGTGTAAGCATCTTCCCCAAAAATGCTAGGATTAGCAACATTTTACCTGACTTTTATTACTGTATTACTTTATTACGTTGATTCGTTACTTGTCCCTGTTGGTTAGTGCTTCCTCAACTTTCATACTTTCTACCTATACCAATCCACTGTACCACTGTTAAACTTCCTTTTGAAAATATAGATCCAGCATCTTGCAATTATTTCAGTGTTATCACAGCTGTACTCTGTAGTAGTCCAAAAATTGTGATTACTGATCATTCTTATTGTTTTCTATTATTATTGGACTGTTGAATTTCTTCAACATGGATAAATTCCTTGTACGGTGTGTTTCATTGACAAGTGTAAGTAGGGGAAGACTGAGCCCCAAAAAAAGAGAAACAAAAATTAGTCCACCGACAGTATAGTGATAATTATCTATCTTACATTTATATCGGTGTAGTGTGGTGTGGTGTATTGACAAAACATGCCCAATACTCGAGAGTATCCTTTGTGGTCAAAAAGTAATGCTGCTATGGTTCCCATTTGTCAATAAAACATTCTTCTCTGTCAAGCAAAGATGTGAATTCTTATACTGATGGTTGGTGGAACAAAAAAGTTCATGATGACAACAGTATGGGTTTCAGAGAAAGTTCAGGAAGCCAGTTATAAGGAAGCTACTTATTCCAAAGGCCAAAAAACTGCATAAAATAGTTGAATTGTTATTAATGCCTGCCTGTAAAGAGAGGGTGAAAATATCTTGGGTTCAGAAGCTGCTAGTGAAATTTCAAAAATTCCTCTCTCTGCTGACACAATCAGTCTTCGATTTACTGACATGTCCAGTGACACTGACGACGTTATGAAGGAGAAAATGAACAGTTCCCACTTCATATTAACAGCCATGCATAACTTCTTGCCTATATTCTGTACATCAATGGAGATGTTACTGCAACTTATTTCTTGTTTTTCTTTTTGCAAATAACTTCCAGAACGAGCTACCAGTGAAGAAATATATTGTGTGACTAATAAATATCTGCACCAAATTCAATTAAAATGGAAGGATTGTGTTAAGTGTTTGTACATATGAAGCTGTTTCTATGACAGGCCAAGTGAAAGGATTTTAACTCAAGTACACGAAGTTGATTCTAGCATACAGTACAATGCGATCATTGTCTTATTGAATATAAAGGCATTGTTACCAAATCTTTACCACCTTCTCTGAAAGTTGTGCTGGGTGAAGAAGAAAATATGTGAACCTTGTCAAATCATGACACTCCCCCCCCCCCCCCATTTGCAGATATTTTCTGTTTTGTGAAGAGAAATGGGACCAGAACACACTATGCTTCTGCGACATACAGAAGTACGGTGATTATAATGAGGAAAAAGGTTAACACAGATATTGCAACTTAAAGACGATGTACACTCATTTTTTACTATTGAGGGGCATGAGTATTTACGTGGATTTATTTACAGACAATAAATGTTACACTGGTGTATCTTTCCAATATTTTCGTACACTAGAATGAGCTGAACAGAAAGATGCAAGGCTGGAACGAAAATATTCTTACTAGTCTGTATGGCCATTTGTTTGTGGTAACAAAGTTATGAAGGAAATAATTAAAGAATATTTATAAACCCTGTAGCAGAGGTTTACCCCTTAAGCTGCAAAAGTGATTAATGACCCCTTTACAAAAGAATGCAATTATGAGAAAGAAAGAAAGAAAGAAAGAAAGAAAGAAAGAAAGAAAGAAAGAAAGAAAGAAATCAGTAAATAAATAAATAAATAAATAAATAAATAAATAAATAAATAAATAAATAAATAAATAAATAAATAAATAAATAAATAAATAAATAAATAAATAAATAAATAAATAAATAAATAAATAAATAAATAAATAAATAAGGCCAATGTGTTATCCATGTTCCAGCAAGAGATAGGAACTCAGAGTAAATAATGAGCAATATTGGAGATTAACAATGCTTTTGGTTGACTATAGATGGGACTGTGAATTTTATTATCTAAACAGCAACAATATCTTAAGGACAATGACCTCAGACTCTGTTACATCAGAATAGCAGAGTAGAATACTAAATTATTATAATAAGAATACTCAATACAAGTATGTAGGCTTCAGCTTAACAGCGGCTAGTTTTCGATAGCCTTGCAGCTATACATTAGGGAGGCTGTGGGGCTGTTCCCCACCGACGGCTGTCCTGAGAATGGTTTTCTGTGGTTTTTCGTTCTCCTACACTAACACGAATGCCGGGACAGATCCTTTAAAGGCCACGGCCACTACCCTGTCACATTCTCTGTACCTCAAATCACCTCTACAAACCTTCTTGGCTTGAGAGAGGTCGTTACCCTCTACGAGGCCTGCTGCACCCCTTCAGGGTACGGAATGAAAGCTTGCTAAATAAAACCCTGCATATTTTACATACAAATATACCTACATAAAGACAGCAAGGGATTGTTCCACTACACAGAATATTCACATGCAATGGCTACTCTTTCCCACTACCCTAGATTTTTCAATGCCTTTTCAGCTTCCGAGCTCTGCATCCTGCGTAACCACGTGTAGTGTGCAATTAGGAAGCATCCAGTACGCAATCAGGAGTGAAAATGAGCATGAAAACAAGTTTTATGTGTTTGAATACGCTGCAAAAAATGGAGTGAGGGCAGAGAGTCATAAATACGAAATGCAGCCGTGTATGATTTATTACTGATGTAACCAGAGCAACAAAAAGTAAGAAGAAAAAGCATATTTATGAGTTATATTAGAATATTTTATTAAAGTCAGTCTGTATTAGAATCAACTATTTCTTATTTCAGGCTGTTTCTGCATGATAAAATAGCAATGCTGCCTTGAACTCCACACGGCGCTGTGCATCTGGCGCAGCGCTTGGTAACATGACATGTCAGATGTGGTAATGCAGGAGGGGGCTGATACAAAACCATTTACAAGTGCTAATATCACTTTTTACGTACATATAGAATTCAATAATTATTTTGTGTGATGACTTAAAGATGCTAAATAAAAATACAGTATTACAGTAGAGGGAAGGCGCGGGCTTATTAGACAACCAAACTTCTCTAACAAGCGACCTGGCAACACTGCACCATCAAGATACTGTTTTTCTGGTTGAGGAAGTAAAGTATAATAACACAGCAAACTACGAAATATTTCCTCCGAAGTGCAATAAAGTCGAATATTGCAGGGAAAGGAAAATCACATTCGAATGAATGCCGCTGTGTAAGTGTTAAGAAGTAATTTGGAGCCAGTGTTCAAGATTTCAACTGGATTCGTGATCTATTTGTTGCAAAATCAGAAATCATGAACTTTTGACGTTTCCTGTCCATCACCGCCTAATTTTAACCACTACTATATATATTTCATTAGACATCATTACACATGGGGCAGGACAGACAGTGACCAAGTATAGGAATCGTCTCACAGGAAAAAGGGTTGAGCAACTATTATTTCTGAACAGTAATACCTGAACTCTTTAACAGCCCCCCCCCCCCCCCATTTACTGTTACGGTTACCAGAGACATTGAGGCACCGAAATTCTATCCTGCAGGAGTTTTTTTACGTGCCAGTAAATCATCTGAGAAGAGGCTGTCGTATTTGCGCACCTTGAAATTTATAACCGTTTTCTATGTGGTATGAACAATTTAACATATTTTGTTATTTTAGTCGTTTATTCTTGTACGCCAATACACTCATCTTAAGATAATAATAATAATAATAATAATAATAATAATAATAATAATAATAATAATAATAATAATAATAATAATAATAATAATAATCGTATGGCCTCATCTCTGCAGCGTAACGGTGATTCCTGGTACTGCCAGAAATTTAAGAATGGCTGGAGTGCTGGTATGTGGTTAAAATGGCACATGCAGCTCACCACCATTGGGGGTGTGTTTGAAAAGAGCCGCACCCATTTTTTTTTTTTCAATTTGCTTTACATCACATCGACACATAGGTGTATGACGACGGTGGGATAGGAAAGAACTAGGAACGGGAAGGAAGCGGCCATGACCTTAATTAAGGTACAGCCCCAGCGTTTGCCTGGTGTGAAAATGGGAAACCATGGAAAACCATCTTCAGGGCTGCCGACAGTGGGGTTTGAACCCACTATCTTCTGGATGCAAGCTCACAGCTGCGCACCCCTAACCGTACAACCAACTCGCCCAGTAAGAGCCGCACCACCGCGGGATGAGGACACGAGTTTGTTTACCTGCCTCTGTGGAACAGTGCTAGTGCGTCGGCCACCGGATCCCAACATCAGGGGTTCAAACTCGGCAGAGGTAGCCGATTTTTGAAGGGCGGAAAAAAGTCCATTTGACACTCCATGTCGTACAATATTGGCATGTGAAAGATTTCTGGTGTCAAATTTGGTGTTTACCCAACAAAAGTCATTAAAACTCAGCCATAGATGCCCAAGAGAGTTTTGGTTTAAACAGTCTGCCATCTAGTAGGCCTAGAGTAAAACGGAACGTCGAAATTGACGAGCAGACAGCCAGATGGCGTCAAATTGAAATGTCTGCACATGGTAGCTGAGGCCATCTTAAGCTAACCTATACGTACTGAATGTAATACTGTAGTCTCGTGTCCATTACCATGTGATAACACATTCTCTTTTTTTCGCAATGGAAATTTGAGTAATGGTATTGTTCCTTAATATTATGTGGGATATTGTTTTAACAGGTAATCCAGTGATATCACCCCATCATGTGTATCATGGACCGTATCTTGCATAGGACCAGACTCGAACCAACATGCGCTCAGTTATATAGCTAGCAGGCAAGTACAACTATTCTGTGAACTTGGAATTTGATTGTCAATTTCGGAGCGTCTACCAAGAACAGAAAACAACTACCCAATGCACAGTGCCTCCGCCAGCCTGCCTAAGTGGAGAAATGGTATCTAAAAGAGACAGATAAGCGTTCTAATTTTGTAAAACTACTTCTCCCCCAGTTGAGTAGTGTGAGAGATGTGCTGTCGTATGACCATTAACATGGGACACCATTCCCCATACGTGCCAGCTTATTTTGTCATTCAAATGAATGAGGTAGTTCATTTGAACGATGTGGTTCATCAGTGCTATCTTCATGGAAACAGCTCTCAAAGCATTTAGTTCAATGAATGAAGTAATTCAAATGAACGAGGTAGTTTATTATGAGGTATCTTATACACAGCACTAGCAGCGCGAGTTAGTACATACACTTTAAAATAGAGGGTGCATGCTCAGGTCTTCGTCCTCTAACATGCTGTATGCTCGCGTGAACGACCCATTCAAAATATAAGAACGAACTCGTACCAGTTCAAGTGCACGAGTCGTCCAAATGAACAAGCTCGAATTCTACTCATAACAACTTACTCCAGTTTGTTGTTTTGGTTCTGGCTCTACTCCCCACATCTTGCATGGGTTCACTATTATGATCAGAATCTTCCACAAAGTCAGTTTCCCCGTTTGTTTTCATTGTCAGTTCCACTATCACAATTCGAGCTTTCACTGTCAGTTACTTAATCACCACTGATCTGCATTTAGGGCAGTCACCCAGATGGTAGATGCCCTACCTGTTGTTTAGACTTTTCTTAAATAACTGCAAAGGATTTGGAAATTTATCGAACATCTCCCTTGCTAAATTATTCCAATCACTAACCCCCTTTCCTTTTTTTTTTGATAGGGGCTTTACATCGCACCGACACAGATAGGTTTTATGGCGACGATGGAATGGGAAAGGCCTAGGAGTTGCAAGGAAGTGGCCGTGGCCTTAATTAAGGTACAGCCCCAGCATTTGCCTGGTGTGAAAATGGGAAACCACGGAAAACCATTTTCAGGGCTGCCGACAGTGGGATTCGAACCTACTATCTCCCGGATGCAAGCTCACAGCCGCGCGCCTTTACGCGCACGGCCAACTCGCTCGGTAACCCCCTTTCCTATAAACAAATATTTTCCCCAATTTTTTCTCTTGAATTCCAACTTTATCCTCATATTATAATCTTTCCTACTTTTGAAAACACCACTCAAAATTATTCATCTACTAATGTCATTCCACGCCATCTCTCCACTGACAACTCAGAACATACCACTTAGTTGAGCAGCTCGTCTCCTTTCTTCCATGTCTTCCCAGCCCAAACTTTGGAACATTTTTGTAAAACTACTATTTTTACATGTAATTATAGGTCTACTTTGTCAGAAGTGACCCGGAACAGCTTTTCTGTGGATTTTTTATATTACTTGAATCAAGTAATCCTGGTGAGGGCCCCATACACTGGAACCATACTCTAGTTGGGGTCTTACCAGAGACTTACAGTACATGCCCTCTCCTTTACATCCTTACTTGAAACTCTAAATACCCCTATAACCATGTGCAGAGATCTGTACCCTATATTCACAATCTGTTTTCTAGAAATATAGCCGCCTGTTCAGTCACTCTTCTGTCTAGTCCAACTGCAGTCATTTTTGCCAGTAGTATTCCATGATCTACCCTATCAAATGCCTTAACATACGCCAATCGCAAGACAGTCCATTTGACCTCCTGAAACTACCAGGTGTATCCATAAGTTTTTGCCACTTTTTGTGGTAAAGAAAATGTAATTTTCAAGGGAAATTAATTTTTTCTTTATTCAAAATATTGGCCATCGGCTTCTACACACTTCGTCCATCTTTCAGGCAAGTTATGAATACCATGCCAGAAAATCAGCTTGTCTTTTGTAGAAAACCATTCGTCGAGGCACTTTCAAACTTCCTCGAAATTGCTGAAGTGCTGCTCTGCGAGCGTGTGTTCCATTGAGTCGACGAGGTGATAGATGGCGCCAGGTCAGGGGGAGTACGGCAGGCGCGGAAGGATGTCCCATCTAAGCGATTTCAAGTTGTCATGCACAAATTTTGCTGTGTGAGACAGCGCACTGTCATGTAACAAAATCAGTTTGCCATAACTTCTGGCCCATTCTGGTTGTCTTTGGATCAATTCGTGATTTAAATTAATCATTTGTTGGCAACAGCATTGTGCATTAACGGTTTTGCTGGGCTTCAAGCGTTCAATATACACAATATCCCTCTGATCCCATCAGACACAAAGCATGGTCTTCTTGCCAAAACAATTTGGCCTTGGTGTTGAAGGACCAGCTTCGCCAGGTGACAGCCACAATTTTCTCTGCTTCAGGTTTTCAACATACAGTGGAACCTTGGATTGTGAGCATAATTCGTTCCGGCAACATGCTTGTAATCCAGAGCACTCGTATATCGAAGCAAGTTTTCCCATAAGAAACAATTGAAATGCAGATGATTCGTCCACAACACAAAAATATTTATTCCCCTACCATTTCTAAAGCAAAATATAATGTAAAACAAATTAAAGTGCACTTTTCCTTAAAACAGAATCATTCTTGGTGTGAGGGAAACGAGAGATGGCGTGTAGCACGAATTTCACTAACGGAATCACTGCTGTCTGTTGGCTCACTGGAAATATTTCCTTTTTTTGTGCAGCTTTAACGAGGAACCTGTCCAATGACTGTTGCTTTCGCCTCTTTTTGAGGATTTCACAAAACTGTGACATTGCATTGTCATTGAACCGATTCATCGCTCGCACTGCTACAGCCTTATTCGGGTGGTGTTTTTCTAAAACATTTTGCATCGTTTCCCACATTTTGCACTTCTCCAGAATCTTAGTTGAAGTGGGAGATTCCATTGACTTTTCCTCCTCCTCTTCCCTGGACGAAGCCTCCATAACTTCCTTCTGTTGTCCGCGATGCAGGTCCATCAGTTCATTGGTGGTCAGTTACTGGCTATGTTCTACCAAAAGCTCTTGAATGTCCACGTCATTCACCTCCAGCCCTATAGTCTTTCCTAAGGACACAATTTCATCGACAATCGGTGGCTCATTGTCACCAACAATCTCCTCAAAGTCGTGTCCAAGAACACAGTCAGGCCACAGCTTTCTCCAAGTGGAAGTGAGAGTTCCTTTGGTGACTCCATCCCAGGCTTTATCGATGATATTCAGGCAGTTCACGATGGGGAAATGATTTCTCCCAAACTCTCTGAGGTAAGGTTTGTTTCTTCCATCACTTCAAAGCATCGCTGAAATAGTGCTTTGGCGTATAGCTTCTTTAAGTTCGAAATGACTTGCTGATCCATAGTCTGGAGTAGTGGAGTAGTGTTGGGAGGAAGGAACTTAACCTTAACGAACTTGAATTGCTCCAGTATATCGTCCTCAAGGCCTGGAGGATGAGCAGGAGCATTGTCCACAACCAGCAAGACTTTGAGCAGCAGATTATTTTCTGAAAGGCATTTCTTTACTACAGGACCAAAGACCTCGTTCATCTATTCAACAAACAAACAGGGGAGGGGAAAACATAGGCACATGTGACGCTCGTATTGCGGAATCTCACTCGCTTATCAAGTTAGTATTTATTGAAAATATTTGCTCGTCTTGCAAAACACTCGTAGACCAAGTTACTTGCATTCCGAGGTTTCACTGTATATCCACTTTTCATCACCTGTCACAATTCGGTACAGAAATGATTTCCTTTCATGGTACTGAAGCAGCATTTCACAAATGACTGTGATTTTCCATTTGGCGTTCATTCAAATTGTGTGGGACCCATTTAAAGAGTTTACTGATCTTCCCCATTACTCATGAACGTCTGCTGATTGTTTCTTGTGACACATTTAATGCTTGTACCAATTGCTGTTGAGTTTGAGTTAGGTCATCATCCAGTAATGCCTGCAATTGCTCATCTTGCACTTTTATGGTCTACCAGAAAGCACACTTTCTCTCACATTAAAATCATCTCGTTTAAATTGTTGAAACCACGTCTCCCATGTTCTAATCGATGGAGTGTGTTCACCATATGTTTCTATTAGCAAACAATGACTTTCCACAGCCTTTTCCTTTTGATTAAATAAGAAAAGCAATGCAGGCACAAACCTCGACATGATCACTGAACGATACAACACAGACGCTAGTGTTTGGCAGACTCAACTTGTGTGTGTTGGTAGGTTAATGTCAGACAAACAAACTGACGTGTCAAATTCATATGCTGCATACTGTTTGCTGGTGATATCTTTTAGTGAAACCGGAAAAAATGCATACACGTGGTAAGATATCTGCTATATCTTGCTGGAATCCTACAAGTTGAGCTTCAATAGAATAACCTTTCCTAAACCTGAACTGCTTTCTACCAAACCAGTTATTAATTTCCCAAACATGTCTAATATAATCAGAAGGAAAGCTTTCCCAAAGCTTACATGTAACATATGTGAAACTGACTGGCCTGTAATTTTTGGCTTTATCACCCTTTCTTTTATACACAGGGGCTAGTATAGCAACTCTCCATTTATTTGGTATGCGTAGTTCTTTCATGCAAACAGTAATCAAATAAGTACTTCAGATATGGTGCTATATCACCACTATCTAACAATCTGGAGAATATTTTTGTTGTCCTTGAAATAATTCAAAGCATAAGCCATTTTCTTGTTTTATAAATACCTAAAATCATCATCATCATCATTTACCCTTGTCCGGCCCCTGCCAGGTCGGGATGGGTTTTTTTTTGCTTTACGTCGCACCGCGACACAGGTAGGTCTTATGGCGATGATGAAACAGGAAAGGCCTAGGAATTGGAAGGAAGTGGCCGTGGCCTTAATTAAGGTACAGCCCCAGCATTTGCCTGGTGTGAAAATGGGAAACCACGGAAAACCATCCTCAGGGCCGCCGACAGTAGAGTTCGAACCCACTATCTCCCGGATGCGAGCTCATGCCTCTAACCGCACGATCAACTCGCCCAGTCAGGGTGTTGTTGGCACTTCTCCACCGTTGCCTCTCCTTGCCCTCTTTCCCTCTTAGCCTCCAACACTTGTTTTAGTATCCTTCTCTCCTCCATCCTCATAACATGTCCAAACCATGTCAATTTATTATTCTAAATTGTATCACTCTGTTTTTCTACCCCTATGTCTGGCTCCATGACCAAATAATTAGCGTACTGGCCTTTGGACACAGGGGTTCCAGGTTTGATTCCCGGCAGGGTTGGGAATTTTAACTATCATTGGTTAATTTTGCCGGCACAGGGGATGGGTGTATGTGTCGTCTTAATCATAATTTCATCCTCATCATGACGCGCAGGTCGCCTACTGGTGTCAAATCAAAAGACCTGCACCTGGCGAAATGAACATGTCCTCGGACACTCGCGGAATTAAAAGCGATACGCCATCTCATTTCTACCCGTATTTATTTTCTGACTTCAACCGTTCTTAAACTGTCACTCATTGTCTTCCCTACCATACTCCTCAGGTACTTCATCTCACTGGTCTGAATTTTATTCTCATCTCTTGCTATCAATGTCCAAGTCTCTCTTTTACGTCGCACCGTGTCCAAGTCTCTGATGCAAACGTTAATATAGGGGTACAGTACATCTTTTACGTTATTTCTTTATATTTCACATGAAATCCTCTGTTCCACACCAACTTCCTTACATTCTGGTAGAACATATTTCCTACTTGTACCTTTCTGCTGATCTCGTTATCCAACCATGCATCTTGCACTATTTCACTTCCCAAATATTTGAAGCTTCCAACAACCTCAAGATTTTGTCCCCTGATACTAATGATTCCTTCTCTTCCTCCTCTTGTCATCACCACTGTTTTACTCTTCTCCACACTAATTTTCATACATATTTCTTAATATCATTTAAAGCCTCTAGTTCGATTTGCACTTCTGTATAGTTGACTTCCCCAGATCACTATGCCATCTGCAAATAACGATATTTTCATACTCCCCACCTTCATATTTAGTATAAAATAAAAGGGAAGCTCTATGAAAAGTTTGAATGATTGGTTGCGCAGTTGAAAATAATTTTCAACATATCCTGGGTGACAAACAACTGCCGCATAACTGGTTCTATTTGAGTCTTGTGACGGAACAATGTAATGTCGCTGGAAGGTACATGTAGGGACCAGTAGCACCAACCTCGTCAAAATGCCATATGAAAATATACCATTGGGGTAGAAATTTACCACTTACGACTAACACCAGGTTAAGTATATTCCATTCCTGTTCTCTAAATTTAACACATCTGAATTTACATAAACAGCTCTTATTGAGAAAAGACCTCAATATTTAGGTTACATTGTGAACAATGTAAATTCAAGGGACGTAAGGCTTTCCGTGGAATTTATTCACTGAACTGTTACTATATAGCACAATTTTGTGGAAATATAATTAATGAAATTTTAAAAAATCAAATGTTAGCCTAAGTTTTTGACAATCCAATTCTTCATTTGACTAATTTAAATACTTAATGTTACCAAGGATTTTTTAGACTGAGCTTGATAGCAGCAGTCCCTTAAGTGCAGCCAGATAGTGGGTACTGATGCAAGTGTAATGGACTAGTATAACTTGGAAACAATTCTATAAACCTCAGGTAAATAATGGAAATATAGAGCTTGATTAGTAGGTGATGTTATTATTATTATTATTATTATTATTATTATTATGACTTGTGAGGTGTGGCTATGGAGTTCTTTACGTCTATTAGTATCATTATAATTATTATTATTATTATTTACGGAGTTACACACAGACTTTATTTGGTTTAAATAGTGATCGTATTATTTGTGTGTTGTATGATCTGTACTGTGTAACAAAACATGTGAGGTTATGTCATGACACATCTGCTGTATCTATATAAATAAGAGTTTATTTAATGTAAGAACATGTAATTAATATTATATAATTTATTATTACCTGTATACAGATGATGTATAAATCCAATGCAATGTTGTGCAACACACGGTAATAGACCAGTACAACGCATCTCGTGACTAGAACTGTATGGAAAATTCCTTTAATTGTAAATAGGTTATTGGAGACTCTCGAAATTACGAGAATGCGTGTCATATTCTCCTAGAATCCTGGCCAGGCAATGTAGATAAAGAGGGAGTCTTGGGAGTTGAGTTGTTTAGCGAGACTTGTAGTGGAAGTCGTTAGCAGAGTGTGTGAACCCATGTTGTGATTTTGTTGGATTGGTAGCTGGTTGGCATGCAAGTTGTGCAGTCTTCTTCTTCTTTTTATTAGTCGTCGTAGAAGTGTTTCGTTCAAGAGGGCAGTTAATAGTGTGTGTACATAATATGTATATAATTTGTAAATAAAACAGTGTACACATACTGACAGCATCTCCTTGTGCGTGTTTATGAATACAACAGTTAGAACTCCACTTTTGCCAGCCTTGGAGATGGTTTTCCATGGTTTCCCATTTTCACACCAGGTAAATGCTGTGGCCGTACCTTTATTAAGGCCACAGCTGCTTTCTTCCCACTCCTAGCCCTTCTTTATCCCATCGTCGCCATAAGACCCATCTGTGTTGGTGCAATGTAAAACAACTTATATAAACAATTTTTTTTAGAATTTATATATAATTCAAAATGACAACAACTTTTTATGACATTTCAAAATGTGTACTATTATGTGTGTGTGAATCATGTAAATTTCATGTTTTTGTAGTTGAGGAAGATCACTCACTAATGGCCAAAACATGTTCAACATTCTGTGACTTATTTTTTAATCTGTGATTAAAATGTAAGGTATGGATGATGATGATGATGATGATGATGCTTGTTTAAAGGGGCCTAACATCTAGGTCATCAGCCCCAAATGGTACGATATGAGACGAAATGTAATGATAATTTAAAAGCCCAAAATCATCCAATGACCAGAATTCAAAGCGTGATGACAAAGAATGAATGGATATGAATTTAAAACAATCGTTGGATCTGACCTGCAATGCACCACCTTCCCAGAAACTAGCGTTAAACAATAGTATTATAGACCAAGGCACTGCTTCTAAAGCACAATCCTGAATTGATGATGGTTGTAGTCTAAAAG